>NC_139805.1:10493916-11693916 GCF_963457635.1 Microchirus variegatus
GGTTTTTTGCGTTACCACTAGCGATAGTACATGGTACATTTTTTTTTAATACCTGCTCTGGTTCCAAGGGAGCTGAGGCAATACTAGGTGTGACGTTGTCAGACTGCCAGCCACTGATTAGTCAGAGTGCCGTGACAGGGGCATGAGCAAGCCGTCTGACACAAGAATCAAGCTGAACAATGCCAACTGTACATCAGTTCCAAATGTGGGTTAATCTCCAACAATTACCAGGGAAATGTGACAAGCAGCAGAACGAACCCTGCTGCTGTGTTTCAGTCCAGTGTCAGACAGAGAACCAACCCAACCCGTGCCGTGCCGAGGTGAGCTGGGACCAGAGGTGGAAAAGGGGGCTTTTGTTGTTCATTCAGAGATAATCTTCTGAATACCTGAAAACTTTGTGTTTTAAGTTATTGTTGTTGTTCTGCTATTTTAAAACAGCCTAGCAATTTGTTTGACCTCTGACATCAACGAAATATTTATGATGTCTCAGTAAATCCTTTTATTTTAAATGTATCATCCATGTGATATGGTTTGAGTGTGTGTGTGTGTGGGGGGGGGGTTGAGTCCTGGTATGAGTTATAACCTCACTGTTCACAAGTGTAGGATGCACCCGTGTGTCTGTGCTTGGTGCATGTGCAAAAATGTGTGCGTGCACTGTCAAGGATATAACTGAGCAGGACATGGAGCTTGAGAAGCACCTTTCTGTGTGCATTGTCAACCCGCCTATAACCAATAAAACACAGCACTATTGACTTAAGACTTTTAACTTTTGTTTGTTAATGGTGCAAAACACACAAAATAATATAATTGTAATGAACAGAACTGGACCTCTTTAATTTAATTTATGAAAAAACAACAAGGCAGGCAAACAAGGAACAAAGATCCTCAAATGCGTGGAATAATTGTGTCACATTCGTACAAACAAAAACACCTAAGGAACAGGGTGTGGTTAAATACACAGAGGAGAAGACAAACAGCTGTGACGAACAAGACACAGGTGAAACGAGTTGGTGTAATCACAGAGGGGAAAAGTAAAGTGTACACAAACTTCAAAAAAAGAAGGATTTTCACAATAAAATGACGTGGACAAACGGAGCATGACAATAACAATATCAAAACACACAGAGCTTAGTCTGTTTAATTTCTACACTGTATTTCAAATGATCATGCAATTGATATTGATATTGATATTGATATTGACGTTATGCAAAAGATCTATGAGAGTGGGAGGCAGTTCACATCCAAACAGCAGCTCTGGGAGGCTATTCTGACGTCCTGCAAAGAAACTCAAGTAGAAACTCTCCAAAATCTCACAAGTTCAATGGATGCAAGAATTGTGAAGCTGCTATCAAATAAGAGGTCCGATGTTAAAATGCAACTTGACCTGTTCAGATATTTTTGCCTGAAATAGTTTTTGATTTCAGTAAATATGACCTTCTAATGGTGCAAATTCAACAAATTACCTTTTAGTTCTTTACAACCAATAATATATTTTGAAACTCTGTTGTGCGTATAATAATTAGGAATAATCTAAAGGTTGATGAGTTGAAAATTATGCTGACTATCATTTGCATCAACTATTTAGGAAAATCAGAGGAAAATATCATTTGGAACGTGGTGTAGACAGTTGTAAAAAGTAGTAAAATGTGTACACAATAAATCTCACAGTGATTGTGCATAACCTGAGCATTTAACAGAGGGTAGGACAAAATGGAAATTCTTGCTATAATAATAATGATTGGATCGGGGAGGGAATCTTTACAGTTTACGTTCAACAGTTTGTTAATGTGGTAAACGACTATTCTAGCTGCAAACTTCTGATTTTTAATGGAATATGTACATAGGTGTATAGAGGCCCATTTCCAGAGTTCTAATGGTACATTGTGTTTGCTAATCACGTTCGAAGGCTATTGGATGATTTGAAAACCCTTGAAAACCCTTATGCAATTATATCTTGAACGTAAATTATGAATATTGATGTTAAACCTGAAATTGGAATTAGAGATATCTAAAATGACACATTGCATGACCCGATGCACATGAATGGCAAATATAGTTTGAATCTTACTCGCAAAAAGTGAATCACAGATATACATCCAGCACAAACAGACACCGCCCAGCACTATAAACATCATCATCATCAGTGTTAATATCACACCACACCAGCTCTGAGACATGCCCACTGAATTCACAAACACACAAGAAGACGGAGCTGCTGGTTTAAAGGTAAGATTGCAGTCCTAATCTAGTTATCCTGCTCAGCTTTATAGCTGTCCAAAACTCCTGTGGATTTGCTGTGGACCATGACAACGGACAATTGATATTGATTGTAAGGAAAAGAAAGAAAATGTAGAAATGTAGTAATATTTTATTTTAGATGCATATTTTAGCTTTTCCTCCAACCTCTTGATTTTTCTGATTTTTTTTCTTTGTTATTTTGAAACAGAAACGTGCGTCCTCTCCTCAATTTAATTTCTTATTTATAAATATGTATATTTATAGACATATGATTCTGTTTGTGTGTGTATTGAACGTTCAGAAAAAAAAGTTTGTTTACTTAAAAAAGGAGGTTGAAGTTGTCGGACCATAGTCAAGGATCCATATGTCTTTGCAGGAATCACAAATGCTGTCAACTCGCAGATTATATCTTCAGGGGGAGCGAAAATACTTAATTATTATAGCATTTGAGTCTTATATTAACTTATCAATTTAGTAATTTACAGATATAAGTCATATGGTCATTTTTTTTTTTTTATGACTTTATTTAAGGCATTTTCAGATATACAAACAAGAACTTAGATACATACACATACAAAAACAGATATAACATTACTCATTAACATAATCCCATATTACCCTCCCCGTGTTCCCTCCCACAGGCCAAGAGTGGAAAAAAAAAGAGATCCAGAGATACTGTAGAAGCATGACATTAATAGACCAGTCAAACAAACAGATTGACAAAAGAAAGCATTTAAATAACATGACATGTTACAAATTTAACTCCTTCACATACTCGACAAAGGGAGACCACACTCTGTTGTATGTGTCACAGGAACCCTTCAGTGTGTGCCTTATTTTTTCTAGCTGGAGTAGAGATAATATCTCCTGTATCCATCTCCTGAAGGACGGGCATTTGTTGGATTTCCATTGCATTAGAATCACCCTGCGGGATATGAGGCTGCAGAATGCCAATGCTCTCTTCTGTGCATTAGTGGCGTATATTTCTGAGGATACAGTTCCAAATACAGCAGTGAGAGGACTGGGTTTGAGAGATGTTTTGCATAGAACTGATAAACAATCGAAAATGGAGGACCACAAATCAACTAGGGAAGGACAGGACCAGAACATGTGACCCAATGACACTGGGCCACCACACCTAGGACAGGTGGGAGAGACAGATGGGTATATTTTGGCCAGCCTATCATTGGAATAGTGCAACCTGTGAAAAACCTTAAATTGAATCAGCCCATGCCTTATACAGATAGAGGAAGTATGAATATTGAGGACACACTTAGCCCAGACATTATCGGAGATTGATATTCCTAGGTCTCGTTCCCAGCTTTCTTTGGTTTTAGTGTATGATGGAGGGTCTATGTTGTGAATAATATAATATGCCTTGGAAATCAGACCCCTGTTCCAAGGATCGAGATTTAGCAAATCACAAGTGTCATCTTTGTTTGGCGGCTTTGGATAGGTTGGGAAATGTTTGGATGCAAAGCTGCGAGCCTGAAGATATCTGAAGAAGTGAGATTTTGGAATATTATGGTCTCTTACCAGGGCCTCGAAGGACAGAAAAGAAATGTTATCAAATAAGTCATCGAAGAAGACCAAACCGCGTCGATGCCAGCCAGCAAAGCTCTGATCTGTCTGAGAGGGTATGAAGAGATGATTGAAGGAGAGAGGGAGGAAGCTATTTATTTGATCAAGATTAAAGTGCTTACGAAATTGTACCCATATTCTAATGGAGTTAGACACCACAGGATTAAACAAAGGCTTATTCTTAGTCTGCATAATCAGTAGGGCTGCTAGCAGGGAGATGGGGGATACTGATGGGTGTGACGAAAGCTCCATTGTTGTCCAGGTGTATACATTTTGGTCAGAGAACGACAACACCCAATATGCCAATTTTTAAATATTTGCCGCCCAATAGTAATGGAGGAAGCTTGGAAGGCCCAAGCCTCCTTCCGATTTAGGTCTTTCCAGATAGATCTTCTTTCTCACGGGCGCCCGCAGTCATATGGTCATTTAAAAAAAAAGAAGAAGGAAAAAAAAATAAAAATTGTCATATGTGCTGTAAAATTGTCATATGTAATGTGTATTAACAAAAACCTGCTGATTTGCAGAATACTTATTGTAAACACTGAAAGCACTTGGCCCGTTGAAAAACGTAATTGACGTCATTGGCAGTCAACGGTTGTGTTTGAATTTGATGTCTATACAGGGTATCTGCAGGTTTCAGCAAGTCAAATTAAAGACTTTTTAAGACCTTTTTAATGCCACCTTGAATGAAATTTAAGACCGAAAACATTGTACTGTCTCGGTTGGTCAACAGACCTGAGCCAACTTTCGGAAACTGACATTGTCCAGACAACTCTCAGTCAGTTTGCACTGATAGTCGCAGATTAGTTGGCACCTGTCTACATCTGCTTCTTGAAGTCCCACGAGAAAAAGTAAAAGACCTTTGAGTAATGTATTTAAGACCAGCATATAACATTTTTAATGAAATTAAGACATTTTAAGACTTTTTAACTATGCACGGACACCCTGTCTATGGAAGTTATTGGTACATGTAACATAAGTATGAGCGACCTGTTGGAAGATGGGTAGTGGAAAAAAGTCAATGAGCTGGGTGCGGCTTTCAAGTGTGTGTTAAAAAAAAAGGGAACATGATAACAGCTGACAGGTGAAACCTACTAGTAATTGCTATCGGTGGAAATTGTTGATTCAATGCGTTACATAAAAAGTAGGTCAGTGGAGGAGCTTTGACCTTGACCTCCAGGAAAAAAGAAGAGAAGTTTGGAGAGAAGAGTTTCAGTGTGTGCTTTTTTCGGAACCCTCACTTGGTGTTTGACTTGTGGATCCACAATAAAATTCCTATTTGACCTGAAGACTGCAGCCTTTTGTTATTTAATTATTTAAAAACATTTTTGATAGCCCAAGTACCAAGACAAACTAGTTGGTTTTCTGAAGTCTCCCACGACAAATGGATCACGGATTAAATCTTTTTTTCAGGTCAAATCATATTCCCCTGTCATGTACAGTATGTGCCACACAGCACTTTAAGAGAGGCCCTTTTTTACTGCCATGCAGTCATTTTCCAAACGCTTTCATTTGAAAAAAAAAAAAAAATAACAAAAAAAAAGTATAGTAGTATAGTGCAGTGTTTCTCAATCCTGGTCCTCAAGGACCCCTGCCCTGCAGGTTTTAGATGTTTATGGCAACACAACCATGCCAAAACTCAGTCAAGCAAAAAAAGGCACCTGTCTCACAGGAAGAAGAAAAACCGGAGTCACATAAAATAATTTTACAAAATGTATTTACAAAATTAGCCATACATTATACAGACCGTGAGTGCTAGGGATGCCACTCAGACCTATGGCCTTATTTACCACACTTGCACCATATGAAACTATTTACTGAAACTTTGTTCAAAATATACAAATGCAACATTTTGCAGTAAAGTAAAACACAATCTTGGCTTGAATTAAATGTTACTTACAAGCTTTTATAAAAAAAAAAAATATATATATAACACTTTAAGACTGCTTTGTTTTTAAATGAAGAACTTTGAGTACTTTGAGTGAACAGCTTTTGTATTGTCTGTTTGTTAATTGTTGTGTAATTTCAATCTTTTCAATAAAACTGATACGGTTTGCAAGACTTGACTTTGTACTTTGTATCACTCAGCACCAACTCAACACTGACTTCATTTTAAGATAAGATAATAAGATAGTTCTTTATTTCACCCGCAGTAGGGAAATTTACATCATTACAGCAGCAAAGACATTAAAGATAAAGATAATAAATACTAAACATGCATTACTACGGTGGCCCTGAGGTGCAAAACGCAAATCACAAACGCAAATCAAAAAACACAAAAACATTAACTCAAAACGGACACAGAAATCACACAACACAAACACAAAAGCAGAAAACACAAAAACATTAACTCACATCGCAAACACAAAAGCAGAAAACAGAAAAACAATATTGTTTTTCTGTTTTCTGCTTTTGTGTTTGCGGCTCATTAATGACTCACTGTAGCTCACCTAGTAGAGCTGCCGTTCGCTGTAGAAGTGAGCACTACAGATAGCGCCAGATTGAATCCCGCCCCAAGCAGAAAGCACAAACACAGAAGGATTTAACACAACAACATTATCTCACAACGCAAACCAAATCAAAATACGCAAACAAAAAAGGGGACAACACAAAGGAAATGGACGTCTGTAGTGTGCACTTCTACATGGAACGGCAGCAGTGAGTAAATGTTCTTGTTTTCTGCTTTTGTGTTTGCGTTGTGAGTTAATGTTTTTGTGTTTTCTGCTTTTGTGTTTGCGTTGTGAGTTAATATTTTTGTGTTTTCTGCTTTTGTGTTTGCGTTGTGTGATTTGTGTTTACGTTATGAGTTAATGTTTTCGTGTTTTCTGCTTTTGTGTTTGCGTTGTGAGTTAATGTTTTCGTGTTTTCTGCTTTTGTGTTTGCGCTGTGATTTAATGTTTTCTGCTTTTGTGTTTGTGTTGTGTGATTTGTGTTTCCGTTTTGAGTTTATGTTTTTGTGTTTTTGATTTGCGTTTGTGTTTTTTGATTTGCGTTTGTGTTTTTTGATTTGCGTTTGCGTTTTTTGATTTGCGTTTGTGTTTTAGATTTGTGTTGTGTTTTGTGATTTGCGTTTTGCACCTCAGGACCACCGTACATTACCAAAAAAAAAAAGATCAATATATAACAGGGTTTTTTTAGACCAAGGTGGCAAAGGCTGGAGAATCTGGGTGACGTGCACGGGGTGCAAAGTGTGTGAGCCCACCTTTAGGGTTGTGTATTAAGTGCAAAATCATGATTTGACCAATGAAAATCTTTGAAATTTTACACCAAGATGGATCAACATTTTTAAAATACCATTATAAAATGCCATTATAATATCAATTATTTTACCTATTGTTATTAGGCTATACCTCAATATCTTCACTAACTTAGTAACACTTGTAAGTAACTCATTCTCCACTCCATCAGTCTCATCTGGTTGGCGTACATAATAAATTAAGTACAGTTTTTACTCATTCATCAATATTCCACTCACTTTTACTGCATTGCCATGGTAGTTAAATTAATGTGGTTAAATTAAGAATAATATCTTATCTTTACAGACATCTTATCTTAAGATATCTTATCTTTTTACACACACACAAAACGAGTGTCTAGTGGCTTGTTGTTTTCAGTGTTAACTGATCTACAGTTCAGCACGGTTCGGCTTGATCCTTGTGTAGGACGTCTCTTCCTGTGACGGCACTCTGTCCAATCGGTAGTCTGCAATCTGGCGACGTCATGCATAGTACATAGTCAGCATGCTTGGAACCTCGCCAGAGCAGTGAAAATGGAACTTAACCGTGCAGAGGCAATGAGAGGCAAGGCGAGTTGAGCCAGTGAAAAATGCGCCGTATAACAACACGTGGTGGTGTCAGAATAAACTGGAAATGTCAAGAATAAAGTTGAAATATCATGTCGACTTTAAT
Organism: Microchirus variegatus; assembly: GCF_963457635.1. Taxonomy (NCBI): domain Eukaryota; kingdom Metazoa; phylum Chordata; class Actinopteri; order Pleuronectiformes; family Soleidae; genus Microchirus; species Microchirus variegatus. The sequence goes on from NC_139805.1 coordinate 10,501,644, forward strand.
CTAGACCTTAAATTTCAACTTTATTCTCGACATTTCGAGTTTATTCTCGACCTATCGACTTTAAAGTCCAGCAGTTATGTGTGAGTGTGTGCGTGTGTACAGTGCGAAATTAAAGTGTGATCGTCATCAAAGCAGTCAACATCAAAGATTTGTTGGACAAAGGAAGGCAAGGAGAACAGGACAATATTTGACACAGTAGTTGTGTGAGATGATGACGTGACGCCAGCACCGCTCTATCTCCTTATGGTGACTTTTCAGCTACGTAACGTTAAAGGGACAATATGTAGTATTTATGGGTTTATATAACCCAAAATCCACTTTTTTATACATATTATGTGCTTCTGCATTGTCTAGTCGCTGTATAATAGTTTTTGTTTCATTTTCGTAGTGTTTCAAAAAGTCATGTAAAATAACATGGTCGCGGGCCGTGGTTGCATAGCCACTGTTAGCAGCGAGACGCCATGTTTCTACCGGAGCCTGTAAGGACAAACGTGAGAGAACAAATCAAGCGTCTCTTTACTTGTAGCGGAAGTCCCGCCTCCTCTCCCTCCGCTTCGTCTGCTACGGCCGCGGTAGCTCGCCCTCTCCCTCGCCTCACGAACCTCATCTGCTGACACGGAGAAAGACAACGAGGACGACATTTGACCAGCTGCGGATACCGTAGCGCTCAGGGAAGGGAGGGGGTGAGCAGAGCAGCAGGTCTTTGTTGTAAATTTCAGCCTCTTCTCTAGATGGCACTATAAACTACTTACTTCACCTTTAAGTGTTCAGTCACATACAGGGACGTTTTTTCTTGTTATTGTATTCACTAGCTCTAGCACAAACATGTGCTGAAGTGCTTGAATCATGTGTGAATGGCACAGCTTTGTGTGTGAAGTATTGACTGTGATGCTAATGATTTGAGTTGTGAGTTAGGACATTATCAGCTCATTCAGTAACAGACTGATCCATCCACACTACACCACAGAGCCACTTCAATGTATTTCATTAGTGTCTGATACTGTCTTTGATCCTTCTCTCTTAAGTATATATAGTATATTTTGTTTTCATGTAACAACAAAAACAGATGATGGAAATATAGTGGTATGCGTGGTATGGTAGTGGCACCCCTGTAAATGTTCTTGATTTTCCTTTGTAAATCATACATTTTGTTTGAATAATTCTTGCACACTTTCTGTAAATCATATAAACTTTATTTCACGACTCAATTATCGCTGTGTTTGTCTCCTATATGATATACTTAACTGAAATGTCTTTTTCAAACAACCAATGATTTATAAAGGAAAATCATGAAGATTTACAGGGGTGACCAGAGGATATTATGTCCAGTTTTTAATGTATTGTATATGTATTGTCCTGTGTAGCAGTGTAGCTCACATTATCAGATGTACATGTGTTTGACATTGTTGGAAAGCTTAGAAATCACACTTTCAGAATCTGTAAATAAATCCAAGACTTGTAGTAGACTTGTGACCGGTTTTGCCATGTCTGGACACTTAATATTAAAGTTAATTTATTTCAGTAATTCAACTCAAATAGTGAAACCCTGTATTATATAAATTCAATACACACAGACTGAAGTACTGTAAGTCTTTGGTTCTTTTAATTGTGATGATTTTGGCTCACATTTAACAAGAAAGTAACATTCACTATCTCAACAAATTGGAATACACCATAAGGCCAATTAAAAATAGAAACAACCATTGGCCTTCTAAATATGTTAATTTATAATCTACTCAATACTTGGTTGGGGCTCTTTTTGCTTTAATTACAGCCCCAATTTGGCGTGACATGGAGGTTATGAGTCTGTGGCACTGCTGAGGTGCTAAAAATAAAATAAGAGTTTAAAACGCTGTCTAGTCTAGTCTGTGTAAGCCAACAAAATACCTATGAAAGCTGAGCACAAACAAAGCAATGTGTCTATAGTGTCACTAAATTGTCGAAAATACCAAATTTCTTCTGTTACGATGGAGTAGCACTACACTGTGCACAGCTCTAATATTCTGGATCTTTTCCTAAATGACTATGACTGAACAAGTAACTTCAATTATTTATTTCTGTCAGATGTATGCTGATTCAGAAATGTGTTTTTTTTCTCTGCAGAGATTCAAGGATGAGGAGAATCACATGTAAACTTTTATGGCTGGCAGTCGGTCTTGGTCTGTTGGTCCTCAATCTCCGTAGGAATTATAGTGACCAAATAAAGGGCCCTCCCCAATGGGACCACGAAAACATACACATCTATCGCGATGAGACACAAGCAGAGGACAGTCAAGTTAGTCCAGAAAAACCAACCAATTATGTCTACCCCTGGCCAAAATGTCAAGAAAATACATCTGCTGTGAACATCACAGATTTCAGCTCTCTTCCTACTCGTATAAAAGACTTTCTTTACTACCGACACTGCCGGCATTTCCCCATGCTACTGGACGTTCCAGACAAATGTGGAGGAGCGGATAAATCTGCAGATGTCTTCCTCCTTCTGGTCATTAAGAGCTCCCCCGGAAACTACGAACGCAGAGAGGTACTGCGCAAAACCTGGGCTAAAGAGAGGCTACACAATGGTAAGAAGATTCACAGAGTCTTCATCACAGGAACAACTGATACTGGTTTTGAAAAACTGAGACGGACCAAACTACTTGAACTGGAGCATCGTGAGTACAATGACATTCTCCAATGGGACTTTGTGGACACGTTCCTCAACCTCACACTGAAGCAGATACTCTTCCTCGAGTGGATGGAGAAGACCTGTCCGAACGCTCGCTTCTTGCTTAATGGTGATGATGATGTTTTTGCCAACCCAAAAAACATGGTGGAGTATCTCCAAGGTCTCAAGGACAATGATGGAAGCAAACACCTCTTTGCTGGCTCTTTAATGGGGGGTGACCCCATCAGAAACCCAAATAGTAAATATTTTGTCCCTGTTCAAGTACGAGTTGATTCATTCCCCCCTTATTGTAGTGGTGGGGGCTTCCTCCTGTCTGGCTATACAGCTATGGTCATATACAACATGTCTCAGTCCATTCCCATTCTTCCCATCGATGATGTTTACATGGGGATGTGCCTGGCCAAAGCGGGACTGAAGCCTTCTGCCCATATAGGTGTGAAGACTTTTGGAATGAACATTCCCTCAGCTAAACTGGATAGTTACGACCCGTGCTATTATAAAGACATGTTATTGGTGCACAGATTCCTTCCAGAAGCCACATTTCTTATGTGGCAAAGAATAAATGACCCCAAACTGAAATTTCACTGTTTTTTAAATAGAATAGAATAGAATAGAATAGAATAGAATGGCCTTTATTGTCATTGTATTGCATACAATGTAATTAGACTACAAGACAATTAAAACAATGTTGTAATACAAGAATAAATAACCTATATGCACGGAAAAGAGGAGAATGAAGAGATTTGGTTGCGTTTCTGTGGTATTCATATAGATATATTTGTTTGACATTGCACATGGTAAACGGAAAGAAGTTTCAGGTTTTCGGATGGAGGTTATATGTGGATCTTATTTTGCGTATTTATTGTGGTGATAGCTCTTGGAAAGAAGCTATCCCCGAGTCTGTTTGTCTTGAGTTTTGTGTGACCTTTTCTTTATGCAAGCTAAGTTTTGTTTACATAGTAAAATGACTGTCTGAATTCAGATCACATTTAGTTGACAATGAATATAAACCAATACAAACTGATTTAGCTTTACATTAATTTTTCCGGTCAGCCATGAATGTACTGCTGGGTGGAGGCATAACAATGACAAGGTGGTGAAGTTAGTTGTCGTGTTAAACCTTTGACCTGTGCAGGGATATTATAATGCTAAAGGTTTTGAAAGACGTATTCTTTTTTTATTTACTCTTTTATATATATATCTATATATACATATGATATATATAATATATTCTTTTGTCTCCACATTCAGATGAAGGTACTGTATGAATCAAAATGTGCTGGTGTGCTTTTTTAATGCCTTAAGCCCAAAAACCGGTCTATTAAAACAAGTGCCTTGATTTTTATTTCTGTCATGCAATCAGATTTCTATATAAATGTTTCTCAGACAGAAGCAAGGATGTTGTAAGTAGTTATTACTGTATAGGCTCTGCTTAAAAAAGTTTTTTTTAACTGTTCACTGAATAAACCTGTCTAAACATACAATATGTGTCTCCTAATATTTCTTTTAAATCGAGAATAATTAAGTGTCATTTGTCCCCATCAAACTTGGCCAAAGTTTAAAGACACACGCACGCACACACAAAAAAACCACTTGAAATGTCCAGACATCTGATTTGACAGCAGACAGAAAATTTGACCTCTTGAACTATCACCATGTCTTCCTGTCTTGAGCCGTGTTTCCACTGGCTCGCCTCGCCTTGGCACAGCACGGTGTTGTGGAAATTCTCTGCTGCTGGTGAAGAATGAAATAGAGAACTTCTGCCGGCCGACAAGGTTTAATTTTGTTGCAAGGAAAAGGTCAATCTTCACAGGAATGATCCTAGCTGAAGAAAGACCCTGAGCAAAAGTGATCCCTCCACATTTATAACTGAGCAACTCCCCTTTTGCATTCCTCCAATAGACGAAGAGTGTGCCATTGAATGAGGTGCTTTCACACCTCTTTGTCTACTGGAGGAATCGGGGAGCCGACTCCCTGCGGATGTTGTAGGAAGGTGTCAGTTCAGGCTAGACACAATATAAAATACACTATACACAAAGGACCTGGGGCCTCATGTATAAAAGAGTGTGCAGCTTTCATACTGAAAGAGGGCGTACTCACAAAGTTTGAAAAGTACGTACGCAAAGAAATTCTCAGATTTATAAAACCGTGAGTATACGTCGAGTCCGGCGCACCTTCTCTTTATACATCGCATCAAACGTGAAACTGAGCGCAGGTGAATGAGTAACACACCACGCCCTCGTTCCACCCACAAATTAATATACAAATGACTCTAAAACCCACTCTCTGACGCCTCCTTCCTGAAGAACAATGACAAATGCGGCAGCAAAGGAGGAGGAAAATAAAATTAAAAGATGGAAAGTGTGCGATCGAACGCGTCAATTTATGAGGTATTTTTTGTTTGTTTTTTAAATTTGGAATTAGATATAAACACGAAGCAACTAAATGTGAGGGTCACCGCGGCTGCTCTCATATTAATGTTGCTGTTTTAAAAAACTGGCTGTGCATTTTTCTGTGTATTTGTTTAGACATGACTCATCCATGTGAGCTGAATTTACAGATCATTTCAACAATCTATAAATCTGTCAGTGTCACGAGTCATCATCCGGTTACGCACACACGCATTACGCACAGAATAAGCAGATAGAGCTCAGTGACTTACTGTATAATGATTCATTACTGTCACTGATTGTGTTGTGGACGCTGGGGAGGGAGGAAGAGGGAGGAAGAAGATACCAGTGTGCCAGTGTCTCAGGTGTGCCGGAGTCTCCAGCGGCTGATGAGTGCCTGTCTCGTCTGGTGAAAGGCGCAGCGGTGGTGGAATAACTTTTTTTGCAGTTATTTTGTTATCGTATGGATTAAAATGGGATAAGGAAATGTTTTACTCAACATTCAAGTCCCATTTTCTTACAACAAATTAGTTTGTAACTTTATTCTGGAGAGTTTAAAACATTGTAGACTGACGTGTGTCCATGCGTTCACGTTAGTGATGGGAATTCCGGCTCTTTTTAGAGAACCGGCTCTTTCGGCTCGGCTCACTATAAAGAACCGGCTCTTTCGGCTCCCAAGCGGCTCTTAAGGTTTGTTTTATTGCTTTCATTAATTTATCAACAATATAAAATTATGCACAAAATTAATGACTAAAGTAAAAAAACGTGTATTTTTATTTATATATGTTTATTATATAAATATGCTTTTATTTATACACTCCACATAAAATGTAAAAAATAAATTATATAATACAAAAACAACTATTTACAATTCAACTTTTAACTATTTCAATTTTCAACTTTTTCCTTTTAAACAAATTTAAAGTGAAACACAAAACACTGCAAACCACAACATAATAAAATATAGATTAAAATATGCAAAACAAAAAGAAAAAAAATGAACAACCAGATCTTTAATTAAGGTCGAGGTTGGCATTAAGAAATACCAAGTGCCTCAGCTGTGCAGGATGTTTGTGGAGCCGGCTCTGTAGGATATTCTTTTCTTGCAGACTCTACACTCTGCCACTGTGTTGTCAACAAAATTGAAATGGTTCCAGATTTTGCTTCTTTTCCTGGTGTCACTCATTTTCTTACTATGGTAAAGGTATCTACTATACCTTTTCTAATGTGTCGATGTTGTCTCTTCTTTCTCTCTCCTGCTCTGTTTGTGTGTTACTGCTGCCAGTGTGAAGAGAAAAAGAGAGAGAGAGAGAGAGAGTGAGAGTGAGTGAGTGACAAAAAAAACCCCCAAAAAAAACCACGGCTCTCAAGAAAGAGCCGGCTCCCGTCGTTCACTTCAAAGAGCCGGCTCTAAGAGCCGTTTCATTCGCGACCGACCCATCACTAGTTCACGTCAGCCGCTGTGTGTCTATTTACATAAAGAATAGATTAATTTGTGTTAAATCAATTTCAGTTATTTGCTCAAAGTAAGACTTAGAGAAAAGTATGACTCACTCACACACGCGCGCGGGATCAGTTTTGTCTTCAGTGTCCTCTATGATCTTATCCACACATGTTCAAACGTACGTGGTGTATCATTGTTGTTTGTCACAGAATAATTCATGTTTGTCACTGTAGACACATTAATACTATTATTTTGAAACATTCTGATGAGTTTCAGAGCATAATATTGCAGCGTCTCCACCTGACAAGAGTTTGCATATTTGCATTAAAAAGACTGCAAATCATGTTTATGTTTTGAAATCATGTTTTGGCATGTGGTGCCACCTACCGCCGTCTAGCAGTCATTGCAGTCAGTAGAGTCTCATCTGCCGAGCAACCACGGGTTGCCAGTTACGTCAGAAAATGAAACCTAAAAGACCTCGGGATTTTGAATTTAATGTAGTAACCGTTTTTGGCCACATTTTTAGATATGGCACCTTTAACGATCCTAAAAACGCAGCTTAATCTCTAACATTCACCCTGCCAGATCTTCTTTTCAGTTTTCCCCTGAGCATTCTTCTTGATTCTTCTCGCTCGCCCAGGGATTTTTGTACTTTTGCTTTAACTGACGCCTGCGTTGCGAACCTTATTTTGTCTTTTGTGTTGTGTCCTGCATTTGGGTCCACTTACACACAGTCGTTGCATGTTGGGGCCTCTGTACTGCAGACAGCCATGTCCGATACACAATACTCACATACTGTACTGGGGTTGATTGGTCAGCGAATTCATAATCCAGGACATGAGGTGAACTTGTTCTTCAGAAGTACTGGCCACCTTGACCATATGAGCTCCATGAGAACGTGCCAGATGTCCTACGCTCTCTATGGAGGATGGTGTGACCAAAGCAACCCAATACCCAAGGTGTAGCAAAGGACTGGAGGTGATTTGCAAAGATTTGTGTCTACAGTACTCCTTTTATATACATATAAGACAATGTGCTATTATTATCTGATAATATTTGAACCGCAGATCACATGCATCAGATGCTAGCTTGCTGTCTGCAGTCAGGACAGAGGATTATTATCTCACTGTGGCGACACATTAGAAACTGGGACACTGGAGTGATTTTCTTGCAGATGTTACTGTCTTGAAGCTCACCACAGCGAAACAACATGGGAAGCAGCAAAAGAAGAAGAAAAGAAAGTTTCTGCTGAGAAATAAAGTGTGGTGGTGTGTAAAAAGTATGTTTGTCATCATTTCTAGCACATCGACGTGACATGTTCTACTTTGAACAAAGTGTTGTTTGAAACCCCCATAAGTCACGTCTTTGCTTATGACTAATGTATCCTGTCATCTTACACAAGCTACCCCTTTTTAAATGCCATTGTTTCTATGTTGTGACCACTTCCTGTCACATCATCTTTTTTTCTTTTTTTTTTTCTCACTCAGCCTTCACATCCACTGTTTCTTTGAGTCAGGTTTCATTTTACACTGACCAACAATGAGCCAGAGACTTGACAGTGAAGCTGTTTCCTTCTATTTACTGCTGCTGTTGCAGAGTGACTAGTGACTGCAATTTGAACCCACCTGATGATGTTTTGTTGTGTAGTTTTATTTTATTGATTTAATTATTTTTTTAAAGGAAATATATATAAATAAATATCAGTTTTATCAGTAAGTTTGATCCAGATGTCTTTTGTCCTGTGTAGTATTTATATAAAGTATGTTTGCTGAACAGAAAATGAACCTCAAATCATTTGACTCATTAATTTGGGTAAAAGGAAACATCTGAAGAATGGATTGACCCTGAGGTGAAGATTGTTTATATGAGTGGATACTCAAGATGTTTCAATATTAACTATTAATTTAAGCCTTGTGATAGCATTAAAGAAAAGGGCAAGGAAACAACTCCTTGTGGGCCCAGAAATGCCCGTATGTATGACAACCTAAAAAATGTGACAAATCTGAGCCACTCAAGCATTTGATAAGTTATAAAATCCTTCAGTATAATTGTGCTATTCTGTCATTGTGACAATTTAACCAAGCCTACATGTTTTTGCCTTAGGAGCAAGTTAAGATGGCTGTCTTTGGCCAGTTTTTCACTTGAGAGAAGTGATCTTCTTCAAAGAATGAATAGCCAAGTTATAGTGAGGCATTTTTCAGGCGTCAGTCTTGTATAAAGTACAAGTATCTTACCAGAAACCTGACTTTGGTAGAAATTTAGTTTACTTTTTATAACAATATTGCATCATTTTCGGACATAAAATATACCTGTCTTGTGCCGTGTTTTAGTAGTTTTAGAAAAGTAAAAGTATTAAAAAAAAGTTAGGATTGAGTCATGGTAGCTCAGTGGTACGGTGTTCCTGGCTCTGCTCGTCTCTATGTGTCCTTGAGCAAGACACATAACTCCACACTGTAGCGTGTGAATGGGTATGAATGATGGGTGAATAGCAAAATTGTAGTGTAAAGCAGTTCAACGAGACTAGAAAAGCTCTATATAAATACAGACCATTGCCAACTCTTCTTCTTCTGACTTTATTTGGTAGTAACGAGTACCAATAGTTAGAGGAAATGTAGTGGAGTAAAAGTTGCTGGAAAAATAAAAAACTAAGTAAAGTACATGTGAATTTTGTACTTTTTGTACTTAAAGGGGAAATAAGTAGTTTATAGTGCCATCTAGAGGAGAGGCTGAAAATTACAACAAAGACCTGCTGCTCTGCTCACCCCCTCCCTTCCCTGAGCACTACGGTATCCGCAGCTGGTCAAATGTCGTCCTCGTTGTCTTTCTCCGTGTCAGAAGATGAGGTTCGTGAGGCGAGGGAGAGGGCGAGCTACCGCGGCCGTAGCAGACGAAGCGGAGGGAGTGGAGGCGGGACTTCTGCTACAAGTAAAGAGACGCTTGTTTTGTTCTCTCGCGTTTGTCCTTACAGGCTCCGGTAGAAACATGGCGTCTCGCTGCTAACAGTGGCTATGCAACCACGGTCCGCGGTCATGTTATTTTACATGACTTTTTGAAACACTACGAAAATGAAACAAAAACTATTATACAGCGACTAGACAATGCAGGAGCACATAATATGTATAAAAAATATGGATTTTAGGTTATATAAACCCATAAATACTACATATTGTACCTTTAACTGCCTTTCGCCTTATGTCAGCTGGGATTGGCACCAGCATCTCTGGCAACCATCATAAATCAGTAGAAGACGAGTGAGTGCCCTCTTGAGTGCTGCAGATTTCTGAAAGTTTTCTTCGCTTAATGTATCCTCAAATTGAAGAGCACCTCATCAGCCACTTTCTGTCTATAAATAAAACTGGCAAGACAGAAAACCCAATTTTTATACAAGATATTATTTTATTATGGACAAAAACAAGAAATCACCTATCCAGACTGGAGCATAAATGTTGTGCAATTACTTTAAAACTACTACTAACTAAGGCGAGTCTGGCTTCACATCAAAGACCAAACCATTCCTGTAGATCAACAAGGCGATCTCATTGTCCAGCTGTTCCAGATCTGTGACCTCTTCCCCTCTGAAGCTTCTCAGTGCTTCATCCGTGGAGCCAGGACTCTCATCACTGCTTCCTCCTGACGTCCTTGAATCACCATCACTGTCATTCTCCACCTCCTTGTGACTCCCGGCGTCCCACTCATGTTGGGAGACTGTGGTTTCTTCTGCGTTGTCGGGGACAGACTTGCCCTCTGGATGCAGCTGGAGCAACATCAGTGTATGCACCTCTTCTTTCCCCTCCAGTGTCTGCTGATGTGGATCACAGTGACTCAGAGTTAATGATCAAACGAAAGAACAAACGTCACTGTCAATTACTTATACTAATAACTTAAAGCTCACATAGAGTGGTCCTGTTGCACATATATGTTAGTTATGGAGGTCTACTTACATACATTAACTTGTTTTTTTGGTCAAAAACCTCCTAGTTGCTGTAAACAAGCCGATAGAAATCTGTCTTTTCTGACGCTGCGCTGAGCTGCGATATTTCAGACTGTGCATCGCCGCTGCATGCTGTTTACTACGTTTGACAAAACGAGTTGTGCTGTCTGATCAAGTTGTGGTGTATAAATGAGTAAATGTAAAGCTGATGGGGTTTTCAAAAAGAGAGACAAAAAAACTATTTACCTGAAGCTCTAGCTGAGTGGAAGAGAAATCTGGAATGACAGGTGTCGGAACAGGAGGGAAGACTTTGTTTCGGATTCTGAGTAAGAGAACAGAGTAGAACATGTTCAAAAGTCTGTTTAGGTGCAGATAAAACAAGTATTAAAATAATAATGTACATTATGTTGCTTATTTCTATTCCTATTTCTTTATGTGCAGAATGCTGCTATACTTTATTTATGAGAATGTGTGTTTAATGTAGTAAACCTGTGGCAGACACTGAATAAAAGCAACATGTGAACTGCACTAATAATCCCGGACATGGAAATCAACTGCAATAAAAACAAACACTAATTTTTTGTTTTTATTTACTCTATTTGTGCTGCTTTTAGTGTGTCACAAAAGTGGCGAAAGCAAATGAAAGAGAATTCCTCTGTCATTTTTACTTTTTAGCTATCGATATAATCCATGTGGTTTCAGAAGATTTCACACTCAACACATTTGTGCCGAGTCATTTCAAAAGACATACTTCCCCAACCGTGTAACAGATATTGTTGCCACTACATGACTCAGCTAAAATGCTTTTACAGTTTTACAGTCTGTGCACAGTGAAGCCTGTGATATATATGATTTTTGGATTGTATGGGATTTTACATTTTCATCTGTCCGATATCCAATCCAGGGATTTTGACCAATACCGGTACTGATACTGGTACTGACCGATACCAATTCCCATCCCTATATACTATAGTTTGTCTGGTTATTAATGGCGGTTCCCTACCGCTTCAGAATCATGGTGCATGTTGTTGTTATGAAGAAGAATACAATGAGCAGGCCAAAACTCCACCAAACTGATTTGGGGGAGAGAGAAAAAAATATTTAAAATGAGTTGTGCAACCATACATGTATGTTGATAACGCTGATGGAAAAAATAAATAAATACGAAAGCTTGATACCATTCACATGTTGCCTTTGCCATGTGTTGACAGTTTCAGTGGCCTTAGGGCCTTCACCCACTTGTGTGACTCCGGCCAGACTGATGCTGTATTTTGCACCTGGTGTCAAGTTTTCCAGACGGTATTTGGTCACTGAGGCCGATATATTACGACACTCTGAAGAAACAACAATGTTGAAGAGCATCACTGTAAAATTCATGTGACCGCGTTATAGATGAGTTTCCTTTGCTCACATGCTGTGAGTGAATGGGCAATTTCACTTCATGTATATATCTGTACTTCATGTAATTCAAAATAAGAAAATGTAACTTAACAGATGAATAAATAAAGTGCACGGATTTCACCTGTCGGCTCATCGGGTGAGCTGATTTCCACGCTACACAGACTGTAATGTGTGAGAAAACCTCGCCGGTCCACAGAGGGAATCGCTTTCCAGGAAAGGTTGGCTGAGTTGTGTGTTTCACTCAAGGCACTGAACTCTGGAGGTTCTCTTTGTGGTGCTGATGAGGGAAAAGAAGGACAGTTTTTCATTCTACAGAAGAGGTAAATGTTGCTGTACTCTGTGACTGTTAGTCAGTGTCCGCCACTTTGTGTATCTATAACATGGTCATATTATCAGTGTAGAGAATTGGTCCTCAAAGTGCGGCCCGCGGGCTAATGGTGGCCTGCAGTGAATTACAGTTGATAGTTTTAATCCAGGAGCTACTAAGCTTGTTAAATGTTTATTGGACATTACTGCATACAGAGCAATAAGTGTAAACAAAAATTCTGGGTATATACCTGGTTTCTATATGGTGAATTTTAGTGTATTATTGGGTAATAAGCAGGAAGCTACAGCCCCCAATTACTAGCTATTTACCCAGTAAATATATGGTAACATAAATGTGTTAATGTCTTAACGCTAAACTGTAGAACTGCAATCTGGTCATTAAAATTATTACAAATGGGATTTTTTTTTTTTCAATGTTGGGTTCCTAAATTGGCCCTCAGGTATCAAAACTTTGAGAACCCCTGGTGTAAAGAATCTAAATTTACATCAAAATCAATAAGTAGTATATTTACTTTTGGCCTCACTTTACTGGCTGCATGTGCATTTTAGAGTTGATTTTAATGTGTTTTTAAATCCTTAAATGGTCTTGCCCTGCCTTACGGAAGCTCAGAGGGGACTTTTCTGTTGCTCTGCATGTTAGACAGTGCCCTTCACTCACTCACTCACTAATCATCTACTGCTTTATCCTCCACATGACACACACGCATGCATGCACGCACGCACACACACACACTGCTGACAGGCTCTGCACTGCACAGAAAAGAGTGCTTACCACGAAGGACCCTAAACTGTTAATTTTTAAAATGTATCTCAAAACCCATTTTTTACTCTTTGGCTTTTGATCCAGTAAAAGAAGTTTGTTATTTTCATTGGAGTATTTTGTTTTTTATTGTTGTATTGTCTGTTTTATAGCTTTTAGGCTCTTATGTTTTCTATATTTCATTTATCTATGATGTACAACACTTTGTTTCCTCTGTTTTCTTTGTGCTTCATAAATAATTATTGGCATCATACTACCACATTTTTAATCTCAATCAGAACAGAGGAGTTGTAGCTGAATTACGGCGATGTGATCATTCCAACTATATTCTGTCCAAACATTGGCACAACATAGTTCCGACACACAGTATGCAGAAAAACAACCTTAGGTTAAGAGACTTACCACCCTCTTCTTTGTAAAAGAGGCACATTTTAACTGTCCGTGGCCTCCCGCGATCACATATGTTTTCATAGTACATGTAGCCTAAGTAGGGCTGCAATTCAGCTGCAACAGAAACAGGCATTATATGAACAAGAGTAAAGTTAATTCATTAAAGTTATTATTATCATTATTATTATTATTTTAAATATACAAGTAAGTGGAATCTGGTGTAAAGTTGCAGAGGATAGTTAAAGGTGCCATATGTAAGAATGTGGCCAAACATGGTTACTACATTCAAATTCAAAATACTGAGATACTTTTAGGTTTCATTTTCTGACGTAACTGGCAACCCATGGTTGCTCGGCAGCTGAGACTCTACTGACTGCAATGATTGGTAGACGGCGGTAGGTGGCGCCACATGCCAAAACATGATTTCAAAACATAAACATGATTTGCAGTCTGCAAAATATTTTTTCTAATGCAAATATTTTGGCTGTACTGTTGTTGTTGGTGAGTTCAGTTTGTTATATGAACATTATTCCTGAGTCTCTGTGACATAATTAGGAGGATTTTATGGCCAGTTGCTTTAGATTTATTACATAATGCACCTTTAAGCAGTTGACATTAAAAAGATTAAACATAGAAAACTGAAGTATAGCCTCCAAGAATTCTGTTCTTAGAATACAACTTACCCTTTGTTAATGGCTCCAGTTTTCTCTCGCTTTCTGAAGTCACATTTTCAGAGTCTGGCTCTTGAAACTTGTACCACTGCTTGCAACTTTTCTTTGTAAGTTTCGAAGTTTTGTTACAAACTACCATGTAGGAAAGAGAGAACAGTCTTTAGAAGAGTCTGCTTTGGTCTTCGATATACAAGACATTCTAATGTACTGGAGAACAAACACTGAGGCCTACTTTTTAAATTTACAATAGGTACAGCCGGTACTTGCACGATTGCTGAAGGTGAACACCCTGCTGCGTTAGCGGCAGTGACGGAGATTTTCACGGCAGAGTACGGCACAAACATTCTGTAGTTGTTTGTCATGATGGGACGTCTCCTCCACTCTGCCCTTAGACAAGAACATCCGTGAGAGGACTGCTTGTACTCCAACATGTAGGTCACCTCTGCTGCTGCATGTGGCGCTGGCTGCGTAGCAGAAAAGATTGATCGGTTGACGGCAACCAACTGAAGAAAAGCAACTGCTGACTTGTGAACAAATAAGAACTGTTCAACAAACCCCAACAAGTGAATTGGTTAAATTAGATTGTCTTTTTAAAATGCAATTAAGTAAAAGTAACTTAAAGGGATACTTGAGTAAAAGTACCAATATCTTTCCAGAAAATGACTTTGGTAGAAGTTGAAGTCACTTTTTAAAAATAATATCACTTAAAGGGACACTGCGTGGTATGGGTTATGGGTTTATATGACCCAAAATCCACTTTTTTATACATATTATGTGCTCCTGCATTGTAGTCGCTGTATAATAGTTTTTGTTTCATTTTCGTAGTGTTTCAAAAAGTCCTGTAAAATAACATGGTCACAGGACGCTGTTGCATAGCCACTGTTAGCAGTGAGACGCCATGTTTCTACTGGAGCCTGTATAGACAAACACGAGAGAACAAATCGAGCGTCGCTTTACTAATAGCGGAAGTCCCTCCTCCACTACGGCTGCGGTAGCTTGCCCTCTCCCTCGCCGGATTCTGACAGCTCTACCGTGGCCACAAAGAGCTGTCCCTCGTCCTCGTCCTCGCCCTCTCCCCCTCCCTCTTGTTGTCTGAATAAATACTAGAACCTCATCTGCTGACACGGAGAAAGACGACGAGGACGACATTTGACCGGCTGAGGATACCGTAGCGCTCAGGGAAGGGAGGGGGTGAGCAGAGGAGCAGTTCTTTGTTGTAAGTTTCAGCCTCTTCTCTCGATGTCACCATAAACTACCTACTTCACCTTTAAGTAAAAGTCTTAAAGTATATGACATTTACTGTACTTAAGTATCAAAAGTCAATTTCTGATATAAAATGTACGTAAGTTTTAGTAAGTTAAGTAAAAGTATTAAAAAAGAGAGCAGTTAGGATTGAGCCATGGTAGCTCAGTGGTAGGGCGAGTTGGAAGGTTGTAGGTTCAATTCCTGACTCTGCTAGTCTATATGTGTATATGCGTCCTTGAGTAAGACACTTAACTCATGTTGAAGCCTGTGAATGGGTATGAAAGCTCATCAAGACTAGAAAAGCTCTATATAAATACAGACCACTATTAGGACAAAACAGTGGCATACAGCGGCTGTGTGACATGTAAACGTATACATGACGTGGATGTGTGGATGTTGTGGTTTACCGTCCATGTTAGTGTCACTTCTCGGTTGTCCTTCAAAAGTTTTGTTGTCACGTTTACTTGAGGCTCATATTCAAGCTCTGGAGAGAAAACAGAAACTGTTATTGAATGTTATTACAGGCAAACAAACATGTTTGCAATATCCAAAGGCAAATAATGTACACACATTGCAGGATTAACTCTAGCAGCATGTACTGTATGCATTGATGCAACGAGAGAAAAACGAGTTCACCTGCAGGAACGATCACAACTGGAGACCATTTACTCCACAAGGGACTTTTAACTAGATTGGACCGATGTCTGATCTTGACCTGGTAAATCGAATGCTTTGTGAGATTCACAATCGTCACCTGGTCTGTAGAGTTCAAAAGGGGAAACAGAGACATATTGTTCACTTAACGTTTAAAATGTAGGCATTTCTTCCTCTTACTATTACAAAAAAACCCATAGAATTAACAGCGTTACTAGTACAGTCATAATGTGATAAACGCTAAGTAGCTGTGACATCTGTGTTAGGCTCATTCACAGTCATACAGTGTTTGAGTCGGTCGCTGTGGTTAATGTCCTTGGTTGAGGAGGCACATGCTTTAGCTGCTGGGTACATGGTAGCCAGTCAAAGGAGAATTCCCAGAATTGTCTCTTTTTTTCAGAAATATTGCGTATTAATGAATAACTGTGCCATATTCATCCATCCATCCATCCATTATCTACCGCTTTATCCATCAACATTTTAAATTTGATCATAATGACATAATGATCTGGGGTGCAACGTGAAGGTCTGCGCTATATCAAGATAAGTTAAATATGGAGTTATGTGCAATGCTGGCAGCCGGATTATAATTTTAATGTTAATGTTTGTACGGACAGATCACTCACACAGTGTTATTCCTGGAAAAAATTAAAAGTCAGTGAAAATTAACAGAAATTGGCAAAACAAAATAAGGCAAATATGTGGTGCAAAATGGCTCATTAGCGCCCCCAAAGATTAAAATAAGTTGCACCAAATTCCACGAAACTTGGTGGAAACATGTCACAGACCAAGACGAACAAAAAAGTCTATCAGGACCATGGCCTTAACTCGTTCATTTGGCGTTCATCTTGGCGATTTGTGCGTTTCCTAAATTAACAAACACATCCGAGCACGATATTCATAGCAACATAAAAATGTATCAGTTTGTATGAGACAAATCAAAGATGAAAAGTTACCAAAAGGTCTCGCGGATTCAAGCGGGCGTGGCCACGGTAACCATCGGAATTTCGACCATTCGCCTCGAAACAGGAAGTGGCCTGTAACTTTGCCGTACATTGACCGATCTGCGCAAAACTTCGCACGGGAGATCAGAGACCGACCCTGAACACGTATATGAACATGAACTTCACCCAACAGGAAGTCGGCCCTTTTGAATTTATTCACAATTTCGCCACAAAACAGGAAGTGGCCTGTAACTTTGCCCTACATTGAGCCATCTGCTCGAAACGTCATACGTGCGAGAAGAGACACAGCCAGAAATCATCATCATCACATTAAAGTCAAGGGAAGTAGCATTGCGCCGCACATATCAAAAAATGTTTGATATGTGCAGCTGTTACGTTTGAATTGATTGTGATGTAGCATCACTGACCCAAAACAAATATCCAAATAATGACAAAAAAGTGCATCATAGCATGTTGTACTGGCTGGTATCATATCCTATCATATCATATCATATCATATTGTGTTGCATTGTATGGTGTGGTATTGTATCATATTGCAACATATCTTAAACCGTGCATACTTTCAAGAGTCAGTCCTTTTTTTGGACACCGTGAAGTCTGAATTTTTTTCTGTGCAGTCACTGAGAAAAAAAGAAAACATTTTGTTTAGCAAATGGTCAACGAGTGGTCTTCAATGTGTTTTCTAAAAATAGAAATGAGATATATCTCCCACACAAGACAAAATAATGCTTCACAAACATTTAGTAGAAAAGGCATTGATCTTAAGGGAATAGAGTACTTACACAAGGTAGTAGTGATTAATCTCTGTAACATAAGAGCAAATGTTTGGTAAGATAGAGCAGCAAAACAATTACACTCAACAAAAATATGAACGCAACACTTAATTTTTGCTCCTTTTCCCCCCATTAATTCAAGTAAAATAATATGTAAGATTTCCTGAATGCAAACAAAAGGCTTATTTCTCTCAAATTTGTTTCACAGATATGTTTAAATCTGGCAGGTGAGCCATATCAAGATGCACACCACACACCAAATTGTGGACCAAATTTGTGAGAGAGAAGCCTTTTGTGTGCACAGGAAAGTATAAACAAGTGTCAAATACAATCAGTTTAGTAATAAGCACAAATGTGTCTTACTTGCTCCCATGATTCAGAGGGGTGTTCATGTCGTCGGAACCACACCTCGGCTAAAGACGGAGACGTCTCTGCAGCACTCCAGATTAAGACCAGATCGTTTTTTGACCAGGACATGGAAATATTTTGAGGTGCATCGTATTTAACTGTTGGAGTGAAGCAAAGCCTTGTGTCTCATGTTTTCTTTCTTGTTCTGATAACATAATACTCAACTTTATTTATAAAGCACTTTAAAAAGTATGAATTACCTATGTTTCCGAGTACGACGGTCCTCCGAGGCGACATGCAGCTCGAGTTATCCAGGTGAGCTTCCACCGAAATATTGACGGGTTGATAAATAATCAGGTCTTCCGCGCGGATCGACAAACTTGTCTCACTGCTTGCAAATTTTTTCTTGCTACACATAAAATGTAGTATATCAGTGTTGGTAGAAACTGAAAGCATCTCACAAGACATCAGACGGAAACCCTTATTAAACTGTCATGACTTGAATTAAAGTAGTTGTTTCTCTGAACTATTTCTACTATAAGTCAAAAATAAACAGATCAGCGACAGCAATCAGTAAGACTGGACACTCAATCTAGAGCCTGTTTGGATCAAAGTTGCTAAATATTGCTGCGCAAACACATTCACATTACTCACTGAATATAAAGGTCAAATGTCACATTGCTGTTGGTTGTACTCGTGCTCCATTCGCACGTGTAAACAGCTTTAAATGTATTGTTCCCGAAGCACTCGGGACTTGAAGGTGCCTCACATGTCGAACCTGAAACAGAAATATCCAGTTCATGTGAAATGTGAGCCTTTATTTAATAGATCATCCAGAAATAAACAAAGATATGCAATAAAGGTCAGGAAAGATCATCAACCACAGTGTTCTTGACTTACATGCGTTCTCATTTATTGTTACCCCACAATTTAAATGTTCCTCTTCTTTTACTTTGTTGGTGATGAACGACGACACAATTACAGTTTGAAGACTGATACATCAGACTATCTACTGTGGCTCCAATCTGGAAGAATGAGCCTCTTACTTGTAAAGAGGTGTAGACCAAACACCTCAGTGAGGCTGCACGAGCATCGCAGAGCAGATATCATCAGTTAGTGTAAACCACAGGATGATGATAAGCATCTTGTGGCTGATGTTTTACTCTTACTTTTTCACCACACGTATTAAACATTGTGTTCTAAACACTCCTTCTGCCATAGAGGTAAAAGCTCGAGACAATTCAAATCAAAAGTGTTGGATGTAAAAAGCTTCCATGTGCATTTACCTTTGCTAGCTGTTGTAAGGAACATGAAGATAATATATCCATGAAGTGAAATCCAGAATGTCAGCATTTTCACGAGGTACGGTCAGTGGAGAGGAGACGATCACCCGTCGCAGCGTGAGAGTCGATCGAGTGAGTCTGCTAACATGTAACCCACTTTCTTTCTCAGAAATGTCACTGCAGTTTCATGGACAGGTTAGACTATAGTTGAAGCAAAACCACATGTCAGGGGCGGGGGGAGGAGGGGAGGGAGGATGCATTCAGTACAGACACAACAGCCATTCTGAAAGTGAAGTCTTTTGGTTTTTGTCAGACTCCCACCTAAAGAAGATTAGATTCAGCTCTGGCAGCTACAGCTACACAGTGCAGACAGGATTAGAATTAGGATTATGTCAGACAGTGGATAAAGTCAAATGAACATCTGTGTTCATCACTATTATTTTGTCTGTACCCACTGGAGACAACAACAGTTGATTCCTGGTGGGGACTTTCTGATGTGTCGGAGCAGGAAAAACTGAGGTGTTAATAACTGAATTGTTTACTGGGACACTACGTCTGTGATTTTCCAACAATGACATGACACAGCGTCTGCGGTAAAACGGCCTTTTGCAGTTCCATAAAGGGTTTTCAAAAAGACTGATATCAGAGCAACCAGACTGAAAAGGCAAAGAAGAAAACAACAACAAACACACAGACAGAAGGTTATAGACAAAAAGAGGTGAAGTGGACTTATTTAGGAACAAGGGAATGAGTGGGTGAGGAAAGGTGATATAGTGGTGGGTAAAATACGTTTTTAAAGCACTAGTGCAGTGCCCGTAGGAAGTGTCTTCCTGTAGTGAAGAATTCTTCAGTTATGGTAATGCATGATAAGAAAAGTAAAGGCTAACATAATACAAACACTGTGCAATACGACAGTCACAAAACAGCTAGCTATGCTAATGCTAATCGAAAATGTAAACATTTGCGTTGTGCCTAATGAGGCACAGTGTTTGTATTATGTTAACGTTGTTTATATGCTAATGCTAATCGTAGCCTCGCTAGCTTACCTTTGGAAACATGTTCGCCAAGTCAGCCGCAAAGTAGTAGCATGCTAATGCAAAACACATAATATATATAAAAAATATGTGCTCACTTTTTAATTGATGTTTCAAATTCACATGACACACGCACGAGAGCTGTGCGAGTATATCGCAATATATGATTTCACAAATACTCGTTCTTTTATGTCGCAAAACATGTTTGCTATACAATCACTGCTTTTATCCAGTGGAAAAGCATGCAGCAGTGATTGTAGAACAAACATTTCTCATGACGTGTGTGTGTGTTTGTGTGTGTGTGTGTGTGTGTGTGAGAGAGATACTATTTATCTTCAGACAGTCGTTTGTTGTGGTTGGGGGAACCAACGTGATTGGTTATGAATATTGAATATGAATATTTAAATCATTATGGAATCAGTCATTACTTATTAAGGAGCTGAGTCAAAGAAACTACAGCGGGGAGAAAAGACGAGTCTGTGTCCTCAGGTGAGTTGGAGGCGTAGGGGAAACCTGGTTTTTGAGTTGTTTGTGACACATGGGGTCACATGTCACAAAGCCACCACTGAGGTGTGTTTCACACTGGTATGTGAACGATAATGGATCTTTAGAGACTAAGCAATAGTCCATTAGTGTCGTCACTGTAAGAGTCATGAACGCAACATCCGACACAAGAATCAGACCGAACAATGTCTAACTGTAAATCAATTAATAAATTGATTTTACCTCGACCTTAGCTAAACTACATGTTTCATGTTAATAATGGCATGTACACAAATCTACAGTGAACTAACTGCACACACGTTTGACCTGTTGCCTGTTGGATGTGAAAACGTTCATTGATGCTTAACTGTTATAGTTGTGCTGTGGTTATGGACACAGTGATTCCTGTCACTCTTCCTTTACTTACATCCTCATTTTCCCTCCAGTTCCCATTTTTTACAAGTTACACTTTCAATCAAGAGCACATGCTTTATGTTTGTCAACGTTTTGTTCACACATGCGAGAACAGACTCACATTTGCCATAGTGACCCCATCTTTGATAAGATGAGTAACATTGCACTTGAATTATTTATTAAACCAATTTGTTATGATTATGATATCATATTATCTTGTCACATCTAATCAAAATCAAGTCAATAGAGATGTGATTTTTGAGATATGATATTAAGAGTGAACTTAAAGGGACAATGTGTAGTATTTATGGGTTTATATAACCCAAAATCCACTTTTTTTATACATATTATGTGCTCCTGCATTGTCTAGTCGCTGTATAATAGTTTTTGTTTCATTTTCGTAGTGTTTCAAAAAGTCATGTAAAATAACATGGTCGCGGGCCGTGGTTGCATAGCCACTGTTAGCAGCAAGACGTCATGTTTCTACCGGAGCCTGTACGGACAAATGCGAGAGAACAAATCAAGCGTCGCTTTACTTGTAGCGGAAGTCCCGCCTCCTCTCTCTCCGCTTCGTCTGCTACGGCCGCAGTAGCTCGCCCTCTCCCTCGCCTCATGAACCTCATCTGCTGACACGGAGAAAGACAACGAGGACGACATTTGACCAGCTGCGGATACCGTAGCGCTCAGGGAAGGGAGGGGGTGAGCAGAGCAGCAGGTCTTTGTTGTAAATTTCAGCCTCTCCTCTAGATGGCACTATAAACTACTTACTTCACCTTTAAGTAAGTGTTTTAAGGTTCACTGAGTAAAAACTAATGACATTTTAAGGTGACGGAAATATGGCGGCCTTCGCATAACAGAAAGGACGTCAGCCTTCTCTTGTTTGCATTGTAAATGGACTTCAAAATGCAAAACATGCACTTTGGATGGTTTGTCCATTCAGGCTGCTGTAAAAATACTGTTCTGCTAATAAACCTACACACTGCACCTTTAATTTATGCACAAATTATTTATTTAAAAAAAACAACAACATCAGTCTTCATAACACATATCAAATATTAATGCAAGTTTTTAACCCTTAAATTGCCAAGTTTTTGTCACGATGCATCAAAAATAGTCATTTGAATGATTTTCAATGAGGACATCAACACAACACAACTGATTCCAATAATTCCTCGTTATCAGGCCTCTGCTTGTTGATGAGCTATTTGACTCAGGTGAGTAGTAGCAGGGCAGTGGGTCCTCAGCACCAGGACACAGAAACCCTGGAAATGGGCATTGCAACAGGTGAGGCAACACAGACAACTAGGCACAGTCACTTCCCGGTTTTCAATAAACCTCTTTAATTTACTGTAAATGACAATTTTGAAAATGGAAAATTAAAAGTTATTTATTTATTTATCAAATTTGAGTTTGGCTGAGTAGGCAGGAAATATCACTTCTATTAGAGGACAGTGGGCTTTTTTTTTGCTTCACATCTGCAACAGGCTAAAAACAACAAATCCAGATGTTCCAATCCTTTGTAAATAATCTTTCTGGCATAATCTGGATCTAACCAGTAGTATAATTTACTTTAAGGCGGTATTTGATGTGAAGGAGCAGCACCTTCTTCCTCCAGTGGTTTCAGACACTCGAACAAATTGGTAAAAATTCATGCCGGCTGCTTCTCTTTCCTGATGTCATTGTTCCAGTCACCATCCTGAGCTGTTGCAAATCAAAAGCTCTGTCCTCCAGTTCAGCTTCACCACTTTAATATCTGCTACAATGCCAGAGTGACACGACATTGACCTGCCGGTCCATCTCAAGTCTGAGCCTCCTTCATGTACAAGCTCCGCTCAGAAATACTTCATAACATTTTCTTTCTACAACTAATGTAAATATTACCACTGTCAAAGAAACGACAGCAAGCTGAAAAATAAGGTGGACAAAAAAAAAGGTATGTTTTGGAAGTACTAATGTATCAAATAATGTGACGTACACTTGTGTTACTTCATCGCACATATTAGTTTGTTTTTATTGAAACAAATTTACAAAATACATAAGAAAAAAAAAAATATATATATAAACAATCAATAAAATACAAATATGAAACATAACGTCACAGAAAATAAACACATCTAAAACCACTTATATGTGTGTGTGTATACATATATATATATATATATATAATAGAGTAAAGAATATGGTGAAAGATCAAAATTTTAATTCTCACACACGAGCAATAAACAGTTAATTTTTTCAGGCGACCAAAGGAAAACCTTACAGCAGACAGGAAGAGTAGATGAAAAACTCCACACCGGAAGTAGAAGTGTTTGACTGCAGCAAACCACTGCACCACATTTCCAGTGTGCCATTTTCATTCACTTACACGTTTATTTTCGTTTAATAATAGGTTAAGAATGTTCCTGACACGGGTATGGAGGAGGAGAGACTGTTGTAATCGTCGGTGGGACATTAGGTTTCTGTGAGGAGTCAGGGTTGACCTGAATTCAGTCTGTCCTCACCGTCGTCACACACAGTGAAGCACTTCAGACTGTACACTCGCCTGGTAGTTGTGTTCTCTTATCTTTTACCACATGCATGTAATTATTCTTACAGTGCTCCTGTGTGGTCTAATAGAGATAAGTTAGCCACGGCACACACTTAAGCATGTCGTATAATCTGAATAAAGCAACATACAACAGCTTGAAAAATGCTTCAAAGTCAATATGTTTCTAATGCTGTTAATTTTTAGTATTCAAACAAACTTGAATTGTTATTAAAAAGCACCGGAGCATATAAGCTCATTGAAGTCTGTTATTTATTTGTAATCTTTTTTTTTTGTGTATTTAATGAGGTATTTCTTTAACATTCAGTTTATTGCAAAGGTTGACCATGAGATGGTGGCATTAGGAATCTTCTACTTTAATGACGGTTGCCAGCACTGTCACTCACTGCCACCAGAGGGCAGTCTCAGCTGCACTTAGCTCCAAGTTGGAGGGCATCTCACTGACATAAATCTTTTCAGATATAACCTGTATGAAAATGTTGCAATATGTGCAAAAATAGGAACATTTTAGTTCAGGCCTCAAAAGTCAGTGGTGACCAGTCAGGAATGGGATATGGAAAAGTTGGTGTGTAATAACATAAATTGTATGAATCCTTTTGTGCAGTGACTGAATATTATTTGAACAAATTCTGAATTACACAATTACACAAAAGTTACATGAACACACCTAGAGCGTGTACAATTTAACCATTAAATTGCAAAGTTCTTGTCATGATGCACCTGTGTTTAAAGGTAAAGAGCATAATCATGGATATCTGACCTCCATCATGACCAGGCAGTCAAAACATCTGTGTGCAGTGAATATAGAAGTAGATTCTCAGTGATGGACCCACTGTCCTGCATGTTTTAGAAGGTTCCCTGCTTCAACACAACTGATTCCAATAAACCCTGGTTATCAGGCCTCTGCTTGTTGATGAGCTATTTGACTCAGGTGAATAGGAGCAGGGCAGTGGGTCCTGGATTAGTGGCATTGCAACAGGTGAGGCAACGCAGACAAATATGCACAGTCACTTCCTGGTTTCCAATAACCTAGCCCACCTGTTTCCAGTAAGCTGCCAAAGATGCAGAGATGTTTTACTGAGCAAAACATAACAGAATTGAGCAGAGGCTGTGCACAGAGGGCGCTGTGTGGAGAATAACGCAGTAGAAGATGAATGAATGAATGAATGAATGAATGAATGAATGAGGTGCTCTGCTGTTGTCCCCTCACATCCCCCCTTTTTTATCTTTCAAGAATAAAGTTGTAACATTATGAGAATAAAGTTGTAATCTTTCAAGTATAAAGTGGTAATATTATGAGAATGAAGTCTCAATCTTTTCAAGAATAATCAATCAATCAATCAAGTTTTATTTGTATAGCAGTACAATAACCAGACGAATAAAGTCGTCATCTTTTGAAAATAGTCGTAATCTTTGAGAATAAAGTTGTAATCTTTTGGGAATAAAGTTGTAATCATATGAGAATAAAGTGTTAATCTTTCGAAAATGAAGTAAAAATCTTTTGAGAATAAAGTCGTAACCTTTCAAGAATAAAGTCGTAATATTACGAGAATAAAGTCGCAAATTTTACAAGAATAATCGTCGTAATTATTATAATTAGTCAATGAACGTGGTTCTACAGGCGGCGAATAGCCTACTGTTCTCTTCATAATACTACCTACTGCACCTTCTCAATGCACAGATAATTTTATTTTTCTTAAAATAGCTATTTCTGAGTCTCTTTATTTCTCAATGTACATCCATGTCTTACCCAATATACACTTTCTATATTAATACTACACAAGAGTACAAACTTCACACACAGCCTCATTTGGCCATAACTGAAAAATCTTCTTCTGCTCCCACTATAGGAATACATACTTCCTACGGACACTGCACTGGTTGACTAAAAGACAATGTGTCACCTTTTGGATGGATATCAGACATTAAATGTCTGAGTGCAATTTTTCCCTTGGTGACAACTGACTGGACCGACTTATATCTTAATGGATGTGTATGTGACACTTATGCTTATTGTCCCTCCCCCTAAAGATGGCTTACGTCCTATTATTGGATTGCATTAGTTCACGGCAGCAACGTTTTGTGAAACCTCGCTTAAAAAACGATTGACAACACCTCCACTTACTGTAGATCAGTGTTTCTAAATCCTGGTCCTCAGGGACCCACTGCCCTGCAGGTGTTTGGTGTTTCCCTGCTCCTACACACCTGATTCAAATGGTCAGCTCATCAGAAAGCACTGCAGAAGCCTGATAATGAATGAATGAAATGAATATGAATCAGGTGTGTTGAGCAGGGAAACTTCTAAAACATGCAGGACAGTGGCTCCAGGAGTGAGAAACCCTGGTTTAGATCATTGTAGAGTCTGCCAGGTCTCTTTTTTTTTACTTGGTCTACAAAATGATTGAGGATATATAGTCAGAGTCAGAGGTGTGAAAAGCATCTGATATCACATATGTATATATCTGATCTGTGGAGAGGAGAAGCTGTAAACATTAAAACGGTTGACGCCTTCCACTTCACGTTCACATATAGGAGACAAGAGAATGCGGTAAGTAAGATAGATCAGATAGCCTACGCTTCCCCTGCCGATATCAGAAACCTCACACCAGATGTTACTGCTCTTTCTGCAGAGAGAGCAAGTGGAAACAACTTGCGCTGAAGGTGTGAAGAGCTGTAGGTTACACTCCAGCAGAAAAGTCACATTTGAACCCAAATGTGTGTTGTTCCAACTGTTACGACTGATAATAACGCCTCCTGAAACTAAGTATTAAAATACAGTAATAAACAAAGGAAAGCTGTACACAAATGTGGCAAATAAATAAAGGAGGCTAAAAGAGAAGAGGACACAGTAAAGGATTCAGTAGAAACTGGAGCTGGAGCATAAAATCTAGTGTTTCAATGGATTTCTGTGGCGGCAATTAATAAACTGTGGCCTCCAGAGAGACAGGTGTGGGGGGTTAGGGTTAGTAGTTATTATTAGCAGAAAAACACACATTTGTCGCACACATGTTGACAATTTCCCTACTTCTCACTTCTATAAGTCCCACAGGGGAGATCTGCTTTTAACCCGTCCTCTACAACTAGAAACCTTCCTAGAATTAGGAGCAGTGCCCAGGGAGCAATGGGGTTAGGGTAACTGAAAACACTATATTTTTCAGTTTCATATTTCAGATACTTGTGTCTAAATGTTTCGTGCCTTTTTTGATCCACTATGATCTGTAAGTTGCACATGTGTACATAATAAACAATATGAAATTTAAAGGTGCATTATGTAATAAATTGGCCATAAAATCCTCCTAATATGTGACAGAGACTCAGGAATAATGTTCATATAACAAACTGAACTCACCAACAACAACAGTACAGCCAAAATATTTGCATTAAAATAAATCTTTTGCAGACTGAAAATCATGTTTATGTTTTGAAATCATGTTTTGGCATGTGGCGCCACCTACCGCCGTCTACCAATCATTGCAGTCAGTAGAGTCTCAGCTTCTGAGCAACCACGGGTTGCCAGTTATGTCAGAAAAAGAAACCTAAAAGTGTCATGGTTTGCATGCACTTGTCCCCTAATCAGCCCTGCTCAAATACCCCCTCTGTGTCTCGTTGCCAGTTCGTTTGTAGCCTTGTCTCACGTTCCAGCGCTTATCCCACGATCCTCGTCATAGTTTTTGTCTTCCCGTGTTTCGACCGTTGCCTGCCTGTTTTGTCCGACCTTGTCTTCTGCCTAGCGATTCTGATACCTCTGCCTGTTTGGACTGATCTCCCGTGTTTTTTGACCTTGGACCAAATCAACTTTTTTTTGTACCTGCCTGAACCTTGAGTCTCCACGCTTGTGTCCTAACCTGGGTCGTCACGACATCGCTCTGACAAAAAGACCTCGGTATTTTGAATTTGAATGTAGTAACCGTTTTTGGCCACATTCTTACATATGGGAGTCCTTGTTGTTTAAAGGTTATTATGCTATTATTCTAGTGGTCTGGCTCACTTCTGATCAAATTCACTTTTATTTCAATTAGATAATATATTATATAGTTTTATATGTAGCTCAGTGGTAGAGCGAGTGGCTGTGTTGGCAGTGTGTGAATGGCTATGAAAGAGTGAGTGAATGGGGTTGAATGGCAAACACTGTAGTGTGAAGCATCTCTGAGTGGTCATTAAGACTAGACAAATAAATACAAACCATTTATTTTAATGTATATGGTCATCTGGGAAATGGCTTACTGTAATCACGGAGCCTGTGTTGCAAAGTCTTGTCAATGATGCATTTAAATAGAATCTTTTCAAGACTGGAACCAAATGATTCTGAATTCTGAGTTGCCTGTAAAGAAGCATTTGGGAGAGACTGCAGTAAACGGGCAGAGGGACTAAAAAAACGAGGTGTAGGAAACACAGCAGGAGATGGAGAGAGTGGATGAAGTGAAGTGAGCAACATTCATAAAGTTGTATTGATGCAGTAACACTGATAATGTAGTGTAATTTAGGGGGAAATATAAGTAAGATGACTCATTGTTTGTCGCTGCATTTAAATATTGCTAGGTTGATGCAAAAACTCAACAGCGCTGTTACGGAAAAGTCGTTTTTTTTTTTGTTGATGATGATAAATCTCAATGCAGTAGGTGTTATGGTGTGCAAAGTGCAGACACGCTATTTTCTGTGTGTGACAACTGCAACACACCGAGCACAGCAGCAAACAAACTCACTAACAAAAGACAACAAAGTCAAGTTGACCTTCCACCCAGAATCACTTTGTATTTTTTTACTTCTTTTTTTCTGAAAAAAAAACTGATGTTTACTCTTTTTTTTTTAAACCCTTACAACACAGAGTATTTCGCCTGCTTTTTTCCATTATGTTAAAGGTCTCATATTATACCCTATTTCATGCTTTGGTCAAAATACCATAAGGATGAAGCACCACAGCAGTTCAATCACCTGCCAAAACAGCCCTGTTCAGAATGCTCTGTTTAGTAGTATCTCTTTAGGTCCACCTTAAAAAAAGTAAAAGTAAACTTAAGGGACAGGAAATGACATCAGCCACAAAGGCTACTGTGAGCTAACAGTAGTTAGCATTTGGAAAAGTGATCATTTGCAGGCTCTAGCAGGCATATTGCCGTCATATATAACATGTATCCACTGGACAGATAAATCCTCTGAGGCTGGAAGTTTGTGTAGAACTCTGTGCTGCACTGTGGAGCCAAAAATAGAACTTTTCACGGACTTCTGGTTTTCAGATACCGTTGCCCTCGCCAGCATTCTCGCATGTTTTACAGACAAAGCGGAGCTTCCGCGAGACAACAGTTCCAGGAATTTAGCATCTTGTGACGTCCCAATGAGTGCAGAAGTCAACATCACGTTTAATCTTCTGTACTTAGACTGAGGAGGACCACAAAAACATGAGTGAGTGATATTTTTTCACACTTTGCCAACTGATAGGACCTCCAGAGTCCCAAATATAAGGATTTAAATGATTCAAAAGTTGATTTAGCATAATATGTCCCCTAAAAATGTACACTATATAGAGAGTTTATAAGAATGTGCAATGTAGAGTTTTATATCCTTTTTTTCAGGACAACCTTAAAGGGGAAGTAAGTAGTTTATAGTGACATCTAGAGGAGAGGCTGAAATTTACAACAAAGACCTGCTGCTCTGCTCACCCCCTCCCTTCCCTGAGCGCTACGGTATCCGCAGCTGGTCAAATGTCGTCCTCGTCGTCTTTCTCCGTGTCAGCAGATGAGGTTCGTGAGGTGAGGGAGAGGGCTGCTACCGCGGCCGTAGCAGACGAAGCGGAGAGAGAGGAGGCGGGACTTCCGCTACAAGTAAAGAGACGCTTGTTTTGTTCTCTCGCGTTTGTCCTTACAGGCTAACAGTGGCTATGCGACCGCGGCCCGCGACCATGTTATTTTACATGACTTTTTGAAACACTACGAAAATGAAACAAAGAATATTATACAGCGACTAGACAATGCAGGAGCACATCATATGTATACAAAAGTGGATTTTGGGTAATATAAACCCATAAATACTACATATTGTCCCTTTAAGGCAATCTTATGAAAAATGTATTTAATTTTCACCAACTATATCAGGGTTTCTCACTCCTGGTCCTGAGGAGCCACTGTCCTACATGTTTTCAATGTTTCCCTGCTCAAACACACCTGATTCAAATGGTCAGCTCGTCAGTAAGCTCTGCTGAAGCCTGATAATGACCCATTTATTAGAATCCGCTGTGTTCCAGAAACACCAGAAGCGAGAAACCCTGAACTCTATAAAAACGCCTGAGCAAAAAGGACTACAAATGTTTAAAATAGGATTGAATTAGTGAAAGTTGGAAATCACAGCTCAAAGTTCACCTGGCTCGTCTGTTTGAACAAGTAGAAAAGAAAAACGGTATTTTGCACAATTATTGCCACTTTATATCACTGCTAAAAATGTGATATGAAATGATTCATATCTTTGGCTCAACAACATATAAGAAGACGGAAAAAATGAATATGTGACCTATTAACACACACCCCCAGGATGTCCATATAAAGAGTTAGTTGTGTGTTGGGTGCACCTGTGCCACAGATCAGTGCCACATGAGCACTAAGGGTTAAACCCTTTTCATTCAGCTGTGAGGATAAAGTGACTGGAAGAAAATGGATGGAGACAAAATTCACACTTTCCCAGCATGTTTGGTCTTCATTGGGCAGAAAGATGTGAGTCCACCATGGTCCAGCGTACAACTGGGTGAGGAAGGACATACATGTCTTATGTCCAGAAGTTTAAAGTTACCGTTTGTCATATTTCTGGAGCTATATTAGCAAATACAATTTACCATCCGTACAAATGACACCAGTGTTGTATAATCTCAGTGTTGTATAATCTCCAAGGAAGAGAGAGAGAGAGAGAGAGAGCTGAGAGAATCATATTTATTTATTTATTTATTTATTTATTTATTTACATATTAGGATTTTCTAATCCTTTTCTTTGCCGAGAATATAAAAATACTTGTACAACTTGTAATACTTGTAATACTACTATGTCGTTTCAACTTAAAGGCGCCATATGTAAGAATGTGGCCAAAAACGGTTACTACATTCAAATTCAAAATACCGAGGTCTTTTAGGTTTTGTTTTCTGACGTAACTGGCAACCCGTGGTTGCTCGGCAGGGGAGACTCTACTGACTGCAATGACTGGTAGACGGCGGTAGGTGGCGCCACATGCCAAAACATGATTTCAAAACATAAACATGATTTGCAGTGTGCAAATATTTTTTTTTATGCAAATATTTTGTCTGTACTGTTGTTGTTGGTGAGTTCAGTTTGTTATATGAACATTATTCCTGAGTCTCTGTCACATATTAGGAGGATTTTACGACCAGTTGATTTAGATTTATTACATAATGCACCGTTAATGTCTCGTTTAAAGATTATTTAAATGTATGCTGATGGTGTTTCAAGACAGTTTTAAACTGTACAATTACACAATTATATGTAATCAAATCACAGATTGAAGCTTTAGGGAAACAAACAAACAAAAGGCTCGTTTTGCCTCAAACACCAACATGTCAGTCTGGCACACATTTACTGTGTCAGATTATTTGAAGCACACTTGTTGAGCAATATGCATCCAGCAAATGTTAAATTATTTCAGTTCCTACATCAGTATATTTTACAATTTTTACAATTATTGCAGTAACTTTTCCTCTGATCTCCATGTCAGAGTTGCAGAAAAAATGACAGGCCACTAATTTGATTAGGATGTCAATCACCATGAAATGAAACTGACTGAAAGGAAATATTTCCAGTAATATCAGCTGAAGCCAGAATAGTCAAAGTATATCCTGTTAAAAGCTGAAATTTGCATCATACATACAGAAATTCAACGCCAGTGGACAACAACAACAATTATTTACACAAAAACAAAGTTTATTAACAGGATATGTTCATTCCGATAACGTATGGTTTAGGCTGAAACAATGAATCAATTACTAAGTTAATCAATTTATTAATGAACTATTTTCATAATGGATTAATCGGTTTTGAAGCTTTTTTCATTATTAAAACAAGATTTCTGGTTGTTTCAGCTTCTTAAATATTTTCTTCGTTTCCTTGCTCCACATAACAAAGAAATCATTCAAACTGAATAATTTTGGTTTGTGGACAACATAAGACATTCAAGACCATTGTCATTTCCAATATCAGCACACCTCAGCAAGTCAAGAAACCTGCTTTTAGTTTCTCTTATGCACTTTTACCACCAAGACACGTGACATCTTCAGTCTGCGTTTGATTTGCAGGAAAATGTGTCGTTGGAAAAACCACCATCATAACTCGTTGTTTTTGGTGATTTCCCTTCTTGAGAAAACACGTTAAACATTTCTTTAACAGAAATGTTTAACTCAACAAAATGCAAACAAACATACAAACAAAGAAACTTGATAATACATGGAGACGAGGAGAACTACAGTACATTGGTCAACAGGTGGTAGTTCATCAATAAGCCAAAAAGAGAACATCAGCTGCCTTGCAGTGGAAAATGGTAGTGAGATAATATCATGTAGTTACTGCGTGAGTGTAAAACTGGTGTGGACATGTAATTGTATGTGCTGATGAGCTCGTGACACATCTGGCTCTTAACAGGGAAGATGATTCGTCAAAACTGATAAATGAAATAATTCAACCAAAACTAAAAAAAAGTATTAACTATCAAATCAGACAGGATGGCGAAGAAGAAAGTGTAAAAAAGGACGTGTTAAAGGCAGATGACAAATCCTCTATCACTAACTGGTGTGTGTGCAAACATTATTAATTCTAATATTTCACTGCTGTAAAGATAAATAAAAAATATTGAGATTTCAGACTTGAAGTACTTGCTCAATGTTTATTAACGCACGTTTTCAGCATTTTTAAGTCGTTTTAACTGTTCGGCATTGCTTGCTTTGTCTTGCTCATTACTCTTCCTGTGACACTCTGACCAATCAGTGGACATCAGTCTTAAAGCTCACATAGAGTGGTGCTGTTGCACATAATATGTTAGTTATGGAGATTATAATAAAACACAGTGTTTTCAGCAGTGGTTGAACTGTTTGTTTAGAACCTTCAGGGCTTCATAAACAAGGTAAGGATGCAGATACACACTAAAAAACAGCGTTAATTGGAACTTCCGGTCTAGGTCCGCTTTAAGACGTCATGTATAGTATCGGCTCAGCTTGCGTGGAAACTCGCCGGAGCCTGAGTGGTTGACGGAGAATCATCACTTTCATGCAACATCAGGAACACAAAAAAAAACACTAAATGCGAGGATCAAAGACCATTTGTGTTTAATTTCAGTTAGAAATGCCAGCGTGCAGAGGCAACTGTGTCATGTTACCACACTGTTTGGTATGATGTCACGCTATTAAAGTAGCTGACGCAGCTATCACCACCCAAACCACACACCCAGTGTGCACCATTCCAAACTTGACTGTGGCAAGCTGAACTGCACTGAGCCACTTGGTGGAAATGAGCACACAAAACCAAGACAAATAAATAGTTAAGTCATTATTGAAGCTATAGCAACCGCTAACATTCAATCCTGCGGAAGAGTGACTGATATAAAAATCTCATTTACTTTCCCCTCAACCTACATTTTTCACAATTACTTGTGGTAGATTTTACACACACACACACACACACACACACAGTATGCAGTGTGTACATATCATGTGGCAAACCTTTCCTCAGACGATTACATGTGTTGCTTTTTGGGCAGATAGCTAACATTAACATACTCTGTATCGTGTGGGTCTTCGTGCAAAGGTGTGGGAGATCTTCTGGGGAAGTCCAGGACACTGTAGACCAGTGAGGGTGGAGGTACACTGTTGGCCTCTTCAACTGTTTCCTGCTGAGACAATTAACAGTATGTCACGCTCTGTCAAGCTTTTGTTACTTTTTTAATTTTAATTTTATTTTTTTAAATAATCTGCTGTTTTATTTTGGTAATCTGTTTTCAATCCCCACATCCTGTCAAGTTTCAAGCTGCGGTGATTGCATTCCCCACCCTAATTACTCCTGTGTCTTACTCTCTTCCTGTGTGTGTGTGTGTGTGTGTGTGTGTGTGTGTGTGTGTGTACATTCTCCTTACCTTCGGCCCAGTGTAACTGTTTTTGATCCTTTCCTGCTCTTTAACTATAGATTGACTCAGCTTCATCTGCCATGTAGCCTACTGCACTTATTTCTGATTTCTGTACTAACGATGTTGAGATTCTTCCCGATGTTTGTGTTTGACGTTCATCAACAGTGAGCTGAGAGCGTTCTTACCTGTACAGTGGTATTAGAGTTTTGTTGCGGTTGTCGTTGCTGTTGTGTGTCTGTACAAGAGGCAAAGAAAAGTGAAATATTGAGTCAAGCAGGAAAATAAGGAGCATTAACATCTATTCCTACCAACATGTCTGATAGGAATTATAATAACCGCATGACCATACTGTATATAACAGATGTCTATTTGTAATTATTTTCTTTTATCACTTTTAACCATTTATCTATTTCTTTTTACCCTTAACACATATGACAATTAACTTGTTGCATCTTGAATGTCCTCTGTTTGAATTAATAATGTTACTACTTCCTCTACATGTGAGGTACAAAAGCTACTGAAGTCGCCTTAAGTCCTGGAGTTGAAAAGTGTTTCCTATCTGCTCTTAAAAGAAGCAACCTCGAAATGAACCGAAGTCTATTTCTCACTTGATTTATAAAAAAGTTAACATTTCCCTTGGTAGTTCATGGTCTAAATCTCTGTTCTCTGGTCTTTACTAATTACCCTTGATGTCAAGTTTGTAGAACATATTAGTGGACACCAGTGATTGACCTTGACTGGCATCGTCCAATAGTCAATCACAAATCTTGACGCTTAAAAACAGGACATTGCAACAAGAAGATTACAATCTTAGAAATAAAAATCTTCGGCTTTTCCTCATAGGAGGACCCTTTTTGGCTCCAGGTAGAATATTTTTATAAAGGTTCCACCAAGAACCCTTTTAAAACCCTTTATTCAGGATAGGGGTTTTAAAGGGTTCTCTGGATCAAAATGGTTCTTACTGGAACCATTAGTCTTCGGGAAAGGGTTTTTCAGAAGCAAATGGTTCCAGATAGAACGTCAGCCCTTTTAGAAGGACCCTTTTGGAACCCTTATTTCTATTGTGCGTCCCCTTTTATGTACAGTGTATATAAAAGAGACTGGGTTGTCATTGCCTGTAGATTTCAGAGTGGCCTAAAATAAAGATGAATCCCTGATATGCATTGTGTCGAACCAGGTAACAAAAGGTTCATGATCATCTTTCAGTGCATTTGCATCTATGCAACTCCCAGTGGTTAAAATAAATAGAACTTGCTTTATATATATATATGTATATGTATATATACATATATATATATATATATATATATATATATATATATATATATATATATATATATATATATATATGTATATATATATATACATATATATATATAAAAAAGGTGATATTTCATCAGTTGAAACTCATAGCCCTGTTTGTACAGTTCTGTTTGTGGACAGCACTGAGCCACATTAGCATGACATGATATAGGAGTCAGCGAAAACTTGCATTTGTGTACACGTACGGGAAATTGTCAAATGTGGTGTCTGAGGTCACGGGGGCTGTTCCTGCTCAAAGTAGGCCAGAGGCTTTTTTGTCTCCGAGTAAAAGTGTTCTCATAATAGTGACAAAATAATGCAATGCATTTTTTCCTCTCAGTGATAGTAGGCACGCATACTTTAGATGTGCCTGCTTTGAGGGAGGACAACGTGTCAAATGATGTGAATCATCACATGTATCAAAAGGAAGTGAAACTGCAACCTGGTTTGCATTTTTGAGCATTTAACCACACAACTGCACATATTTTCCACGTAATAATAATTCTTCTCGTCAGCTCTTTGCTCACTTGAAGGAGTTCTCTCTACTACGACTGCTGCAGTACGTCTCACTGTCGTTCTAAATAAACCATTCTCTCTGGACTGACTCTGGACAGAACTGAACTGAGTATCCATGAAAAACCCTGAATTTTGTCTGACAAGAAAGAAAATAAAAGTCCATACCTTTGGCTCTCATGAGACACCAGGTGAGTAAGGGAAGCACTGCAGCGAGCAGCACAACAGACAAAACCACGAGGACAGTGACGATGTGAAAGGAAAAGACACCGGGACTTCCACGCTCTTCGTTTTTTGTGGTGTTGTTTGGCAGTGGAGAATCTGTAGGAGTCAGAAGGAAATTATGAAAATACACACTCATGCCTCTGCAGAGAAATAACAAAGATTTCATTGTTTATAACAAGTGGGGGAACCAGCAGTTTTGAATTGAACGAAATTAGTCCCTGTTTAATTGGGAATGTGTACAACCACTTTTTATTGGAATACAAAGGAAAAAGTCAAGTCTTTACTGAAATAGTGTCTCATATGTGAGTCAATGAGAATGTACAGCAGCTAGTTTGCATGTCTTTCCTTTCAAATCCCAGTCAGTCATTCACACTGAAGATATAC
Source organism: Microchirus variegatus (assembly GCF_963457635.1). NCBI lineage: Eukaryota > Metazoa > Chordata > Actinopteri > Pleuronectiformes > Soleidae > Microchirus > Microchirus variegatus. The sequence continues at coordinate 10,537,893 of NC_139805.1, forward strand.
ATCTTAAATGGGCACAGTATAGTCATCCGTATATTTATTAACATATAATACTTTTGTAAAAGAGATGCGATTTGATTTGAATGAGAAATTTGAAAGTCACTCTTTCCCCTGTACTGTCCTTAATATTTCTGAATGAGACAGAATGGAACAATTGTTTCAGGTTAATATCTATAGATTGACAGCAATTTTTGCACATAATTATTATCCGTGCATGACACCACCATAATAAAAGTCTATCGTGTTTTTAGTAGTGCTTTGAAAACCATGACAAATGATAGCCATGTTCTTCCGTTATTCACGTTGACAGTTGTGTCTTCCCAATGTTTAAGGTAATAGTTTAGACTTTCCTGGTACTAGTTTTAGGATTCTTGTTTATTGTTTTGAGTAAGTCTGGTTGAGATATTCATTCTCTTCTCTGTAGCTTTAGTTGTCCATGACTTTTCATCTCTTTTGAATCCCAGTTTGCTTCAAGCACACAGTCAGACACTGAGATCAGACTCTGTACTTTAGGAATAGCACTTGGTTGCAAATATTAGCTATGTCAACTTAAAGGGTCATATTATACCCTATTTCTCCAAGTTAAACTAGTTCCCTGGTGTCTTAATTAAAATGTCTGTGACATGCTTTGGTCAAAATATCATAAGGATGAAGCACCACAGCAGTTCAATAACCCTGTTCAGAACGCTCTGTTTAATAGTATCTCCTTAGGTCCACCTTAAAAAAAGTAAATTAAACTTAAGGGACAGGAAATGACATCAGCCACAGAGGCTAGTGGGAGCAAACAGCAGTTAGCATTTGGAAAAGTGATCATTTGCAGGCTCTAGCAGGCACATTGCCGTCATATATAATATGTATCCACTGGACAGATAAATCCTCTGAGGCTGGAAGTTTGTGTAGAACTCTGTGCTGCACTGTGGAGCCAAGAATAGAACTTTTCACGGACTTTGTGGACTTCTGGTTTTCTGATACTGTTGCCCATCACCAGCACTCTCGCATGTTTTACAGACAAGGTGGAGCTTCCACGAGACAACAATTCCAGGAATTTTGTGAATTGTGACGTCCCAATGAGCGCAGTAGTCAACTTCGCATGTTTTTTCTCCTGTACTAAGACTGAGGAGGACCACAAAAATATTGAGTGAGTCATCTTTTTTCACACTTTGGCGACTGATAGGGCCTCCAGAGTCCCAAATATAAGGATTTAAATGATTAAAACGTTGATTTTGCATAATACGTCGCCTTTAAATAATAAAACGATGAAAATGGAACATGTGTCTGTGCAGGTGAAGCATTTTAGAGAGTTCTTTCAGTCTTAAAACAACATTTCTGTCCATGTTCATCTGGGTGGAGGTGCTAAGGACTTTAAACAATATTTAGTGTTTATCTGGGAATGACAGTCAGTCAACGTCCAGTGATCTCACCTACTGCTGCTTTAACGGGTCGCCTATATTGAAGGACGATTTGTTGGACACATATTTACTTGGTAAATTAAACCAAAAATTATTTCTCTGTGATAGAACAGCGAGACATTTATACCATATTCATTTACAGCAGGGGTCTCAAACTGGCGGCCCGGGGGCCACATGCAGCCGCCCAATCGATTACATGCAGCCCCCCACTTAATATCATGTTGTAATGAAAACACGACCCGCGACCTCACCGTCTTTTAAACACCGTGTATAGCTGAGGCACAGCTGCCAGCGAGGTGATAGAATATAATTTATGTTTGCTAGCAATGTTTTTATAACAGCAATAATAAGATATTTGGTCATAATTATCCCATTATAAAATGTATCATATACAACATATTACATATATAAATACGCTACGAATGGCAGTGGCCGAAATGGCTCCTGGTAAGAATTTGTCTGTTTTTGATATTAATACATTAATTCTGCATCATAAATAGTATTATTAACGTATACGTGTGATATCATGATGCAATATTGTGAACAGTTTTTTTTTCACACTTTTTGTTCTCCAGGCCGGCCCCCTCTTGACCACAATAGATGCGCATTGGCCCCCAGGTCATTTGAGTTTGAGACCCCTGATTCACAGACTAAATAAAAACAAAATAAGCTCTTGTACACACACACTACACAGTGTCCTCCATTTATACTGATAGATCGGTGTCAAAGTGTCTGACATTAAAGTCAGACTTTACCTGTGTTGTTTCTGTTCTCCAACTGGACGATAAGTTGCACTTTGTTGCTTTCTTTGGGGATACCTGAGTCCGTGAACAAGCTGGCCCAGTAAATCCCGCTTTGATCTTGTTTGAGTCTTGTGATGTGGTATCGTATGGATGTGTTTTGGTGAATGTCAAAAACACCTCCTCCATCTCTGTTCTCTTTATACTCAGCAATCTTTTTCCGGCCACTTGTATAGATAGCAAAATGACTATGATTATTAAAGATGGCGTCACTGAATGTGAATTGAAGGGTGACGTTGCTGCCGAGGGTCCCGGTGACCTCTGCTGCTCTGCCTGTGTCAGGACAAAACAGAAAGGCTGTGTGTGACAGTGACACCGGTTTGTGCAGTTAAAAGCTAAATCAGGTACAATTGTAAATGAATTCATCGTTTCAAAAAAAAGACTGGGGTAACATGAGTCAGGCCCTTAAAAACCATGGGTAAGCAGGGTTAAAATAAATAAATAACATGATATAAATCAACAGCACAGCTTACATCTAAAACTCACATGACAATAAAGCTGACCCCATCACATACAGTACTTGCTAAAAAAGGGAATATACTCAAACCAACTAAACGACCAAAATGTCCATTTTCATGTTGAACATCCTCCTCCCATCTGAATGAGGAAGTGGCTAAATTCGGAATATGGAATTGCAAATGTGCATGGTTTAGATCCGGCTTTTGGTTCTAGATTTTGCAATAATAACTAAATAATACATCTAATAATTATCAAATGCAGGAAACTTTATGACTAAATTTGCTGTAAATATATTGACCATCATCCAGAGATCCATCTCATTCCTTTGAATCATCAACTATAAATAATCAAATTAAAGTGTATTTTTTTTCAATATATATATATATTTATATAAAAGAATAAAGTGATGTGACGTGTGATGGCATGTCTGTATAAACTTTGTTAACAATAAGAAACACGTTTCCTTAAGGTTCAGCTATTATTAATATCAAATACAAGCACAAGCCTGGCAGCACATGAGTGCACAGTTATGATGGTGTTTTTTTTAGCAGAAGCAAATTGGACCAAGAAGACACATAGGAACACAATTTTTACACTATTATTAGCTGGAGGCTTTAGACTTCTAAGTATAGCTACTGTCTCCCACACACACACACACAAACAGGATTGCGCTGCTATCATTTTAAGGATGGACTTTCATTCATTTGGACACCTTTACCCTAACAATTAACCTTAAACTATCCCACACAGACGAGTTAAAGATAAATATAAATATCGTGCATAAAAAGACAGAAATGGTATATACATTAAAAATGGTGGCAGACGTGCTAATTGTCAAGCGTTGGAATGCAGGATCCATGAGGACTATTGGTCCTGATAATAAAGTTTATAGCAGAACAAGAACAATTTTTAACACACACACACACACACACACACACACACACACACACACCAGTCATGCTCATTTAAATAATAAATGTAAAAGTAAGGAACCTCGAAGGAACAACATCTTACCGTTGCAAACCATGTGTGCGGTGGCAAGCAACACCAATCCAAGTGGCTTTGTGATGAGGTTGTCCACCATGGTAGAAGAAATGCTTGCACTGCCTGAGTCCTTGAGCTGGCTGATGTGTTATCAGCTGCCTTGGTGTGATCACTTCTTTCAGTTTATTTTTATTTTTTTTCTCAGTCAAACAGTAGCGTGTGTGCCTGACAGGAGGAAACTGCAGACAGGAACTTGCTCAATCACCGATTTATACACCTATCATCACCGAGCATCACAAGCGCCTCCTGTAACGTGATACTTCAAAGACGGTCGTGGAAATGTGCTGCAGACTGTTGTCACTCACATGGTGCATGAAAATTCAGGAAGAGCATGGGTTCTTCATATTTCAGGTTTTACTATGGGGTGAATGTGGAATTCAATTTTTGCTTACAACAAACCTCTGAAAAGGTTGTTTTTGTTGATTTTACCAAAAAATGTAAATGAGTGAATTGAAGCCGTTCTTTAACCGATATAATGCAGTTTACTCGAATGTTCAGTGTTTTTTCTTAAAGACTGAGTTCACTAGAAAAGAAAAGAAAAGAAAAGAAAAGAAAAACCCCTGTTTTCTATTTTTAGATGTGTGACTGGTTTTGGTTCTCTCTTTAGAGGTTTTGAAATCTCTAACTTTGAGACGTTAATTAAGAAGAAATGAAACTCATAAAGTCAGAAAACACTTTACTATAAACCACGGGGCAACAATCAACGGAGATTGAATAAAATAATAATTTACACTCACGTTGTCAAACTAAGACCTATTGTGTTGTTATAAATATCTTAGAATGATCCTCTTTCATGGAGTCTGCCAGTTTGTACTGTTATAGAAAGGCAAAGTCTTAATCTGGGGTTTACAGTCATTTCCTCTCAGATGAGGTCAAGAAGCCACTGACTGACTTATCTTAAATGGTATCTGTTTATTTTGCGTTTCTGCTACTGCTCTCTTGTGTTTAAACTGCATGTATGTATGTAAATAAATATAATATAAATAATCTGGACATGAAGTCCAGTAACAAAAGACAAATCAGAATATGGCATAAATAAACTAACATTTGAACTTTTCATTAATCCACATAGGGAAATTCCTTCTCTGTATCTAACCCATCCTCTACTAGATGAAAACATTTAACCACATCAGACAGTTTGGTGGCTGTGAAAGAACAAATTCACAATTTTAAGACAAACATTTTTTGTTTTGTTTTGGGCATTTAGTTTCAGTGGTTGAAGACGGAGGTGGTCATTTCCTTGCCGCTCATGCTCTCATCTTCCCACAGAAACAACACTTTAAACTCAGCCTGACTTCACACAGAGGAAGACCCCCATGGTCTAACCACTAAAACAGATGACTGTGGTGTAAGGGTGTTACAGCCCCACAATCACACTCTCCCTTTTCCTTGTGTTTATCTCTCTCTCTCTCTGCTTGGGTGTGAGGATGCGCTGGTTTATTTATGGTTCTCCATTAGAGGAATCAATGCTACTCTACTTCTTTCCATTTTGGAGGGCTCATTGAGTCCAGGTTGAATTCAGGTGGTTGAATTGATTTGGTTTCATGTTCCTCCACTTCCAGCTTTGGTCTTTTCATGGTTCCATTATTTCCTTTGAAAAGAACTCTTTACACAATCTTTGAAGAACCATTTTCTCAAGTTCTCTGCTCTTGTCAAAGTTTCCAGTCTGTTTAGAGCAGCGTGAGGCCTTCTCTCTGCATTAGAGACTTTTTTCCATTGCTTTATCAACTATCTGTTCTCTTTCTCTCTCATTAACCTGGCTGGTGCCACTTCTTATCCACATTCTAATGTTTATTTGTAAACACAGCATAGGGTTTCTCAGTTATGGTCAAACACAATGATTATCGATTGCTTCAGATTATGATTAACAGGGACAACATGTGATGAAATGGTGGTTAGCAGGAGATTCGAAATTGACAACAGGTATGACTGTGAATGGTGTTCATCTCTGTATGTTGGCTCTGTGATGGACTAGCGATCAGTCCAGTGTGTAACCTGCATTTTGCCTGTATCAGCTAGGACTGGCTACAAATCACAATAGAAGGCAATAGAAAATGTGTGGATGGATGCTATCTGTTTACTTGAAAGAGCTATATCCATTTGCAGTGCAGTGGATAGCACTGTTGCCTCACAAAGAAGGTCACCAGTTCGAATCCCAGGGTGCGTGTGGGACACCCTGAATAAACCATAGAATTACATGAATGTGAATGGTTGTTTGGCTTTATATGTTGGCTCTGTGATGGACTGGTGACTTGGTTAGATTAAGTAGACAACGGAAACATTATGGTGATAAAGCGAGACGTCTGCAAACAGGTTAAAGTAGGCCTGAGGAGGACACAGCATATCCCACATCCCTCATATTGAGACAATGTCCCACATTTTATTCGACTATACTGATGTTTTTGTGAAAGTATTCATCTGATCCAATGACTGTGTAAAAAAGGAGGCGGGCCATTGCCACAGAGCTGCTTGTCTGATGTCAATCAAGATGCCAAGAAGATAGAGCTACAACCAGGACCGGCCCAAGGCATAAGCAAACTAAGCCATTGCTTAGGGCCCCGTGACCACTAGAGGGCCCCCAAGAGTAATTAACAAAAAAAAATTAAAAAAGTTTGGATTGCTGTAATTTATTTCGAATTTTTATCCCCATTTTTAACAAGGCTTTTTCACAGTTTTTACATAGTTGTCAGATGTGATTATTTAACTTTACATTTTATTTATAAACCATTTTTATAACCTTGTTCCGGGTGCCTGTTGATTTACATTATTATTGAAGTATTTGTTTGATATTTATTTGTTTATTTTATTTAATGCTGTGGTTTTTTTTACATATAAAAGTCAAATCTTTGTATTACAGGAGTGTATGTTGATTCCCCCCCCAAAGATTGTGCGCATTTTTTGATTTTCAGATCGTAATATCTTAATATTTTATTTACAAACCGTTTGGTTTTATGTATTGATTCTCTGTGTCGCCAGTAGGGGGAGTTGCTGATTTAGCCAAATATTAATTGAAAGATTTTTCTGTAAGTTTGCAAACCTGGTGTCTGCGTCCATGCAACAAAAAGTTCTCACATTTAGTTTTACAAGTGTATTCTTATTCGTGACTGAGTAGAATATGTAGAATATCTTTTGTATAGTAGGTGTGTGTTAATGATCAATAATCATTATTATTGGCAGTAACAGAGGGCCCCAAAATCAAATTTTGCTTAGGGCCCCATGGAGGCTTGGGCCGGCCCTGGCTACAACAAAAAAATGGATAAACATAACTGGGTCAAGCTGAAGGAGTTTCTCCTTGAGTCATGTGGTCATACAAGAGCTGCAGTCATAATTATAAGTAGATATGTATTTCTTATATGTTGTTATACATGTAAATTATGTATATTTTAAAATCGATAGCTTTTATAAAGGATGAGTCGCAAATTTGTTACATACAGTCAATCATTTACTGTGTTGGGATCAGGACACCCTGGACTTATGGCCCCCACTGCCAATTAATACCAAGTTGATGATTTATTTATGTGGGTGTGTGTGTGTGTGGGGGGGGGGGGGTGTTTATATGTGTAATATATTGATTTTGTATCAAAAAAACTTTATATTGTAAACTATTTATACGTCCATATCAAGAGAGATTTTTTTTTTTTTTTTTTTTTGAAATAAATACACTAGAAACTCATTCATTGGCCCCCAGCCGGATGGTTTATGTCACAGTAGCGCCTCTCAGTGGTCAGACACTGTCAGTGCAGGGGGAGTACAGGTAAACAGCCGGTAGGTATGGAGAGGTCATCACTGTCTGGAGCACAGACACACGGCTGCTCTCTGTCTGTGCTTCAACACCAGGCGGTGTCCACACTCACCACAACAATGGACGGGTCAGTGGTGCCGTTGACCTTGTCCCAACACAACCAGTCCTGAAAATGCCCGATGCGAGCGGCTCTGTGCTCGAACATGGCGGAGTCGGACGGCGGGGATTTCGCCTTGAAACCGTCGCAGAGCAGGTGAGTGAAGCGGAGAGAGGATGTGCTTGTGCCCGCGCTGCTGAACAGCTCTGTCGGTGTTCACTGTGGATGTAACGGCTCCGGGGCTGCAGCCCTACTCTGAACCCGCTGGACTGTCCCGGCGCCGCGGCGTCACACCAGGAATCACCGAGGCTCTGACCAGGCCCCCGACATCGGACGGATGTAAATATTGGCCATTCAGAGCAGTTAACCAACACGAACACGTTCATGTTTACCTCCATGGCTAAAACAATACGGTACTTTGTTCGTAAAGGCGATGCAACCGAGCTTAAAGTTGATCTTCCTGCAGTAATAAACCACCAGACTGCACAGTGCAGTTGTTTATTATTGACCAATTCATCCACAAAAAATGTCACAAAAGAGTTGTGGGAGAAAGTTAGTTTTTTATTTTTTAATGTCATTCATTGCAAAATGTGGTATTTTAATAGAACGTATGTTAATTTTCATTATACTTTAATTATTAATTTTTTTAAATAGCTTATTTTTGCTAACTCTGAGAAATTGAGTCAATGTGACTAAGAGCAGCTGCAGTTTGAGGTTATTAAAACCTCAAGGCTTTTAATCTTTGTCTGAAAGAAGCTCCTTATCTCAGTTTGTTTTCTTGGCTAAATTAAGGTAAAATTTATAGTTGCCAATTGCTATTTCTGTCAACTAATCCTCTCATTTAAAGCTTCTTGTGTTATTCTATTCTGTGCTATGTGGAGTTACACATGGCAAATAGGAGGACTCCATAACTGCTGACTTGATCTAATCTAAAGTAGATCGAAATTTCAATAAAATCACAATGTTGCTGACTGCAATGTTCCAATCGCAAGAGACGCAATATTTATTAGAGCTAAAATGCACATCGAAATACAATTTTTAGATGACATATTGTTCTAACCTCCTTATCATATTCTACAGAAATTTTTTTTGCATTTTAAATGTGTTTTTCAATTTTTGAGAACAATTATGTAAAAAATACCATTCCCTCTAATATCGTGTACAAATCATATCGCAATTTCAGTCAAAATAATTGCATTTAGATATTTATTCAAAGTTGTTCAGCCCTAAATCTGAAGCAACACACTGGTGTCAGTCCTGATTAGAGTCTGACCATTACTGGATATATGAGACCGAGTATACTGATATTGTTTATTGAGAGTCCAATAGTCTCCCACTAATAAACACAAGGTCTCACGATTGTATATTTTTTAAAACCTACTTGCAGAACTTTCTATCTTCCATGGGACATGTGTCACATTAAAAGCACAGGTGTAATAATAATAAAAAAAATAATGTTAAGTAATAATAATAAGTAAATTCCATTTAGTTCCAGGGTCCTGGTGCTGTTTCTGCAGCCACACTGGAACATTGGACTATAACAGAGCTGCTGTTATCAGTAAATGGCACCTGGGGTTCTCCCACAAAGTAAAAATGTCTGTTGTGGATACTGTGACCAAGATCGAAAAACAAACTTGTGTTTGTCAGCATGTTTTAAATAATTATCTTTTCCAATGAGTGCGGATTACTTAGACCTGGTTGATTTATTATCTGGGCATTGGATGCATGTATGCACATTTACATTCTGTCCATAATTCAGCTTCTTGGATATTTCTCCTTCTTTAAATGTGAGTTTTTATTATTGTTAGTTGTTTTGCAGCAGGAGGATGGAAAAGCACGGAGACACAAAAAGGAAATATGTGGAGGTATAAGAGCACTGTTGTATCTGAAATGATTGTTCACTTGAACAGTGTTTTTGGATCTGTATGTATTATACAGGCAGATGCTTCAGTGGATTTTCATTCAGTTTTTACTGAGGTCACTTAAAGTTGTAGTGCATACGGTGGCCCTCAAGTGCAAATCAATACCTCAAATAGGAAAACATGACTTTGATGACGATGTGATTTGGAATAACAGACACTGACCTGTGAAAATTACATATTTTCACATTTGATCAACATGTAACACCGTGTAGAAGCATGTGCTTTTTTGAAGATTGTAAATCTTTGATCCACTGATGTGACAAAGCCTTTTTTTTGTCTTTTTCAGTATGGTTAACAAGAATAGCATCCTGCGCTGTACTTTCTCAGCTCAGAGCCACAGTGCCATCCTCCTTCAGGGCTTGTCCGTCTTGCGAGCGCAGGGACAACTACTTGACGTTGTGCTGGCCATCAATGAGGAGCGCTTCCAGGTCCACAGAGCTGTGCTGGCTGCTTGTAGTGATTACTTCAGGTTAGTGAAATCATAGGGCTTTCCAATGTCCATTTACATTTTAAATTAGAAGCACTTAGTGAGACATCCTTATCCAGAGATATTTATGCAGAGTGCATTGTTAGCGCAAGCTGCAATTCATAGATCAGCTCCACTCAAAGCTCAGCTTTAGTTGGGAGTAGTGGGAGGAATATGAGAATCTTACAAAATAAGTAAACAAAATACAAAACTCAAGATATTTAATGCAGAAATTCTACCTAAAAGAAAACAAAATCTCCTATGTTGTACACCAGTCCTTAAACAAAATATACAGTGAAAACAAATGCTTTTAACTTGCAATTACTGTAAAACACTCATGTATCCTCCGGCCTTTTTTGTGCTTCAGGGCAATGTTTACTGGAGGAATGCGGGAGTCAAAGCAAGACACCATCGAACTGAGGGGTTTGTCAGCGCGTGGGCTAAAACATATAATCGACTTTGCCTACAGTGCCGAAGTCACATTAGACCTGGACTGTATTCAGGATGTCCTCGGAGCAGCTGTGTTTCTTCAGATGGTCCCTGTCATTGAGCTCTGCGAGGAGTTCCTTAAGTCTGCGATGAGTGTGGAGACTTGCTTGCATATCGGCCAGATGGCCACCACCTTCAGTCTGTCTTCCCTAAAGGAGTCTGTGGATGCCTTCACCTTTCGTCACTTCCTCCAGATTGCTGAGGAGGAGGATTTCCTGCACATTCCCATGGAGCGCCTCATCTTCTTCCTGCAGAGCAACAAAGTGAGGAGCTGCAGTGAGATCGATCTCTTCCACGCCGCCATCAGGTGGCTCCAGTACGACAAGGCTCGCCGGGCTCAAGCCAGCAATGTCCTCTGCCATGTCCGCTTCCCACTAATGCGCTCATCGGAGCTGGTGGACAGCGTTCAGACAGTGGATATAATGGTGGAGGATGTGCTGTGCCGCCAGTATCTCCTTGAGGCCTTCAATTACCAGATCCTTCCCTTCCGACAGCATGAGATGCAGTCCTTACGGACACTCGTTCGTTCTGATGTCATATCACTCATCACCTTTGGTGGCACGCCGTATACAGATAACGACCGCACAGTGAGCACCAAGATGTATTATCTCCCCGACATCACTTCCCGCCAGTTCAAAGAGCTGACAGAGATGGACACAGCATGTAGCCACGCTTGTGTGGCCATTCTTGACAACTTTGTGTACATTGTTGGTGGACAACACTTTCAGTACCGCAGCGGTGAGGGAGCAGTGGACAGCTGTTTCCGCTATGACCCACACATGAGCCAGTGGCTACGCATCCAGTCCATGCAGGAGGCCCGTATTCAGTTTCAGCTCAACGTGTTGCATGGCCAGCTATATGCCACTGGTGGGCGCAATGGATCCGGCAGTTTGTCATCTGTGGAATGTTACTGTCCGAAGAAGAATGAGTGGATTTACGTGGAGCCATTAAAACGCAGGATTTGGGGTCACGCAGGAACTCCCTGCCGAGAAAAACTGTATATTTCCGGGGGTTACGGCGTCTCACTGGATGACAAGAAAACTCTTCACTATTATGATCCACTGTCAGATCAGTGGGAATTTAGAGCTCCCATGAATGAACCGAGAGTGTTGCATACAATGATCAGCACTAGGGATCGGGTGTATGCTCTGGGTGGTCGCATGGACCATGTGGACCACGAGGACCGCTGTTTTGATGTCCTGGCTGTCGAGTATTACATTCCAGAGTATGACCAGTGGACCACTGTCAGCCCCATGAGAGTCGGGCAGTCTGAGGCAGGCTGCTGCCTACTGGACAGAAAGATCTTCGTCGTTGGAGGATACAACTGGCACCTGGACAACGTCACAAGCATCGTGCAGGTGTACAACACTGAGACAGATGAGTGGGAGCGGGATCTGCACTTCCCGGAGTCTTTAGCTGGCATTGCTTGTTCAACAGTCATACTTCCACAAAATGCCACACAATGCTAACTGTGAAGGTTTCTATTACATGTGCTCTGTCTGCCAACCTTTGGGTCATCACAAGTTGTGAACATAATGTATGTGCATGTGTATGGGTGTGCATTTAAGAAACTGGAAGACTACTTTGCAGCAGTTGCATATTATTTTCTTCTCTTGTTTTATATTAATCAATAGGCAGACCTTATTAAAAAAGGAAAACTTTTTATGTTGGACAATTTTATGATACAGAAATAAGCTATTGAATCAAGACTTTAAATTCATTGAGTGTAATGATTTTTAGTTAAATGATGTAAATATAATTATTTTTTTACACTCTCCTTTCAGGAAAATAGAAAAATACTCTCTGCCTTCCAGAAAAAGCACCAGTGACATTTTGAACACAAAACATTTCATGACACAACTATTACTAAACTAATTTATAACCAATGTTAAAAGTGTTACAGCACGGCTCGTGCTGCTTCCTCACAACAAGAAGGGCACTAGTTCAAATCTGGCTTTGACCGAGGGCCTTTCTGTGTGTAGTTTGGGTGGTGTCTTTGTGTGTGTGTGTGTGTGTGTGTGTGGACTTTCTCTGGGTGCTACAGTTTCCTCCCACAGTCCAAAAACAAGTGGAATTACATGAACGCGAGAGTGAATGGTTGTTTGTAGATGGACTGGCGACCTGTCCAGGCTGCACCCCGCCTTTTGCCCCATGTCAGCTGAGATAGGCACAGCACCCGCCGCGACCGTCTAGGTGGAGGATAAATCGGTAGATAATGGATGGATTTGCTGTGCAAAGACTCAAACATAATGTTTCTGTGTTATTAGTGCAGGGCTGTAACTAAAGATTATTTTCGTAATCGATTAACCTGTCAATAATTTTCTCGATTAATCGAGTACTTGTTTCGGCCGTAAAATGAAAAATGTTGATCCTTTTTTTACAAAGTTATGTTCTCTAATGTCTTTTGTTTTTGTTTATTTGGATTTCTTTGTTATGTGAAGCAAAGAAACCAGATCATATTCACATTTAAGAAGCTGAAAAATCAGAAAACACTCAAACTGATTAGTGTGTTATCAAAATAGTTGACAATGAATGTACCTTCTTTGATTAATAATCCATTCATTGAATAATTGTTGCAGCCCTACGTTAGTGTGATTTATTTTTCATTTTGTTGTCAAGATGACAAACAATCTTATCTTATTATATTTTCATTAGAGCTGCAACTAGCGATTATTTTTGTAATCGATTAATCTGTCGATTATTTTCTTGATTAATCGATGAATTGTTTGGTCCATAAAATGTCTGAAAATGTTAAAAAAACGTTGATCAGTGTTTGTCAAAGCTGGAAATTATGATGTTCTCGAATGTCTTATTTTGTTCACAAACCAAAATGATTCAGTTTTAATGAAATGTTCACATTTAAGAAGCTAAAAATGAAAAAAGCTTCAAACCGATTATCAAAATAGTTGGCGATTAATTTAGTAATCGATTAATAATCGATTCTTCGATTAATCGTTTCAGCTCTAATTTGCATATCTCGTTCAAGGCGATAATCGCCAAAGCACATATCAATGCACAATTTTTGTTACCATATCTCAACTAAATTTATCACATTTTTAATGTTTTTGTTTGTTTGACTTTAATTGCTACTGCCCTCGTTTTTTTTCCTGAGCTGACAACCTCCACCTCAACACCACAAGCTACTGTAGGCAGCTACATAAATGTTTCATGTGACTCCACTCTAATGTCTGTGTGTGTTGCTGTTGTGAGTCACGTTGTATTCCATTCTGAACATGCTGTTGTCCATGTAACCTAACATTTAAAACTGATGCTAGTGTTGTCGTCTTTTGGGGGGAACTAGACAAGACGCATCCAGGACACATTTGTCTCAGCTGATACTAGCTTGTGTTGTCATTTGACTCAATTTTTGCACTTTTTCCACAGCATAGAATTTATAAGACATCTGGTTTTGCTGCGGAAGTTGTTAATGTACTTAATGTGTAAATAAGGAAGACGCAAGCTGAACGTTCTTGTTATTTCCTTGTTAAGTGTTCTACTGTCACCTGTTTGCCTTTGTGTGTCTTTGTCCTGCTCTACCTGTGAAAGTGTGTATTGTTGAAGTGCAATATAAAGGAAATGACTTGCAGTCAAAGGGGAATGTAAACATTTGTGTAGCTTTATCTGCATCCTTTATTAAAGCTATATCATATTTTTAAAATTATCCCTCTGGCACTTTTGTTTTTCCTATTTTGACTATGTATTTGCACATCAAGACATTGCCTTGCAATACAAAATTATATAAGAAAGAAAGAGCTTGATAAGTATGTATTTAGAGAAAAGAATATACTTACTTCTATTGAGACTGTAACTATCATGTTAATCTGCAGATCATTTCCTTCATTAAAAATGGTGGCCCAGTATACAAAAATAACGATAATAATACATCTCAAATACTTGAAATTTACTTTTATAAGTCTGACCTACTTGAAAAATAATGTATATTACAATTATATAAAACAGAGAGAACTGATACTCTGATTTCACAGTGCACACTTGCCTAAACTCCGCCAAAGGCCATTGATCATTAGGTTGCATGGATCTATCTATCTATCTATCTATCTATCTATCTATCTATCTATCTATCTATCTATCTATCTATCTATCTATCTATCTAATGAGGTTATTATTATTATTATCATTATTATTATTATTTTGCATCACAATTTTATTGGGAAGCCTGTGGCCAACTGGGTTGCCAGTTCAAATCCTGGGATAGGCCAATGGCTGAGGTGCCACTGAGCAAGGCTTGTGTGAGTGTCAAATTCACCATTACTAATTGAGTGTGTGCAAAAATTACTAGTTCAATATAATATTTCAAAAACATAAAAAAAAACATAAAAACTGCTTCTACAAGTTTAAGTGTCAAGTATTTAGTGACATACACATGAACAACAACTTAATCCTAATTAATGATGCTGATTAAAAAAAAAAAAAAAAAAATGACATGTTTGTCCTGCCATGAGCAATAATTGCTGTGAAAAAGGTTTGTTCAGCGCATGCTCGAGCATTACACATGCTGTATGAGTTAAAAGCTAATGTATATATATATTATCATTTGTAGTTCTTTATTTATTTTATTTATTTTAAACAGACCGTGCGTGATGACGAGCGAGGTCCCGGCGTAGTGCGTAGCGTAACATTCCATTGAGAAGAAGAGGGGGAAAAATGGCGTCCTCTAACAATCCTCGCAAATTTAGCGAAAAAATCGCTTTGCATAATCAGAAGCAGGCGGAGGAGACAGCCGCGTTCGAAGAAGTCATGAAGGACCTAAACATCACCAGAGCTGCCCGGGTAAGACCACCACACCTCGGCTGTGTCCATTCTGTTGCAGCGCTGTTTTTTTGTTTTTTTTTAACCCCCCCTTCCCCACCTCCCCTTCTAACCAACGCTGCGGAGATAAATATTAACACTGGGATGCTGGAATAGCTAAAGTAAATATTAAACGCCCGCATCATTAGCATCATTAGCAGCAGCGTCGGTGCAAACTGTGCTTTCTAACAACACCCTGGCCTTGTTCACAATGCTAAAACAATAATAACGTCTGTGGCTTAGCTAGTCTGAGTGATGTACACCTGTGCTAGATGACATTTCATCCGCAAACAGTCGACTGACGTGTAAACGTTTCTTCACGACAAGCGACTTACAACCGTTAGCTCAGAGTTTAGCCTGTACATTGTAGACTGCCAGTTAATGCTCTCACGTTCCTTCTTTATTAGCACTATAACAGTTATGTTGGTGGTGAATGAATGAATGAATGAATTAATGTTTAGTCAAGCTAACTTTGACAACATCCCCTCAACTGTCAAAGAGCTGTTTATCACAAGGGCTGCAGCAGATGATTGATTTTATATGTGTATATATGTATTAGGGCTGTAACTAACGATTCATTTCATAATCAATTAATCTGTCGATTATTTTCTCGAGTAATTGTTTGGTCCATAAAATCAGTGTTTCTCAAACCTGGAAAAGATGCTGTTCTCAAATGTCTTGTTGTCCTGCCCAAAAATTATTCAGTTTGAATGATTTCTTTGTATAGAGCAAAGAAACCAGAAAATATTCACATTTAAGAAGCTGGAAAATCAAAAACTTGCTTTAATTCCTTAAAAACACTCGGACCAATTAATCAATTATCAAAATAGTTGACGATTCATTTAGTAATCAATGAATAATCGATTAATCGAGTAATTGTTTCAGACCTAATATGTACATAAAGATATACATATTATGTGTGTGGTACAATTTTGTTCAGTGTAGCAGAACATCAACTAGGGCTATTAATCAACTACCAATTACATTGCACACACACACTTGCTGATACACATTGAATGTACCCTAGATGTGTGAAATATGTGTTTAACAGATGTTTTTGTCCAATCTAGTGTGAAAAACCACTCTTTGCAGGTTGCCTTAATCTTCCCTCAAGTGCAAAAATCTCTCTATTCAATGTGACATTTGTCACGAGATTTATCAATGTTGACTGATGTAAAAATGCATATTCTATTATCCAAATTATTATCATTATTATTATTATTATTATTATATGTACATTACTATTATTAGTTATAATTCAAAATGTATACAATGTCACACTATTACACACTGTAACAGCCCAGCAAGTTGTACTATCTTGCTTTGTCCTTCAACAGTCCCCGACCAAATATATAAGGTTTATAGTTATGTGTGACTGCATAAATAGTCATCTTTGATGACGTTTTAGCAACTACATTTTCCCTCTATACTCTTTGGAAAATGACACTAATTTGGTTGTAATCAAAATAGCTAATGACTCCACCAATTTAAGTTACTGCTCCACCTCATTGAGAACATGAAATGTAATTATTATCCTAAACAACTTACAGCTGAAATGATTGGTTATTCAGATAATTATTCTACTGAGTCCTGTGTGTTGTAGTGTTCTGTTTTGGGCAATTGTAAAAACGAGCTGCTTTAATTTTAAAATACATTATAATCCTTATTTAAATGAATCAGTAGATATTTCCAGCAGCCCTCTGTCATAACAACAAATGCCTGTTATAATTTAAATCTGATTATAGATAATGTACGTTCACACAATTTAATTTTGTTTAAGCTTAAACAAGACTTAATAGCTGAAACAATGATCTGTTATAAACATTTTTGTCAGATCTTCTATTTAATCAAGGAATTGTTTCAGCTTATTTTACCAAAGAAGGAATGTCTTGGTACCAGGAAACGTTTGGGCCACTTGTCGGCCCTGTTGCTGGAAATGATGCCCACTAACTAGTCACCAAATACTGCATCAGTGACCTGAGCTGTTCTGTCATTTAATGCATGGAGAATAAATTAGCTTCTCTGATTTGTGGTCTCTGCCAGATTTGTATTTGTTGCCATCCAAACATCAACCCATTGCATTTGGTCAGACCAACCTCGCCACATTTCATTATTGTTGAAGGAGGCCTTCCATCATAGTGTTTTTGTAATAACATACATGACTTCTGTGAGTGACGTTTGTACGCCGATGTGTGGCTGATGTAATAGCCAGATGTGTTACATGGAGAGTCTGTTTGTAATAACACCAGCTGTCAGTCAGGTGTCATTCACATCAGATGATGTGACTTTTTAAAGATGTTGTCTGCCTCTTGGTTGATCATGAAATGGCCACATCTGCCTGTCTCATTGTGTTCTCGTCCGTCATTTAATGGATTTCAGTGACTGTTCATTTCACCACTGTGGACTTAAGGGCTTTTTTTTCATTTTAGCATCACTTTTGTTGTGAATCAGAACGATCATTCACTCATGCTTTCATGCAATTTTACTTTGCACAGCTGCAGTTACAGAAGACCCAGTATTTGCAACTAGGGCAGAATCGTGGACAGTACTATGGAGGCTCACTGCCCAATGTCAATCAGATTGGAAATGGCAACATTGACCTGCCTTTTCAGGTGAGCCCTTAGCCTCTCGGCTGGTAAATCAAAGGTTTGTTCTTGACCAGTGTACCTTTCTTAGCTGTTGGACATGCAAAGGATGCAGATACCTGTAGTGTTGGTGAAAGATTGGCTCAAAACAATGACTCCTTTTTAAAGAAAGTCTACAGGATCATCTTAACTTATGAGGGCAGTAAAGGTGTGACTAGGTTTTGTTTTGGTACAGGAAGTTGTATAGAAGTTTTACAGGATATGCCATTTTGCCATTTGGTTCCTAAATTTTAAAGTTTACCATTGCTTGTCATGGCTTTCCATCTTTAAATACATTTGCCAACTCAAGCACCAGTATGGGGGCCCATGGCTTGACTCATTCAGAAAAGAACACATTTGCACCATTTATCCTAAGACACATTTTTGTGACGTAGGTTAATTGGTTTTCCTATCCTCATTCACCTCATGTGTTCACTGTAGAACTCGGTGTTGGATACCAGTCGAACAACCAGGCACCACGGGCTGGTGGAGCGTGTTTACCGTGACCGAAACCGCATCACATCTCCTCACCGCCGGCCGCTGTCGGTCGATAAACACGGACGCCAAATATCCTTTGTTTCAAATGGTGTGGTGGTGAAATGTTTTCAATTATCTTGTAAATGCTTTGCCTCCGATTTGCCTTTATCACAGTAAGACTTGCACCTTAATCTGGTTTGACACTTGTGACAATTGTCTGCGAGTTCAATTTTAACATTTAGGCATCTGAGATGATTTCAGTTAGCTTTACTCCATCCTCCATGTGCAGTGTTGCTATTATTAATGCTCACAGACACAAACACAGTGGACAGTGATTGACAGATATACTTGACAATACACCAGAACTTTGGACAAAATGTTTCTATGTGGGAGCATCTTCAAGCAATAACAGTTTATTTATGGCAGCCAGGTGGATGAAACGTGATTAACATAGCTGATAGAAGTAAGGAAAGTAACCAACTTAGTTTGGAGTGAGGCTAGTGATTTATCTGTATTAAACATGACAAAACATTAGATGTGGGTGATGATCGTTTATCATCTTAGTGAGGTGAATTTGAGAGCTTGTTAGTGAATGTTGTGATATGAGACGGTGATTATTCCCAGAAATCTGCTCCACTATTAGATAAAAGACACCGACTCAAGTAGAGCTGGGTTCAGAAAATTGATTTCCTGATTCATCTCTGTCTTCATTTGAAAGATCTGACATTTTTTTATAAAGTCCTTTTGATTTTAATACATTTCCTCTCTATCCTCTGCATACATCTCTCACATGGCTACAACATCTCTGATGTAGAGCCAAAGATCCGTCCACACACCACTTATCACATGCTTTGGTGTGGTTGTCCGCTCAGGAGGACAGTTTAATATTTTATGTCCTCCATTGTCAAGGGATAGCAACATATCGTCACTGTTGTCTTCTATTGATGAGCAAAGAGTGCATAGATACAGGTTAAGCTGCACTTGCTGTACCCTGTGCTGGACAAAATGGTAATTATGTCAAACTATGTGAGCTTTTAGGCTGGATATTATGAATTTGATCAACTTTTGAAGTTTTGAAGTTGAATAAACACTTATAACTGTACTGTGGTGGAGTTGCACTATGTGGTCATATGTAAACATTAATATATTAATGATACACAAGATTAGAGAGATGGTACAGTTTGTAGCCTTAGTTCTGGACCTTGGGAATTGGAATCATCAATACCCATAGCCATTTTCAGAGTAATTAAATTGCAGGATTACTTGTGTGTATGTATCAGCTCTATCAGGTGAATCAGCCATAAAGCGCAAAAGAATGGATTAGCCCAGATCCATTTTACATCTCGTCTGTATCATTTGCCTTAACTAAATTCACATTGACAGCTGTCCTTACAGCTCAGTTTACCTCTCCCCACCACCAGACACTAGCTGGCGAAGGTAGGTAACTTCCCCTAGTCTTTTCGTACAAAGCAATGGCTACTTCACTAAAACAAACACAGCTCGACAACAAATTCCAAGTCTTTGTCCAAACAAAACTTTAAAACTCGATTAATAAAAATGCAGAATACTGGTAATGATGGTGTTTCCAAGAGTTGCTGTAGTTTCTGGTTATGCATATGATGCCGTAAATTGACACACATTTTTTGCTCTAACCTCTGATCACGCAGGACAAACTCAGACTCTGCCTTACATCAGAGCACTATGAATCCGAAGCCCCAGGACGTGTTCGCAGGGGGTTCACAGGAGCTGCAGCCGAAACGAGGTAACACAAGATCCTGTTACAAGGACGCGAAGCTGCTTGCTTTTATTTATTAATGTGTACTCGTGCAGGCAGCAAAGCAACCAAAGGGGTTGTTGACAAAAATGGATCTGAAGACTTAGTATTAAATATTTATGGAGTAAACCAACACTGATCTACCACAAAGCCCTGCCCCAGCATTTAGTGCAGCATAGAAAACACAGCTGTAATGTGTGACTGTAGAATAAAGTCACATCTCTGAATGAAAGCTGACTCATGACAATCTAGGTAGGAGGATCAATAATTCACTGATTATCTATGGATTATGTCTTTTTTGTGTGTGATGCTCTGCCACAATGAAGCCAAGATTACCTGGCATCCACTCATACTATCTGGTCACCTTGCTATTTTTAGAGATGCGGGGATCTAGTGCACAACACCCTACTCTGCATGACTGGGTGGGATATC
The DNA here is from genome assembly GCF_963457635.1 of Microchirus variegatus. Classification (NCBI taxonomy): domain Eukaryota; kingdom Metazoa; phylum Chordata; class Actinopteri; order Pleuronectiformes; family Soleidae; genus Microchirus; species Microchirus variegatus. The sequence goes on from NC_139805.1 coordinate 10,558,434, forward strand.
GATGACTCACTTCTTGCACTGATTTGAATTGTTATGTGTTTTGTCTCAGCAAGCAATTGTGTCTTGCTGTTTTACTAATTAGTACTGCTGCTAACAGTGCCTGGGATGGAGAATTCCGACGCTAATGCTGACGAGGATGTACAGGAACAGTTGTGGAATGATGAGAAGGTACTGATGGGTAAGGGAGGGGCTACAAAGTGGACAGTTGTTATGATTTACGATACACAGCTCATATCTACATTTTGTTCTTAGGATGATGCATCAAAGCCCAATGCATGTGATGTCCCTGGAATCAAGTAGGTGGCATTAGATATTTCACAAATGGCCACATTTAAAGACATGAAATAGGTGTCTCACGTCAGTAAGTCTATGTATTTTTTTCTGTCATAGAAAAAGTACTAAACATTTCTCCTGACTGATTTTTTTTTTTTAGTATATTCCCATCACCAGACCAGGAGTTGAACCCCTCCGTGCTCCCAGGTGCACACAACACTGGTGGTTCATTGCCAGATCTGACCAACATTCAGTTCCCGCCTCCACTGTCCACACCACTGGACCCTGAAGACACCGTGGCCTTTCCCTCGCTCAGCTCATCCAACAGCACAGGCAGCCTGACCACCAACCTAACCCACCTGGGCATCAGCGCAGCCAGCCACGGTAACAAATTTTATCTTATTTATTATTAGGTGGTGAGGTTGGGGCTTGAGAACCTTTGATCCTGGCAAGCTGTGGAATGACTGGGTTTTTTGAGCAGTACAGTTTACTCCTGAAATTTCTACAACATGTTTGCAACCATCTCACTTTACTAGTGCAATGTTGCTGTTGCTTCCACATGTGCTGAATTAGTGCAGACAAGTGTTAACATAGACAACACTCCTTTGCAGATGTACGGAATAACAATAGTTTGTCACACCAGTGTGACCTAAGAAAAACCTAAAAACTAACTTTGTTTTTAAGTGTCTCTTCAGAAACATGACGCGAGTTGACTGATACACATTCCACGCATTTCAGTACATTTCAGCCTTAGTTTGTTTTTACTTCTCAGGGATTCCCACCTCATCCCAACCTACCATGACTGCGATAGGACAGCGCCGGCAACCTCCTGTGGTGCCCCTCACCCTCTCATCTGACCTCCACCTCCAACAGTCAACGCAGCAGTTCTCACCCACCCTGTCCTCGCCTGTTAACATCACACAGGTAAGCATCTGCTGAGCTCACTTTTAAGTTTTGGTCTGGGTGGTGTTGTTACAAGAGTAGAAGGCTCAAACTCAGCACTTTGACTCAGAAAGGACAATTGCTTAAGTTGCACACAAGGACAATGAAGATGAATGAATGTGTGTGATGGCCATCCCTACAATACTTGTTTGAGCCAGAGTGAACCGATGAAAAAACTCCTAATCACAGAGCAAATGAGACAGAGAGGGACGGGGCAACAGACAGACAAGGATGAAAGAGCTGCTGCGACATAATGCTGTGACTCTATTCCCACAGTGGGAGAAGGCTTATGTAGTCAAGAGTGGGAACTGTTGATGTCCAAAAATTGATGCTCTATGAATAATCACACAACGCAATATCACCACATCTGGGGACCACCACTCAAGTTGACAACTTGATCCTTGGTTCCAGAAACATCCACTTTTAGTGGGTGTCAATCCCAGCTGAACTAATTCTGAAAATTTTGTAAGCACTTTTGTAACTCACTTACCCACTCACATGTGTTTTCTTCAGGCCATACCAACAGAGTTGATGACCTTGGAGCAGCAACTTTCCCAATATCCACTGTTCAGTCAGTTGACGGCTCAGGCTCAGGCTCAGCTGCTCAGCGACCTGCAGAAGCAGCAGCAGGCCTTGTCACAGGGCATCCAGCTCATCACTTTCACACCTCCAGCCTCCACTGGTACATCCACCGCCACTGCCAGCAGCTCCTCCCCAGACAGCCAGAGTCAGACAACCACCAGCATCGGTGTGAGTTCGGTAAGAAGCCATGTTTAATGTTAACCTTGTGAAATGACTGCAACCATATTTTGCTAAATCTGAAGCTTCTATTCATTGTCTTACTTTATTCCTCTTTCCAGAAAACATCTTAGTAATTATCCCTGCATATGTTACAGGACTTGGGCATTATTATCATCTTTTGAATAACTCCCCTTAAAAGAAACACTTCTTTACCCTCAAGATAATTGTATTAGTTGTCCTTAAAATTATTGCGTCCACATTTTGCAATTTTCTCAGCCTTTAGGTTAAAGCGATAGTTCAGGGTTTTTTTTAAGTGTGGTTGTATGATGTATTGAGAAAATAATCAACACTGACTTCCCCCAGCTCGGCCTAGGACCCAGACAGTCACTCTCATCGCACCAAACTCTTAGAGAAAATCCACACATTTTACATCATGAAACACAGGGGTTGTTGATACTCCTGTCTCCATCGATTTAAATGTGATACTTAAATGTGGTGTTTGAAATCCTTTATTCAGATTTAAGTGGCACAACCATTAAGGCAGCAGCTCCTGTGTCCCTTTTGAGCTTTACAAACCAGTTTCCAGACAGAAATGGATGTTTAATGGCGAGATAAAGCAGATAACATAATCTTGATATCATAGACCTTTCTTTCCCTGATGGCAGCCATGTTATTAGTTTGAGCAGGTCAGTGTTAATGCTATGTCAATAACTCATGCAACCATAATTAAAAAAAAAAAAAAAAAAACTGAACTATCTACCAAATTATTTTGGGTGAATATGATGAATATGATTTAATGTGTGCATTCTTTAAAAGCGTATTGGCTGATTTAAGCTCATGAGAAACAAATACACACATTTAACTAACATAGAAGCAACAGGTGTTTCTATCCTGCAGTCATTTCCTTATTTTCTGGCCAGCCTCGGAAGTTTTCCCAATGTTTATAGTGATTGGTTTTATTTCTCACCTTCCTTTAATACACATTACACATGCTGAGCAGCTTCTTCGCTCATGCACACATTGAGATTTGTGTGTGACAGGCACTGATGCTTAGTTCTAGCTAATCCTCTTCCCTCCAACAGTACCGCAATCAGACTGGCTCACCAGCCACTCAGTCTCCAACCTCCCCAGTCTCCAATCAAGGCTTCTCCCCTGGCGGCTCGCCTCAAGTAAGGGCCCACCCACCGAGCTAGCTGCTGTTTGGGGAAGGGCTTTGCACCGGGGGCGGCGGGGGGGCTAATTGTCAATGAGTCGGGCTGCTTTTCGTTTTCTCTGTATCAGCAGTTAAACACTCATGGTTTCAGCAGCTGCATAACTCATTTTTTTCATCACCACTGTCACCATTTACTGTGTGCATGACAACTTTTGCCATAATATATTTGTTGATGGAGGCCCTGACCATTTTTACTGTGAAAATGTTCATGCAACGAAGGCTTGAAGTTTGAGCAGCACAGAGAGTTGACTGAATCTCTCTTCTTTTCTGGTGAGGTGTAGTAATATGCCAAGAGGTGTGAGGTTACATCCCTACTACATATTTTTTAGTGCTGGGCACTAGGTTAACGCATGACATGTTTCCATGACGACTGACCGGAAAAAGACGCGAAACCGGAGTCCAGGCACCGTTTACCAGTTCGCTCCGTTAGCTGCATTAGCTCGTTAAGCGGCATTAACGCACCTACAGTCGAACTGGAGCGGTCTGTTTATTAAACGAGAAGAGCAGCACTACAAATAACCATTGTACCTGTGTAGGTACACTAGGGGCCACAGTGGATGATCCACAATTTTGATTTGCAGATCAAATATTTTTTTATGCCGGATGCTTCCTCACGCCAGCCTCCCTTTTTTCCGGGCTTTGGACTGGCATAAGGAGTACACTAGATGTAGCTCCCTCTGTGGGTCAATTTAATTTAGAGTGTCATATTAACAGTGAGCAATGGGGATTGATTGCTTTGCTCAGGGGTACCCCAGCCCTTGACCTGGCAGGGGCTTGAACCGGCAACCCAAGCCAAATTTGTATTGTGGATGCTGTGGATGTGCAGTACAGCGGCTTGTGAGGAATGTTCATTCACTAAAAAGTAAAAATAGTGACTGGGTAAATCTTCAACATTTTGACTTTTTTTTTTTCACCACCGTGTCTGAATTCACTGCACTGCTGATCTGCTGCTTCTTTCTCAGCTCTATTGTTCACACAAGGACTTGTTTCTGCCACACCTGTGCATAAACAGCTCTGTTTTTAGTTAGAAACATGTACAGAGTGTTGTTTTCTCTCTCAAATTTGATCTAAACATTAAAACTGTGGTCAAAGGTCATTTTACATGGTCTGTTTCCTGACACATGAGCTGTAGAGTTATAGGGAAATTCAATACTGTGTGTTTGCACACTTGCAATTTTATTGTGTGTGTATATGCACTTTGGTTGTAGGTTTACTTTCAGTATTATTTGTACTGACTGCCATATTTCTGCTATTGTGACTTCCCCTCGATCCTGTTTATTCTTCCTCTTTGTGAGCAAAACACATAACATGAGCTTTCACTAAGTCCTGCAGGTAAACTTACATGAATTGAAACACGTTTGATCTTGTCAAAAACCTTCATTATAATGCAGAGAAACATTGAATGTAAACATGTTCTCCCACTTTTTCAAACTAAATCAATAGATATTTTCAGGTTAAGCTGCTATTTTTGTTTAAATGTAATTTCCGTAAACTCCCACTCATTATTAATTAGAGTTATGTTTGCCCCCTAGTGGCTAGTCAATATATTCTCATATCCTGGTTTCATTCAGCACTCACACAGAAGACAGAAAACATACATTTTTCATGTGATTGTGTTATTCTTCCTCACATCTCACAGTCATTCTTTTTTATTCTTTCACTGTCACTAGAGGACCACTCTTTGAGTCACTTGTATTTACACAAATACAAATTGCTGTTGCTGCCTCCTTTTAGGGAGGATTAATATCAAGCTTTATTTCATCATCAAATAACAAAAAAATGTCAGGAATGAGGGGAAAAACAGTATCATGTGTTTAAAAATACACTTTCTTTTGTTATTCAAGGTGCAACGCCATCATCAAATCAATGACTCTATGAAATCACCTCCAGTCACTTGGTGTTGATTCTGAGTGCCACTTTTTCATTGCAAGAGTATTTTAAAGGGAGAAATCTGTAATTTTTTCTTCCTTTCATTGTAGAGATATGGGATGCAGGTTTTGAAAAGACTGACTGCATTAAGGGGGAAATAAAAGACCCTTCCAAATAATCTCAAACGCTTGTCTATTGATACAAAAATAGAAAAACACAAACTCAATACCTGGATGTATTGCTGAACATGGTGAAACCACAAGTCATGAAGCAGATGCAAGTGTTTGAGATGATAACATAGATTAATTGTGCTCTGATCAGTTTCGATCTTATTGTCGGTAAAGCAAACACATAATAATATTATAATTATTATTACTTCCCAAACCTGTACAGCAGAAGATTTGTGTTGGTGTCTTCATGAATAGGGCTGTCGTGGTCAGAACATCCCTGCACTGTTGTCTCCTCATCGCAAATGAAAATAACAAACAACCATGTCATGTTCATACTTAAGTTCTGTATCTGAGTTGTTTTTTTTGTCTCTTGACCACAACAGCTCTGATCACAAAACCATTTGCTTTGGTCACTGCTCAGTCTGACACTTTTGTTTGCTTGTGTTTTCTGTTCTTCCATGCTTGCGGGGCCCGGACAATTTGCCTTGTGGCTAATTTTTGTGTGCGTTTGTCATGCAGCTGCTTCGTTTCCAGTTGTTCTGAAATGTGCTTGACCTCTCTCCTCCAGCACATCCCCGTGGTGGGCAGTATATTTGGCGACTCCTTCTATGATCAGCAGTTGTCATCGAGGCAGACCAATGCACTTTCTCACCAGGTGACACAGAACGCAGCAACAGTAAAGAGCAGTGACACATGTTTTCTTTACCTTTTTTACGCAACGTTGTTTCTCTCTGGTTTCCAGCTGGAGCAGTTCAACATGATCGAGACCCCCATCAGCTCCACCGGCCTTTATAACCAGTGCTCCACCCTCAACTATACACAGGCGGCCATGATGGGTCTCACTGGGAGCAGCTTACAGGACTCTCAGCAGCTCGGCTACAGTAGCCACGGCAACATCCCCAACATCATCCTAACAGGTAGCCACAGCAGTTAGCCCATCAGATACACTTTTACCTTGTTCCACTCAGAAGGAATTTTGCGCTGCTTTTCCTTTAAATCATTTTCAGCTATTTGGTCATAGAAGGTGGAAAAAACTGCAGCTGCTTTTCAATTTACTGGGTTGTAAACGCATCACATACCTTCACCTTAGCTGCACGACACATTGTTGTAAGTTTGGCTTGTTACCCATCATGGAATTAGCCCCTTCATATAATAATTTGTGATAATCTATTTAGTTTATAGTTTACTGTTGGCTAGACCTGCAACTAACGATTATTTTCATAATCAATTTATCTGTCGATTAATCGTTTAGTTCATAAAATGTTAAAAGTTGATCAGTGTTTTTCAAACCTGGAAATGACGATGGAAAGTCTTGTTTTGTCCACAAACCAAAAGGATTCAGTTTGAATTGATCATTTCTTTGATATATGGAGCAAAGAAACAAAGAAAAATATTCACATTTAAGAAGCTAAAACAATCAGCAATCTTCTCTTAATGATGAACAAAGCTTCAAACCGATTTATCAAAATAGTTGACGATTAATTTAGTAATCGATTAATTGTTTCAGCTCTACTGTTGGCTTTAGACATAATGCAGTGACGCTGCATACAATTATACAGGTTAATCAGGTTTATATAAAAGTAAATGCAATATTTTTAGAGTTCATAATCCTAATGCGTCATTTTCAATCCATTCTTACTTGTTGCTCCATTGGACCCACTGACCATTGGACAGTTTTATCAGTGTTACAAGGAACAAAACCTGGTAACGTTCAATAACTCGCAGTTATTTAAATATAAACTGTGGTGATTGATAGAAACGTCAGTGCTTTATGCTAGGAAAACGCTTCTGCAACACTGATCGAGTTGATAAGCTCCACATGACTCCTTCTGTGTTTCTCAGTATAGCAGTGTTTAGATTTCGTGTCTTCCAGTGATATTCCAGCACTGCACACAGGAAGGGATTTATGTCGGTACACATGGAGGCAACAGCAGCATTGTGCTAGTGAAGTGTGACAACTGCAAACAGGTCAGTGTGTGACAAAAACACAAAGAAGCACCCAGGAAAGATTCAAAGGTAAATTCTACTGCTTAAAATAACTAATTTCCCCTGCTACTGCACTGTACACTTGCTTCCTCGGACAGGTCTGATAGTACTGTTGGACAGAGCCTGATTAAGACCTCACAAACGCAGAATAACAACGTCAACAGAATGTACACACTGCAGCTGGAGTATAGTTTGAACGTATATGAAATGTGAAACCTGCCTGATCTTTCCTGGATGTCGTGTCTTTTATGTTGCATCACTCAGTCACAGGTGAGTCTCCTCCGAGCCTCTCCAAAGAGCTAACCAACTCTCTGGCCGGTGTCGGAGACGTCAGCTTCGACGCAGACTCTCAGTTTCCTCTGGACGAGCTGAAGATTGACCCGCTCACCCTCGACGGACTGCACATGCTCAATGACCCCGATATGGTGCTCGCCGACTCCGCCACCGAGGACACGTTCAGAATGGACAGGCTGTAACATATGAGGCTGAATGTGGCCAAGAAGAAGGAGAAGAAGAAGAAGAAAGAAACCCACACACTAACTTGTGAACAGAGAGAAGCAAAGGGCGGGAAGAACCCTCTCCTTGTTGCATGGCTGTCCAGCTGTCTGACCTCGCCCTCGTCTCCGTGAAGCTCTCTGAAATGACGCACCACCAACAGACAGCAGGGAATAAGACGTCCAGTGGCTTGCTGGGGAATGGCCTCGCTGTCAATTTGTATGAGATTGGTCGCTCAGCGCTTTCGCTAGCCTGCTGTGTTTACAGTGTACCATTACATGCCACATATATTCCAAAAAAAAAGAAAAGAAAATGCACATTTGACAATGTTTTTTTTTTCCTTTTCATATCCACGTTTGTTTTTTGGTTTTATATTTGCTAGTAGCAGGAAGCTGCTAGGACATTGGGCTAAACCTTTTGGCTGATCTGATGAATTGGTTTTTCCCTTTATGCTGTAACAGCTTCTATTTCACACTCAAAGCTTTATTTTTGACAACCAAAAGTTATTTTCATCATGTACTGTATATTTTGATGCTTTATGTGTGTACATGTTCTAATTTATTTATTTATTTATTTATTTATTTTGGTTCAAGATTTTATATTCTATTTAATAATTTCAATTTGATGCCAAAATGCTCTCTGTAAGCATAGTGTAAATTTGCACTCATGTGGTTTGTGTCTATTTATTAAGTACCAACATATTTATAAATGTCTTTGTTAAACTACTTGGTTAATGAAGGAGTGCAAAATCTCCCCATAGTTGCTCTTTGGTGTTCGATGTGCCATTCTCTGATGTAGGGACGCGCAGTCGACGTTGTCATGCTGTAGCCCGGCGGTCAAATCCAAGCGTTGTAGTTTCCAGTGATGATGGGGTCTGTTTTAATTACCTTAAATTAACGTTTTTCTCAGAAAATAATCAGGTATTTCTATTGAACTGGAAAGCAGGAGAAACGCATTAAAAAAAATAATAAAAAAAGGAATTGATTTATTGCCAGTGAAGAGCCAATACACATTCAGACTGAAGTGGTCTGTTTTTAAATCTCCAAAAGTCGTCACTGTGAAATCACCTGATTTTGCCTTACATGAGTGTTCCTGCTGTTCCACTTAAGTGTCTGACGTGACAACGTATTTTCGTACCTTATTGTAAAATTTTTCTTGTATTTGAAAAGGAACGTCACTTTTGATCAGTGATATTTGTGATTATGTTGTGTAAGGTTTGACAAATCCATGTACTGTATTTTGTAGCGGTACAATTTATACCCAAATTGTTGATGTTTTTTAAAGTGGGGCAAAAAACAAAATAGAAAAAGCAAACAAAAAATATATATATCAAAGGATGGTTTTTGCGTGATTGAAAGGTAGTGCAATTATGGGGAGGCTTTTTGCTCCTTGACAGGGAAGCTCTTACAAAAACGCTTAGTGACCTTTGCCACAGTCGTCATGGAGAACAACCGTAGGAAACAGTGTGAACGCGTCACAGCCTTTAAATGGTATTCATGCAATTCATTCTTCAGAGTTTATGATTATAGGCATATTTTTATCAGAGCTAAAAAAATAAAATAAAACATTTACGTTGTACTAAAAGGCCAAAAAAGATAAGTGTATTTATATATTTTAAAGTATTTTATGCAATTTTATTTCTATTCAGTGTTACTGATGACAAACGGAGAGCACGGCTGCTTTGTGTGGATTACTCCCGAGATGATTTACAGTATTTCACCGAGAGCAGCTTTAAGTGAATAATGTTCACTCACATCGCACTGGAACTTATGTATATACTCTTAATTATCTCTCTCTCTGTGTGTGTGTGTGTGTGTGTGTAGAGAAACAAACCATGTGAGATTTTAATCCGTCTCAGCCTTTTGTCAAGAGTTTCCCTGAGAGTCGTGTGCAGGTCTGTGGGATCATGTTTGGTATGTTGTAATGTTTGTGTACAGATGTGCTTAACCATTTACTCACGTAACCCCCCCCCCCCCCCCCCGAAAAGGAATCATGTTTGGGTCGCTCTGCACCTCCACGGTTGTACATTAGGTTTAAGTTGACATGTTTGCTGTTTGCTGTACTCTCTCTCTCTTTCTCTTTCTTTCCATCCATGGTTGTGATTCCTATGCAAATGAGACAAAAACATTTACCCTTCAAGGTAAAAATCCAGCTCCTGACATTTTTTATTTTCATTTTCTTTTCATTTAGTGTATTTTTTTCTTTGTGCATAACATTCCAGGAGTTAAGCTGGATTTATATTTCAGAAACGGTGTAGTCATGGAAACAAAGGTGCAGATGGAGGTTTGAAATTACTGTGGATGGGAGGCTAATTAATATATAAAGACGCCGTGTCCAGTGCAAACTCACTGTCGTTATTATTCTTTTTATTATGATGTCCAAACAACGGTGCAGCGTTCTGTGATAGCTTTCTGGTGTCATCTAAAATATTGTGTGCCGGCATGATGCTGCTGATGCTGATGATGATGATGAAGAGAGAAGGATTTCAAGGGCTCTGTAGACTTTCACATAACAATCGCACAGCTCGGTTTTCTCTCTCAGCTCTTGGACAAATTAGTATTCAGAGATTAAGATGCATCTGTGCTGTAGATTTTAGCGAACTGATGCCAGAGAAGACGAGATTACGAGTGTATGACGAGTTTTGCAGTGGTGCTATGACAATCAAGTAAATTCATATTCATTCTACACCTGAAAAGCATAAATCCAGCTTTCTTTTGAAATGAGGTGTTTTTGTTTCTTTTCTTTTATGTTTCCACACTGTTTTCTCTGTAAGTCACACACTCTGCTTTTTCTTTTCTTTAAGTCACTGAATGCATCTCTGCCTCTGAAGCAGTGGATTCTTTCCTTGTGAAGTTGCTGCACAAGAAACAAATTCTTTGCCTCTATTCTTAAAGGACCTGATCCCAAACTTGTTTAAGACTGATAGAACGCTCAGAAATTGGCTTTAAACAAAACAAAGAGGCCCAGAGATGTAGGCACTTTACAGAGAGACAAGTGCATCGATGTTTCCAGAGGCTTTTTATCCCTTATTAAAAGTATTGTGTGTCGGCCAATTGTTAGCGTTGCTTTGCCATCAATGCCAGTGGGTTGAGCCTTTCCGTCATCCTGACCTTGTACATAATAATGCTATACCTGAAACAAAATGCATGACTTTACTGACGGTCAAAACCTCTCTCAATGAAGGTCTACTATTGCTCTGCAGGTTTGATTTGTGTAAGACGCAGCTTAAGTTCAAAGGGGGGGGATGCATGTATGGGTTTGTTTTGTGCGACGCTGAATTCCTGACTCCTGTTACCTCCGTCTCTGTATTACGGTAACTTCACAAATGATAAAAGAATGTATTTTCTTTGGCAGTGTCTTGCCTGTTGCCAAATGACCCTGAGCTTTTTGGTTTCCAGGCTTCTCTCTCTCTCTCACTCTCTGCACCTCAGCTGAGTCTTTCTCACTGTTGCTCGTTCTTGACTCTTTCTCTTCCTGTACCAGAGCATCTCACAGGGTGCTTCTCGCCTCTGCACCGCCTGGTTTGCTTTGGTTCGAAAATGGAAGCAGGTTATGTCTTGCGTTGATTGCAGATTAGCACGGGCACTGGTTGTTTGCATTATGTGGACTTTAAATGATCCGTCGACCGCATGACATGATAGACACATCACATGAAGCAGATCCTTATCCCATGCTCTGTACAGGACTTTGGTGCAGCTTTGCTGAAGTGACGTGTGTGTTCTCAGACATCAGATTTGGTCGTTTTATGTCGTTTGCCTATCATGTCAGGTTCAGTGTATTCCTGTTGTTTTTTTTTTCTGTCTGTTTTTGCGCAATGGTTTGTCCACTCGTTGCTTGGCACTTTATTTGTGGCTTCCTGGCTTATGAGCAGGGACTGTTCTGCCCGATGTGAATGCTGACTCTTTCATTACAGATGTATAGACCGGATATATTTTAATGTCAATGAAAAGATGAATTCTCTATTTTCCTTTGTAAACTCTATTTTGGCTTGTCTGTTTTTGTTGGTTTTTGATCTGTTAACGTTTTTAGGAGATGCAACTCTAGAAAGGGCTTACTCCAGTGCAGCTTGCGCTCTCATGTTGGGAAGGAACGGCGCTCCGAATGTATTCTCCGTTAGGTCATATCCCCCCTTCCCCAGCCCCAAACACACACGTGAGCGAGTCACAGTTTAAACACAGACATAAGATTGACCTTACAGTTGTAGAGTTAGCCACAACGCAGCAGCGACTGTGACACCTTTAGAACCTGAACTTTAACCTACTGCTGCCTCTGAAGTCAAGGATGAAAAACAGGAAATTCAGATACAGTCGAAGTTTTGACTTTGACCAAACAGTGCTGCAAAGGAGTTCAACTCGAAAAATGCAGGTTCAGGTTTAGTTCTGGTTGGTGAGCTATTAGACGTGTAAAAGTCTCAACGTTACTGTAAAATGTATATTTTCACTTTTCACACAAAGTGAGGAAAGCTAAATGTGTATTAATAAAAGTAATTAAAGATGATTATACAACTTTAGTCAAAATTAGGAAACTCAAGAGGCAGCAAATAGGAAAAAAGGGTTGTTCATCAGGGCTGATGCTAAATGTCTATATGAGCATGAATTTAAGACTTCATTGATTCCAATACCTTTAAATCGAAAACAAACTTTTCAGACTGAAGGGGGAAAAAAACTGGAGGTCTCATTTTCATGTCCCTTTAATAAGCTTTTCTTAATTACTACAGTTCACGGCTCTGGAAAAACTTATAGTGAGAATAGCATTATATCACTGTCGTCCTGTAAGTTGTGGTAAAGATCTGTAGTTCTTTATTTGTTGCCATGTGATTCTCCATATGTGACCATTCTGTTGATGAGACGAAAGAAAACTTGTCAATTAAATTGAATGTGGAAAACAGATTTTTCTCTGCACATAGTCTTGATTTGCAGAATAACGCTGATCTAAAAGGAAAAAAAAAAAAAGAACAACTGTCCAGTGTCATTTTACAACATCGCAGCGTGTTGCTGTGTACATGCATGACGTTCCGGTTCTGTTGTATATTGTCTTTGCTATTGTTTCTATTTTGTAAACTGTATTTCCAAATGCAAACTTTAAAAGATTATTTTGGATATGTGCATGCTTGTGAGATGTTCAGAATGTTGATTTCCACTAAAAGCTGTTGAGTTTGAAAGACGTCGCGTCTGTTACTGAAAGTCAAATGTGTTAACCCGTGTTTCATTTATGTTCATTTACATGTTAAATCTGCATTTAGAGTTTAAAGAGTGTCAAAGATACATTAGAGAATATTAAAATCATTAGATTTTTGTATACTCTGCTCATATCACAACTAAAATTAATTAATATGCTGCACATCATTTAGTAATATCCACTTTTATTCATTTGTGATATGTTAATCTTTGCAATAGCTTCTCTTCCAGAAAGTATACATTGAAAGTTCTAAAATATAGTTGATATTTAGTTGCAACATTTATTCAGACAGATTTCTTGTGTTGCTAGTTCTTTCTGAAGAGTTTTTTTTACAGCTGCAAAGGTTCCTCTTAGTGCCCAGTTTGGAGCACAGTCAAACTGACGTCATCTCACTTCAGAGATGTTTCTTTTCTTTGTCACGAGTCGTCGTGCGCTGGAAAGCTTCCCTGAACTCCCTGCAGACGTGTCAGTTGTCCCACGCTTCATCTGGCCACCAACCGGACCTGCTGGGCTCTGTAGGTGTCAAAGTCCTCAGGAAGAGTATCTGAAACCAGACAAAACATGATGCTTCATCTCCTCTACATCCACATCTGTCTTTTGTATTAACACCGGCAAACACGCTCACGCACGTAAATGTGTCGGAACACACTTTTTCAGGATCTTTTTAAGGTCTGTGGAACGAAATGAAAACGTTCTCTTCTGACACTTTAGTGGGGACCAAAGTTCTTCTGACACTTTAGTGCTCAAATCACATCTTTAACATGTAGAGAAGCGACATTTTCACCATTTTGGTCGGAGTTTAACGACATATCGCGCACAATTTCATCTTCTTCAGGAATTTTGAATAAAATGACTTTTAAATCATTCAATTTTGGTACAGGGACATCTCAGCCAAAGTGTAAGAGCAGGTGCTTACTCTAGGGAACTAATGACAGAGGGAGACTTTCGTACTTTGCGTCATTGTGTTCCCAGCAGGGGAGAAATGGCGCAATACCACCGGAAATCATGGGGGCAGTATAGAGTCAATCGTCCAATCAGTCGGGAATGTGATGACAACTCTAAAACATGCTGCCAGAGATCGCAGAAGAGTGAGTCGAGTGTTTGGCTTCACTGATTAGTGCACTGTGGTTTTATTTCTTGTCTAAGTTTTCAAAAGTCTCGGCAGACATACAGAAATATTAAGAAATGCGTCTCATCTTCGATCTCTCATCGGCAACACCAACGAGTAACATTCACCATAAATCGGATGACTTGCATCCAGTGGTCGCGCATCCCACTGCCACAAAATCAGCTTGCATTTCAGTCTATTTCAGATCAAGCGCAATAAAAATAACCCCTTTGTAATGGTCACCATGTTTGTTGATGCCTACAATTTGGTCACTCGCCACTGCCCTCTAGAGGAAGTATTGTGTACACATCCATACCAACGCAAAAGACACAAAGGTTTTTAGGGTAGTACTTGCTGCTGGTAATGTGTGCTTTTTAAAGTTTTTTTTATATATTCTTACAGTGTTTGAGGAGGAGTGTTATTGTGCCTCTTCAATGCTTCTACTGAACTTGTTTGAGTATTTGCAACTATATTGTTTTGTGCTGACAGGGGTTCACCTGAATGCTGACAAATACATAAATGCCCTTGTTGAAATCTGCCATAATGACAACAACATAAATGTTAATTAAAACAGATTGACTCTTTAAAGAAGACCCCCCCCCCCCCCCCCCAAAAAAAGCCACATTTGTTCATCTTGTGTCTGACCGTTGCAGCGGTAGCGCAGGTTGGCCCAGATGATGTTCTCCTGAGAGAAGCAGAAGACTCCGAGTCGGCCTCCTCTCATGGTGCCGTCTATGACGACGCCGGTGTCTGCCACCATCTGAGGACCCTCGTAGAAACGAACTCTGCACGACAAACAAAGAGCAAGTAACAACATCTCACATTAAAGTCTGTAGATTTTCACAAACATTTTAATTTTTATTCTTTCTGTTTGTATCTCTGTTGTGGCAACAAAGTCGTACCGGATGTAACCGTCAGCGGGCCGGTGCTGAAGGAACCATCGATACGACGTCTTGTCCTTCCAGCCGACATTGCGAGCATCTTTCCACAGGAGTTTCACTTGGTCACTGGTGTCACCGGTGTGCCACAGGGCGTTCCTCAGATTCTCGCCAGGACCTGTGTTTGACTTTACAGCCTTTTCAAAAGTGTAAGTGGCACAGTCTAAGTCTCTGGATTAAATGAAACATAAATTGTGCAACAAAAAAAAAATGGAGCAGAGAGAGTTACCTTCAGTTGGATGCCAGGTTCTGCCACAGCTCTGAACGGGTTTGCCTGCCAGTAGATCTGCTCCACCTGCTTCCACATCACCACATAGAAACTGGAGCTGTCCTGGTAGCCAAAGATAAATCCTGCGTAGTCGTCATCTGTTACCGTATTCACATGAAATGTCCCTTCAAAATCCACGCCACTGAAAGCTGTGTAACCTGTAAGGAAACAAATAGGCACACAATTAACCCATTTGCTGATTAATGATGCTGTGTATTGGTCACACATTATGAATGAACTGAAAACTAATGCTAAATATAGAGCAGGGTCATGTGATCGACAGCATTAGAAACACAGGTGCCTCAGTCAAATAACCACTTGCTATCGTAGCATCGATTGCTTTAAATGCCAACACTTACATGCAACATGTTAAATATTAAAGTGACAGTATGCGGCCTGGCCTATTATACTTAATAACTTCACAACAGCTTCAAAATTGTGTTTTTGTGACTCTCTCTGTGCACTTAACACCTGTTCTTGCACTGACTTTGATTAAAGGACTCAATCTCCTGTAAGAAATTAGTTTTACTCAATGATCGTCAGTGGCTTAAACTAGTGGAATCAGACCTAGCAAATTTTAAAATAAAAATGTGGACCATTAAAAATCAAGGACACTTTTGACATTCATTCATTTTTATCCACTTTATCCACTGAGAATCACAGAGTCAGACCCAGTCCCAGCTGACATGGGGCAAATGGCAGGATACACTCTAGACAGGTTGCCAGTCCATCACAGGGCAAACATGCACTGTCACATTCACTCCTATGGTCAGATTAGAGAGTAAAATTATCCTTAACCTCAATATTCATGTCTTTTGACTGTAGGAGGAAGCTGGAGTACCTGGAGAGAACCTACGCACACACACAAACATGCATACCTACAGGCACAGGTGATGAGGTGTAGATGTTAACTTAAATAACTTTCTAGTGGCTGCATCTACTGTATATAAGCACAGACGCAACAGGTTCTCTAATCCCATATGAGTGACGGGGAGATTCCAGGCTTTTCACCGCTGCAAAATGCATGTTGACTTTCAAATATTTGCTTTGCAAATTCATTCAGTTTGTAAGACAAAGGATCAACAAACAAGAATCTGAACCAGAGATTGATGAGGCGTCCAGATATGCATTTATTGACTCGTGTTAAAACAGGTCTTCCCCTGCACCCAGCTGAGCGGCTAAAAACAGATTAGTCACTTACAACTTTAATACGAGCTAAACTTCAACTTGTTTTAAAATCCAGTGTGTAACATCTGGGAGATCATTTGGTTTCTGTGAACTTAGAATAGGCCTTTCACATAGTGCAGAACAATTACTCGAAATTTTATCGAAATCGCAATATTTGTAGAAGCCAAAATATGTGTCAAAATGTCATTTTAGATTAATTATTGTTTTTATCTATACACTTTACAGTCTACAGACTGAAGAGAACAGCTTTGTTTCTCACAGAAAACGAGAATAATGATGTGAAAATTACAGTTCCTTCTGATATCGTGAATTCCTGCCAAAACAAATGGATATTTATTCAAAATCGTTCAGCCATACTTTCACATGTTCTTTAGCCTTTACAGAGGCCAGCATCTTATGCCACCAAATGGACAAACTAGTCATAGCACGCATTTTGCATTGAAGAAAAACAACCTCCGTTCTGGTATGCGAAGGCCACCATAGTTCTCTGAGGTGCTTAGATCAGTAATTCTTACGTACTGCTCCTTTACATTCATACAACAGTTATATCTCACTTACCAACAGCCAACCCAGGATCGCTGTTCATTGTCTGGACTATCTCTCTTCCCTGCACAAAGAAAAACATTTTATTTATTTTTTCAATAACAGACAATTAATCCGATTAAGAGTTGGGGGGGGAGGGACCCGTCACCTGATTCAACACCACCCAGTTGGGGTCGATCTGTGCATCTCCTTCTGGATCTAAAACGACAGTCTGGTACTCCCTGAAGTCAGTGAGAGTTACTTCAGCATTTTCTGGACAGACGTCGATGTGGTCGATAATGGTGTCATTATCGAAATCCTTTTCACATATATCACCGATACCATTACCTGTCAAGATTTAATAAAAAAAAAACACAGTTGTAAATCTGAAAAATGGACTTTAATCAGTCATGTGTTTTTTACCCACCATCCAAGTCTTCCTGCAGAGGGTTGGGGATGAGACGGCAGTTATCGGGACCAGGTGGCAGCAGGTCGGGGATCCCGTCGTTGTCGTCGTCGTCGTCACACTCGTCTCCTTTACCGTCTTTGTCCGTGTCGAGCTGAGAGCTGTTGATGACGGCTGGACAGTTGTCCCGAGAGTCCTGGTGACCATCACCGTCACTGGGCAGAGGGACGTTTGATTTTTACCGGCGTGTGCTGATGAGACATTTGTGGAATGTGACTGGTAAGGTGACACGTTACCTGTCCTTGTTGGTGTCGCAGGGGTCTCCGATCAAGTCGTTATCCGCATCCATCTGAGAAAGATAACATGAGATGTTTTACATTTTACAAAAGTTAGCAGGAAGCAGCTTTTTTAAAGAATGATAAAAAGAAAATCTGCTGACAGCTTTAAACATATAATAATTATGGCACATTTCCTCTATACAGTTCTAGCACGACTTGGCAAAGTTCTAGTTGGTTTGTTCTGCTTTTCCATTAGCGATAGGTACCTTTTAGTACCTGCTCTTGCGAGGTTCCAAGCGAGCTGAGCCAATACTAAAATGTGTTGTCGACATTTGTAGTGGGTGTCGTCACTGAAAGAGTCATAAGGACGTCGTCTGACACAAAAATCAAACTGAACAATGTCTAACTGTTGATCAGTTGAAAAGAAAACAAGCGTTAATCTCCAACATTTAGCAAGGACATTTCTGAAATGTCAATATTCAAGGTCTTCTCATACCAGAAAGGAGAAAGTATGTTGTTCTTTGTTTGTGTAATAAGCTTCCACTTTAAAACATGAATTGCATGCTTTGGGCTTTTTTGTCCTTTCAAACCATTGTAGAAACATGGCAGCACAAAATGGTGGCCTACAGAAAGCAAAGCCCCAGCTTGCCCAAAGTACATTTAAAAAGCTTACTCTGAGGCTGGGAAAATCTAATGGTTGTCAATTTGTAGTTACTACACACACTTATGCAAACTGTTTTCGATCATTTCTGCCAGTAAACCCTCCTGAATGTAGACATTTAGGCTACTGCTAACAGCCTGTTAGCTTAGCATAGCATAGCAACTAGGAAACAGCTGGCAAACATGCTAATAGGTGCATTATGTAATAAATCTAAAGCAACTGGTCATAAAATCCTCCTAATATGTCACAGAGACTCATTAATAATGTTCATATAACAAACTGAACTCACCAACAACAAAGGTACAGCCAAAATATTTGCATTTAAAAAAATCTTTTGCAGACTGCAAATCATGTTTATGTTTTGAAATCATGTTTTGGCATGTGGCGCCACCTACCGCCGCCTACCAATCATTGCAGTCGGTCGAGTCTCAGCTGCCGAGCAACTACGGATTGCCAGTTATGTCAGAAAACGAAACCTAAAAGACCTTGGTATTTTGAATTTGAATGTAGTAACCGTTTTTGGCCACATTCTTACATATGGCACCTTTAAACAATGGTAAGACTCAGTCAGGCTGAGCTCAGAATCAACTGTCATAGTATGAACCCAAGAGACGCTGAAGACATCTGACCTGGTCGGGGTTGGGGACATAAGGACAACTGTCACAGGCGTCTCCCACTTTGTCTCCATCTCGATCTTTCTGGTCGACGTTAGGAACCCTTTTACAGTTATCCAGGTGATTGAGGATCCCTAAAATAGAAGTTGGTGAATTGATTTTGTTACACTATATTGTTGTATAACAGATTATATTCATCAATTATACAATTATATCTCAAACCATCGGCCCCCTTTTTGTCCTGTAGTATTTATGTGTAGAATCATACTAAGTCTAATGACTAACTAGCCTTCTGAACTATAGAGCTCATACTAACCATCTCCATCGATGTCTTCATCACACTCGTCACCAAATTTGTCCACATCTGTGTCTTTCTGGTCGTTGTTTTTCACCGCGCGGCAATTATCGCAGGCATCACCAAAGTCGTCCTCGTCGATGTTCCTCTGATCCACATTAGGCACCAGCACACAGTTGTCCTGTGAACAAGCTGTTTTAGATTCTCAAAACAACAACACAGCATACATATAAAGGCTATTCTTTAACCTGTATCTATCTCTTTCAAACCTGCATGTTGGGGATCCCGTCTCCATCTGCGTCCTCATCACAGGCATCTCCAATTCCATCTCCGTCTGCATCTTCTTGACCAGAGTTGGGGACAGTGAGACAGTTGTCCTGTAGAGAAATGTGCACAGTGTTATTTAAGACATATTTATTGCACCAAAATAGTAAAACCAGGACCATTCCTCAGTTTAGATGCTTAAAAACGTAAATGTTAAGTGTCTCATGATGGTTTGCTTGTTATTTTAGATACAGTGTTCATGTTGCATTTGCATAAGACCCATGCACATGTTATTTTGTGCAGATGACATAAACAGAAAGGAACCTTACCTTGTTACAGTTCTTCTCAGGACAGTTCAGTCTCTCATCTGGGATCCCATCGATGTCAATATCAGGACCACAGAGGTAGCCGTTACCTGCCCATCCAACTCCACACTGTGAGGATGGAAAATGTTTTATTAACTATACAGACTGTTTTCACTGGCTCCTTTGTGCACTATATACAACATGACGTGAGCTTAAGTTCTTTAACAGGCCTGGGATTTCACAACATCTGGCACAGGTACCGAAAGGCTCTATGTTTCAAAGAGTTGGCTCAGAAATGTTTCATGATATTTAAGTTTGGAGCTTTGTGTGACCTCAGATAGCACGATTGTTTGTTCAAAGCTGCAGTGAGTAACTTTCTGTAAAACATGCAAGCTAAATGAGTTAACGCAACGCTGGTAAAGCCTTTCAGCTCCACATCAGAGGCGATTGCTCTATGACAGCAAGGGGCGCTCTGCGTCCTTTAAAAATAAATGGTCAAATATGTACTGTTGTGTTTACATTTCATTACTAAAGGTGTGCTCAAACTCGATCAACTATATAACTCATTTCGTTTACAATCGGCTGTTGATCACAGATCGTTTGACACGTTTTTCTTCTCATATATTACCGCAGCAGCATCTCTATGAGAGAGTACAGAATAGCTTTTTTTTACTCAGGCAAGGAGGGGAATACATTATTCAAAAGGTTCCTCAATCGTAGCGAGTCTAGCGGACTATTAGGTGTGATGTCAGTCTCAGTCCCAATGCGGAGTTTGGGAGTGAAGTCGAGAAACAAATAACACACAATAGTTGTGTTATTTGCCCCGGCGCTATATCCCATTTCTGATTTACTTTTTTCATTATAATATTTCTTCGTTTCAGTTGTTAGTTCGTAAAATTTTTTATCAACGTTGGTTCAGTCTTAGGCAGCCCAGACATGATGAATCAGATAACTGAGCCTGTAATAAGCTTCCCTGTTTCAAAGACTATCAGCTGCCACAGCTTTCTCAGTATAGCGGTATATCTAGATCTTCTGTCCCTTTTTACAGGATGAACTCTTATTGCAACTGGGCTGGGTAGCAGTGATGCTGATGGTGGTATAAGATTACCTGGGCATACGTCACGTAGAAGAAGCAGCAGCAGGGAGGGTGACAGGAAGTGAAAAGAAATCACCAAACATGGGGCACTCACTGCAGAGTTAAAGGTCACCCTTTACAACCAAGCTGTTCATTCACAGTGTAAATATTCCATTTGTTCACCTGACACTCAATTCCACCCTCTCGATGAACGATGCACTCTGCGCTGGCGTGACAGGGGTTGGGCTGTCCGTTCCCACAGGCTCTCTCAGGTCTGCAGCCTTGACGCTGATCACCGATGTAGCCGGTCTTACAGGGACCACACCTGTACGAACCCTGTATGTATCCAGTCATACATTTTAAGGGTGTTGCCATAAAATGTTGTTGCTGTGGACTTTTACAACAACTCTGTCCAATCTGGTTAAGGCTTAAATGTAACATGAATGTAAATGTTAAGAAATGTAATGCATGGTTTATTGAAAATCCCCCTCGTTCATACTCACAGGTGTGTTCATGCAGACTGAGTTTGCCACACAGCCACCATTGTTGGGGCCCTCACATTCATTGATGTCCTTGCAAACCTTGGACGGACAAAAAAAAAAAAGACAGAACATACAGTAACTTCAGCATGCTTCAACCTCAGGAGTGAAATCTGAGGCGAAATTGTGGAAGGTGGTGCTGAAATAACCCAGTAGGTTCTTGTCAACATACTGTATGAGCACACAAGTAAGGAGGTGTCGCTGATAGATGAAGAGAGCAGCTGGAGTCAGGGACCAGATACATGTGTTTAGGGGAAAATGACTTATGCACTGTATGTTTTTATTCAGATAGAGCCAGAGCTTTGTTTTCCTCTGGATGTTGATGTTTTTAATTGTATGAATTAGTTTAGTTGCAGAATATGTGAATATTAAGTACAGTCTTATTCTTTCAGTGTACTCAAATTCATATTCATCGACTGTACTACACCTAATAATTAAGTGTGTGTGTTCCAGGTATTCCTTATGGCGTGTGAAATCTGTTTTCTCAATCACAGGGTTAAGAAAGTTAAGGTTAGGGGAATGCATGATGTCTATGAGTTTCCTCAGTAAGAATGCTGCGCGAGAATGTGTGTGTGTGTGTGTGTTCAATGCTGCGGACCTGTTTGTTAGCCATGGCGTAGGCGAGGCCAGTGCCCTGCACCTGTGGGCCTGTGTATCCAGCAGGACAGGAACCACAGCGGAAACCTGGGGACGTGTTGATGCAGCGCACGCCCATGTGACACGGCATCACCGTACACTGCCATAAACACAAAACACAGAAACAGATACACTCCCACACATCAGGATTATGCCCAGAATGATAAACGCTCACGATGCTGTATTGTGCTGTCTACGTGTGTGTGTGCACCTCGTCCACGTCAGTGCAGTCGGTACCGTTACCCTCCATACCATCAGGACAGGGTCCACACTCTGTACCCTGAGGGGTCTCCCTGCACCTCACCCCTGGGTGGCAGGGGTTTGGCACACATGAGGGACGGGGCTGTAATCCTCCCATACCTGAGAGAGAGAGAGAGAAAAGCAATCATGTCTTTAAACACAAAAATGTATCTCTGTCACAGTTTTCTGTCCTCATCATATTCTTGTATTTTCTGTTTGGCACGTCAACTCACCACAGGCTTCACATTCCATCACTGTGTTCTTCAGGAATACTATCTCTTTAATCTGAACAACACAGTGGATCATTGGATTAATGTATGCACACACTCACTTTTCCAACTGATTATCTGTTGACATGATACTGAATAGTCAACAAAGGATTATCAAAATAAAGTGTTATCAATGTTTTGAAATGCATTCCCAAGATGTTTTAATTATTTCTTGATCAAGTACGGTATCAAATCTAATCTGAGCCTATTAAAGTAGACATATACCCTATTTCTCCAAGTTAACCTAGTTCCCCTGGTGTCCTAATGAACATGTCTGTGACATGCTTTGGTCAAAATACCATAAGGATGAAGCACCACAGCAGTTCAATCACCCTGTTAAAACAGCCCTGTTCAGAACGCTCTGTTTTGAGTGTCTGTCTCTTTAAATGCAAATGAGACACAGGTAACTACATCAGCACCACAGAGGCTACTGGGAGCTAACAGCAGTTAGCATTTGGAAAAGTGATCATTTGCTGACTCTAGGCGGCACATTGCCGTCATATATTACATGTATCCTCTGGACAGATAAATACTCTGAGGTTGGAAGATTGTGGAGAACTCTGTGCTGCACTGTGGAGCCAGGAATAGAACTTTTCGTTTTTTAGGGACAAAGCAGAGCTCCACGAGACAACAATTCCAGGAATGTCTTATAGTGAAGTAGCAATGAGTGTGGACCACAAAAACACGACATGAGTGGGTCATTTTTTTCACACTTTGCCAACTGATAGGACCCCCAGAGTCCCAAATATAAGGATTTAAATGCTTAAAAAGTTGATTTTGCATAATATGTCCCCTTTAAGCAAAATAAGACAGATTGGTTGTCTCCTCTTCCACACATAAAGACCACTCATGTGTCCAAGAACCTTGTGGTGAACTTGAGCTGGAGTAAAAGCAGACGTATAAATGTTCTGTGTAGTTGAAGGTGATTTTACCTGCTGCTTCAGAAGCTCTTTGATCTCAGCCAGTGCCATGTTTGTCATTTTAATCTGACTGATAATTTCTCCATCTGGGTTAGAAAAAAAACAAAGAAAAAGATTAATACAGATTACAGATACAGATTAAATAATCTGTAAAATAAAATAATGGAAAGAAGAAAGTGTGGGGAAAAACTACCGCTCCAATTATGTCCAATGGGAAAAACCTAAGCCATAATTGTATCATTTAGCAGGAGAAAGACGCTTTTCAAGAAGAAGGGTGACGTCCACTGCCTGGGAGTACAGCATCTGTCCTCCTCAACAAGATGATTCATGACATATCTAATACCAATTCCTGACATTCCTCTGTCACTATTTGTATCCACACAGCCCACATTCACATTTGATCAGATGTGAAATCTCTTTCCCAGATATGTGACAGTAACTTTTTCTGGAAGAAGCTGAGAGTTCATAGGAAAAATGTAACAGTGTGAGTCTAAATAGGATTTGTTTTATTTTCCTTGCGGATGATCAAACTTCAACCATGTGTCAAACTTCCTACAGTAACCATCCCTGAACCCAGGGACTGCTGTAAAGACAGGGGCGCTGCTAGAAATGTTGGGGCCTTATTGAATACTCTGCCCCCATCCCCCCAATTAAACTGACATGACAAGTCTGTGTGCCAGTCGTGCAACTGTTAAACTGTGTTTAAAAATCTCATAGAAGAAATTAATTCATCAAATTGAAACTCAAGAGAAATTTGGAATATTTGTTGGCGTTAATGAATTCTAAATGTGAAGTTTATTTTGCAATTGATAAAATACAATGAATAAGTTGTTGTGTATTATGTTCACACAGTTTATTGGCCTGAAATCGAGTGAGAAAAGAGTCAAAGCTAAATGTGTTATATCTCATTATTTAGTAGTAGTAGTCATAGCAGTTATTGTAGTAGTAGTATTTGGCCACTTCATGGCAACAAATAAACAATTTTTGAGTCATCGTATGTTAAAAAGTTTTCATGGTGACCACATTAACAGATCCAGAGCAACATTATTTATCTGTAGTTTCCGTTTTCTTCTCCAACTGGCAGATTTAAATCAACATTCACTCTGTTTCGTGTCATGACCTCTTCAGATGTGACTCTTTTTTATATTGATTATACCCACTTTTTAAAATTCCAGGAAACTAAAAATTAGATCGGTGATCAGTATTCTGTAGATCCTCATAGGACTCATAAATCTCTGAGGTGGGAAACTGTGTTCAATAGTCGCACAGGGGACTTTAATACCTGTATATTCTAAGTGACCCAAAGACCCATCATCCCTCCTTCAATCACATCAGACAGAGCCCTCGTCTCCCAGAGGAGCCGTATGAGAGCAGAACTCTCCTGAGCATGAAGCAAATGTGTTCTTCTCATCAGGAGCAACTCTGTTTACAGAATGACTTCCACAGCAGAGCGAGGAGATACTGGAAATAAATCAAATGCTATAAAAGAAAGGTTGTTTGCTGATTTTTCTCACAGTGTTTTTCTTTTTCTTTGTCAGTGAAAATGATTTACGCCAACACTCTAAAATCCCATGCAAGTAAATTATTCTTTTCAGAAGACAGTTTTCGGAGTTTTCACTGCATATTCCAGGAAAAAGCTTGCACAATCGGTTGTTTTTGGTGGCACGCTGCGCAAAACAAATGAAGTCAATTAAGTTTAAAATGCAAACTGTTTGTGTCTCACCTCTCTGTCCCTCTGTGACATGTCCTCCCATGGAGAGGACACAGTTCAGGACCACGAACCACAGCATGCTCTCATGTCTTCTTATCTTCATGTTCAGCAGCAGCTTCATGTCTTCTCTCTCTCTCTCTCTCTCTCTCTCTCTCTCTCTCTCTCTCTCTCTCTCTCTCTCTCACTTAACTCGAGCTTGGTGACAGTGTTCCTCATGCATAGGAGTCTGAGTCTTTCCACTGCTGCTTTGGTTTTATACCAGATGACCCCCCTCCCCACCACACACACACACACACACACACACACACGCGCACACACACACACACACACACACACACACACACACACACACACACACACACACACACACACACACTCTCTCTCTTTCTCTTTAGCTTTTGCAACTCCTGGTGAAAAAGTGCAGGTAACAAGAATTAGAGTTACAATTGCACAACAGGCTAAACCTTGTTTTATGTTCATGTGAAGCTCTAATGGTCTCACTCAAACGGCTCTGCATGATAAAAGCTGGGCTCTGACTTTTTTTGACAGTGTGAGTTCAGGTGAATTCAAAACGTCCATCAGAAAGATGAAGGTTTTCAAAACAAAGAGTTAAGTTTTCTCTGAGACAATTACTCAGTGTGTCGAGGGAGCGCTGCGAGGTTCTGAGAATGTGGCTTCAGTATTTATGAGATTTATCATCGAAAGTAAAAATCCAGAGACATTAAAGCTGACGAGAGAGAGAGACTGAAAGTGGACAGGTCAACACTGATCAGAGATGTTCTTACCGGACAGATATGTCTTCTACAAATGTAGAGTCGTTTTGTCCTTATATAAGGAAAGGAGATCTTAAATAAATGAAAATGTCCACACTTGGTTGCCATTTTTCAGCGGTCCACTGTGGGTAAAGAAAAAATGCACTCTGTGTGTGTGTTTGTGTTTTTCAGTAATGGCATCAGCAGATGTTGGTTACATTCCTCTCGGCAAAAGGTTTCGGGGTTTTGTCCATATTACTTTGACGAGCTCTCGCCACCTCTGCACTCTCAGTGCTCGCCTCCTTGCTGCCTTGCCCAAAGGAGCGGGGGAATTATCGTGAATTAGCATGCTGCTACTGCAGAACTGCACATGTTGCCTAGTCATAGATGTTTGTGAGATCTTGTTCCTTGTCTTTAAACCATCATCAGTGAATTGATATTTTCTGACTTTCTTTATGTATTGTCTTTTTGCCCTAATTGTCCACTTGTACATTAGTTTTCTCATGTATTCTTATGTACTACTGTATGTTGTGGTCTTGCTGTGTCCTAATTGTTGTTTGTTCGCTTATAAATTAGCTATTAACTAACTCTTCAACAATTGTTAAACATGTTCGTTGTCCCTAAATAAACAATAAACCTTTATGTAACAAATAAAGGAACAAAGAAAAGACTTCTGTAGGGTTCCACAATTAGCAGCTTAAGAGGTGACAAGTAAGAATAGGAATATTATGGGATATCTGTCATCATTTGAGTTCTAATTTTTGTAGTTAATAAAATGTATAGTATAAATAAAAATGAATGGTCATTACTTTATTTAGTGTTCTGTACCTGAAGTAACTGCTCCATGGGTGCTACAAATGTGACCTGAAAATGCAGTGAACAGATCTTTTATCTCTGTGCTGCTGTGAGGAATGTGGAGGTGAAAGGTCGAGTGTAACGACCTCCTGCAAAGTTCATCAGTGATGCTTTATTGTCTGTGCTACGAGGGCTTGACAACACAACGGGGGACTTTCCGAGTTTCTCAGGACGTGACCTCAGGCTGACCTCAGACCTTTACCATCACCTTTCTCCAGCCTCACAGTTATGTAACACAGAGATTATGAAGAGGTCTGCCATCGGCCTCCTGGAGCCAGGCTCAGCAAAATGTTTGGGGAAAGTTCTCAATGTGGGACGTTCGTCTAAAACTCTTTCTACAGTGTAATGCACTGTGTTGTGTCTATCACATATTATTAAAATCTTAAACTAACCCACTAGAAACATTAACTAATGAATGAAGACCAAAAACATACATTAATGATATGATATGAAGGAAATGAATACTCACAAATGTTTCTCTTGATTTTATTTAAAGACATGAATTTGTCTTTGTCGCAGTGTAAAAAGCAGCAATGTTCTTTTGCACAATGCTTCATTCACATTTGAATTTCTGATTGACAGTCAGATTCTGTTTCTTCACTAAAGTGTGGTGTGGTGGACTATAATGAACCACTGATGCCTGGTAACACAACAGCTGGTGCGGCACGTCTTAAAATGAATCCCGCAGCTCCTACAAAAATGGGTCACCACACAGTGTTGGGAACAGATGTTCACAAACATAAATAAATACGTTTTAGAAATGTCCAGATTGGGTGTGAAGTGTGGAACATTTGCCCGTGGTATTTAGTCCTCAAGCCATGTAAAATGCAGAAAGCACCATTGACTCTAACAGAAAGGGTCTCATTTGGTAAAACATCAAACTGCCCCCTTTCCCTAGGAAGGAATGGGAAGTCCCATCATGTGGAGGCCATGAGGGCGAGTTAGATGCAGTTTCATCACAGTGCGACTTCTTACTCGGCTTTCTTGGCCTTCCTCTTACGAGCGCCCTCGCTCAGCTCCTCCTTGGTTTTGAGGGGTGAAGACGCAGCAGCGGCGGGAGGATGATGGTGGTCCTCCTCGGAGCCTCCCAGAGGAGAGCCGAACAGCAGGTGGCAAACCCAGGACTCAATGAGGGCAAAGGGGGAGCCATGAGAGTGTCGGGCAGTCATCGCCACCTGGTGGAAGATTGTGACAGTTGGGGAAAAGACGAGAGTGAGACAAGGGTAACAGAGCTATAATCTTCTATCGCTTTATCCTCCACATGAGGGTTGTGGGGGGTAAAATGATATTTCTGACTGAAGTGTCATGCCCTGCCTTGTCTCCTCCTTTCTCTCCTGCTTCTACCTCCAGTATGCAATCAGCTCACCTGCAGCGGGAGCTCACCTTGCTCCCAATTCCCTCATCAGCTCAGCCTTTATATCTCCCGGTCCTGCAGCCACTCGTTGCCAGATTGTAAAAGACAACTCAGTGGTAACGGAGCGGCTCTCCTGAAAACCTGGTTAACTCCTGTGTGCATGCCGTCATAGACGCTTATCCTGACTACTGTTTGGGAACTGGTGGTCGCTTCCTCCACCTCCCTCGCTATCGTAACAGTCTTTTGACACTTGACCGCATTCAGGTCGGCCAGAACGCTGCTGTAAGGCTTTTAAATGGAACTCACAGAAGGACTCATATCGTGACTGTTTTAGTTACAGCTTCACACCCTGACCCCCAGTCTGAGGTCAGTAGGTCTGATGTTACTTGTGGTCCCAAAGACCCATTTTAAGACTCCTTTTGAAGCAGGAGCACCCAGACTGTGAAACGCTCTCCTTTCTCCCCTTTCCCCTAGACACTGTTGTCGCTTTTAAAAAGCACTTTTTCTTTCTAATCAGGCTTTTAGTTAGACTAGCGTTCTTATTGATGTATTCTTTTTACTGTGTGTTTTGTTTAAAACTATCAGTATTTTATGTATTTTACTTGTATCGCCCTATGAAGCACTGTGATTCCAAATCTGTGAAAGGTGCTATATAAATTAAATTACCTTCTGTTCGTTTACTCTTTTGAGTAAATGATTAAAAGCTTCCACGTCTCCTCGTCTGCCTGCGCTTGGGTCCTAAACTACCCTAGTTGTGAGGCTGCAGGTAGAAACCAGCGCTGTTTATGAACAACATGCCAATAAACTGCAACCAAAATGGTGAAAATCTAACTTCTCTACATGTTTGAACCACCGCATTTGTGTATATTTTGTACAACCACTGACAAGTGTGCTTGTAAACTTGGGTTACAGCAGCGTTCACCTGCTTTACTGGCCTCCATAAAGCAAGGCACTAAAGTATAAAGTATTTCATAAAAGTCTTACTCTTAAGCTCATGCAGTGCGATATCAGATGTAAAATAAGAAGTAAAACCAGATCTGACGACAACACTTAACCTTGCTTGTGGCCATGAAGAGGGTGAAGATGAGGATGAGTGTGCTCTTGGACACCGGCAGCCAGTGAGCCTCCTGCATGGTGAAGAGGATTGCTCCATACAGACTGGCTTTGGTCGGGCTGCAGTGGCAGAAGACAAACGGTCACTAAAACATCTGTTCATCATATTTAGCACTGGGCTGAAATCACAGATGATGCAGGACATAAATAAGTCATTTTATTTATGTGATGTTTTCACACGTTTTCTCGACCAACACACAGCAAAGCTTTATGACACAGTGTGAAATGTTTATTTTGCATTTTCATTTTAACTGAGACGTCAGATGTTTTTATTGAGGCTGAGGATTGAAGGAATCATCCTTGGCTTATTCAAAGTCCTTTTTGTGACACGCCTCTGTGCCGGATGAGGTGTGTAGTGATGAGTGCACGATGTGAGTGAATCAGAGAGGCCATAGCAGGAAAACTCAGACGTACAATGACATGTTGAGGATCTCGTTGGTCTCAGGCCTCCACACGCCGCGCACCAGCTGCTCAAAGTTGGATATGAGAGCCACTCCAGACCCTGAGAAGATAAAAACAAACCCTGAGAAATAAAATGAGGGCAAACACGTCTGTGTCTCATGCCGCTGCTCTTATTTAGCTTCAGCTTTTCTCCACTGAAGAGGAAGAAGAAGAGGAGATTGTTTTTATAGGCAACGTGTATGACTTGATTATAGGACAGGGCAGTATTTCTTGATTTTGAAATATTTTTTTAGGTAAAAGCAGCTTTTGGGAGCTTGTTATTCAGCGTCATCTATTGTCATGCCTCGTTCATTTCAGCACACGATAGATAGGCCGTCTCTTTCCGACTCTGCGTGACTGCATGTTGCCGTGAAGTCAGAAGACGCGCTGACCTTTGACGTATCCGACGATGACCATGATGAAGTAGCCGTGGTGGTATGCGTGGTGGGCGTGGTGAACGCCGGCGGCGATCTTACGCGCCCGGACGACCTCCTTCAAAGCAACCAGCACGAGCTTGACCGGCAGGAAAGCCACGCACTTGTAGAATAGGTTCAGTGGGCAGTAAAAGAGCAGGTACCTGGGTTTGTTTCCAACATGGAGAGAGAAAGGAACATCAGAATTAGGAAGTGCAGCTTAAAACTGGATCTTTTCAAGCAGTAGTATATGTATTAGTAGCAGTAGATAACCCTGGCTTATTTCAAGCTGAGATTTCTATATATCAGAAGCCATGTGTATTATTGGGTTGAAGTAGATTGCAACAAGAACGGGTCCAGCACTCAGCCTTGGGTTACCCCAGTAGAAAGAGGAACACATTTTGTCCATGCCATGGTACAGACAGGATTCAGATAAGTACTTTGTCTGAAGGACTACTGGGACTTCCATTACAGTGCATTCAGAGTTGAATGAATGTGAATCAATGAATAATTTCAGTCTGTTTAATGTGGTAGAAAATGTTCATGAAGCCAGAGACGCTTAAATGACTGAGCAATTGCTGCAGTCAGTGAGGAATATTGATCGGTCATTCTCAGTGAGAAAGGTGAACAAGGGAAGTAAAGTCCCATTGACCTCCAGGATAATAAGTACTCTTTTTCTTTCAAGGGCAGTAGAGCAGAGCAGGACTATTGTGTGTTTGGTTTTTCTGAGTGCTGTCCTTAGTCAGAGAGCTGATGATGGAGGTAATAATGTGCTCATAATTGAGAGGTTCAGAGAATTGGCTGCTAATGGCTGCCTGCACTTCAGGTCATGTTTTGAAGGTGGAAAATCACTTGCAGAGGTGGAAAGTAAAGAAATACATTTACTCAAGTTACTGTATTGAATAATTTTTTTGTGTATTTTGTATTTTTTAAGTACAATTTAAAATCAAGATTTTGTATTGTACTTGAGTACGTATTGACGCAAGTATGGTACTTAGTTACTTTATAAATCCTATCCGTTACTGAGTAAAAATAAAAATTCAGCAAAATGAAGACCTACAGGGGGAAAATATACAGCAGAACCAGACGTGATGTAATATCCTGTGTCGCGCCTGGCGCATGAGCTCCAAAATAGTTTTGGATTTCTGAGCCCTTGTCATATTTCTACTACCCTCACACCCCACGGAAAGTAACTAAGTAACTTTTACTTAAAGTACATTTCAAATGAACTACTTTTTACTTCTACTTGAGTACATTTTCAGATGACTACTTTTACTTCTACTTGAGTAATATTTCATCAAAATATTGGTACTTTTACTTGAGTACAATATTTTAGTACTTTTTCCACCTCTGATCATTTGTGGCCATCTTTCATATTTATATTCTCATTGTAAAAACTAGTTTTGGCAGCACCGATACTGGATTGTAAGTTACTGATAATCCTCACATTTAGCGAAGGTCACTGGTTTAATTGTTATTTTGTCTCCCTGTCTCTGAAATCATATTCTCAGAGGTCACACAGGCGAGCTTAAAGTAAAGTCAATGTAGGGCAGGTGGACTTTGAGGCAACAGTGACATCTAGTGGGGAAACTGTGCCATGTAGAAAGAGCAGAGACTTTGCCAGTTAAGCAGCAGTCATATGCTTTAAATATTTATCTTATTTAGCTTGAAAGTAATATAATTCAAATGCGTTTGCTCTAAAAATATTAAAAACTTTGAAGAGCACTTTCCCAAAATTATGAAACTTGAATTTGTTGATGTCCTGACCTTGCCAAACTGGTTGGTGGGGGACAAACATGGACTTCAAAGAAAGCTGAAAGGTGAAGTTGCTTTGAGGATTTGCTCACCAGACAGCTGAGGCCAGCAGGATGTGAGTGTTGTATTGGAAATAGTCGATGGGGCTGCCGCCGAGCATCACGTCTGCCATGATGTAACTGCCAAAGCAGTAGAGCATGGCGCACAGCCAGGAGGCCACGGGACTCCTGCGAGAAACCTCAACCGAGCCTGAAACAGAAGAGGAGATGATGTACAAAGTTAGTTTAAGTACATTTGAACCTATTATCCTGCTCATATCTATTAATGTGTGGACTACAATGTTTTTGGCTCAAATGTAATGTGTTTTTTCTGTCTTTATATAAATTCCAATTCATGTAGTTACATACACTACAATGTTGACTTTTTCCCATTTCAATATTGTTTTGTGTATGATTTTAAATAATTGA
This sequence comes from Microchirus variegatus, assembly GCF_963457635.1. Classification (NCBI taxonomy): domain Eukaryota; kingdom Metazoa; phylum Chordata; class Actinopteri; order Pleuronectiformes; family Soleidae; genus Microchirus; species Microchirus variegatus. Next base: position 10,590,688 of record NC_139805.1, read on the forward strand.
CTACTATATAAATACAAGAATGCAAACAATCCTTAATTTGAATGAGAAAGATCATTTTTTAAAATACTGTTAATATACTGTTATTCATATTGTTACATCTTTTTATAGGCATGGTATACTAATACTACTTATTATATTATAACTGGACTATACTTTTCATTAGGACTGGAATAAGTAATGAAAGATTTTTAATTAATTACTAAATTGAACATTGATTATTTTAATAATCGATAATCAAATTTCTCAGATTTCTCTGGTTTCAGCTTCTTAAATGTCAATATTTTCAGTTACATCATCATTTTAAGGCTTGGCAAACATTGATTAACACTTTCTGAAGCGAAGAACTAATCAATTAAATGAGGAAAATAATCGGCAGGATTATGAAAATAGTTTGCAGCCCTATTTTTCATACAATGTGTGCCAACTATATATGTTATTATGCCTCGTATATTTCAAATGTTCTGTACATGTCCCCATGAGGCTCATTAAAGGATCTTTATTTATAATGATTACAGCCTCCAAACTTTGAGTGAATCCTATTTTATTTTGCTTTTCCTCAGCAGTAATCGTCTGCTCAATCAGGGCTGTGGATAACAAAAACATTTCTTTCTTTGCAGTGAACTGTTAGATGAAGACTTTATGGTTAGATAAACTGTTATATTAAGACTTTATGGTTAGATAAACTGTTAGATGAAGACTTTATCGGTGGATCCCTCGCGTGTCTGTGTGCTGCATCTTTGTCCACACCCTGTGTACCCTGTGCATGCCCTGATAATAATAATTCTAAAGCCATCTCATATTGACTCACAACATATGCCGTCATTTACAGATCACAATGTCAACACTTTCATCTGCCTTTAAGTGTTGAGTACACACTAAACAGACAGCTGGTTATCTTTTGTTTACTTATATAATATAAGGAAAAATTCCTCAGAAAACTTGATGACCAACCTATCGAGTGTGACGTGTGGATACTGGCACTTTGAGGTTCAGTAGAGTCTCCATTCATACATCTTTAAATCACCATATCATTCTTAAAATCGTCGTTGTAACAACTTTAATTTTATTTTACATTTTGTAAATATAAAGTTAGTTTATTATCAGACACCATTATTGACTCTAGATTTGACTATTAGTCTTATTTGGTCTAATATAACCAGTACAAATTATTAGTTAAATTTTCATTGACCCAATGTTACATAGTCTCATAAAGGTGCATTATGTAATAAATATAAAGCAACTGGCCATAAAATCCTCCTAATATGTGACAGAGACTCAGGAATAATGTTCATATAACAAACTGAACTCACCAACAACAACAGTACAGACAAAATATTTGCATTCAAATCCTTTGCAGACTGCAAATCATGTTTATGTTTTGACATCATGTTTTGGCATGTGGCGCCACCTACCGCCGTCTACCAATCATTGCAGTCAGTAGAGTCTCAGCTGCCGAGCAACCACGGGTTGCCAGTTATGTCAGAAAACCTAAAAGACCTTGTTATTTTGAATTTGAATGTAGTAACCGTTTTTGGCCACATTCTTACATATGGCATCTTTAAAGTAGTCATTTTTTTTGCAATATATTCCTTAAACTGCACACATTATAAAGTCTGAAATCTATTAACCAAATGAAGCCGAGCAAAAGGTAAATGCACATAGTACGTGTGTGAAATATAAGCAACCCTTTAGTACTGTTCTCAATTTAAAGTACTGAGCTTCTTTCCAACACACGAAACTTAACTCTAAGCCAAGATCACGTTATAAAAATGTACAGTAATGTATGTTTACGGGTGTCAGATGAGCTGCAGATGACAATGTTACAGACATACAGTAAATGGAGATGTGAGCACCAATCTCCAACAACAGGTGGGTGAGGGTGTCGTGGTGCGAATGTCGGCAACACGAGACGGAGAAATGTCGCCCTATAAATATATTCTGCTTGAGCGCTTCTGCTGCCTTGCAGCTCCTGGGCCTGTCTTAACCTCTGACCCTCACACAGACCCATTCATGTGTTGCCCCTTCAAACATGTGGTGTGTGAACTGAGAGTCTCTGCTCAGTGGATATAGGGCGATATCAGATGTCAGCGGCCCAAGTCATTTGACTGTTAAATATTCTGTACAATGCAACGAGATGCAGCTCTGAGACGCACGTTGCAGCCCGGTGACCGATTTAACTTTTAAAACGCATTCATGCTTTGAACGCTTTGGGGTTTTTATTAAGCTGTAATATAACACAAAATAAACGAACCGAAGAAGAGTGAAGTTATTGCTCTAATTAAATTACTACAGTAAGTATTTGCACAAGATGGAATATGCAGTTTTTTTTAACTACACCAAGACACACATTTAAAGTGTCTGTAGAGTTTCACTCCTTTCTGACTCAACACCAACAACTCACATGTTCCAACCCAAGGTGACACCATGCCACTTTCTGAGTCACATACTACAACTTTTCTCATGAACAAAGTACTACTCTACTCTGTGAGAAGTGTGAACACACTCTCAAGAGTAAATATGTACCTTAAAGCCCTGTAACAAAAGAGCTTTCATTTCATCTGAAGTACGGAGCATGTGTTGTAAGAGTCGTAAACTTCTGCCAAGAAAAGGGAGCATGCTCAAAGGCTGCACGCTCCTCCAGAAGACAATCAGGTCACGGTGGACTCAAAATCTATGTTTCACGTTAAACACAAAGTGCAAATAATGCACATGTCCGAAATGCAGCTCACAAGTGTGCAGCAGAGGAGCCTTGGAGGCCCACTGACACTGTCTATTTCAGGATTTCTATTTATTGCCCAAGTCACTGGTATGCACAAAGGCTCTCTCTCGGGTTTCATCCTCCTCATGAAGCTCAGTGACTCAAAAGAGTTAATTATTGGGGGAGAAAACATTATCAGACCTGAACTCAAAGCTGGGTGGTTTAATCCCCTTCAGTGATTCCCTGCAGTGCAAATAAGGTCAAACAAGACATTCCCTCACATAAACTAAGTGCTGCTCCTCCTGCTACAGTTTATATAACAGGTCATTCTTTATAAGGGCATGGTACTATAGAGATAACAGAGACAGAAAGTCCATTTTGGGATAATGGAGTGAGGAGAAGTTGGAGCACAGAAAAGTACAGTACTTATTCAAGTTCTCATGCATTCATTAGAGTTCCAAAGTTCACTCTCTGCTTGTACATTTTAAATGTTTACATTGATAATAACATGTATGTTGAACATGTGTAGTGATATATAGATGCTGCTGTAAATGAATGCGTATTTACGCACAGGTCTATCACGCGCACCTGCCAAACAGCATGGTGTTCCTCTCTCAGTTGAAGCACGAACCGTCATCACAAAGACAAACACTTCGCCTTGAGCAAACACAACAAGTGTGAGGAGGAACACTTACTTACCTGGCTCATATTTGAGGTAGAGGATGGACACGATGTAATAGGCGAGGTCAAACACGGGGAACATCCCCATTTTGGAGAACGCTTGAGCATAATCGTTCAAATTTAGGGCTGCCAACACCTCCATGATGAGTGGCTGTCTGTCAACAATCGCTGTGTTTAGAGTTTCTGTTTGTTTGTTTTTGTTTTCTTCGTCTTTTTTTATGTTCTTAATTCCAAGTGCGCAGTCTGGATCGGAAGCCCCCCCAACCCGGTCCACCAACTCTCCACCAAACCCCCCGATGTCGACAGAGAAAGCCTGTGACACTCAAGCCCTCCTATTAATACAGCCTCGACATCATCATCATCCTCCTCCTCCTCCTCCTCTGCGCTCCACAGCAGCAGCTGCTGCTGCGCGACGACGACTCAGATGCTTGAAGTCAAACAAAAGGCTCGTCCTCTTTTCTTCATCCTCGACATGATCGTCGCTTTTAGCCGAGACTGACGAAATAAACGACGCAGCGAAGCCTCTGGACCAACAAATATCCAAGCAAAGGTTGTTCCAGCTGTTCTTAAAAACCGTCCTCAGATCCGCATCAGATCCTGCATCGAGGCTGCACCACCAGAGACACTGATCCCGCACACACACAGGCGACCTTCGCTTGTTTACAGTTTTTACACGTGATGTACAAATGTCCTGAATAGAGATAAACTGTGGCTCTAACTACATAAATAATAGCCACCTTTATTATACATCCCCATATACATTTTATTTTTAAATACATTTATTTTCAGTTTTTAGATTATTGTTGTTGTGTTTACGTGTGTTTTTTTTTTTATCACATTAACATTCATCACTGCAACGCCCTCTTTCACCACCAGGAGGCAACAAACTACCTCTAACACACACTGCCACAGTTTTTATGAGATGATTCAAGACGTAGGATTGATTGTCTGTTTAAATGTTAAATCCCCTCCTTGACCCTAAAAAAGCACATATTATATATATAATATTGATTAAGAAAATAATAATGTTAATAATAAAAACGCGACTGAACTCGTGTATGTTGTTCCGTTTTATCTAATTATTTCTTAATTGTGTGACCTGTTTTGTTCATTTATTTACAATGACAAAATTTATTTTTATAACTAACTACCACTTTTTGGCGGTATAGTCTTAAGGTTAAGGTTAGAGCTGGGCATTAACTAGTTGGTTAAGAGGAAGGGATAATGTTTTTGTTTTGTTTTTATAAAGTCCATAAAAATATGAAGTGTTTATTATCAGAGATCCATTCTCCCATCCGAAATTATGTCTGATCGTGTTTTTACAGTTTGGCAAAGATGTTCAGTAGCATAAATGTGCAGAAGTTGGACTTTTAATTTGATTTCCTAGTGGTTTGTATTTACACAGAAATGACGTTTTATTTTGAAAACCGGATAGTGATAAGCACTCATCTCGCGTCACGTCTCGGCTCGTCGGGACTCGGGACATTGAAACCTCATTGGTCACATTCCTGAATGACGTAGTTAGCTGAACGCGGAAGTGCAGTGTTTGTGATGTGTACGAGAGCAAAATGATCGCCGATCTGTTGATATTTGGGTAAGTTATTCAACGTCTGTCACGTAGTTTCACAAATACGTCTCTGTGATTTCACAAAGTGTTCTGCGCGCGTGTTGTTGTACACGGCGGTGTCAGTCCAACGGCGTTTTAGCAAGCTAATAACTGGCTCCATGCTAATGCCAGCTCAGCAGCTAACGTTAGCCCTGCAGGTAAATCGTACACGTAAACAAACACCGTGTCTCTTTCTCCTCTCAACAGGACCTTACTGGTGAACGCAGGGGCTGTGCTGAATTTCAAACTGTAAGTGTTTTTCGTTTCACCTTTTATTTAAAAGTATGACAGCTACAGTTAAAAGACTTGGCATTCATTTTGTCTGTACACAAATAATGAAGCTGCCTGTGAACCACATTATAAGAGACACAAAGACATAGGCCTACTGTACATGTAAAAGGCATAGCCTATTTAGCCCTTTGTTGTTGTCATTAGTCATATTGGTGTTAGTGTTTGCCAATATCCAATAATACATTTTAAAGCCAATATCTATAATAAATGCAATGACAAGAATGAATCAATGAGACGAACTAAACCAAGCACTCAGACTCCTAAACCTCTGCAAAGGCAGCTCAGTGTCCATGCGCTCCCCGATCTAGTAACGTTAATGGTGCATTTATGACACACTATGCTGACTGTGGATGTTTTACAGAAAAAGGAAGGAGTCCCAGGGATTTGGAGATGAGTCCAGAGTGCAAACAACAGGTGTGTATGATTGTTCAAGTGAGATGGATAAATGGTAATCTATGTATGTGTTGCATATTATGTGAAAGCATGGCCACAAAATGATGTGTCTTTCAGGTGACAACATCAGAGAGTTCCTACTCAGTCTGCGATACTTTCGGATCTTCATCGCTCTGTGGAACATCTTCATCATGTTCTGCATGATTGTGTGAGTAAAACACTCGTAGTCGCATTCATAGGTGGATAACGTTTATCTCAAATTATGTGACTTTTAGCACTAAGACTGGCAATATTCCAAGTTTTTGGTATCAGCAAATCCAATGAAAAGACCTAAACCAAAAATAGCCATGTAATTGATGACATTGAAGTACTATCTTATTACTGTGTGCCATAGAGCATGGCCTTTGTTCAAAAGCACACATCACTGGAACACGATCCTCTATTGAATGAACACCAAACACAACATCCTGGTGTAATTTGCACAGAGAGTCATGTCTACGGTGTTGCAGTTTTCGCAAATACTTTTCGCAGTAGGTTTGAAGAGGAGTCCCACTGCTGTTCTTAACATTTCTGATGGCACAGTTTCATCAGAAATAAAATACTATACATTGCCTTTGAATCAGTATAGTGCGACAGGGTCAAAGTCATAATTGAAATGTAAACTATAAGGTGATAACCCTTCAGTCACCAATTGATATATTGTTTTCTAAGGCTGTTTAAATGGCTTCGTCATTAAATTCACCTCATGTTTGTGGCACAGGGATAAAACAGGACTATAACTATCATTTTAGAAATATACATTTTATTTTATTGACTGTTCTCAGTCATCACATTCATATTTACCTTCAGGAGTTGGCCAGATGTAACCAGACTTGCTTGAGATCATCAGATTTGCTGTACTCGAGCAGTCTGAATGTGAATTCTTGTCAGTGTCTGATATAATTTGTTTCACAAATGTTCTTTTCATCATTTATCCTGTCTCCACACTGCTTCATTTAGCGATTTTCTGAAGTAAAAAATGTTTTACCACAAATGTCTTGATGTTGCCATGTGCCATGAACTTGTTTGTTATCTAACTGCATAAATATCTTCAATCCTCACAGCTTATTTGGATCATGATCAACGTCTGCAGAGACCAGAATCTCACCTTTTCAAGATGGGACGGTCTAAACTTCTCCTTGATGGATCTTTTCTGTTGCTTTTGGTCATTTTAAACTCTAACTGTACTCCATTTTATTTACCAGTTTAAAGTTCTAATTTCTTCTTCTGGCTGCACATGAATGAATGAGTCTCTGTAAATACTGTATTTTTGTCTCACAGAACGTGACACATTTTAACCTTTTCTGTTAAGGCTGGAATAATATAACAAACCTGCCCTCTACTGGTCATGTGTGGTCATTTGCCCTTGTGCTTGTTCAGTAGAATGAGGCGTTTTCTTCATCAACACCAGGGTTTAACTTGATAAAGTTTACACTTTAGAACATGTTTTTCTGTGGCTTATTTGGTGTATATCATCATTTAAAGGTCCTGCTCTCTCTTAAAACCTCACATAAATACCATAGAGCTCCTGGTTAGCCATTGGTTATGTGCAGCCTCTGATGATAAATGGTATTTTCTTTGTTCTGGGGCACCCTTGCTGTAAGTAAATATACATATGCACTATAATATAAATGTGTTCTTATTCTTAACAATAAATATGGATTTTTCTTATCCCAGTGTCTGTTAATTGACTAGGATTGCGATGACTTTCAATACTCAATGACATGGCAACATCCATTCTACATGCAAATCATATAAGTATTCTATAAGTATTTATACATTTGCTCAGTTCAGTATAGATTTGCTTACCAAGAGTGCAGAATCAATTTCAATTCAATCAGTTTAATTGTGTAAACGTTAGAAGACTGAATTGCTATAATTGGGCATTTTTACTCCCTCTAACGATATGAGTTGCCAGGTTTGTACGATTTCTGCAAAAGGGTATATGGATACTTGACTATGGTCTGACAACCTGCATCTTCAAACTCCTTTTAAGCAAACAGCCCAATAAAATGTTGATGTGGGATTAGAAACAATGATGTCGTGAAACAATGGTCTAATTTGAAGTGCATATGAAAACGTCAACTACAAACTGGTACACATTTTCCAAATCAAATTTAAAAAAAAAAATCCAAAATGACGCATTATGGCGGCGACGTTGACGTACGTGCATTGCGTAGCGTCGTCAACGTCTACGTTTACGTCAATGGCAGATGCCTCCTGGTAACAACAGTCGTCCAGCCACGAACTGTTTTTCCTCACCTACTGGTATGAATACATGATTTAATTTCAACATTTGTCTTGTGGACTCGTTAACATCCTAGCTACAATTCGGCGTTGGTAAACTGCGGATATCCGGTTCTTTGACGAGCAAACCAGCATTGTTTATCAGGCAATCACCAAGCGGCTATAGCTAACTAGCGAGGAGCAACGGTGCAGTTGTGTTGAAGTTAGGGTTGTCTAAATGGAGCTCTACTGGGTCTGTTTACTGATCCAGTTATAGTTAGTTATATACATAAATGAATTATGACTTCCTTCATTGTTCACTTGTCATAAAAATGTCATAAAGGTTGTTCTCTAGCTACATCTGCGGTCGGTGCATAGTCATCCATGTTCAACCTCACAGTTTTCATTGTTTTATTTTAACGGTGACTCCAACAGACTATTTATCAGTTTTAGCGACGAACTAGTTTACATCTGTGGTCCTCGAGGACGTAGACTAACAATACAACACAAAGAATACACATGAAAACACACACTAGATTGTCAAATCAATTCTTGAGGGAAAATAAGCAAATATGTTCAATTGTCAGATTATCTTTTTAATGATTGATGGTAAAGTATATGAAACTTCACTGAATCTAAGGGTATAGCCAATAGATTCCCTTATCTCGCAAAGACAACTTTTATGTAAATCCTGAATTAGGGTCACCTCCAAAATCTAATATTTTATTTCCCCAGAAATCTGACCCTACAAAACTGTCCTTTCCTTCATAAGTTAAACTGATCCTTCTTTGAGGTTATCGATATCTTTGCCGATATTATACCAAACAACTATCATGTAGTATCCATCCATTATCTACCACTTTATCCTCCACCAGAGGGTCGCGGGGGGTGCTGTGCCTATCTAAGCTGACATTGTGCGATTGGCGGGGTACACCCTGGACAGTTCGCATAATATTTTGTTATGCGAATATATTGTTAATTTTTGAAATATAAGTATTTCATCTTAAATTGTATGATGATATTGAAAACAGGCTATATCGCTATAGGGCTGCAACTAACGATTCTTTGCATAATCTAATAATCTGTTGATAATTTTCACAATTAACCGAGTACTTGTTTGGTCTGTTAAATGTCAGAAAATGTTGAAAAATGTTGATTGGTGTTTACCAAACCTGGATGTACATTTATTAATTAGTTATTGATTACACTATATATTGCCTTTGAGCATCTTCTCACATTTGCCTTGTCTCCTGCAGCTGAAGAGCAGCTGTTGGGATGCCAAAGAAGTTCCAGGGTGAGAACTCAAAGGCGGCCACAGCCAAAGCCCGTAAGGCTGAGGCCAAGGCGGTGGCAGACGCCCGCAAAAAGAAAGAAGAGGAGGATGCTCTGTGGGAGGAAACGGACAAACATGCACTGAAAAAGGGGCAAAGAAAGGTGAGCTCTCTCTGGATAGTGTATGTGCTGACAAAAGTCTCTCTCACACACGTTCAGACCAACAGTCTAGACAGGGTTAAGTCAGTCTGGCACACTGCACTGCCTCAAAAATCGGCCGATGGCAAAGAATGAAGCCTGACTGCTTAGGATTGTGTAGAAATTTTGCACTTGCACACACCGTATCTACAACCTAACTAACTACAGCCTCAGAGCAACTCCTTATTTGTCACAGCATTCACATAAAGACGGGAAATGGGAAGAAAACTGCAGCAATATATATGATTTTTATATGATTATTGCCGTCATTTGCTTGCCTCATAATTGTATCCGCTCTCTTATTTATGATAAATGAATATCGGTTTATTTTTGTCAGCCTGATGACACATCTTTATGTATTTGCAGGATGATAAGGAGAAAAAAAGGCTGGATCTCCTGGAGAGGAAAAAGGAAAACCAACGACTTCTGGATGAGGAGGCTGCCACACTAAAAGGCAGATCTCAAAAGGAGGCTGCAGCTGGAGGAAAGGTGACTCGTGCCGAGATTGAGAACATGCTTCAGGATGAGCAGCAGGAGGAGCTCAACCAACAAGGTAAAGTCGGGGTGTTGTTAAATGTGTGATGGACAGAAAAACTACAAATGGATTATGTCATTGTCTGTTGCTGGGTCAAACCCAGAAATATGCATGTTGTTTGACGTTGACACCACATCTATAATGTTTCAAATTGATTTCCTCTCCACAGAAAAGAGCCATTTGGAGACTCCACTGGAGGAGAATGTGAACAGAATTATCCCTGATGAAGGATCAGTGGAAGCTAGAACAATAGAAGATGCCATTGCTGTGCTGAGGTACATTTGCTGTTTGCACTGTGTGTGGCATCCTGCTGTACTGATTTGAATTTAAATGTGTAAAGCCACCTTACAGCTTTAGTTGTGAATATTAACTATTCATCTTTATTTAACCCTTTCCTTTTGTCTCCCAGCACGGGGCCTGATGACCTGGACCGCCACCCAGAGCGGAGGATGAAAGCAGCATTTATTGCGTATGAAGAGGCCAACATGCCTCGTCTAAAAAACGAAAACCCCAACATGAGACTGTCGCAGCTGAAGCAACAGTTGAAGAAGGAGTGGATGAAATCACCGGAGAACCCCCTGAACCAGCGCTTTGCCACATACAACTCAAAGTGAAGGCACTCTTTGCATAGTAACACCGTTAGAAATTAATAATGCTATCTAAAAGTGAGTGTTGCTGAAGGGAACTTTGACAGTACCTGTTCACCAACAATATATCCAGTACCAGAAGACGGATGTGTCATTCACTTTCAAGAAAAGCCCCCCACAATTGATCTGTGCTCATTGCTACTAATAAGGAATCTTATCATCTAACAAATGAAATTCCATGTCTTTTTTTGTACTTCTGGAAAGGTAGGGAATCTGATGTTTTTGAGAGTAACTTATTAAAGTTACTTATTAAAGCATCAACAATCTCTTTGTTGCTTTGGCTTGTTTCTCAAATCTGACCAACACTTTACCTGGCTCACATACTGCCTGAATGAAGCTGGCCACTGCATCACCACATCAGCCACATGTCAGCGATTGTGCCACATCTTTGCCAAAGACATGGCTGAAGATACGTAGGTCACATTTATTATTTGCAAAAAAAACACATTTATTTAAACCGCAAGATATTGGGGTCACATTTTATATTTCACCCGTGGGCCACTTGAGGCTCGCTTCCATTTTGTTCGGGCCAGATTAAAGCTTGTAGTGTCGCATCACTACCAGAAGTAGCCCACATCCGGAGGCTGTCTCAGAAGCTTACTCCTGCTAATTTGGACATTATCCAAAGTTTAGAATCGGGAGCTGACAAGAGAATCTCCTGATGATGAAGGTGACACTTTTGTTCTGCACTGGACATTCTCCAGAGTTCAGTTCAGTTAATCATTCCTCCTGACCGTTAAAAAGAACAATACTTGGTCAAGTGGGTATGGAGATTAACTGATATTTTGTGCAGGCTTCCTCCTCACATCAATCTCTCTCTGTTGCCATGTCAAAAAGAACCCACATAGTTCTGGAAAAGCTTTTGTTAAATGCGGCAAAATTTAAAACAGTCTGTGCTGATGACCGTGTTTCCTTACATCCTTATGTTTGCCTGCTGTTGCTTCCCTTCCAGTTTAGGGAGAAATATGAGGAAGAAATTGGTGTCACTTTATATTATTTTATAAAAGCAAAAGCTGTCAAATAATTGTTTTATAACCCATCTGTACTTACTAGAGAAATATCTGCATGATGACTCTAAAATGTTTTTATGAGTCCAGTTAAACAATGTGACAAAGTGACTGAAGTCTTTACAAATTATTGCCAAAATGTTTACCTTTTAAAGTCTGGACTTCCTTATCTACACCACCAGACTCTTTGGCCTTTAGCCAGCTACTGTATGTATCCCAATTCATTTATGTGTAGAAAAAAAAGGTGAGCTAGTGAAATTAAAGTGGGTCGTGACTCATGAAAAGTGTTATGATTATAGTCATAGTCAGACCTGTGCTGTTGCTGTTTTTAAAAAAGCTCATGTAAAGTTCAGATCTGATTTATGCATTTAACACAGCTCCAGTTAATTGTAACTACAATAAATACTTGTAATTCCGTTTTAAATGGTGACCATTGCCACTGTGAGTCACAAAGCTTTTCTCCAGCACAGCAACATTCACGTGCTGAGCTGCTGAGGCAGCAGCTGCCGGCTTTGCACGTTTGTCTGATGCCAGCTGCAGAGAGAGCAGAGCAGAAGCTGCCTAAATATAAATAGGTTAACATATATGTCAAACAGTGTGTCTTAACTAAATTAAGTTGTTTTGGGGTTTTTTATCTGCAGTTATGCTTGGGAAATGGGGCCAAACACGAACAAGGAAAATATGCAGCGTAAATGAAGTGGAAATACTACTATTTTATGTGTTTAAATGTTGTGTTCCGACAGTATTTCAATGTCATATTTGTAAAAACCAATAGAAACCTAATAAGTAATTTGCTGGGAAATACACACCCCACATGCTATAATGACTGAATCTAGATATGACCATTAAAATAAGTGTTTTGTTTGTACATTATATTCGATTCAAAACTGCTCCTGTAGTTGCATGTGTTGGATCTTCTAGGACACGTGTATGGAGCCCTCACTCACTGCCTTGATTAATTTGAGGCAGATTTAAAAATGGACACTTTTGTCCAGCCAGGCTTTGTGGCGGATGAGATAAGAGACCCTGTGAAGACCTTTGAAATACAGAGCTTTAACGACAAGTTCAACTGGCCCTTTCTTTCTACGTTTTGCATTGAAAGCAACCCATTCCCTTTCTTTTCCCCTCGCAACCAATCAACCCACTCCTGATTTATAGGGATTTCTTTGAGCTTGTATGTGTGTGATGTTCCGCCTGAACACTGGTCTGATGTTACATTTTTTTTTGTTTTTCTGCATCCTGACCTGTTGCTCCACCCTCTCACTCTCCCATTCATTTGCATGTCAACCCTTTACCAGCTGCTGCTGCCCCTTTCTTCATGGTGAATTCTAATCATTACTTTCAAAGGAAAGCATCTCCAAAGCTCCTTTATCAATGGCTCTGACTGGGAGGAGGCAAGCCGCTGTCCGTCACCCACTCATGCTCTTCTGACCACTTGTGTTCTGCACCTGAGAGCACGTCCAATTTGGGACCTGCTTCTTTAAGTTTGGAGAATAAGAAATATGGAAGAACAAGGTAAGGATCAACATTGATTTATCCATTCATCCTTATTTCATTTTAATTAGAAATGAATACAAGTCAAAGTGATGAGGTCTAGAATCTGATTTAATTTAACATTTGGATGGGTTTACTCTCTCAGAAATGTATCAAATGTGTATAGATAAAACATTTCAGTGGTTAAAGTGTTGTATATATTGACTGACGGTTTTCCTGAAGATTTTTTTATGTGGATTGTGTCGAAACACAAATTTACACACAATACACACCTTGCAATGACACACGGCTCTGACTGAGCTGTACGTCGTGTAGTCAAACTGCACATCACATTAACATCACATCCTTATATCCTTTATGTGTGTGTGTGTGTGCAAAATGGGTCTAATCTTTGACTAAGAAAACAGGACTATATCTAAAAGAGAGAGATAAATTAATGTCTCTATGTAGTTTGTTTGTTTGTTTGTTTCTTTAATTACTTTCCAATAAAATGTGTGCATTTCCTCAGTCTTTCTGATTTCCATGCATAGTAGACAAACAGAGGTTGAGGGATCACATCTGCTTTTGACAGAGTGTTTCTTATTCATAACCAGCTGTGCACACAAATTGAGACAGTGATGATTTTTGAATGAATACTCTGTGGAAACACTAGTTGGATAACCTTTTCTTTTGCTTTACATTTCACACTGAGCAAATAACATAGAGCCTAAGGACAGACAAAAAATCATGTGAAATTAAAAATGCAAATACTTGTTCAAAGTTAACATTTAATACAAAAATTGTGAAATTGTCATTGTTGCCCACATGTATTTAAGAATATTGGCTCCATGTCATTCTCCACACTTTCTTTTCAATAGGGACACCAAAAATAACCTGCGGTCTGTTTCATTTCACCTCTGCAGTGATGTCATGAGGCTGATTCTGGTTAAACCCACCAATGCAACGAGACGTCTTGATTCAACAGGTGAAGTCTTCCAAGACAGGGAACATGGCCACTGCACTTCAGGAGGTCCGCCTGAGGGCAAGTGTGATCCGAACTTTGGCCCCTCAGTTGGAGCATCTTCATCACCACAGAATACAAGCCTGTGTGGTGGTTCGTCTTCACTCGTACATGGAAGGTCGAATGGAATCAATCCTCCGAGAGTTTCAGCCCAGATGTCGCCGCAGAAAGCCCAAAACTTAACCCTATCCCAGCTGAGTGATGAGGACTGGCTACTGTTTTGTGGCCAGGTTAGCAGAAGAGGAGACGCTTCACCCTCAGCAGAAAAGGCAGGGAGCAGCGAGGGACATCCAAACCACAGCAACAGATGTGGTTGTTCTTGTCCTGACGCACATCAGCGTTCAGAAGCTTTTCAACCACGATCAAAACACAGCACTGTCCAAGACTGCCTCGCCAGAGTTTCAAATAAGAGGAGCCTTTCGTCTTCACTGCATACCCAGTCTCAGTGTTCAGCCTCATGCCAGGCTTTATCACAGCAAATGAACCACAGAGATATTTTGAAACCTGCAGCAAACCATAACTTCATGCCTCAGTGCAGTGATGGAGAAAGTCCAAAGGACCTTTTGCAGCATCACTCTCTTAATCATGTTAAACTGACAGATGTCAGCCAAGCCACCTGCTCAGATTTGTTTAACATCCCGCTAAACTCTGCTGGATTTGCTGAAACAAATCAGAAACTCTATGAATGGCCTCAGTCAGCTGTCAGTGCTGACTTGAGCTGGCAAGAGCTTTATGGGAAAGAACCGCTGTTAGTTCGGCAACGGCAAGATTCTCTAATGAGTGGTGATCAAACCTGCAAGTCACCTGGAGATCCTTCACTGTGCCGACATCTCCCTTTCAATTTACTGACCACTGCTTCTCAGGGGAACAGGTCCACAACGCCAGCAAGTGATAAAAGTGTCCAATCCTTCGCCATCAGCCAGTATATGTCACTTGAAAACCAGAATTTAGTTGAGGAGCGGGTGAAACACAGACAAAATCAGGTAAAGGGTTTCTCTGTTTTTCTCAGTCCATTTTCCTTTTCATTTAGTGATTTTAGTTTCTGATATGATAAATGATAAATTCCCTGTGCTGACTTTGTTACAGACAACCACACAACACCTCAGTGGATCAAAGCTCTCCATCCCGAAATATACTCCCCCACCAGTGGACAACTCAGAAACGAGTGGCTCAGTTAACGGGGATGCCGTGCGACCTTTGAGCAGTCATGGCACTTTAAGGTCCAGTCTTGCAGATCTTCACTCCGGCCACCAGCCTCTTCAGCTACTTCACAGCGCCATCCTGGAGGATGCCTTTGCTAAAGTCATGAGCCAAGACTCCAGCAAGGCAAACAGTGACAACCTGACCAGAGAGGAAGGCAGTGCACCACCACAGAGGAAGACTAAGGACATCAGCTACCGGCTGGGTCAAAGAAGAGCTCTCTTTGGGAAGCGGAAGCAATTGAGCGACTACGCCTTGGTCTGTGGGATGTTTGGCATCATTGTCATGGTTATAGAAACAGAGCTTTCAAGGGGATTTTACAGCAAGGTAGTCCTGTTAATATGAATGTATCTGCACTGTTACATTATATTACAACAGGTGTAAAAGGCTCATAGCATCACAGAAACAACAACTTTGAGCAGTGCATCAAAAGAAAAGAGAATGCTCACTGTAGATACTGGCAGACTGACCAGCTGTACCATTAGAAAATGGGTTTTAATGTTCATGTTCAAGTTTTTATTTCCATTTTTCACAGGATTCTGTGTATTCGTATGTACTGAAAGGCTTAATCAGCCTCTCTACTGCTGTTCTTCTTGGATTCATTATGATGTACCATGCAAGGGAGATCCAGGTATGTGCCCCTGAGAAATTAAGGAAGTTTTTATTCTCTGTCCTTTGCACATGTTCCAGTTATCACCTTGTTCTCTTCTTCTACAGCTCTTCATGGTGGATAACGGCGTAGATGACTGGAGGATAGCTATGACAGTTCAGCGGATTCTCTTTGTCCTGTTGGAGCTCCTGGTCTGTGCCATCCATCCAATCCCTGGCCAGTATGTGTTCACCTGGAGAGCTCGACTGGCCTTCAGTTACACGCCGTCAGTGGCAGATGCTGATGTTGACATCATCCTCTCTGTGCCGATGTTCCTGCGCCTCTACCTGATTGGCCGGGTCATGCTGCTTCATAGCAAACTGTTCACAGATGCTTCATCCCGCAGCATTGGGGCACTCAACAAGATCAACTTTGATACTCGCTTTGTGATGAAGACTCTGATGACCATTTGCCCCGGCACCGTCCTGCTGGTGTTCAGTGTGTCCTGTTGGATCATTGCAGCGTGGACAGTGCGTTTGTGTGAGAGGTATATTTTTTTTTCCACTATTTTTCTTTTAGTAACCAGCTCAAAAATGTTTGATATCAAAGGTTCAGTGTGTAAAATTTAGTGACATCTAATGGTGAGACTCCTCTGCTCACTCCTCCCCTTCCTAAGGGCTTTGCATATCAGACAGGATGTTGCTCTTTTTGTTTTGCATATAAGCTTCTGCTTCAAAATCTGAACAAGGCCTGTGTCTAGAGTACAGTATGTGATGTCTTAACAGGTATCATGATACACAGGAGGTAACTAGTACCTTCCTTGGAGCAATGTGGCTGATCTCCATCACCTTCCTGTCAATCGGTTATGGAGACATGGTCCCTCACACCTACTGTGGAAAAGGTGTTTGCCTATTAACTGGAATTATGGTAAGAATCATTTGGATTTAGTACAATGAGACTTGTAGATAAATTCACTACAACAACAGCACTCCGCAATTTAGAATATTTTGTATAATAATAATAAATATCATGTGCATGAGGAATCTAATTACTCACCCCTGCTCTTCTTCTTAGGGTGCGGGCTGCACTGCGTTAGTCGTCGCTGTTGTTGCAAGGAAGTCAGAACTCACCAGAGCTGAAAAACACGTCCATAACTTCATGATGGATACTCAACTCTACAAAAAGGTTACTTTAAAATTAGAGATGCACATTTATTGTACATATTTTATTCATAATGTTATTAAATGTGTGTTTGTCCAGTTTCAGTTTTGTCTCAATAAGCAGCCAGTCAGCACAAATATGCAGTGTAGCAGCAGGATAGGATAGTATATGCCGGGATTGCTGTGAAGGCTGTGATACCACCGTACAGTACAAATGCTATTCCAATTCTCCCTTTCATCTGTATGATATTCCTCCTCCAGATAAAAAACACAGCCGCTAATGTTTTGAGGGAGACATGGCTCATCTACAAAAACACTAAGCTGGTCAAGAAAATCGATCAGGCTAGAGTTCGCCACCATCAGCGGAAATTCCTTCAAGCCATCCACCAGTAGGAATCAACTGCATCAACCACCGCAATTTGAATAACATGACGTTATCATAGGAAATACATTGCACCGCACTCTTGTTAAATGTTAAATGCTTACATTTGTGTAGGTGGTCAAACTGTACTTTACATTTATTTGCCACAAAAGTCACTGTGTCTCTCTTTTCAAACACAGACTGCGGAGAGTCAAAATGGCGCAAAGGAAATTAAATGACCAGGCCAATACAGTTGCTGATCTTGCCAAGGTCTGTATATATAGTGTCTTGGTCCAAAGACACATTTTGAGTTTGATTTCTGCTTCTTTTACAATTTTCCATAATCATCTGTGAGAATTAAACCACATAATAAGTTCATAGAATAGAATAACTGCAAAATCCCATTTCTTTCTTTTGCTTTTGTCACACTTCCTTTTTGACTTTTTGATGGCAGCTGTTTCATAGTATGGAAAATAATTGAGCAGGTAACACCATGAAAAGCGGTTTTAGTTACTCCAGTTTTAGAATCATAATAGTTTTCATGCCCGCTTGCTATCACACATTGTCATGTTTACTGTGACTTTTTAACTGAACAGAGCAAAACATTTACGTTATCACTATTGTTGTCATGATTTTATACCAGACCGAAAAGAAATGCAGCTTCAATTTGATTTTATATCTCTTTCTAAAAATAAATTGAGTTCCTCAGTGTGACCTGTCTTCAAAGTTACTTGAGTATGCTGTGAAGTGAGGTGTGTAAAGTGTCCTCCCTGCTGCTTTCAGACTCAGAACATGATGTATGATCTGGTGTCGGAGCTCCAGCATCGAAGCGCGGAGATGGACAAGAGGATTGTAGCTCTGGAGGAGAAACTGAACTCCATCCTTCTCAGCGTGCAGTCGCTGCCAGCTGTACTTTCTCAAGCAATAACAAAGCTACAAAAGGATTTCTTGGATGACTTGGCTTTCCGTGTCCACTTTCTGTCATCCTCCCTGAGCTCTGAGTGCTGCCCAGTCCCTGCCCGGCAGCTCTGTCCCGGCTCCACCACACCACAGACATCTTTGAGCTAATAGGGCTCACTTCAGACTTTTGCAACCTGATGTGGGAAATAATTTTCCATTATTTTAGTAACTCTCATGTAAAATAAATAATTTTGTTGGTTTTTGATCACCACATTTTTTCCTCTGTGCAAATTATGATAGTTTTAAGGGAAAGGATTGTCATAAATACATGAATTGTAAATGTTCTAAATAAATGTGCTTCATAAATACATATTTATTACATATACTATATGTAATAATTTAGGAAATCCATGTATAGATCTACAACCTTACTTTATTGTGGTCTCAGTCTACACATTATTATTGTTTTGGGTCTATGATGTGACAAGTGACTGTTAGAGCAACTATAGAGTGTGTTTTTTTCTTCTTTAATTAGAACATTTAGTATAGTCCATGTATCAAATATCCTGTGTACAATACACTCCATTTTGACTTGTGTGATTGGGCCTAATAGTCTGTGAATATATAATAATCCACAAAAAAAGGTTTGTATTTTTTTAATTAATATTTCTTGAAGTTGACAGGATTCAGAGACATTGGGACCAGTTCAAAAATAGTAATAATACAAACTGGAACAGGTACAGATGAAAGGTATTGCTCACTCCCTCAGATGATCTTATTTTATCTTGCAATTCAGAAGTAGGCAATACATAGTAGACATATACAAAGTAAACAAATGGGCCACACATGTTCAATCTCCAACAGGCCTTTAAAATTCTAATTTATCCATATGCAACACGCTCATATTTTTTATTTTACTAGAATGAAATGTGACTTGTAAACAATAGAAAAATGTCAATAAACAGCTGACTGTAGTAGACAATTCAGTTCAAAGTGCGAGCTTTTATTGATTTGTTTGTCATTTTGTTTTCCTTCAATGATGTCGGGTCGGATGAAGCTGGTCTGCAGGCGGAATGTTGCTCTTGTATTGTGTGTGTGTGCTCCGTCCAGTATCAGCTGGCCTCGTTCACTCTCAGCTCCCGCCAAACTCAGTATCTAATCAGTTAATGTAATATGTACATTAAAGCTGGGCTACTCATCAAAGTTTAACAAATGTAGACGAGAATTTAAAGAAGGAATGACGACTGCTTTATAAACTAGGCAAGTCGTAGTGGAGTAGTTTCTCTCGGGCTTGACACAAGCATAAATACGGATATAGATCTGTTAGAGGTTTACATGGCGCTACGTAGTCTCGCGAGACATGTGCCGGAGGCAACTGTGCCCACGAGAATGTCATTTCGCGCGCTGAGGCTAAGCTCCAGTCACATTTTAGACGGACAGCTCGATCGACCAATCAGCGCGTTTCTCTTAGAAAGAACTAGCCAATGGCGACGCAATGTTTTTTTTACAACAGGCGGGGTATCAAAGTCTTGAAGAATAACTCATTGATCGATCTCTAGCAGGACGTACAGTTGGTTGTGCTTACCGTTTCCAAGAAGTTATCTTGGGGAAAACCTGCGCGTTATTCCTTAAACGCCAATTTCTTTTTTTCACTTGGACGAACAAACAGGTAATGAGTTTTTCCTCTTGTTGGTACAACTTTTAGTGCAGCTGCTGTTGGATTATTTACCTAGTAGCTAGCTTACTAAGGTTAGCTAACTTGACAAAGTCCTGCCTTACTTGTCTTTGGTTTACGACACCGAGTTCCTACATTTAAAATACAGAGCGGCTGTAATAAAGTCCGCGGCGCGGTTTCCATGCGGATGGACGTACTTGTTTATCCCATTTCAAATCTGTGTAACAACAACAATAATGATGTAACGTGATTTTGTTGTAAGCATTGTCGGGCTGGGCGATGAACTTGACTACAGCGACGTGTTTGTGCTCTGGTGTTTATCTGCCGTTCATCTTTGCAGCTCATGGCGACATTTGAACTACCGCTGGCACTTCTTTGTTGAATAAGAATTACAAACAAATTCACTAACCTTGAAAAAAATTCAAATTTCCTTGTTTTTCGAGTGTTGTTTGTTAATGAATTGACTTGTGTTTTCGCTCACTCCTTGAAAATGAATTATGTCGCTGGTATAAATCATTTCAGACGAGATTGCCGTTTGTATGTGATGCCTTTACACGTGTTTTATTCGCTGCTCTTGGTTTACTTGGACCGTGCAGAGCGAACAGCACAGATCAGCTGAGAACAAACAGCCGCTCAGCTCCGCCGTTTTATCGCCTAACGGAACCAAATCCTGGTCTGTGTCGTTAAACGACCACCGTCTCCCCATAACGATCGACTCCAAAACACATGAGTTTATATTTCGGTGTGTTTTATTGTAAGGCAGCAAAAGCACATTGTTTGCTAGCGCTCCCTCGCGTCCGGATGCGCCTGCTTTTAAAAGAAGTGGGAGTGGCTTCCAGCTCAGTTTCCCGCACTGTATTTAAATCAGCTCGTTCCCTCCCTTTCTGATTCTCTACTGAAGTGACATGGTATGACAGTCGACCAAGAACGCCATATGAACAGGCAAAAAGAAGAAATGAGTAACACATGAATACACAAGACTATAAGAATAATAATATAGCGGTGTGAACAATCTGACAACTGCACAATAATGCAAAGTAACATAATATAAAATGGTACACATAAGTAACTATGTCTAATATAAACCATAATATATGCATGTTATTATAATACTATTAAAAGAATGAGTGTGAGATTCTGATGGCATTATGATATTACGACGGCAGCTCTGAAATGTTGTCTTTGGCCATCATGTCATCAGCTGACGGACTCCTCCTACCAACCAGTATGGGAGGTGTTATCACTCCATGACACTCGATGTCGGTTGGAATCAGGGAGTTATTTTTTTTGACAAAGCACAAAGTGAAGTCCAAGCAAACACAACTGTGCATATAGAGCGAGGTCAATAATGACGAAATTGATGCTCATCAGCAGTAAGATATGTGTACTGTTGCACTAAAATAATAAGGGCAACTCCTGCTGTAAGCAATGTGTCCTCCTCGGTTCAAAAGCAAAATTTCTGTGTCGCAATAATACAACACTGGATGCACAGACCATGCTTATTAAAAGCATGGTCTGTGCTTATCAAATCTTATTAGACAAAGCCTCAGTAAAAGACATTTAATTAGTTTTAATTCATGCACATGCACAGATGATACTCAGATTATGGTGCTGGTACTAAGCCTTAAAGTACCAGTTAATGCCTGCCCCCATGCAAAGCACGGTGGGGATTTCTTGTATACAAGTTTTTTTTATATTTGATCTAAACAGTTCAGTTAAACACTGCATTAAAATGGGTTTGTTATCGTTGAGGACAGCCAATATATATACATTTTATGATACTGGCTTATTAAGCAGTCTGTATCAGCATATATGTTTGATAGGGATGTGAATCTTTGGGTGGCTCACGATTCGATTCCGATTCTTAGGGTCATGATTCAATTCAATATCGATTATAGATTCAACCTATTCGATTCAAACGATTCTCGATTCCAAAATTGATACAATGCATACTAGTGTGTTAAGGCTAATAAAAAATAACTTGCATAAATAAAAGCTTAGACTAGCTGCCCCTTTCTCCCAGAAGTTACAAAGATAAACTGTACACAAGTAACACAAACTGGTGTTTGATACCCTTTGCAGATCATTCAGAAAATTCCTAGTGGTAAGTCTAAAAAATTGTTATTGCCTAGGTTGCCCAGCAGGGTGTGCCCTCTCACCGTTGTTTACCTTTATAAACCACTGTCTGTGATACATGAAGCAGAGTCTTTGATGGATGGCATTCCTGAAAAGTTGTTCAACAGTGACGTTATCAACTATTTTCATTGTAATGGGTCATGTTTTGGCTGTGAACACAGGGCAGCTGCAATGTGGATTCAAGTGCGCACAATGGATGGGAAGGAGACCCACCGGATAGATTCCCTGTCCAAACTCACCAAGGTGGATGAGCTGCGTGTCAAAATCATGGAGCTCTTCAAGGTGGAACCAGAAAGACAGCGACTATTCTACCGTGGCAAGCAGGTGAGACGAGAGAGTTATAATCTTGTTCAGAGGTGCATTTTTGATGCTGTATATCCTAACATAAGAGCATTGAAGAATCAAACGCATTCACCCAGTAAGGCCTGAAACCTGAAAAAAAGGCCTCCAAAACCTTAGGTTCAATGCCTACTAAATGACTGATTTCTCAGCCTCTGTAGCAGATGGCAGCACAATTTAAAAAAAAAAGAAAGAAAAGATTTTCAATAAAAAAAACGCAAGAAAATATCAGTCATGTCAGTGCCTTGATTTAGTTCTGATAGCGTGTGAAGAACAAGAACAGCATGTAATGACTGTAACAGTCTGCTTCACATGTGACGGTGATATTTGCTTACCGCGCTGTGGCATCTGCAGGTAAATCCACTTTCACCCCTGGTGTGCGGTTGAAAACACTCCGTAGAATAGGGTGGTAATTGTCTGCCTCCCATCACTTTCAAAACCTTCAAACTCATCGTTGTCATCGCCAATCTCAAACATAATTATGTTGTAACCATAAATCCCGGTCGATTGGTTCAGCGCGTTCAAAGTTATCAGCAATGATGTCATTGAAGCAGAGAAACTCCTCAAAATCACTGCCTTCAGAAATCTTTCTGCTGTCAAAGTCCTCCATGTTTGCTTGAATAAATTTCTAAAAGGTGCCGCGAGGAATCCATATACTCCCGAAAATTAACGTATCCACTTTACCGGTGTCTATGGTAGCATAAACGTAGCCGCGCTCCCGGCTCTAATGGTAGAAACGTGGCAATGCTTTCCCGGGTTGGAAATGGGTAAAACATGGTTAATGCTTTTTTTCTTTTAATATTTCATTTGTCTCTGCAAACATTTTTAGCACTTTTGATAGATTGAGCCCGATTGTTGTTCTCAGTGGGAAATAAGTGCTTTGAGAAGGCATAGCATCAACCAAGCCCGGTGACCCAATATGATGATTTTGTGGATTGTTGTCATAATTACCAGGCCAAAAGTATTACATTTATGTCCATCACACATGGCACACGGACTCGGACTGTCTGTAGAGCTCCAGGAGCACCCCCTCCCCATGTTAATGGGGATGTTGTCCTTGGTCAGTGAATCATCTGTTTTCACCATCCACCGACTGTTCCATAGACGACTCCATTCGACTGCACAGAATAAAGCATTGTACTTTAAATTCAATCTGTCTATAGTTGATGAGGAAGGGTTAAACGAGCAAGGGTGTACGTCTGTTTTACACCCGCCCTGAACTTCAACAACAAAAAAAATACATTGCACACTTCCTCTAAAGGGGCAGTGCCAAGTTGTGAGCATCAACAACTATTGCAAAAACTGAAGAGGTTATTTTATCACATGCCACACCTACAGCAGTGAGAGAAGCCGAGTGCCTGGCACTCACCCTGTTTTCTGTCTGCACGGATAAGCCAGCAAGCCCTGGCAGCCAGTTTTAAATTCGACACTGCAACTGTAGGGTACAATATCAAGGAGGTTGAGTTCTGTGGTTTGGAAAATACGTTTCTACGTGCAGATCAGTGGAAGGGGGGAAAGTCCCCATACTACCCCCTAGCTTTCTGGTGGTAATGCTCTGCCTAGTCCGTCATTGTAAGCTCTCCTGTGATGTACACAATAGTGGATGGAATTAATACGAAGTATGGACGTACGGCTCTGTCAATCTCCTGTTCTATTTTGCGTAGTAAATAGGCATCAAAGATCACCATATCCTTATTTTATAGGTCTTCATCATATAAACTAATAAAATAAGCCAAAGGTAAATTTTCAGCACGGAGGAAAATAAAATTCTATTCTGTTGTATTCCATTCTAAATTTGTTAGAGTAAGTTTGGTGACTTTAAAGCCTGGCTTGTTAGTCTAGTACATGGCTGTTCCTGACATAATATTTCCCTGGAATCAGGAAGTGGCCCTGATTAATTACACACTGGAGTTTTAAAATGTTGCATATGTTTAAATCTTTATCAGATGGAGGATGGCCATACCATATTTGACTACAACGTGGGACTTAATGATTTAGTGCAGCTGCTTGTCAGGCAGAAGGTTGCCCCTGTTGATGCTGTCAAAAACATGGAGAAAGAAGCTGAGCTCTCTGACTCGGATTCTGGCTGTGGCTCAACCCAGAGCGAATCTGACAAGAGTTCCACTCATGGTGAGGTGGAGGGTCAAACTGCCAGCACCTCTGCCCAGACAACGACCCCAGAGCTCATTGATGCAGAGTTTGGATTTTACAAGGTGAGTTTTAAAGCTGTGTAACATCTATTTTCTAGGACTGTATAACAACGGCCCTTTCACTTTGATTTTGACTGTGATCCTTTAGAACAACCACACATTATGTTTGATTTTCTATGTACAATAAGTCATACTAATTAGTTATTTTCAAACCTAACCAACACGCATGTAACTTAAATTGCATAGCTTTTGCACTTGTTTTGCTTTTAGTTTAAATATGACATTGTACGGAAAATGGAGCAGGATATGTAATGAAGTCGTAGGATGTGCAGGGAATGCGTTTCATGTTCTTTTTTTAGAGACTTTGTGTGAATGCATAATTTAACCCCATGTTTTCAGATTGTTTAAGGATGAAATCTCCTTTCCAATAAACGGCTTGGAATGTAAAATGTCCTATTGTTGTTGATAATCTGGCTAACTATTGTTTATTGTTTTGTTGTGTGTTTGAAGATCAATGAACTGGTGGATGCAAGAGACTTAAACATGGGAGCTTGGTTTGAAGCCCAGATCACAAATGTTACAAAGACCCCCAAGACGCCTACAGCGGATGCTGCAGAGGCTCAGCCATCAGAGGAAGAGATACTCTACCATGTGAAATATGAAGAGTAAGAACCCTCTTTTTCAGTCAACATCCTGAGCCTAGCTAGTGTTGCTGTCAACCTGAAATGTTCCTCTCACCACTGATCATTTTGCTTAGGAGCTAAGGGAAGCAAATAACTACTCATGCAGCTGTACCATGGATTAAGATATTCAAGCGAAAGAAATGTGTGACGTAACCATGAGTGTTTACTTGAAACATAAAAATATGGAGACTATAAGCACCATTAAGCAAAAGTTGAAAATTAACATGCTTAGTCATAATTTCCATTCATAAAAGTAACACTTAAAGGCTCATATTGGATCGTCATCAATTGGCCTTTTGAATTAAGCTCCTCTTTGTTGGGTGAGGTTACTGGTATTTCTGCCCTGCCTGAATGTTGCTCTGGTGTTGATTTCAGGTGCATTTGTGTTGCATGGCTTCATTTCTTAAACTTGTTCTCATCATTTAAACATAGTACTTTTATGCATTCAACTTAACACCGTGATATTTATTATTCCAGCTACCCAGAGAACGGGGTCATTCCGTTGCTGACTAAGGATGTTCGCCCACGGGCCCGTACGCTTTACCAGTGGCACCAGTTGGAACCAGGAATGGTTGTTATGGTAAACTACAACCCAGATGAGCCGAAGGATCGTGGATACTGGTATGATGCTGAGATCCAAAGGAAGAGGGAGACGCGCACCCTGCGAGAAATCCATGCAAAGATTATCCTTGGGTAAGAACACAGTTGTTGTGTTTTGTTGTTTATCCGTTAGTCACATTTCTGCTCATTTAGCAATGGTAATATGATTTTTTTTTAATCCATCTCCGTTTGGATGGAATAGAAAAGGGTGGGTCAGAATTCCAATTTGAATTATGCAGCGTACCACTATTCTTTCCGTGTCTGTAGTTGTCCCTTCTAACTGAGTCCTGTCTAACTGACCTCACACTGCAGTTAGACCTTTAAGGCCAGCTGACCAACTACTTTTTCTCTCGACCAGATGACATGTTGAAAAAATGGAGGGGACACTGCTTTGTTTATGGCAACTCCTAGCCCTAACATTTGAGAGCTGCACAAACCTTAAGAAAGTTGAAAAATACTTCACAAGGCTCCTCTCTCGTTGCTGGCCTCAGCTGTCTGAGCAGACACACCTTTGTTTTATTGTGCACATGTAACCAATTTTTTAACTATGTTTTTAGTGTTTATTTATTTCAGATTTTATTTGCATTTGAGTTTTTGTACAGCACTTTGGTCAACTGAGGTTGTTTTTAAACGTACTATAGAAATAAGTGTTAAGAACACCCAATAGCTCAGTTGGTAGAGCAAGTGCCTCATGAGGCAAAGGGCCCATTGCAACCACCCAGGTTTGGTTTAACTGTGGACATTTGCTGCATATTCTCCCACCGCTCTGTGAAGGGGAACTTCACGCTCAACTGTCCTAATACAGGCATGAAAGCCCCCCCTTAACGCATTTAACATTTACCTTGCTTACAAATATATTTTTTGCCTTGTTTTTTTTTATTCAAAGGTTTTGACAGTTTGTATTTGAACCATGATGTACTACCTGATGTAATTGAAGTTGTGCCTTTTTGTTTACAGTGATGCTGGTGACTCTCTAAATGATTGCCGGATCAAGTTCCTTACTGAAATCTACAAAATTGAGGAGCCTGGTTCTCTCGCTGATGCACCGGCTGGATCGGAGAGTCCACAAAAAAGTAATTTTAAACTTCATGTGTGCTCTGTGTTGACAAATGATTATGCATCATGTCAACATTTGTCAGTATTTGTCTTATCTGTATAATCTGCTATGTGTAGATGTATTTCAATCCAAATGTGAAAATGTTGTGTATTGGCATAAAATATGAAATTTCTATTCTTCAGGATCAAATGGACCTGAGTGTAAGCACTGTAAAGACGACCTAAATAAAAACTGCCGCTGGTGTAACTGCCACATATGTGGCATCAAGCAGGATCCTGACAAACAGCTGCTGTGTGATGAATGTGATATGGCCTATCACACGTACTGCCTGAACCCCCCGCTTACTTCCATCCCTGAAGACGAGGACTGGTCAGTAAATGCAATGATTTACTCAGAGTTCCTAATGTGTTTATGTTTGTAGCAGCTGATTTCAGTGGAAAAACATGTAAAATACAATTTGCTTTATGTGAATATAAGTCCTCTTTGACATTTGGAAAAAGGCATGTCATGTTACCTTCAAGACGCTGTCTTGAGACCAGTCTTGACTATTACAACACTAGCAAAGTTAGATGGAGGTCTTTGATCAGGAACCTGCAGGATATGGTGCAGGGAGAACAGAACATCAGTCTGTAATTTGGTCCATTTTATTGTCCAACACTACATCTTAAAAATACTTTCATCAGCTATATTACCTATTTACCCTTTAATATTTCTTAAACTTTGTTAATATTCAGTATTCTGAGATCTTGAAATGCCTCATTCTCACAGCTGTGTTGTTGAACTGACTGGAAATGTCAGGGCTAATCCAAACATGAAATATGACTCCTACTAGACTTGTTTGTGAAAAGTATTAATTGCTAATAAATTCAGCTTAACTTGATTTTCACCTTTTATGTGACATGTGTTACAGGTATTGCCCAGGTTGTCGTAATGATGCCAGCGAGGTTGTGTTGGCTGGAGAGAAGCTGAAGGAGAGCAAGAAGAAAGCAAAGATGGCTTCAGCCAGCTCTTCCAGCCAGAGGGACTGGGGCAAGGTGGGTGTTGACCTTGGTGCTACCTTCCTAGGCAAATTGCAGTTGATGTGTGGACAATATTTGGTATTACATCAGTAAAGGGTAAAACTATATCATGTTTTGTTTTACTGTCTTTACATATATGCTTTTTTCCCCAATCTTATTTAGGGAATGGCCTGTGTCGGTCGAACCAAGGAGTGCACCATAGTCCCTTCCAACCACTACGGCCCAATCCCTGGAGTTCCAGTTGGCTCCTTGTGGAAGTTCAGAGTACAGGTCAGTAAAAGCAGCCAGGGATTTTCACCAATACTTCTCAAGAAAGAAACACTTTTGCAATGTACTGTAAAAAACAAAAAAAACATATTCTGCTTAAGATTAACTTGTATCTAAATAGTGATAAACTGACCACAGCTGTTTCCAGTGGCTTTCAGTAATGGTTCAGTGTTTTGGCTGTTCTAGGTCAGTGAGGCTGGAGTCCACAGGCCTCATGTAGCAGGAATTCACGGCAGGAGCAATGATGGTGCCTTTTCGATTGTCCTTGCTGGAGGATATGAAGACGATGTGGTATGCTGGCCTTCTCTTCCTTTCTTTTTCTAACAGTAGTAGTAAGTGGTGGGTGGTAAAGAGGACTTGAAAGCAGCTTATTCTTGTTGAAAGGGCATCCAGAGTGTTGAAGTGTGAGATTTGCATTAAAATTGTTTGCTGTTACTTGTATTGTAGGATGATGGCAATGAGTTCACTTACACCGGCTCTGGAGGACGAGATCTGTCTGGAAATAAGAGGACTGCTGAACAGTCATGTGATCAAACGCTTACCCACATGAACCGGTATGATGCTAAAGGACAAATTCAACAGAATCTTAAACGGGCTTTGCTCCATTTTATTTTGCATATTTAAATTGTCCTGTTTTTTTTATTTATTTACCAGAGCGGTGGCTCTCAACTGCAATGTCCCAGTCAATGACAAAAATGGTGCAGAGTCCAAGAACTGGAAGGCAGGTAAACCACTCAGAGTTGTGCGCAGCTGCAAGGGTCGCAAGCACAGTAAATATTGTCCAGAGGAAGGAAACCGATATGATGGAATTTACAAGGTATGTTTCCGTGTGAAGTTGTCAAAGTGGCCCACACCGTACATATTCCACTCATTGGTATCGTATGTTTTTGTCTTTTGTCAGGTGGTAAAGTACTGGCCAGCCAAAGGCAAGTCTGGTTTCTTGGTCTGGAGGTATCTGCTGAAACGTGACGATGATGAGCCAGCGCCATGGACCAGAGATGGCAAGGATCGCATCAAGAAGCACGGTCTCACCATGCAGGTAATCATTTCATCATTAGCACTCGTATTATTATTTTTTTTACCAGGAGGAGAGACTAGCTCAGGTCGGAGTGCTGCACACGGAGTCAAATCTAGTAGCCGTTAGTCCATGTTATACCCACTTATCAACCTGCTCATTAGCCTGCCCATGTTTGTGAACCTGTGTTTAATTTGTCTCATTGTTGTTCCAGTATCCTGCTGGCTACCAGAAAGAGAAGGAGAACAAAAATGAAGTGGAGGAGGCAGCGACGCCCAACAAGGCAAAGAGAAAGAGAAAATCTCAGGGCAGTGGTAGGTTGAATCACTGTTTTTTGTATTTGTTTTTTATGGCTATCAGCCAACAATAATGCTGGTTGGCTTGATATAATCTGTGTGTAGGTTGACATTTTACAACCCCAAACTAAATCGAAATTGTGTGTCTTGGTTTCCATCAGAATCCCCCAAAACCTCACCTTCCAAGACTCCTAAGAAAATCAAAGTGGAGGTGTTCAAGCTTTCTCAGCAGCAGAAGGCTTTCATCAAGAATGATAAGCTAAACAAGAAGCTGTGGGATGAAGCCATGGAGTCACTGTCTCTCGGACCGGTGAGGATGACTTTGTATCGTCAAGTTAGCTGCAGGGTTTTAGTTTGGGGGAAAAACATCAACTTGATATTGTAAAACCTCAAATCTGTTTAACGTCAGTAGATATTCCCCTTCTCGAAAATTGTGGCTGAGGAAAAAGAAATGCAACTGTGAATTCAAGAATTGTGAAGTTGAATGAAACCAGAAACGATTTTGACCTTAAAATAATGACTCCAGGATTGTTTTGATGATACATCGACTTGCAATAAACAGGTTGGCACCACTGTCAACCTGAGGGCTGGGTTGTAGCTCAGAACATGCTGTATTTGTGTAAAGTATGTAAAAGTGACAACAAAAAGGTGAACATGTTGCTTTCTATGGGTTTAAGTAAGTAAGTTGATATGGGTGTGTTTACCTTTTTATATTCTGAACAAACAGTGATGTTCATTTTCTTTCTAATACACTGCCACACAGAGCTTCTATAACCAACAAACACTCTTATACACACTGTAGTGGGGAGCAGGTGGACATCTCCTCTCTGAATGTTTGATAATGGAACGTTTATGTTTATATTCTGCACAACGGCGAAGTTCCCATGCTTTGATCCCCATTAGAGCCTGTGTGTTTGGCTATTCCAGCAGGAACGCCCCCTGCAGACTTTGCTTTACGCTGTTTAAATTTTTGTGTAGTGAAAAAGTACAATTTCTTACATGTGAATCAAGAACAGTTGAAATAAACTGCTGCGTGTACTGGTTTTAATAGCTTTTCAAATGTCCCATTTTGTTTCTGCAGAAATTTTTGAATAAGGTTGAAGAAGTTTTCCTCTGCATTTGCTGCCAAGAAGTGGTCTTTCAGCCCATCACCACAGAGTGCCAACACAATGTCTGCAGGGTAAGAAACCATTATTGACCCAACTCTTTCAAGATTTCCAGCATGTAACGCATGGGGTCATTTCACAACTCCTAAACCCTAAAGGGATGTTTCTGATGAAAGATATTTTATGTACATACTATAGATACGTTTGAGTGTTCAGGGGTGATTTGCCATCTTAAATGTCTTTTAATACATTGTTTCTTTTTACCCCAGGAATGTCTTCAGCGGTCCTTCAAAGCAGATGTGTACACCTGCCCGGCCTGCCGACACGACCTGGGCAAAAACTACTCGATGGATATCAACAAACCTCTGCAAGACATTCTTATCCAGTTTTTCCCAGGGTACAGCAGTGGGCGATGATCACTGGCTCTGCTCACTCGGTCTTCGAGGAAACGCAATGTAACTGTAAGGGGAATTTTCAGTCACCGCAATAAAATATCGGTTTTTCTTAATATATTTTTTATGACTATAAAACTACAATGTTTGTGGACCAGTGTTGCCATTTTTCACCTTGAATCTGCAATGATGTGTAGTTAGTTACTGATAAATTGAAAATTTCTTTTAACTGCCTGTCCCATTACTCCGTTAATACGTTCAACTGTGATTTTACTCCGTGTTTTATTCTGTTCCATTAACTAATGCAAATGTTATCGCTGATGAAGTAAAACCCTCTGTTAAGCACTCCTCAGGAGAACGTTAAGCCATTTACCAGTTTGGAGATTCATTTGTAAAGGGTTATAATCTCGATCAGCTATTAATTTGGCTGTGGCTAGTCATTGTTTTGAAGCAATCTTGTCATTCTTATCATGCAGTCAAGATTTTAATTGGTTTGTATTCATCTGACTTGGAAGACTTGTGTATCTCTTTTATTTTCTTGTACTTTTATGTACGTGGTATTTCTACTAAAAAAAGTAATCTGTGTTGAAACACAAACACTGCTGCTTGATGTGGTTTGTTTAGTTCACAAACTACACCGTCATGGTCATGTCGTCCTTACGAATCACAAATGTGCTGCTTTGTTTTGCCCTGGAATGATCAGATTTGACATTGCATTAAGGTGGAAAGTAGGGGAAACGAGGCATTTCAATCTACACTTAATGGGTTAAATGGACAAGACCTCTCGACCAAGTATAAACTGGACTAGCTCAGGTATTTTTCCCTGTGCAGCATTCTTGCAGAAAGTGTCATCAAACCTGTGTATTGGGTCCTTTATTCTTTCTTTTTTTGTAGATTTCTGAAAGTTGGTTTAAAAGTTGATATGGATTTTATAGAAACCAAACCTGCTAGAATTTTATTAAGTGATAGCATTGGATTTCCCATTTGGAAAAGGTTCACTTTCATGATGTCCAAAGAAAGAAAATGTGCTTGACTGTGGGTGTAATGTAGAACTCCTGTCTCTTTAGCGCTTTAGACGATGTCCCTGATACTTAAACCTAATCAGTCTAGAAGCTACTGCTTCTTTTTTTTTTTCTGTGTAAAATTAAAATGTTTTCATTTAATCTTTTATAATTGTATGGTCATCTGTGTGAGGGGTGGTTTTAATTTGTCTTCAGCATTCACTTATTGCCTGATCTCAAATAAAAAAACCCTGAGTAAATTGAACACGCTGCTCCTGAAATTCAATATTTAATAGTTTCACTACTTTCTTTTTTTGGTGAAAGATGGGATGTTTGGCATTTAATTTCAACAGCAGTGTGACAGTGTCCATCCACATGGCAGCACTTTGGAGTTTTGTTGGGGAGACAAAGATTTGCGTAGATGGGGAAATGTATATTTTCTGAAATTGTACAATTTTTAGTCTGTTTTAGTTTTGATATGTAGTTTTCAGAAATGCCTGAAAATTCAGAAATGTTTTTTTGTCAATAAATTTCCATTGTTATTCAATAAAGGTAACCTGTTTATTTTGTTTGTTTATATTCCCAGTCTCACGCACACACAACGGTCTTAAAGCCACGGCTTAACAGATACAGTTCTGATATATGTCTGATATTATTTCAGATATATTAATTGTGTCCGCCATTTGAAAAACGCCCAAAACATCACGCTACGGTAGATGTGACGTACCGTTCACAGATGTACTGAAAAAGACTGGCGTTAACGTGTTTACTTGCACTGTGGGTATGTAATTGCTGTAATGGCTGACGAAGTTGATCCATCCGGGAGTGTGTACGTGTGGGCCGTACACATTCTTCACAAACGAACATCGGGGATACGCGAGCGTCCATTTTAATTCGTTGAACCGCGTGTTAATCATCAAATTGACCAACCACATGACCGGCTTTGTGACCGCAAATCCCAACTTCCGTATCTTTCAACCAATCACAAAGCGTGGTCCGTGAAATGGGCGTGACTCTTACTATCTTAGCTAATGCTAAAGGAAAACCGAATCTGATAATTTTTAGAACTCGAAACCAAACTGATTAAACGTTAAAGGGCAAACACGATACCCCACCGCAGCAGGTAACACTTCGCAAACACTTCTTGTTTTATTCAATCGTAAAGACCGTGTTCTCGTTTAGTCCTAACGTGTTTGCTGTATTTCGTTGCCGTGTTTGTTTTTTTTCTACTGCAGATATGGAAGGAGCTAGCGAGAAGCTAGCTAGCGTTAGCTTAAGAACCCCCTCTGCATAAGGACACAGTGAAGTGTAGCTCTGTTGTTGCTGGTTCTGTGTGTTTTTGCAACTCTGTTGGCTGCAATTCTCATGTGAACAGCTTCGGTAACGGTCTTCGGTCGCTTTCATCCTTGCTAAAATGCTTATTGTTAATATTAATGGTGCATATCTATTGTCATCTTAGCAGCAGCCTGTTTCAGCAGATAACAGAAAACGTAATTTCACTCTCATCAAGCCTGTTGCGATGTAAGGGTAACACATGTGGTTTAATAGTATAATTATTCTAGTTCCAGCCTTGTTACAATTTTAGCTGCAGGCCCAAATGGAATTAAATGGTATTTGCAGGCCCCTTTTTGTTGTGGTTGGACAGCTGGGGGTCATGTGGCCTGTCAGAAAGCTGATCCTTGCTTATACATGAATTACAGTGGTAAGGCCACTGTTTGATATGTTCTGTATCAAAATTGTACAGAGTTTTATTTACAGGAAGTGATATTGGAAAATAGTTATTTTTGGTGACATAGTTTGTTATGTTTTCAAAAACATATTCGATTTACTGTTCTAAAGAGGCATTGAAGAAGTCACGGGAAACCCACTGAAAATGATTGCTCAATTGTTTGACAGTTAATTCAGTGATATAATAAACACAGTATTTGTTGCTGCCCAACAGGCATTTATAAAGAATACATTAGAAACGGGTACTTACAAATTAATTGATTGAAGTGCCAATGGTTTGACTATTCAACAACATCCAAACCATGTGTATGTTTTGCCATGCAAACGATTAATATTTAATTTAAAATTAAATTATAAATGTGGTCTGTTTTTCATTGAGATGTTTCACCTTTCCTATACTTGAACCCAACTATAGTCGATCTCTAACCACAAGCATGCAGAAAAATTACCTGATTAAACACATTTTGATTGGTAAGAAAGAGACTGGCACACTAGACCCCAAAATTGATATGGCCACAGAAGTTGCTATCGATGTTAAGCTCAAGTGCCCCTTGGAGGGACTTTTGTTGGAATGTGCTTTCTGTCGCTTCCTAATCCCTAGATTAGATGTGGGTCAAAATATCGATTGTGCGATCCTTGTGCAATACCATAATCGATACATCTTGACAGAGACTGATATTTTAAGGTACTCTTTCACTCGCTAGGTGTCACTACTTGATGTGTAAGATGAAGCATACTCTGACTGTCACACAGGTGGTTGTTGCCTTTAATTTTTGTGATGGGAAAGGAGGAAGTCCGTTGTTGGCACTAGATGCGTGTGTGTTGTATTGGCGTCTGTGTGTGTGTGCATGCATGCACTTCCTACAGTCAGCTCTGTCACAGTGGCAAACGACAAAGGTTATTGGTACATCCAGGAGGAATCAACTACTAGCCTTATGATGAACACAAGTCCACACAGATACCCACAAGTCACACACCCGATGAGTTGTCAACAGCGCCTGTGTGTATAATAACATTTCAGACTCACCATTGGTCCTAATTACCCCTGCACTAAACAGAGACCAATTGATCAATTAGTTATCAATTTCCGCTTATTAAATGATCATTTATTTTACTCATTATTCATCTATTTACTAAATGTTCATACCATATTTTCAACAAAGCAATTAAACAAATGCCTTTAGAAAAAAAGTATTTTACACTATGAAAAATTGTTGCTCATTTTGTAGCTACTGCCAGCTTGAGCTTGCCAAAAGTTCCTGGGATTTTCAAACAAGCTGAATACTGAATAAGCTCTGATTTCTTACTTCCAGGTTCGCCTGCAACACTTCACTGACCAAATGGCTACTGAGAGCCCCATGGACACGGTGTCAGCTCCTCCACCTGTCCTAGCCTCTCTACCAGACCCTGCACCTCCAGCTCTCAGCCCAAGTGCAGCTCAAGACCAGTTGCCTAGCCAGCAGCCAGGATTAGCTAAAACCCTTCAGACAGCGGTGACATCAGAATGCAGTTTTGCTCCAGATCTCGATGCAGCTCAGCCTGCAGACTCAGATGTGGCTGCAGGACTTATTCCTGAGCTTCCCTCAGTCCCTCTGCTGCAACCACCGCCATCGGCCACTGCCAAGAACCCAAACTGCAAGATTATGACCTTTCGGCCCACTATGGAAGAGTTTAAAGACTTCGCAAAATACGTAGCCTACATGGAGACCCAAGGAGCTCACCGTGCTGGTGTCGCAAAGGTGAGGACAATGCACGCTCACACATATACTGTTTAGTATTCACATTTTTACACAAGGTCTTATACCACACAAAAGCTCAACAGGAGTTACTGTTCATTTGCACCTTTTTTGCATTGCCAATTGTAGCTAAAGTGATTGTCATTGTTTGCATGTCTGCATTTTTTATTTAACTGAATGCAGAGTTAAACTCAACAACTTAATTTTTTATATGTTTACTGTGAAAGACCCAATGAGGTGCAGAGTTTTTTTTTAACCCTGTGTTGAGAAACATAAAAAGGAATTCATAAACAGTCGTAGTTTAGGACTTGATCACAGTACCAATGTCTGTACCAAGTACAAATATGGTACAAACGCAAAGCTCTGCCCCCATTTCTGCACCACTTTTCATCAATGCTTTTATAGTATTTGTAGTAGTAATAGTAGAATTTGTTTGTATTATTTGTTTGTAGGACCATGTTTAAAAGTATATAATTTATAGCAACTTCAAAGGCAGACATTATGTAAAACATAGCAGCAGATACGTTCTCTGTGTAAACAACAGAGGTGTGTGAGATGCAGCTGTCACACCTTGCACACACATCTACTGAGGCCCCAGCCCAAGAGGATACAACCGTGTTACATTATCATTGATTACAATGGTTGGGTAGATATACCCAAATGCACGCTGCAGCTCTTGTAGAATGTCTTCTAAAAATTATTTTATGTTGATATTGAGCTAGAGTAGATTTAGCTTTATTTAAAATAACATATTGAAATTTTAACGAGGTAACAATCATGTATTGAACAAGCTCTGCACAAGTAATGATAACACTTAAACTTCTTTTGAAGATGAAAATAACAAATGTTTGAATTTTTGTTAATAAGCTGTGATAATGTTATGTTCAGCTAAAGAAATATAGATTGATAATCAATTAATAGTATGTTGTCGACATATTAGAACAATGTTGCATATGACTGTTGCGTTTGTTTGGTTCCTTGTTGTGGCACGAGTTAACTGTTAATCTCTCAGTTTTATCATCTGTTTACTACTAGTAATGTAAACCATTTGTGCCATTTTAACAGGTGATTCCCCCAGAGGGCTGGAAGCCAAGGAGATGCTATGACAGCATCGAGGACATGGTGATTCCAGCTCCCATCGTGCAGGTGGTGACTGGTCAGTCTGGTCTGTTTACCCAGTACAACATCCAGAAGAAGTCAATGACTGTGGGCGAGTATCGCAAGCTGGCCAACAGCAAAAAGTGAGTTGGTGCTTTATTTATCAGTGAGCTTTGTTAATACTTGCAGACTCTGACAGTCTTGTCTTTAGATATCAACATGTGAAATATACATATCGCAAAAGACTCCTTTAACGTTGAAAAATGATTCTCCCCAGGATTTTAGCTAGCATTTAATAGGTGCTGTTCCACCGTGTACTCACATATTGTTGGAATCGTTTTATTGGTGTTCCATACTGATCTTGGACAGACCCTAAGCGGGTATAGACGGACGAGTGCTGGCCGCAGTTTTTGCATGCGTCACCACAAAATCGTTTCGGTGGTTACCGGGGGAAACGGGAGGATGCATAGGGCGTCTTTAGGACGTCCTGCCTAATAGTAGGGCATCCAATTTCTTATTCTATTGCTTATAAAAATAGGACGCCCGGATGCCCTGCTGGCTAAAAGCCTGATTCCCCCATATTCAGTCAACAGTAGCGTGCTCCCACTGTGTCCATGTTTACATAGACTGAAGTAATCAGAATAAAAATATGTCATCTTAACATGGCAATCTGAAAACTCTGATCAGATACTGCCCATTTGGAAACAAATTGATTTCTGCGATATTCCGATCTTTATTCAGATCGATGTTCATATAAACGGTAGATCCGTTCATGACTTCCTGATTTGGTGCTATCTCGTGTCTGATCCACATAAACGTGACATATTTCATATTACTGCTGTATTTTCATTCCAAAAATAGAATAATGAATAGACACAGAAATCACAGACATGGAAGAGGAGGAAAATGAGATGGATAGCAGACAGTGAGGGAATGAGCAGCTCAAATATCAATGCTTGTAACACACTCATCCTCTATGAATCGGGTAACGCAGCGGTGATGCAGCAGATGCTGTGTCTGTGAGACGCACACCGTGGATGTAGGGACAAACTTTATTTTACATGACGTTAAAGTACTAATAATGTAACCAAGCTGTTATGAGCCTCTATTAGGGATGCAACAGTACAGTTTTCCCACAGTTTGGTATGCATCGCGGTTTTTGGGCTACGGTAACGGTAGGGTTTCGATATCAATATAAAACTGCTCAGACTGGCAAAGACAATATTGCATTGTCAATGTAATTAAAAGCACAGATATAATCACACCACAAACTTTATTTAAACAATAATGCACTATCAGGTCAAATTAAACAGCAAACATAAAACAACACAAATTAAAAATAAATAAAGTTAAGTGCTATTCAATAAAAATAAACAACATTTTAACCCACTCACAGAAACTACAAATACACCATGGAGTCACTCTGTAGGTGAATGTGGAGCCAACTTCAGAGTCTTGATACGAGGACGACGTTTACCTGGAGCGAAAATCTATCGAATATCCAACTTAAAGCTAACTTCACTGCGGTGCATAACCGATGCTTGCGAAGTAATGATTGCACACCGTGGTTTGTGTATTTGTGTAAAGCGTAATTAATTTGTCCCCTGTCTCTTTCACACACAAAAACCGTCGACTTCTCTCCTCTCAACCATCATCACTTCCTTTCACACTGAGCTTCCTGTATAGACCCTTTGCACTTGGCCATAAAAATGTGACAAATAAGTATGCAATGTTGCATGATTGCCTAATATCATGCAGCCTTAGTCAATGCTAGTGGATTTTTTTCTTAAGCAAAAACTATGGATGTCAGTATGAATAAGTAATTCCAGTCAGCCATATGAGGGTTCTGT
Source organism: Microchirus variegatus (assembly GCF_963457635.1). Classification (NCBI taxonomy): domain Eukaryota; kingdom Metazoa; phylum Chordata; class Actinopteri; order Pleuronectiformes; family Soleidae; genus Microchirus; species Microchirus variegatus. The sequence continues at coordinate 10,629,133 of NC_139805.1, forward strand.
GTAGTGTCGGTCCACCAAGTAATTGAAAACTGACAAACTGTTCAATCAGTAATGGTGGATTGTGTTGATCCTGATGATGATGTTGTAGCCAAAGCCATTACAGTGGTTTTTGTTTTTAGGTACTGCACACCTCGCCACAAAGACTTTGATGACCTTGAGAGAAAATACTGGAAAAACCTGACATTTGTGTCACCCATATATGGTGCAGATGTCAGTGGCTCCATCTATGATGAGGTGAGATGGCATGCTTTTCATAATTAACATGCCCCAATTATTTTTGCTTTAACCACCACTCACTCAGTATGTATGTTTAACATTTATAAAGTATACCACGTGATTAATTTATTAGTGGTAATGATCCATTATTTAAATGCACTGATATGTGGATAATTGTTGAAAAAAACTAAATACAACCATAATACCATAAAACCATAATACAAGTTGCTTTAAATATTATGTATTTTATTGCTTGATGCCATTGTCTTCAAGGGAACTCTACCTTAGTCAATGGGATATGGTTTTGGTTTGACCACAGCACCATCTCGTGGTACTAATGTGTACACTCTATTGCATGTTGTTTTATCCAGGACATTCAAGAGTGGAACATTAGCCGTCTCAACACACTGTTGGATATGGTGGAGCAGGAGTGTGGCATTGTTATTGAGGGCGTCAATACTCCATATCTGTATTTTGGCATGTGGAAGACCACATTTGCCTGGCATACTGAGGACATGGACCTTTACAGCATCAACTACCTGCATTTTGGACAGTCCAAATCCTGGTTGGTCACTTTTTATTTTTTTATTTTCCTGATGCTTGATGGACCAACATTCTCATGCCATTCATCATTTAAAAATGTTTACCGCATGTAATATAGCTACTTATACATATACCATTTTTGTCAGTGCTATATTGACAGCAGAAAACAGCAGATTTTCAGGAATTGGAATGCCAGTTAAAGCATCATCCTCTTTTGAAAAATACAAATGTCCGCTTTGTATTGGATGAGCTATTTTGTCAGTTCTTCCCATACATTCACAGACAGCCCAGATGTCCCTATTTTATGACAGTTTTCCCCCTGTTCTTTCAAACACAGAGTGCATTTGTGTATCTGTGAGGGGCTGAAGATGAAAAAAGTTTTTCTCCATACACTTGGGCCCAGCTCTGAGCTTCATTCAGATCGTACATTTCTTTATTGATTCAAATCAGCAATTAGAGCAAGGAGGGTTTAATGTATTAATGATATTGTTGCTTCAAGGTTATTCAGGAAACAAGTACATTTGCGGTGGTACTGTTATCAAGAATATTACCTGCTGTGTCTTACAGACAATAGAGCATGTCCTTATTGGGTCCCAAACCCATGTTTGTCTGTGAACTAATCTAAGAGTTGTGAAAGTCCAGGGTTCATCCTTCGCTTTGGATATTCTGATTGACAACTTGCCAACTCCATGCTTCAGGCTTGCGTCTTAGAACTGAAAAGTAGTGTGCAATTCTTTGGAGGCGTTGTATGTGCAATACTAGATATGATAACTAATGCTTTGTGAACATTCTAGACTTCGGCTATGTTTTTCTTATGCTGCATTTTGTTGTTTTGTTGCAAAGGTTTGCTCCTTTTTTCCTCCTCAAATTAATATTATTTGGTCTCTATTTTGTGCAGTACATTTCTGTAGAATTTTAATAATTTGAGGTTCCATTTGAAACAGTGTACCAGTGTAGTTATAGGGATTGCAGCAGTCATTTTGCCCACTGGCTTTCCATTTTGTGCTTCATAAAACTTTAACTTTTTTCTTTCTGGCACTCATCTCTGGGGGTTCCTGATACTAGTCTGTTTTTTTCTTTTCTGCCACTTGATTTGTGTGTGTGAGAGAGAGTGAGTTTGTGTATGTTTTCCCTTCTTTCCCTCAATGTTTTTTTTAGATCTCTGATTCTGCAGGCAGTGAGCGGAGCCAACCCATCCCCTTAGTTTTCAGATTACACTATTAATTAAGTCTTCAAACTGCGTTTGCGCACACATGCTCTCTGCAGAATATGTCTGTGTTTCTGTTCTCGAGTTTCCCTTCTCTAATTTCCTTCACTTTTCAAAATTTTTGTTACAGTATGCTTCCTTAATACCTTTCCTCCTCCTGATATAGTGTTTGGTGTGTTTGTGTTCGGAGAGCGCGATGCCAACTCCTACTCTCTGATATAAACTCATAACAACCATCGATTAAATTCCGCATCGATTTCAAAATTCTGCTTCTCACCTTCAAGGCCATCTATAACCTCTCTCCCCCATACCTCTCTGACCTCCTTCACACCAACACCCCTTCCCGGACACTAAGATCTGGCTCATCTATCAGCCTCATTGTGCCTCCTGCCCGTCTGACCACCATGGGGGCCAGAGCCTTCAGCCGATCTGCCCCCCGCCTCTGAAACTCCCTCCCCCCCGGCATCAGGAACATTGTTTCATTCGCCATCTTTAAATCCCATCTGAAAACCCACCTTTTTAAACAGGCCTACTCCCTCTAACTCTCTACCCGTTGCTCTTACCTTTTGTTGTTGTACGGCGACCTTGAGTGTCTTGAAAGGCGCCTTAAATATAATGCATCATTATTATTATTATTATTATTATTATCTACCTGTCCCGTTTTCACGCATCTCAGGCAGAGAACTTGATGCCAACACACATAATGTGCGTGTGTGTAGGTGAAAAAAAATCAAACTGTGATTTTCACTTTCTTTTTAATTTATCAGTGGTGGGTTGCGAGTGGGACTGGCAAACTGTGTACCCTTGGTGTACCCCGCCTATCGCCCTATGTCAGCTGAGATAGGCACAGCACCCCCCATGACCCTCTGGTTGGGGATAAAGCGGGCAGATGGTAGATGGATGGATGGGTTGGGAGAGCCACATAACAGAAAGCAGTACTGGCACACTGACCACAGTTGGTATCGAAATCCCAATCGACTATATCAGTTAACATTTAATGTTAACTGATATAGTGCAAATTTGGCGCAACGCTCTTGTTCGCCAACATGTCGACCTGACATTTTTGTTGAATGGTTTCAATCAGTAATGTACCAGACAGTTTCTTAACTAAAATCAGTAAGTTTCTGGATGTGAGCATGTAAAGGGCACTGATAAACCCTTTTCATTCTGTTCTTTGACCTTGAGATGGAAAAAGTATGACAGTTGAGTCCATAATTTAAAAGTTTGAAAAAATATCTGTGGAGTGGAAGTTTTGAAAATAGTGTTAAAGAAGCATATAACATCAGACTTTTCCATTACAATCTAGAACAGGGGTCTCAAACTCAAATGACCTGTGGGCCAAGGCACATCTATTGTGTTCAAGAGGGGGCCGGCCGAGAGAACAAAAAGTGGGAAAAAACAACAACTGTTCACAATATCACACATATACTTAATAATACTATTTATGATGCAACATTAATGTATTAATATCAAAAACAGGCATTAATTTTAAATTGCATAAATAATAGTGTGGACAACTGTAATTAAAATTTGTACCAGGAGTCGTTTCGTCTACTGCCATTCGTGGCTCAGGCCCTAAAACCGTATTTATATATGTAATTGAATGTTTTATATGATACATTTAATAATGGGATAATAATGACCAAATGTCTTATTATTATTAGAGTTATAAAGAACATTGCTAGCAAACATTCTCACACCTCGCTGGCAGCTGTGCCTCAGCTCCACACTGTGTTTAAAAGATGGTGAGGCCGTGAGTCATGTTTTCATTATAACATGATATTAAGAAGGGGGCCGTATGTAATCGATTGGGGGGCTGCATTTGGCCCCTGGGCCGCCAGTTTGAGACCCCTGATCTAGAAGCTTAATGGTACATTAACAAATGCATTAACAAAAGCAAATATCATACCAATATCTACTTAGCTGTTGAGTTTTGGGTTCTGTTCTGGGTCATGTAGTTTCCGTCAAGGAAGAAGAATACGGGCAATTGAAAAACATCCGTTTTTTCCTGCATCAGTTTTGATTATTATTATTTTCACTCTTCTCTTCTCTTTCTTTGACTGAATCTCTTATTTGACTTTGATTTCCCTCTGCCAATCCCACTCTCTCTGTCAGTAGTCACCAAACATTTCTATCTTTATTCCTCTGAAATGGAATCATTTTCACTTTCTTTTTTGTGTGTTGTGGGGTAATAACAGGTGTGCATGCATACACACACACACACATGGGAATGTGTAAAAGGAATCAAGCAGTCAATCACCTTTTCTCTGTTGTTATCCTTCCATCATTCTCTTTGTCTTTATTTTTATTGCTGAAACCATGTCAATCACCCATCTTCCCCGACACACATCTGCAGATCTGCCGTCGGATGAAAGATTCGTCTCTGAAGATGTGAGGGGAAGGTTGGGAGAGACTGACGAAAGAGAATTTAAAGGGATATTTGGAAGTGTAACCCCGCTGTAACTTCAGAGAATGGAGGAATTTTTCATGAGTCCATCAGGCCTCAGCCTCCTCTGTAGAACAGAGCCTCTGAATTTGAACCATTCTTGTTTGATGGTTTTGTTTGGCTGGCCTCACCATAGTTCAGGGCTAGATCCCTGTATGTACAGTAAGTCAGTGAATGATGGACTTGATTTCATGATGAAGTTGCACCGCTGGTCACGCAGTTGTTGGACTTTTGCCCTCGACTGTTGCTCCTTCAAAGTTTTGTTTGTGGCCCAGATATTTTCTTTTGCATTTGCTTAATGGACAATTTAAGATGTGTGTATGGCATTAGATGAGTTGTAGTGGTAGTTTTAGTGATGGGTGAGATGTTATATTTTTATATATATATATTTTGTAGTAATTCATGACGTCATTGCAGCTCCTGAGTGGATGTCATGATGCAAATACATGCTGGCAAACAAAAGTATTGTTCATGCAGAGGAAAACAGACATTTATGAGATAATTTTTATTTGTTGTGTTAGGGGTTTCAATCAGAGATTGTTGCGGTACGCAAATCGTTTTTTTTATCATGTTCAAAACCCTCAAGCTTTTTACTACCCCAACATTTGTTAGAATATTGAATTCCAGTCCAATGTCTATCATCAATGTAAATCACGAAATACACTTCGCATCTTTGAAATGGGAGGGGAATGTATTCACATGTGGTGTTTTAAAAGTTTACAAGTTTAAAACTTCAGATTTATTTTACTGCAGCAGTCTTGATAGAAATAACCTTGAACTGTATAACACAAAACAGAATATGCACATATTTAACATGTCTGCAAATGTTAAAAACAGTAACACACACTTAGTGGCTCATCATACTGTCCAGACTTACGAGGAACTCTCACTATAGATAAATCCTACTCCTTTGAGAGTATTTCATGCCTTCATTTACAGTTTTGTTTAGTGTTTTTCTTTCTTTCTGCTGCCAGAGTGACAGACGTGTTGCTGCTATGGCAACTGTGATCTTAGGAGGGCAGGAACAGGAGGAGTTGCGCTGATCGGCTGGCTTGTTTAGTTTGATGCTGGGATGAAAGGGATCGACTGAGGGGTGTTTTCTGGAACAGGCTGCTCTGAGATTTGTGCATATTTACATGGAAAACTCTGTTATGTGATTTTCCCCTGGGCAAAGCACCTTTAAAGTAATGCTTGAGCTTTTTAGGAAATTCACTTTTTTGTAGTCTAAAACAGGCGATAATAGATCAGCACCATGGCATATTTAGACTAGCTTAACACAACCACTATATCATACGCTGTTTAAAGCCCATCTAGTTTTACTCCCCATAGTCAACAGAATTGCTCACACAACAAATGTAAACAAGTTATTTTAATATAAATAAAATATACTTGATGCATTGGGTAGCAAAACAGTATGGAGAAAAAAATGCACTGGGCACTTTTTATGGTGCGGCTGTGGCTGAGATACACAGTATGATGAAAAAATGTTGGTAAAACGGCAAATTTAATGTTATGATCAACATTTTAATTAGTAGTTAAAATTCAAATATTCATGGAATTATTCATGATCATTTTTTTGTTGTGCTTCAACCCTTGACCACTACGGGGAAAGTCTGCATTCAACCATTTGCTTGTTGTTTCTGCAATGCTGTAATGCCCATACAGAAGATTATTTCTTAATATACCATATTGGAACACATCCTGTAGGAAACATGTACTGTATGTGGTGTCAAGTATTTGGGTCCTACCCTTGAACCCTCACAGTGAAAACCTAACTAATGTTACTGGTAAAACCTTTTTTGTCCTTCTATTTCCTCTCAAAGAATACAGGTGAAATCTGCTGAAAAGTTACGTCATTCCAATCCAAATGACCACAGAATTTGACAGATATTGAAACAGCAGAGTTGGTGCTGGTGCCCTGAGACTATTACAGTGTGGTATGTAGTGAGATAGAATGAAATACAGGTTCAAGTATAAATATATGAGTAATTACATTATTTATTAACTATATATAATGTATTCTTAAATTACATGTATCCCTTGCCAATGAAGTGGACCCCCAGCTCACATATTTGTTGTCATTTGTTTTTAGAGCCACAAAACCAATTACAACTCATAACCTTATCCATTTAATTGTATGAGTCATTACCCATTATCTTCAAGAGTAAAACGCATCAATTAAAATAACGATCCTACAACTGCAGCAAATGCACAGAGGATAATTAACTGTATATTTACTCAGTGAAATAGACCATTTACAACCTGAATTTAAATGCATGTGGTCCTTGTCACTTCTGTGCTCCCACATTGCATTAAGGTCCTTGGTTAAGAGCCTCTGATGTTGGATAGCTGTGTAAATCCAGACTATAATAATAATAAAATACTGAAAAATGCAGCACCTCTCTGAAGTTCTAATGTTTCACCTACAGGGGGCAGTGTGGCTCCATGAGTCATTTTTGCTCTTTGTTTATTATTTTCTCTTTCTCTGTCTGCCCCTGCCCATGTGCTGTTGCCTCTCGCATCACTCAGTCTTTGTAATGCTCCCCTTCTGTTTGTCAATGCTTGAGTAACAAAGGAGAGGTACAGGCTTTCTTTCCACCTAGAGTTCATTGCTTTATGTCTCTGGAGGCTTGAGCAGCTCAGAGGAAATAATTGCAGTTATAAAAACATTGTCATAACTTCACAAATGAACGGATGAGAGTTTAGTTTGGTCGGCTCCCTCCCTCTATGTATTTTACAAATACATTTTGGTTCTTAAATGTCACATCTGAAATTTGACGTTATGATCTGGACCTAACTATGCTCCCCTAATATTTGTACAACGCTTTTCTTTCTTGGTATCGTGTCACTTGTCAAATGGTAATTTTCCATATGAAAAGCAGAAGTTGAAAAAAGCTGTTGTAGATCAAAATCGGTTGACAGATCAAAGTTATCTAGCACCAAATCTTGAGGAAAATACATAAATGACTACCTCCCTCATCGCAAACATTGACATGTGTGCATGACATGAAAAACAGGGCAGGGTGATGAGGTGTACAGCTTGTGTCATTTCATGTCTTAAAATGTTAAGTGCTGAGGGCTGTAAAATAATCAAGCACTCCCTAAACAGTGATTTTACCTCGTCCTGCCCTTCATTGGTCATTTTCTCTTTTCCACCAACCTTCCTGTTTCCTTTTACCTCAAATTATAGCTTCTTAGAAACACTGAGACAAGGCTGACAAGCAGCTTTCTGTGTCATCATTTGTCAGCTTTAATTCTTGAGGTATGTTCAGTGTACGGTTTTTGTACACATTTTGATAATGGAATTTTGCTGTAGTCCTTTTTAATATATATATATGTTTTTACTTACCTCAGTGAAAAGAATAACTGAAAAAAGCAACATAATTTGGATTATGGTGGTGATGATTCAAAAACTTGCATATATCTTGCTCAAGATATGCTGTTGTTGTTTTGCCTCCACCTTTATGGTAATACTGAGTGTTACCGAGTAAGTATTTTCTTAGAGCATATTATATAAGTAATAAGATAACTGAAAGAGGGAGATTTAGAAAATGAATTTTAGCAGGTCAAAGAATAAGGTGTCTTCCTAATCAACCTCCTAGTCAACCTTTACAAAATGATTTAACCCCCCCTTTTTTTCTTTTGCAGGTATTCAATTTCACCTGACCAAGGCAAAAGGCTTGAGAGGCTGGCACAAGGTGAGGATTTTCCCGTTTTTGTTTGCTTTTTTATACTGCACCCATCCACATGAAACCATACACATACTAGACACCTAACACATGCACAGAATAGACACGAGCAGACATCCTAAGCACACTTACCGATTCTATTTTCCACTGGAGCATAGGGAGAAAAGTGGCAGCTCTCAGTTGCACCATGTCTCATTCACAGCTTCCACAGCACTGTTAAGAACCTTTTTACAATAAACAACCTTTCTGCAGTTTCTTGTCGAGCTGACACAGTGGGCCTCGCAATAAACATTAAGGAAACACTGTGGGAAAAATGTTTGTTGTTTGTATTCAGTCGATGAAAACTGTTATATTCTGCTTTTCAGTAAGTATAAAAATCTTAAAATAGAACTGGAAAAAGATGAACAGCTTGAAGCACTTAATGTGTGCAGTCAATTCATGTCATATGTCAAATTTGCAGCTCAGGCTGGCTGAGCTGAGTTCAGCAGCATCAAATATCTGTTCAGCACTAAGAAGAGAAAACTGTGGAAGTGAAATCTGTGGTTTGGAGTTTGAGTCAGGCGATTGTTAATGCTGTTGAGGAGCAAGCAATGGCTGCTGCTACTGCTGCGTACAACAACACAGAGGATTTTAGATTTTGACAGTCCAATACATCAAAACTAGTTTAAATGAATGTGTCAAACCATACCTTTAATTTTCTTGAGCATTACGTAAATTGATAAGTAATTGATCAAGTGTCTCTGTTTAGAACTGGGCGTTACTATTAACAACAGGTCAGTGAACACAAAAGTTATTGAAGCCATTCACGGTGGATGCTATAATTTGTACCATGATGATTGTAATGTAAATAGTTATCAGTGCTTACAGTTGAACAATAGTTAATTGAGAATGTATTGTCATTTATGGTTCAGTCTGAAATGAGTTCAAAGTAATATATGCTGGAGATAACTCATAGTGTGTGACTTGTGTGTTCATCATGGTGCTAGTAGTTGCTTCCTCCAACTTTTGTCATTTGCTATTGTGATGCAGCGACTTGTCACTGACTGGGACAGCACACACACGGATGTCAATAGATCACACATACACGCATCAAGCACAGACAATGCACCAGCACACAGAAACACCACACCTTTTCCCTCTCCCCCCCTTTTCCGTCACCATAAATAAAGGTTACAACCACCTGCGTGACAGTCGGTGTACGCTTCAGCTTACTCTAACTGTGTCAGGCTCCAACTAAAAAAATACAGAATGCATGTCGGATTTGGTTCGGGCTCGGACACAAACATACGGTTGCAGGCAGGTTCAGGTCGGGTTAGGTCAATAATCTCTCGTGCTTGCTCAGGTTTGGACAGAATAATGTGTCCCCAGCCACACTCAAATCATTTTGACACCTTCTGCCTTCGGTGTTTCATCAAACATCTATCCCCTGTCTCTGACATGAGCCGTCGCCTTGCATCTCTCCACTTCCTTTCTTCCACCCATGCTCTCCACCTGGTTTGATCACTCAAAGTGAGCTAGGAGACATGGAATGGTGAGGGAGAGTTGTTCAATCCATACTACATTAAATAGACACATCACTTGTCCTTGTGCTTGTAAAGAGCTGAGAGAAAATCAATAATCACAATGCATTGCCTGTCACTTGCTATCTTTATGTTATATTCGAGTGGGTGAAATATGTAATGCCCAAAAGAGTCAGAGAAAAATACCTGGCAAGTAAAAAAATGAAAACAACACAGGCCAGGTGATATTTACTAGATAAATGGCAGTTTATTTTAAGTTGAAACATTCATATGTGACTGCATAACAGCCACTCTGTTACTCAACAACATACACGCAAAGTTGGAGTTTAACTTCAGGCAATGAGGCTGCACTGCTTTATCAACCAGGATTCTCTCCTCTCTTTGACAATCTGAACATTAAACTGTAAAATGTCTCCAGATTTAACACAGCATAAATTAAATGGCTAATTTCCTACAATACCACTATGGTAAATGTCTGCCTCTGATTCTTTGTCAGATGTGCTGATGCTGCTTTCAAATTAATGTTCAATGTTCATCCTGTCAGTAGGGTCGGATATTTACATGTCGGTGAGCACTGTATCACAAATCATTTTTAGTCGTCTCATTTTCCAGACAAACTCTTGAACCTTCATATTCAGTGAAGCTTATGTTTCTTTGGTAGCTTAAGTGCACAGCAGGTAATTTAGAAGATATAATTATGCAGTAAAATGTAAGATTTAATAGTGGGTTTTTTTCTATGTCTATTTTATGTTCTTTTTTTTGTCACACTAATGAGGATTTCTAATATGATGGATATGATTGGGTTGATCATAGATGTTGATGAAATGCTTACAAATGCCACTCTTAAAATACACACAGTAGACATCTGTTGTCATTTTTCATGTCAGTGGCCAGCTCTCCATCACAGTCAGCCTTCCCTCTTCTTTTATCGTAGCAACTGGCAGTGGGAGGAAAACGGTGCCAACCTTATTTAATAAGCACCCACTGACCTATCAAAGCTATCACGAGGGCATGCAGCCAACTGTTTGCGAGTTCCTCAAAAGACAGTTATGAGTGTAGCAGGAATGCCTAATGTTGCTACGCCGATTGTCTCGCTACATGAAAGCTCCTGTCCAAACATTTGACCCAGCGACAGTTGTTGCTCTTATTGCTCCTTATTAATTCCATCATTCCAAACTTTTTTTTGAATGGTTGAAAGCAGGGACACAATTTTGTAACTGAAAAGGAGGGGAATGAAGCCTTAAAGTTAGTATTACACTGCAGAGGGCTCAGTGAGCCAGCTGCATTTTAATGGGGATTAATACCCAGGCTGTGACGGCACATTATTCACCTTTATCAGCTCCAACAAGCAGGCAGGCGATGAGAGAATAGAAGCCCTCTCTGCCTCTTTTGCTTTGTAGAGTAGAACAGAGGCTGAAACAATGCAGTGAAAATGAAGGATGAAATGGGTACCGATTATACTGTCAGTCACATTAAACTTTAACTGGGTGGATGCTTGCGTGACCCCCCCCCCCCCCTTGAGTCACTGGCGGGTACAGACAGTTAAGAGAGACAGTAAGTGATGGAGGAGAAACACTTTGATTATGCAGAGGCTATCTGAGTTTCTCAGTCTGCTGCAGCAAAAGTGATTCCCTTTAGAGTGAGAGAGTTGGGGCGGGATACAATATGATCATAAAGTAGTCTGTGTTTTCAGGAGAAGGTTTGTTTTGTAACAAAAGGGTAAAGTTGCTAAGTATGAGAAGCTTTTGCACATTAAAAACAGTTGTAGTTGCAATCACACAGTTGCCAGCTGCACTGTGTGAGTGGTCTCAAAAAGTAGAAGTCTGCAGAATTTCCTTTTAGTGACCTTGGAGACAGAACCATCACCAGTTATAAGACTGTAGTTAAAAACATGCAATATGGTGTGAATGTGAGAGTGGATGGTTGTTTGTCTCTATGTGTGGCCCTGCAATGGACTGGCTTACTGTCCAGGGTGTACCTCGCCTATCGCCCTATGTCAGCTGAGATTGGCACAGCACCCCCACGACCTTCCGGTGGAGGATAAAGCGGTAGAAGATGGATGGATGTTTTGTTTTTGGAATAACTGTAAAACATTACATGGGAGCACTGCTGCTTCTTACATAATATGAAAGTACACAATTGTTTTATAGGAAAGCATCTCTGTAGATGCAATCAACGGGATGAACATTTTTGGAAGTGGAACACCCAGTCTGTTTTATGCTGACTTATGAGCAATAATGTGTTCCATCAAAATGTATCCAGAAGTCCAACATGGAGGTACACAAACAATGCATTAACATGCGCTGGGGTAATGTGATTATTCCACATTTTGGCAATAAATTCATTAATGTGGATAGCCAGATGACCTTTTCCAGGTTGTGGGATTAGCACTTATTAATCAGGAAGCACTATGTCATTTTAACTGAAAACAAAATGATTTATTACATTCATCAGATAATTAATCAAGCTTTCTCTTTTATTAGAAACACATTGAGAAACATTCAATTAGACGTGAAAAATAAAGATTAATGAACCATGGAAATCAAAATACTCATTGTACAACACATGAACTGTGGTGATTATTCATCTGGTAACCAGTTTTTGTATTTTGTTGCTATCATTGTTGATTGGGGGGAAAAGGTGTTATTCTGTAGTGCCGTAGTGCGCTACGATAATGCCCACAGTAATTACTGCATCACCTATATCACATAGTATTTCTGTATTTAATGTATTTTTAATTGCTATGTATGTATTTTATGCTGTGCCTTTCCAATACTGACTGAGACGTCAGAGCTGTTCATCACAGGCTGATGAAATCGAGGAACTAGAAAATATAAACATCGTTGAGGGTTTTTAGGAACCCATGCTGCAATTTGAAACACACAGTTTCAATTTCAATTTCTCTCATCAATGTCAGTGAAATTATCTCAATGTTCCATTTTTTGTGACCCTCTGCAGGATTCTTCCCTGGCAGTTCCCAAGGCTGTGACGCCTTCCTTCGCCACAAGATGACGTTGATATCGCCATCCATCCTTAAAAAATACAGCATTCCCTTTGACAGGGTGGGTACTAAATGAGTCTATATTTGGAAGCCTCTATGTCTTTACTTAACTCAGTTTTATGATCATGATGCTTACACTAAGGTAGAGCCATTTTCCTACTTTGACACATTGTTGCTAATCTTCAAAGTATTTTCCTCACCTTGACTCAGCCTTATCTCAGTGAAAGTGGTTTTTAATTCGATTTTAAATATCTACCATAAAGTGACAGAAATCACAGCCAACAACATCGACTTTCTTATTCTTCATGCTAAGATGGCAATGATTTTGTAATAAGTGGTGAATTTCAATGTTATAATATGGTAATTATAAATGTTGAGTCACTTACATTTTAATCTGAAGGTATTACACTGATGGCAGCCTATAGGTTCATGTTATGACTGTACTATGTTCTATTCTCCTTATTTACACATGTTATTACCAAGCTGGAATTGCATTAAAATAAGATGGCATTAACATAATATTACCTCATTATTACAAAATGATATCTGTACTATAACCACATTTTATTGTACTGTGATGCAAAATGTGACCGTTTTCAGTATAAAGTAATTTCTGGTGCACAGACCTTAATAATTCTCAACACTTAAACAATAACTTTATTCAAAAAACCAAGAACAAAATGATCCCCGTACTGTTTACGTCTTCACATTAACATATACGGACACGTATAATTTTAGTGTTTATGATTCTGCATATTCACAATAACATTTACAATAAATAATGGAAGAAGCATAAAATTAAAAGAAGCTTGATTATACAATGGTTGAAAGTAAGCAAAAGTTGCACACTCCATAAGTGGGTCTTGTGTAATTCATTGAAATATAATTGGCTTGTTTTCAAAGCGAAGGAGGTGGCTCAGCTTTGACGCAGACAGGACAACTGTTAGGTGACATAGATATGATACTCGATGAGTAATGATCTTATGTGTCTGCCATAGGAAACTAATTTGCTGTTTTTGTTTAACATGTTCAGCAGGCTATATAAAGTTTGAAGAGGGAAACTGGTAAGAGAGCAGACATATAAAGTTTTCTACTCTCAGCAGAGGGTACCCCCATCCCATTTGCCTTTTTACTCCCCCTTCAGGAAATCATTAATACAGCGAACATGTTACTTGTAACACACCTACAGTATCTCTATTTATGTATAAAAATAAAACTGCCTTCTTGTGTCTCTGCAAGAGCTAAAAGGGATGTTTGATATATGAACCACTGCCTTTAGCTGAAGTTTATATCTCGCTCTCAGCTCGTTTTTCTGTTCCCCTCCCACTATGTCTGTCACCTTGTCTGGCGTAATGTATCTCTTGATTGCTGGAATCCAAGCTTCACAAAGAAGTTGAGCTCCACAGACATGCATGGGCTTAAGGTTTGGGGAAACACATTCAGAAAAGAATGTGATTAACTTGTGTTCACATTTTTAAACATTCTCAGAGTAATACTGAGCTCACGAGGAAACGCTCAACATGCCGAGCAGCAGTCATGTTAGGGTGAATTAATTTTGTTCACAAGTTAGAAAAGTTTGGAGAAAAGTTGTTACTGTGAAGTTGAACTCCCTGTACACTGAAAACTACTATGTGTGTGAAATGCATTAGAAATTAGAAACTGCAACTCATAAATGAGAAAATAGCTTAAAAAGTGAAAGTACCAAAAATGATTAGAACATATTCTGAATGTGGATCCATGTCTGGATCACCACCAAAATCCAAGAGTTTCTTCCTTGGATCAGATGAGCACTGGTAATTAACAGCATGCATACAGAGAATTGATCATTTCACTTATGTGAATGTAGGAGGGAATGTGTCATGTCCTAGAATCTTTTTTAAGATGTGCAAAAATAATAATAATAAAAAACGGCAATGGAGCGGCTACTCGGCACATTAAGTGCCAATTTGAAAAAAATAAAATAAAAAAACTTGAGATGCAAGTGTTGTCTCTCAAGCCAATTAAAATGGAGATTAATCGTGTTCTTGATGAGAGATCTAATTATTGTTTATTTAGTCAGTTAGTTTATGAGATTCTTAGTTGTCGTTGTTGGACATGAAGCAATGGACCCAAGGATTTTCTTTACCCTTCAAGGCTAGTTGGAATTGAAATTAAACTTTTTTCCCCTTCTTTCTCTCTATCGACAGGTAACTCAGAATGAAGGGGAGTTTGTAGTCACATTTCCTTATGGCTACCATGCTGGGTTCAACCATGGTTTCAACTGCGCCGAGTCCACAAACTTTGCAACCCTGCGCTGGGTAGACTACGGCAAGATGGCCACTCAGGTAAGATAAGACAGACTGTCTCTTTTATCATCCTGTAGCAATGAACCAGTCATGACATAACAGGGAAAACACTATAGTAATAAAAACCAATGTTATAAAAGCTGGGCATTTATGTGAAAGCATACTTGACTATCTAAAATATTATGGGACATAACGTTTGGGTCTTGAATTGGATAAGAATGGAGGGAGTCACCAGTAAGGAAAGGAATTGCTTCTTGTGGCAATCTGTGGGCATTCTGCAATGACATACCAGTTTGAATGTCATACGGTGACTAGTATGGGGGCTAGTTATAGTAGTTGTAATATTTTCTTTTTATATATTTGGACAGTAAATTAATGGCCTCAGTATCTTCAAAATCTATCTTCAAAATCGCATGACCATAAAAATGTATCTGGCAAGTGAGGACACTTGATGAGGACTGATTTGGTCTGGGGTTCAGCTGCAACAAGTTTCTGTTATAGGTCATTTTATAATATACAAGCAGTGCCTGGTTATCTGGTTCTCTCTCGACACTAACCTTGCAATCACATCCTGCCATTGGCACTAACTGCCTCTTTGCTTGTGGGCTGCTGAGCATGAAATTGACAGGGCATGGTTTGGTTGTGAACGGGGGGCCAACTGCAATGTCTCGTGGAAGAACCTCCCCTTTGTCTTTTTCAATATTTTCCACTTCATTTTCCTTTTCACTTCCTTTTCTTTTTCTTCTAATGCGACTGTTCTCGTGTGAGTGCGTGTGCCCCTTCTCGCTCTCTCTCTTTTTTTTTTACTTGGCTGCATGTCAGGTTTATTACAGCTCTCTCTCTCATTCTCATTTTCGACCTTCCTTCTTTCCCCATGTGGCCAGTTGTAATTTAAGACTCAGTAGTCCTGGCTCCAGCATTCTCCCCTCCACCTAACCCAGTGCTCAAGGGAGCATCCCCAGTACACTAAACCTCACTCTCTGTCTGATCAAGAAGAGTGGTCCATTCTGCACTGTAAATCCAAGTTGACAAATGGACAACACAGCACCACACCCAGTAATCAAAGGAATGTAAGGCAGAGTAGCTCCGTCTTTCTCCCTCATTCCCTTTGTCTCTTAGGTTGGTGTGGTGGTATAAGTGTGACGGAGACTGTTCCATAACCAGTTCTGCTTAAACATAGTCACAGCAGCAGTCAACCTTTTTTATTCTTCCTCACTGCGAATAAGAAAGCAGGCTTAGTGCCTCTTAAAGTGTGGCTGCCAAAAATGGCACATCATACATAAGCTTAAGCCAAGAGTCTCAAACTGTTGTTAAGGCATCATTTGGATTTTTTGTAATAACTGTAACATTTATCTTGACTTGACTACCAGGTCACCAATCTAAAATGATTCATATTATCTTGTTTTTGACTCATTGTGTCAAATTCATACACAGATTAAGGTTCAATTCACTATGCTTCTAATTCTCAAGTCTGCAGTGATGTCGGACATGTGATGTATCTGTAGAAATTAAAATGTCAACTGAAATTGCTTTCTGGTATTTAATTAAGATATTGCGTTGTCATGATGTCATCTCCTGAAAACATCAGTTACATTCCCTGTTTGTTGCCATGCAAACTTAAGATATTAAATACAGCACTGTTGGTACAATCTAGTCATTTAACACACATACACATTCACAGATCACATTTAAGGACATCAAAAATACATTATTTTACATTGTATTGGAGATTTAGCCTAGTCTTAACCATCACGCAGCCATGTGTCATAAATTGAGGATCAGGCTGAATCGTCACAGTTCCAAAACCACTACAGTAGTTTCAAACTATAGTTGTGCCTTATGGTAATACAAGTAAATCCCCACCCACACAGTCATTTTATATACTTCACCTACATCATCCATTTGCTTGGCAACAATGAGGTTTCTCATTCTCTTTGTCTTCAGCTCAAGCAGTCATCTCCTAACTCGTTTGACTCTCTCCTCCCTTTCCCTCCTGAGCCCTTTTCTGTCAACCAAATGGTACAGTGAAAGATGGGGCTTGGTATCGAATTTGTCACTGTTCTGGGGCTGGCAGCTCACCACAGAGCGAGAGAAAGAGAGACAGCTTGGGCGTGCTTTATGCTCCAGTCTTCTTAAATACAAGCCCCTCAAATATAGATCCATCTTTCTGACTCACTAGGGGGACACATAGCTACAGTCAAAGCAGGCGGAATGCCTGTATACTTTGTGTGTGCAGCCAGTGCATAAAAAACTCTGGTAAGAGGAATAAACAGGTAAGTACCTTGCTAAAATTGATTGTCTCTATACATACATATTTTTGGCTCAGCCTGTGGCCAAAGAAGCACCAACGTTTAGGGTTTATGTGAGCTGGCATATGCCAGTTTTTTGGTCACTGCCTCGTGTTATTGTCCACTAGATGGAAATATCAGCATTTCCACTAGGAAGCGACTGGTCATTTTGTAACAAAAAACATGGACACTGGCTCTGTGCAACCCCTCACCTGCAGCTTGAATGTTAAGCAAGACATGGTAGGCACAGCCAATAAACTCCCAAAGGATCTGAGCGGACCAGAATAACAAACAGTTGTTGACTAAACATTTGACCCAACAATTTAATCATCAATAGATTTTTGGGACTGTGGAGGGTATGTTTTAGTACAGCAAAGTAACATGTATGTCTGGTAGTTGGCTGGCACTGGGAATATAAAAGATTGTGAAAAGGATCTTGGATATTCTTTCTAAAAACAGTTGTTTGATGTGCTGTTCCATTGCTTGGTTGAATTTGAATGGTTTCATTGTCCAGGCTCCATTCATCTAGTTCTCAGTCACACTTTGCTGCGGTTCCCCTGATGCTTTCAGCTGGATTTTTCTTTTTCCAGTCTGGGAGAGAGGTAGAAATTGTGCTTTTATTTCCAAGGCCAAATTACATCACCTATTCATCTTGAAAGTGAATTGCAGATTTGTTTTTCAGATCAATCTTGTTTTGCTCAGCGGAAAAGCTGTGACTGGACGCACCAATGTTTTATTAGTAGTCTGTTGTAGTCGTTTGCAAAATTTGCATTATTAAATTGGAAAAAGAGAAATACATGAAGGTCACAAAAATAAGATCTACTGGCAGTAGAAAATCATTTCCAAAATTGTCCTATATGTATAAGTGGTGTTCATTATCACTCCAGAAACCTGTGATTGCACCCATACTGACAGCCATAATCATAGTTAAACTGCAGCAGTACAAATGCAGCATTTTACCATAGGTTCATTGCAGATGTGGCTATAAGCAATTGAAATGTCTTAATTAGAATTCAGTTTGAAAACAAGTCCTGAGGAACTATGTACAATAACTTGACAAGCACAGAAAGTTCCCTCTGTTTTGATATTAATCAAAGACCAACAGGGACCAGTCATCCAAAACATATCGGTGTGCTTTCCTAACACGCAACAAAGTGCAAGATATTTGCTCATCTGAATCATCGGAACAAAACAAGTGCTTCAGTGTCAAGACAGGCCCAGCCCACCCTGCCACCAGTCACTGCCATTAGAGGGTGGCCATGTTGTAAAGAAGTACACTCTGAAGCTCAGAGGAAAGGAAACCAAAGACGGGTAGAGAATGACATGGTGAATTAAGTCGATACAGCTTTATCACAGTTCAAATATTGCAGACATTTAAAAGGGGAAACTTGGTGCAGCAAATAAACTTAGGATGCAGCAGTACTGTATTGTGTATACTGTTCGTTATGCACTGAGCCTGGCCTACAGTTGTGATAGCCATTCACCATATTTATGCACAACTTCATTATCCGTTTATATATCGCTCCCTTTTGCTACAGCACAGTAAGTGCCAGATGTTGTTTGGGGTGTATATGAGGAAATGCAGAGTGGGAAAGAAACAACATTTGAGGGTGAAGAAAGATAATTAGTTGTTGTTGAAATGTCGTCAGCATTTTTCTACAGCATGCATCTCGATAAGAGAAAGTGCACACAAGCACATAAACGTTGAGAAGGTTTTGTCCTATTTCACAATAGGTTTGGCTACCTAACCCAGGTATAATAAAAACGAGTTTTATTATAATAATAATATATATATATATATATATATATATATATATATATATATATATATATATATATATATATATATATATATATATATATATTCAATAACAATAAATAACAGATATGGATATATATATATATAGTTATAAATATATATATATATATCTATATATATAGGCATATAGATATATATCTATATATATAACACGAAACACACGCGCTATGGAAGCTAACGTGACAGGGACAGAGACAGAAACAGAGAGAATGTCCAGCGACAGCAGCGTCAGCGTCCTCAGCGACTCTTCCGTGGGGACAAAGTTCGTAACTGTTCCTCCAGGGAACGGACTCACTCGTGATGGTGATGAGCGGAGTCGGGAAGGATTCTAGCAGCGAATTACGTAAGACGTTTACCAAGCGAGCGAAAACATGGAACTGACACCAGAGATGTGCGAAGCCCCGCCTTATAAGTCCGCGTGATCACTGATCAGGAGCAGCTGGGCAGGAGCTGCGCAGGTGGAACTCATCTCTGGCGTCATTCAGGAACTAGGTCAACCACGCCTCCTGCAGGTGACAGAGAGAGAGAGAAACACGGAGCAGAAGCAACAAAACAACAACAAACTATAGGAAGCCATGAATGTAGAGTGTGACAATGAGACCATATACAGCCCTGTTGTGTTGTTTATTCTGCATTCTAACTATTTTTAATTACCTCTCTAATCATTCCCAATTATTTGGATCATCAACGAGGTTATTTGTGTCCTCAGCCAGGGTGTGATAAAAGCAGGCGTAAAAGATACTGAACAATTGGAATTTCAAAGCAAGTGTGGTCAGACAGGTCACGCGCGAGCCCTGTTTTGTCATTAGTCCTGTGCTCGTCCAGTCCACGCCTTTGTGAGTTTCCAGGCTCCTGGTTTTCTGTAGCTCTAACTATTTAGCTTTATTAGGAGCTCAGATATACTAAAGAGCTAGTCGATTTTCAGCCTCATGGCAAGTTTGTTTTCCTTAGTCTTTTGTACCTTGATCGTGTGTTGACTCGGATTTAATTAAGTTTTTGATATGATAATAAAGTGTAATTTACCCTGGCCCTTGAGGATGGCAACAATCTGCATAATCTTTTCTGCCTTTTAGAATGAGCTTTTATATCCTTTTATGAATGCTAAAGTTAAGCGGGTATAGCTGATGTAGATGCAGTTGTTATTATCTGGCGGGCTTTTATGTTTGTAGTTTCCTGGCATGATGGTTTTTCCAGAAAAGGTTTCACGATGGTATCAATCAGCTGTAACCATGCTCACTTGGCCATGTCTGCCCTCCCACTCTCCGCTCCAACACCCTCCACCTGACACCATATTTTAATGTTTCCGTCTGACAAGTGGTGTCTAGATGAAATGTAGACTGGATATTGTTTTACCGAGGAGGGAGAGCTGTTGTGTTCCCAGTAATTGAACATAAGGCTTTCCGTACAGTTTGGGAAATAATAATAGGGCCAGAATGTAATACAGCGAGCAAGACACAAAAATATTTTACTCTTGCAATCTCTCTCTCTCCCCCCTCCTCTCTATGTTTGCCATCCCCACCTCACTTGTACACAGCACTGCAGTTTAATATTAAAGCTTTGTCACGGCATCCGCCATCGACAGTCCGCAGAATGACTCATTCACCTTTAATGTCGTTATGAAGTTGTTCTGGAGACATTTTGAAGTCTGAGAAGTTACCACAGCTGTCAGTTTAATTTCCATCTGAACTACTGGCAAAGCATCACATTTACAAGTTATTTCAATGCTTTGTTTTTCTGCCTATTATACCTTGAAGTAACTTTTCCAGATGACGCATGAACAGCAATCTGCATTGTGATTTGTTGGTCACTCCACTGGACATTCACAGTCGGTTGCTACTTGTGTCATACATTAAGGTCCCAGCAAATCATGAGAGATTCCATGATCCTTGAAACCATTCAAGCCCACTTTCATTCATTCACAGTTGCCCTCACCAAATATGGCCCAAATGTGGCACTCTAATCCAATTTCACATTGTTGTATTGTTATTGTTTATATACAACTCATACAGTTTGCATGATTCACTTGCATGCAAGGGCAGTATGAATAAAAAAAACTCTTCATTAAGCAAAAAGGAGACATGCTCTGTGAAGTGCCGTTTCCAGGGTACAGTTGAAATTTCCATGATTTTGGTTTGCTTGCTGTTGAGAGTAGTTCTTCAGTAGTTCCCACCCGGAGTCTTTGCCCACTTAATCATACAGTCATCTCCTCTTCCTCTGCTGTCTTTTTCTCCTCCAGTGTTCCTGTCGTAAGGACATGGTGAAAATCTCTATGGACGTGTTTGTGCGCTGCCTGCAGCCTGATCGCTACGACCTGTGGAAGCAGGGCAGAGACAATACAGTAATAGATCATCTTAAGACCACTGAGCTCACCAGCCCTGAACTGGAGCAATGGAGGAAGCATCGCGTCACACACCGAGAAAACCTCCTAAGAAAGTAAGATGACGCAGATTAAACACATGGTACAAATATAGTTATATTCATGTCCAAATATATTCATCTTGGATAATGTAATGTGCAGTTTCTTTACTCATGGCCTGTCCTTGCATATCATAGTAGCTGTTCTCTGTCTTTTTTATTTCCTTGTGTGTGTTTGAAATAGAGAAAGAGCTCATAAAAAACATTAAATTAATTTTCCCATGTCTCTGTACCACACCAGGGCCATGCAGAAGATGAAGCTGTTCCGCCGTCTAAAGCTGGAAGAGGTGAAAGTGCTGGCGGAGGAAGGCATTGAGCTCGATCATGCTGAGTACCAGCGTCAAGTGGAGGAGCGTGAAGCCCAGCGGAGGCAGGAGAGGGAGGAGCGACTAGCCAGAGAGGCTATGATAACCCTGGAGGCCATGGAGCTTGAGGAGCGAAAGGCTGCTGAGGCTGCTGAGGCTGAGGCTGCTGAGGCTGAGGCTGAGGCTGCTGAGGCTGAGGCTGCTGAGGCTGAGGCTGCTGAGGCTGAGGCTGCTGAGGCTGAGGCTGCTGAGGCTGAGGCTGAGGCGGCTTATGCTGAGGCTGCTGCTAAAGCAGCTAAACCTCCAGCCACAGAGGGTGAGGGAGATGTGAACAGTTAAGATCTTTTATTGTCTTTGTATGCACATGGAACAAAAGAAATGTGTGTTTTCAAATGTCTTGTTTCATCTCACTGATTTGTTTTTTATACATAGCAAAGAGAAATAATTATATAAAGTTGAAAAAAATGAACCCTGGAAACATTTGTAGAACGAAATCCCACATTGTGTCACTTTAACATGGACATGATCAATCAATCAATCAATCAATACAGATACTTCTTTAAGTCTCATGAACATTTTTCCTCACCCATTTCCCCATCCTCCTTTACCCTTTCACCTTCATTTGAAGTATTTTTTTCATCCTCTCTCTTTTCAAGTGCAAGAACCACAGCCCGTGACAGAAGATGTTGAAAAAATGAAGCAGAAGAAGCCAAAGAAGATGTCACTTATTGACAATGCCATCACTGGATTTGAGAAAGAATTTGAGCAGTTTGCCACATCTGGCATCATGAATTCAGACAGTGCCACAGTCAGTCATCCAGAGGTACCAGCAGACAACAAGCTGGAGGTGAATGTCAATAGATTTTTTTTCCTTTTGTGTTTTGAAAAGTTACACGCCAGGAGACTTTTATTGTGAGGAATCCACAATGGTTCTTGCATGTATGTGCTATAACCTTACTGCCACAGCAACGCCACATTATTAGTGTAATAGGCACGTTAAATCACACATCAGGATGTAGGTGTTGTGTAATATGTAGCAAATGTGCCTATTTTTTGTCTCTGTGTATGTTTAATGGGTACAAATTAATATGTATTTGTATATCAGGTGTGCTATTCCAAGGTGAAGATGCCAACAGAGGTAAAAAAGAGTCGGCGTCATCCCCTCACTAAGCCGCCCATGCGCTCCCCTCTGTCCATTGTCAAGCAAGAACTGACCAGTGACCAAGGTATGTGTCTGTGTGCATTTATTTAACCTGAAATATAATTTATTCTAAATATCTGTTTAGAAGTCTTTCATCAATCATCAAGCTGAGTCATCCTTCTTTAATGGCCTCATGGATATATCCATGTTAGTTCAACTAACATATATATTGTTAGTTGAACACTTGGCATTACTTATCTATTCATTCATCAAATCTTAAGATTGTCATTACATGTATTACATTACATAACATTTAGTCATTTTGCAGACACTTTTATCCAAACTAACTCACAAGTGACACTGCAGGCACAGCCATCAGGGGCAATTTGGGGTTAAGAGTCTTGCCCAGGGACACATTGGTCTGTAGACGGGTGCAGATTGTGATTAAAACCACAACCTTCCAGTTGAAAGATGATCTGCTCTACCACTGTTCCACAGCATACCCACTTATGATCCTTCCCATCATGAAAGAACATGTCAATTTTGTTTTAGCAAGTAGAGCTAAAGCTCCCAGTAGGGATAAATGAAAAACTGACTTTTTTTCTGTTTGAGACATCATATTGATCTGGGGATCATGACTTTCAATTACCTGCTTTCAAAGTCACTTTAAGTTGGCCACAGGGGACTTGACTATGTCCTTCAGAAGAAAGCATGTGAGGTGAGGAGAAAGAGAGGGCCAGTGTTGAAAGAAAACAGAGACACTAACCCTAACCCAATGGGAATCTTGTGGAAAGAATGGCCAGCTGTGTCCAGGTCTAACAAACTGTCTGAATCAGTAGCTTAAGGGGCTTCACTGCCAAATTGATTCCTGACCCACAGCAGCAAGTTGTTGATGTCTTTGCTATTGAAGCTCATCAGCCAATAATTCAGAGGTGGGGTGGGGTTTGTTCAATAGAATGTACTATTTTTGATTCTTGGCAAGGGCTCCAGTATTTAAAAGATAATTTTCCAAAAATGTCTTGTATGCATTGCCCAGAAAAATACAATCATTAACAATGATAAATCTTTCAGCATCTCTCTAGTTATGTTTCACTTACATCAGATAATGGTGTTCTTGTTTAACATCACCTTAAAAATATTTTTTCTCCCCCCACAGAGCTGTCCTCACCCATGCTGCTGGACAGCAATTCTAAGAAAGCAGAGCACCCTTGGCAGAATCTTTCACCCAACTTCTTGGCAGAGAAAGCCTTCAATGTTGCAGTGGCAGCACTTCAACCATATTGTGCTGTCTGTTCAATCTTCTGTCCCTACATTAAGGTACAGCCTCACAAGTCATAGCAGAGATGCACTTTTTTGCAGAAATTGCAGCAAATTCTCAGGTCATTAAGTTGTTGAACCACCAAATGAGGGACATAATAACTGCAATGAAAGCAATTATTTTTTTTATTTTTTTTATATAATAAATAATTGTAATTTTTACTCTCCAGCCACAAAAGGATGTCACCATCGCAAATGTGGCGCCAATCAGCCCTCCTTGTCATGGCAGCAAGACTCGTCCACTCGTCCCAGAGATGTGCTTTAGTGTTGGGGCAGGAAACACAGAGCCTCCACCCACTAACCCTCACGTTGGAGAGGATGGAACCAGTCTTCTACTCTGCTGTTGTTCTTGCAAAATGCAGGTTCATGCTAGTAAGTACAAAACCTCCAATACAGCAATGGAGTTAACACAAAGTTGTGGTCACATAGTAGTTTTCAGTAAATCTGAAATCATCCACCACTCTAGGGCATCCAGATATTGGCCAAAGTTTTTAAGGCTCTCAGATGGTCTTGTGATGTTTTTCATTGATAATTGTATGGACAGGATTGAACAAATATGTTTTATAAGTTATAGGAAGTACATTTTACCTCACAGTTTGTATTATGTTCTGACACTGCAATGGCAAATTTTAGTATGGATTTTCGTATTTTGTGGATTTGAAATGGTTAAGAAATGGGTTGAAGTTGCTGTTAAAAAGTTATTCTTGGTTCTCTGCTGCCAGTGGGACACGCGCAGCTGTAGGCATACTGCAGTGTTTGATTCACAACACTTAAAAACTTGGTCTCAGCATCATACAAGTCTGTGCACAAGCTGACATGTTTTACAAACGGCTTCTACTGGGTATTCCACTGTTCTTCGCTATTCACAACGTTTTTTTTTTTTTTTTTTTATCCTTGGACCCCCGAGAATAGTGCTGGAAAAATAGAAAGCAGTGAAAATGAGACTCCACTACAGCAGTGCAACAAACTGTCAGCTCAATTCCCCTGCAGGTTCAGCACGCTCAGTGAAGCTTCTTAGTTTAACTCTCCTTGACTCAGGTTAAACTAGAAAGAGGCTACTCAAACCACGAGTTCAGATATCTCTGAATTCAGCATAGCGTACACATCCTTGGGTCCTATTATACACAATTTGCACAATTTTTAAGGGAAGCAAAATGTTATTTGGTTGTTAGTTTCTTATTGATAGTAAACAATATGTTCATGTTCATGTCCCTATTTCGTTGAACATGTGCAATGACAATAAAATGATTCTTATTCTGATGTCATTGGTGTTTGTTTAACAAACAATATTTAAGTCTGCATGTGAGGATAATTTGTGTTGGGCCGCACATTTAACCATAGATATTACAGCAAGGGAATGTGAACACATGCAGTCGGTAAAACACACTAACCCTCCTGGGTTCTTATTATCCCTAAAGCTGAAGTGCACTTCAAAAAGGCCAGTTCATTAGTCGTCCAGGGATGAAGTAGACTCACATGGAGGAAGCAGTGCTGCTATTGATGAGATGACATGAAGCAGAAAGAACTCACCAAATAAAAAAAAAAATACACCAGTTCTGTGCTGGATTCCTGTGCTTGCTATTGTTTTGGAGTGAACATTCAACTAAAAATCAAGTAAACCTTCCTGGGTGTTACATAAATGTCTCATTATTTAGTTCTAGAAGCACAAATTGGAGATGGTGATGGTAAGAGCCAAATAGAAGAAGCTATATATAAAACGGGTTAACAAGATAAAGTAGAAATTGGTGTCTTAGAAACAGTGTAAAATGGTTTGGAAAAGATATGTGAAGTGATTACTGTTTAGGAAAGTTATGTGAAATATTTAATGTCTCATGTGTTTTTTTATAGGTTGTTACGGTGTAAAGCCAGACTCGGTCAGTGATTCCTGGATATGCTCCAGATGTACTGCAGGAGCCTGGACAGTGGTGAGTAGCAGTAGTGCCCTAACCTTATCTAAAGAAAAATTATTTTGTCTTTTACAAGAAGTATTCATATTAACTCTACAATACAAAAGAGGTCAAAATGACAATTTTTCCGGTACCCTTCTCTTGTGGTACCAGAGTAATGGTACGGTACGGGTGGAGTTAGACCCACGACAGTCAGCTGATTAGGCGACAGAAAAGTGTCACTTCCTTGCGGCGGGTGTTTCCCCTGTACAATGTCATGCTACATATTTCCCTGACAAGGCCATGGAGCACAGCACACTCCCCGCCTCCCAGGTAAAGGTACAGTTCTCATTCAAAACTCAAGTCTGACTGAGGGCGTTACAGCTCCAAACCGTACCATACTGTACCAAACCGAACGGCAACATAATGGAAACATGCCATCAGTGCTGACAAGACTGCTTAGAATCCATTTCCACATGTATAGTAAGAAATATGTGCTTCTATGACGATCTATTACTGCCTAACCTTTATCTTCATTTACTTTCAGGAGTGTTGTCTCTGCAACTTACGTGGAGGAGCTTTCAAGATCACTGTTGATAAGCGGTAAGTGGCACGTTTGGCTCCTGAAGTGGCTTCTTTTTTTTTTAAATGCTAAATTAACAGAAAATTAATTTAGATATCTTTTAGAAAGCAAGTAAAAAGTACTTTATGGTAATGTTATAATATAAAACCTAAGATTATAGTTATTAGTAAGGCGGATGTTGTTTTGTTTACTGATTAATTGCTTTTATCTGCTGATTTTCATAAGCCTTAATGTTTTATGTTGTGTGTGTCTCTTTCACTAGCTGGGTCCATGTCATCTGTGCAATCGCTGTGGCTGAAGCTCGCTTTGTTAATGCCATTGAAAGGCAGCCAGTGGACATCAGTACTGTTCCAGAAACACGCAAGAATCTGGTAAGTTGAGTCAAAGCAAAAAAAGTATATTCAGGCAGGTTAATGTTTGAGCGGTTTTAACAGTTAACATCTACATCTATTGACTCTTTGTATCTTGCTTGTTTCTCTTTCATGGAAACTTTTTCCTCGACATCCATCTTGCACTTTATCTACCTTTTAAGAAAATCCATGTCTTTCCTACTCACTGCCTCTGTATCTGCCACTATCTGCATCCATTACCGACACTCCTTCCTAGGTGTATGGCTAGATCCTGTTTTTGTGAGCAGTGGATGACATGGGGTAAAACAGCTGTGGGGAGAGGAATGGCTGAATAATCAGCTGTCATTTCTCACTGTGCCAAATGAACTGTATCGATCTCGTGGGCAGGAAGCAATTTACCCATTGCTGCCAGGTTTTTGAAGACAACCTGTCCCCTCCTTTCCTATCCTTTTGCCATCACTCCTCCAAGTCTTGGGAGTGATTCGTGGTGCATTATTTCAAATCCAAAAAAATCTTCCACAACTTCTCTCTAAAAATCTGTCAGATAAGCTTGGTGACATTCGCATCTGAATGCTGTCAAAGCATTTTCTTCCATCTGTACGTAAAAGGCCATGAGAAGTATTTCTGCAGTCTAATGATTTGGATGGCTGGATTGAACAAGTCTGTAGACGCACCCTTAAAACCAGTTGATATTGCACCATGTTCAGCATTCTGTGGAATGGAGAGTTTTCACGCAAGCTGTTACGTAGTGATTTCAGATTTTCTCAGCAAGGCTTCTGTTACATCCAACATTATACAAACATTTAGTCAGTTATAGGAACTACCCTTGGAATCTCTAAATCAGCAGTGTATGTGAGAGGCTAGTTGCAGTGTATTCATTTGCATTTAAATGTTTATTCTAACAGGTCAATGCTTAAAACCTGCACCCAGTTCACCACTGTAATACATTTTGGTTGTGGTTGCTAGTAAAATTTTTACACCATAGATCCAATATCTACTTTATAATACCATCAAAACATACTTGACTTGACTCAATAGTGTAGCTTCAATAGTTCAGGTTTCTAGAAAGGTTTCCCCTCTGGTGCCGTTCATGCCTATGAAGCTGCTCACCCACTGCATATCGAGAAAGTTTCTGACTTTTGGGTTTATTTCTGGGTGTGCAGTCCATAGAGTTTGCGCATTAGTGTTTTCCCATCATGCCTTTGGCTATGTGAACGAGCCATCCCATGGCTCATTCACAGCCCAGACCTCACTCTGATAAATAAGACTTCTTTCCAATTCTTATACCTCCGTGGCATGTGATGAAGGAATGCGCTATGCATGTGGGGTGTGGCCTGAGTAGCCCTGCAGTAAGTACAGTGCTATGTGCCTGTGATCGAGGAATAGTATTGATATTAAGCTGTATTTGCTATAAGCCATTGCAGCAGGTTAAATATCACTCTGCACATCTCTCTTGAGAGCTGTTGTATTT
The DNA here is from genome assembly GCF_963457635.1 of Microchirus variegatus. Classification (NCBI taxonomy): domain Eukaryota; kingdom Metazoa; phylum Chordata; class Actinopteri; order Pleuronectiformes; family Soleidae; genus Microchirus; species Microchirus variegatus. Next base: position 10,657,615 of record NC_139805.1, read on the forward strand.
CTTCCTACACCAGTACAAAAATTAAGTATTGGCACTCTAATAACTATTTTTTTTAATTGATTGGCCATGTGCTGTGATGCAGTTGCTCACTGTGTGATGTGTCAAAAAGAGGTGGATGGGGAAGGAAGGGAGAGAAAGTGGGGGAGGGAAGGCTGAGCTTGTGTGACAGATAATTATTGCCAACACAAGTACGTGGAAGAGTACCAGTCAAATTACTTATTACACTAGGCTTTGATGAGAAAACGTATACACGAATTGTATAACCCCTCTGTGTAAGCAAATGTATTTATTTGCAGATTATTTTTCAGAAAATTAACACTTGGATTTTGAAGAAAGACAATGTTTCTGAAACTCCTGAGGTTGCACTAGTGTACTGAGAGCATAACTCAATTTGACAGTGAAAATTCTCTTACTCTTTTTCTTACGCTTTTCATTTATCTCTCCCTTGTTCCCCCAGCTTTAACTGAAACGGGGGACAAATGGGAGATGGAGAGAGCAGGCGTTATGGCAGTTGAAGACAATTCAATAATTTTAAGTGAATTACATAAATGTTGTGAGATTGTTTGTGCAGGGTGGTTCGAAAATTCATAAAATGAAGACCAGAAGTGGAGGAAAAAATCTTATGGGTTGAGGGTGATTCTTCTGTAACCTGAATCATGAAACTAAAAATCATTTTATGTTCTCCTTGCAGAAGTGTATGTTCTGTCACAGTAAGAGTGCCAGTCAGAACCGCGGTGCCTGCATCCAATGCTCATATGAGAACTGTGCCACCTCCTTCCATGTCACCTGCGCCCAAATTGCCGGAGTAGTCATGAAACCAGCTGACTGGCCCTATGTGGTGTCTGTGACCTGCCACAAACATAAAAAAGTCACCCCTCCGAAAGACGCTACTCCAAAAGTCGCTACTCCAAAAGCCGCTACTCCAAAAGTCACTACTCCAAAGGTAGGTGCAAAGTATACATTACACACACAAAAGGAGACAGCAGACAAAAGCACACTGCAGACAGAAGTGTTTTTGTAAAAAATGTGCACCTTTTTTTAAATTTTTCATTGAATGACTCATGAACTGTTAAGCTCATCCATACACACATTAGCATCAGTTTGCTTTGTCGAAATATTTTTGTCAACAAATGGACCTTAGTACCATACAAAGCTAATTTGTACAGAGCCCTGGTAGAGGCAGGTGTGGAAAAAATAATTTGTAAACTGTTCCCTCGGTTTTGTGAACGGTGTTCTCGGTTTTGGAAATCCGTGCTCTTGGATTTGTAAACTGTAAACCGAGGGAACAGTTTACAAATTATTTTAATTTTTTTCCACACATGTTCCTACCAGGGCTCTGTAATTTGTCTTCCCTTCACAGACTTGGTGATTTCAAAACATATAATTGAGTCCATTTCTATATTAACGTCATGTCTGGTACAATACTTTTGTGCTGGCCTATATTGAAGATTGATTTCCCGAATAAAAACCTATCTTAACCACTCTCTCTCCCCCCCTCTCTCCAGGTGCGCCCATCAGCAGCTAAAAGTAGCCCACAGTGTCCGAGCCTCGGCCAGAAAGTGATCGGTCGCAACAGTGACGGCTGGTACTACCACTGTACCATTATCGGCATGGCAACGCAGACATTCTACGAGGTTAACTTTGACGACGGCTCGTATTGTGACAATCTGCACCCAGAAAACATAGTTGTGAGTCGTCTTTTTATTCCCCACATATCTGTGTACATTTTATCAAATCAATTTCAACAAATGGTGTGTTTTTCAAAACAAGAGAAATATCCTAGCAACCGGTTTGTACTTTGTAACTTGATAATTTCAGCAAATGAAGCAAGTAATGTCCAAATGTAAATTCAGAAAGACATAAAATGGCTCTCAGCGGCAAATCAGCTAAAAGCATAACGTTAATAAGCTTTAACTGTTTATTTTGTAAGAAACGGGTTCGACTTAAAACATTTGCAAAGAATTTAATGTTGTAAAGAACAAATCTCATGTAATCAGGTCATTTAAAACGTAATGTTCTGCTGTCTACTAAAACACTTAAAAGAAGTTTGAATTGCTATCAAGTGGAAAGTAGAGGGACCTGAAGAAAATGTTGCCAATAAACCTTTATGAGTCAATGTTCTTAATCCCTTATACTGAATTAAGCTTTATACTCACCGCAATGCGTCTGATGTGTAAATAATAAGAAGGTTAAAATGTATTTTTGAAGCAGCATTCAATTAATAATACTTGAATCATTTTACCATCAGCAGTGACGGCACATTTGCTCTGAGCACTGAGTGGTACCTCAGTACCTGAGAGCAGAAATATGTAGATATTTATCTATTCTCATGTAACTACTATATGCATTTAAATTAGATGTTATTCTTTATATTCCTGGCTCCTGGTCCAGATCAGGGCTGATTTCAAGGTGCTGCTCCTCACTTATAAAATCTTAAACGGTCTTGTACCTTCTTACTTACATACCTCTGTACCCACTATACTATATATTCTATACTGTGATTCCTCATACGAAGTATATACAATGCTGTGTTCTGCCAGTTGGGTCACTTGCTTGTACTGTGGTTTTTCTGTTGTTTTATATTTTACAAAAGATAAGTCAGCATTATGAAAGTGCGATGAATGAAAACAGTCAGATCTTTAAAATGTTGTTCTCTGTTTCCTCGGTCTGCCTCCTCTGATCCTCCCCATCCTCCTTCAGAGTCATGACTGCCTGCATACCGGTCCTCCTGAAGCTGGGGAGATGATCTTGGTCAGCACACATGAGGGTCAGATCCTCAATGCATCCTTCATCAAAGAGCACGCTCACAAACACTACCAGGTGAGAAAACAAACCGTGTGACCACATGTGATCAGATCTGGCTCTCCCCCACTCTGTATTCACATTAACACTGATGCCATGTCGGTTTGTCAGTACAAAATGATGTGGGCTGAGGAAGAGGGGTCATGTACTGTGCATGGATTATGTTCATACAGCTTGAGAATGTAACCACATGTTTACCCCTAACCACTTTCAAATAAAATAAGATTAGAGGACGTATTCATGATGTAAACTTTGTGCGTAACGGCATAATTTACATATTTCCTCTGATGCTCTTCTTCTGCAGTGTGACTGTATGTGATTGTAATTTGGGAGCATGGCGCTCAGTCTCATGATTTCCACCCTATGCTTCGTGTCCTGGATCTTGTATTTATCAATTTGTGAAAAGCTTGTCTGCTTCTGTAGATAATTGCCTGAGCATTTTGATACAGTATGGTATTAAAACATAAGGTTGAGAGATCACTGGTGCATGATGGGGAATCCAAGGGGCAAATATGAGGAGTGGAAATTTCAAAACTGGCGTCAGGAGGCTTTAATGAAAGTGGCTGCAGGAGTGCAATAACAGACTTATTTGTTTTTGAAGCACATCTACAACAATTTACTGCCAATTACATTTCTTAATGATGTGTCTGTAATAAAGAAATTGAGTTAAAATAGGGGTGGTGTCCCTGTGCAGACTGCTGTGTCTGTTTCCTTTTCAGAAAGCGAAAAAGTATTGTACGTGTTTGCTCATTTCATGTCCCCGTGTAGCCTGAGACGAGGAACACTGTTACAATGAGTAAAAAAAAAAAACAAGTCTCCAGCTGGTGGCTGTGTCAAGACCGCAACCCTGACCATCACCTTGTTTTCCTCAATATATTTTATTTTATTTTTTTTTTTAAATCTACATTTGTATTTAAAACAGGCTGATGGTATTATTCAGTCAGTGAGCAGCTTTGGGGTTCAGTGTTGAGGTCAAGGACATTCAAACAGAAGACATGGTTGTTGATAAACTGTTTGCTTTGGCTGAGATTAAGCCTGTGACTTTCTGGTATTTGTATTTTTTACTCCCCAAGCCATCCTCACATCCTTTTCCACATAAACCCCTCATGTGTCCACTTTTGCCCAAAGTAATTATCAAGTCGAGTGTGCTCTCTAATCACAGGAGACGAAGCGGTTGGAAATGTTAATTAATTCAGAATGTTGTCATATCTGTGCAGGTTGAGTTTCAAGACCAGTCTCAACTGATGCTCAAACAATCAGAGATCCACTTTTTGGACCAGGAACTGCCTAAGAGGGTCCGTGCCCGACTTGTAAGTATTATTTTTTATTCTGCAGATAACAAAGGGTCACTCTTAAATAGCCTGTATTGTTCAGTGTAAGTAGACTCAAGTATTTCCAGATAAAAAAAAAAGAAGTTTTATTCAGTCAAATAACTGACTTCTCAGAGGATGTGAAGGGCTGTGAGGGAGCCAGTGTTAGTAGGTTGTCAGGTTGAATAGATGTCTGTTTTATCTGATAAAACATTAGTGATGTCCTTTGTTAACTTTAACTGAGCTTTAACATCTGAGGAGTTGTGATGCACGGCCTTGCCAGAGACATTTTTATATTTGAACAGACAAAGCTTGGCTTGAAAATCCAAGTTAAATTCAAAAAGACTTAATAACAGATTAAAAGAAACATATAATTGGTAAAAAATGAATAAGGTGGATGGTCGGACAGGACAGACCATTAGCTCTAATATTATTTAACAAACCCCCGCAGTCCAAAATTAATATGTATTAACATATGTATTATTAAAGCAGAGCAGAAAGAAATGGAAAAAGAAAAAAAATCAGAATTTTTATAGCCTGTATTGATTCAGAAGGCGTGAAGCATAAAGGTGAAGGTGAGTCTACTTTAATGCAAACAACTAACTTGTTCTAATGCACATCTTTTTACATATTATTAAAAGAGAATTATCCTATTTGACTTCATTAGTTTATTTAATCACCTGTTGGTCTTTAAAATATTTGAACAGGTCTGATTCTTATGGATTCTTTTTGTTTTTGAGTTTTTAAGACCGGCTCTTTGCTGTTTTTGGGTTATTTCGGATATTTCCAAATTGCACTTCAGGCACCCTCTTTTCTGAAGAGTTGTGTCTTCTCTAATGTCACTGCAGCTGCCACTCTCTCTGTCTCAGCGATGTCTCCCTCCTCCGCATTAATATGTGCGTCGGCTTGTATAACTCATCGATTCCGGAAACGTCACACAGCAACATCACTGTTGTTGGTGGCCGGAGACGCTGCAGAGATTGTCTATTAGCCTTATATACGATCATCTACACTACCAGTCAATGCTGATGCCTTTAGTGAGAATCTATAATGTAAATAGTCATGAAAATAAAGAAAAAACATTCAAATGACAAGGTGTGTCCAAACTTTTGACTGGTAGTGTATGGCACAAATAGGCATTCTCTTTAAAGAAAAAGAGTACTGTTTTTTTCAGTTTAGAAAGTTTTAGTACTGTTGTACCTATTTAGTACCGGTAACATGTATGTGTCGATTACATTCAGAAATAATAATAACACAGCTAATCAGAAATAAACATGATCAGTGTAAATTTTATTCTGATTGTTCTGATCATGACTTCCTGGTCTGGGTTAACGTGTGTGTGTCCACATGAAGGTGACACACTTCTGCTTTTGGTATTGCTGGTGGGAACAAAACAGGAAGTAATGTAGTGTGCATGCCATGGGCATTTTTCATTCCATTATATCCTGGATAAATGGCCTAATTTCACACACTCAAATAACATGGCTGACCATTAATGTCGAGTACTACTGTACGTAGTAAAGAGGGATCGATTTAACTTCCTGCTTGGTTTTCAGGCAATACCTGCATCCCAGGAGGTTTCCTCGCCCGATGAAGCGCAAGCAGCAAAGCGCCGCCGTCTGCCCTCTGATTCAGCCCCTCCCACTCTGACTCGCATGGAAACAACCAATCCGTCCACTTGTACCGTCACTTCAGCCTCAGCAAACACAGCGAAACACAACAGATTTCCTACCATGCCGACCTCACAGCCACTGTCCCGGCACAGCATGATACCGCAGGATGTAGCCGCCCAAACCAGTGGTATTCTGTTGGATGCTGGAACCCCAATGGACACAAGCCTCACCCTCACTCAAGCTGTAATGGGGTCATCTCTGGTGTCGGACCCCACACTGACTCCACAGATGACCCCCTTTCTGTCCGCATTGAACTCTGACCCCCTCCTGCCTGCCCTGTCCCCTCCCCACCCACCCCAGCAAATGTACACACCGAGCAGTGGCTATGTTTCCTACATGGAGACTCTTCTCAATTCGCATTTCCCTCAGGATGACGGGCCTGGACCCCTGTATTAAAAAAAACAAACATAAAAAACAACTCCACTATGTCGTTACTGGGTCAACAGAGGCTGAGCCACTAGGAAGTAAGCTAATGGAGGTGGATTCTACTGAGTGCTGTATTAATGGACAAAAACGTTTCCTGGAGCGGCGTTGAGAGCTCGGGGCAGGAGCAGGAAGCTGCTTGGACACATGAGCACTCTTTTAATGCATGTTACTTTTCTATTTTTGAGTTGATGTATTTGCAGTGGTGCTTTGGCCTGCTCTGAAGCAGCAGCTAAAGAGGCTTTTGTATTTTCAACATTACTATTATTATTATAATTGTTATAATTATTATTATTATTATTATTATTATTGTTTTTTGTAAAGTTATTCTTCTCTTTTGTTTTTCTTTGGTCTGCTGCTGGGCTTTTCTCCTCTGTCTTAATATGAATATGTCTCTGGGTGGTATCAACTCCATACCTCGCTGCAATAATTCAGTAACAGCACACTCACATTTTCTTTCTTATACATGAAGCTAATTACTATGGTGGCCTCTCAGCAGTGAGGTCTGGGGTCTCGGTGGACTTCACTCTCCGGGTTTTTTGTTTTTCTTCTTATGAATAACCAGCAACAAAATATCTATTTTTCAACACAGCCACCATTTGCTTGAAAAACTGGTGGAACAAGAGAGTCGCATTAACCATCTACAGGATATTTTAACAGAGGTTTATGTTGTTGTTTGTTGCTGGATTGCAAGAGGTACATGGGGAATGGATGTATAAAAGAAATCAAAAGTATTGTAGGGGTAACTCAGTATTTAAATGTCTTGGTGGAATATTGAAAGCATTATTCGTAATGGGAAAATCGTTTTTGAAAGCAAACACTAGTTGATTTGTCGGAAGGATGCATACACGTTTTTGTGAAGATGTGTCACTGTAGTTAAGTGATGAGACCTTGATATTAATGTCATACAAATAGCTCCACTTTTTCACGCCCACAGCTGTCTCAGGGTTCCTACATGTGGAAAATGAAAATCCAATTTTAATGTGGAAGTCACACAGTTAAGGCCAGGATAAATTGTCTCAAACTTTGTCCTCAGTCGTACGTGGCACATGAATATTTGTTGCTTATATATTTGATCTACTGAGTGAGATCTTTGTTTACTGTCAGATAATCTATATGAAATATAAATATTTGGGGAGGAATAATGTATGTAGGAACCCTAAAATCTGGAAAAGGACATATTTGTACTTGGCCTGAATTGTGCGTGTTGATGATTATTGTATATTGTTAATGTCATCTGTCTTTTCTATCACCGTATTCTTTTTTTTCTGAGATGAACTCACAAACTTGGCCGATCAAAAAAAGAAAGATTAATACCTTTATTTTTGTCAGATTTTTTCAGGCACATTGCTCAGTTTTTACGGACAGCAAATGTTTTTTCCAAATTATGCTACAGAGGTGCTTCAGAAATATCAAAACTACTGATGGACTATGTTTCTCCAAACACTGTCACCTTGTACATACCACAGGCCTTGTGTATTGTGACTCAGATGTGTAAATGTCTTTTCTTTTGCCCCCCCCCCCCCCACCCCGTCACAACAAGTGAAATGTTGGAACACATTTATGTTCCTGTATCTAAATGACTTCCATCAAGAAATCTTATTTCATAGGGATTAAAGTGGGTTGCTAGTTGCTAGCTTTTCTGTGTTCTGTTTGTTCAGTGGACCGGATAGTTGGACAAAATAGAAACAAAATTGTGAGTAACAACTAATATATGATTATTAAACATTATAGCCATGTTTAAAACAATCACTCTATATGTACATTTCTAGAAAGATACTGTTTAAGATATATTATTAGACAGGAATCGCTGGTTTTAGTTAATGAAGGGGCAGTGACAAAAACAAAGTACTTTAATTTTAAATCTTTGTATTTATTTATTTATTTATATTATTGCCCATTCTGCATGGGGTTTTCTTCTGGTTCTCCAGTTTCTTCCCACAGTCCAAAAACTTTGACACTCTAAATTGACCGTATATGTGAATAGATGGTTGTTTGTCTCTGTGTGCGTGGGTCCATACGAGGGTCACCCTATGTCAGCTGAGATTGCTGACATAAGGTGACCCTCGTATGGAGGATAAAGTGGTAGAAAATGGATGAACATTATTGCCCACAAAGTTTTCACAAATCTACATTTGTTGTTGTTACCGGAGCCTCACTGAGCAGCATTTAAAAACCTGTAAACCCAAAAAAACCTTGTATTCAATCCAGAAAAAAATAGTCAGTGTAAAATGTATATATAAAGACTTAAAACATTTTGAATATCCTGGATTTAGAGCAACTCTCCATTACCTACTAAGGTTTGCTTTGAGTCTACATGTGTAGATTATAGAGTGTGACACACTTCAGCTCCTCTTACCCAAATATCTGTAATGACAGCACAAAACCACTCACTCCGGTCCTTTGAAGGCATTTTAAACCTGTAATCTGTGTAATCTCTGTAAACCCAACTCTCTCCTTTGACAAAGTCATGACGATGCCCGTGGGAGATCCATCATTTTGCATCTGAAAGAATCACCAGCTGCGGCACAACATCGAGAAGCTTTTCCTTTCAGGTCTGTGTCATTTTTATTTTATCTTATCAATTCACTTACTAATAAAAAAGGTAAATAATGGTGAAATTTAATTAAGGCCACCAGGGTTACTGTGGGTCTGTGGCATGTAATCGCCTGTTAAAGACATGATCCTTCTCTGCCTCCTCCCACAGATGAGATAGCGAATATTCAATAATTGGCAGAGCAAACAGCAGCCATGTTGTTTATTCCCCTCTGCAGTGTCTCCTTGGCAGGAATTCTGGCTTTGCACATTAAGCACACAGCAGGGAGGGTTGTCTTTGCACTTGCTTGCTGGGTTCATCATCATGGAAGTTATTTTTAGTGTGTAATTAGCTGGAAACACCGTCCAGACCAACCCAGAGTCCCCTTTAAATGAATCCAACATTTTAATTATTATAAAAACATTTTTTGCAAGTGGTTGCACTATGAGAACGCCTGACTCAGTTTCAAAAGGAATCTAGATGAGATACGCATTAGTCAAGTTTAGTCAAGCCCCCCCCCCCCCTTTATATCGCCACATCATGTTCACAGTTAAATCTGAATGGAACAAAGCACAACTGCTTATGTTGTGCAATTATTCATCAGTACACTGTGGTGGAAGAAGTGCATTTAACTGCTCTGTCTTCATATTCCTGCTCCTTGCTGCACACTCACTTTTACTGCACTAAGGTTGGGGAGTTGTAATGTGTTGTTCTCCAAATTCTAGCTGAACTCTGTGCTGCTTTGTTGGAATATGACAGATCATTAAATGCAACAGTTAGTCAAATACCCCCCCACAGATCACGCCCAACATTTAATCACTTGTTTCTTGTCCCATTGCAGACATTTCCTGAAATTTTCATCCAAATCCGTCCTTTACTTTTCGAGTTATGGTATCAACAATCAGACAGACAAACAAACAAACTCCGGCGAAAACACCTTCTTGGCGGAGGTCAATAAGCGTTTATATCCACACCCCAGGTCTGATCCACACACCTCCGCCTGCACTATGACAACATTTCATGCAAACTGCTTCACTAGCTTTTGAGTATTTGTGTTTACAGTCAGACAAAACATTGCTGAAAACACAACCTCCTTGGTGGAGGTGATGAGTGAGAGGAATCATTTATTTCCAGATTAGTATGTGGCCTAGACAAAGTGCTTTTAGCATTAAACAGTTATGACCTGATTCTGTCCGGCAATCAAGCATCGTTACAGATTTTGCAGAAGAAAATTACGTCATATGGTCAACATTTGCCAGCGAGATAAAAATACACCCCCGACCGCCAAAATGGGATCAGTAAAAGCTAGAGCCGTTGTTTCTATCCTTCGCGTCCTCTCGGCGCTCTAACGGGATTCACTTTTTGACTCTTTCATGCCAAGATCGTCTAAATGTGGATTCCCAAAGAGAAGAGGACAGAAGTGGAGCAGGAGAAGGTCACTGAAGGAACAAGAAAGCTGTCTCTTATGGACAAACTGTTAATGTGGGCATTAGCTCTCTCTTTCTCTCTCTCTCTCTCTCTCTTGCAAACACACACACACACACTCACACATGCATACACACACTGTGTGCATATGCCCAGGCTGCATTGCTCTCGCTGGATCAGGGTGGCCATTAACATTCTGAAGTGCCTGCTGTGTCTTTGCAGAGCAACTGGGGATGTGCCAGCTTGGCAATTACTTTAACAACTCCAGAGTTTGATTTCTTTATTCGGTTGAACTTAGCCAGGGGTAAAACTAAGGAGAAGCGTGAGGAAAAGGACTTCAAAGGACAAAAGTTTATGCTGACCCGACTGTGCTTCGGTGGAGGAAAAGAACAGGGAACTTTTTACTCTATTCACTAAGTATCAAAATAAAAAACTGTGTGCCGTTAGTGTTGCAGAGGCCATGTGCATTTCTTAGGTCAAAGGTCGTGACAGCCAGTCTCCACCAAAGTGTCCTTCAGTTTGACATTAAAACTTCTAACTTGCTCCATGACTATCAGACAGCTGAATGTCTCACATAGAAATGGAAATGGGTGAATGCAGAGGGATCTAATTGCAAATGGAAGTGGCAATTATGTTGACAAGCTGGTTGATATGACAGGCTCCATTATAGCCCTAAGCCTTTATTACATGTCTGCCTAGTAAATCACATCACAGAGGCAGTATTATCATAATGACTCGGTGGAGCTCAATTTGTCAACAATGTCCCCTGTTTGAAGGGGACTGGATTGAGTAGTTGAAGGCGGCTGATCTTTATGAACTCCCATAAACACGGAGGGCTTTCAAGTGACGTGGCCGTGGATGCACTGTCTCTTCTCAGATCCATTAAGACATCCTGTAGTGGCCGAGTCTGGAAACCCCTATATCCATCAGCATCCAAGATCGTCATTGGTTGGGTTTTTTCAACAGGAAGTGCACAGCATCCAACACCATTTTCTCTGAACACTGATGTTGTTAGAGGGAATGTTGGGAGGGAGGAAATTGTTTGACTTGAGTGTCTGCTTTTGGTGATGCAGCTCTGTTACTAACAATTCTTCCATTTGTTTCCTCTTCCTCAGGACAGAATTAACTGAAATGGAGAGAGGGTTGTCGAAGAGCAGGAGGGGGGGGGGGAACAATGCTGTTAAGTGCCGGGCCTTATTAACAAAGTGAATCTTCATCCAGTCACACACGACAAATAAATGGCCACCCCCTTGAAGCTCTTAATCGGCCCATTAGTCTTTGAGCGGCCACAGCCTCCTCTTTTTTTCCCCCTCTCTCTGGCTCTTTCCCTTCAGACCAGTCCAGATCCATCCATCACCTCACATTTGCATGCCGACCACACACGCTGACGGAGCAGAGTGCGCAGCTGGAGATGCTACATCATATTTACTCCCTTACTCGTGCAATAAACACTGCTCTCCACGTCTCCAGCATGCCTCCTTTCCTCTCTCCATCATTTAAACACTCACATTACTCCTTTTCACAAGTAACCGGCAAACTCATCTGTTCAAGACGCTTCATTACGTCTGCTTCCCTCGCATCATCTCCAGTTGCAAAAAATAAGAAGTAAAAATCTGTTAATTTGAAAAACGAGATCATACTGTGGAATATTTCTGCTAAGTTTTATTTGCTGTTGATATGGCTTGAATCTCATTTAATTCAAACTCGCCCTGCGACCCGCTGTACAGAAAGTGACTAAATGACTATAACAGATGAATATGCTAAGTAATGACAGGGTTTGCTGCTCTAAGTCAGCCTAATTAATCACCAGACGGCGTTCTGAGGCGCTTCCAGAGCTGCACAAACACAGTCAGACTCTCAGAGAGCTGGCATGCTTATCTGTATGTGACCTGCACTTATTTTCTCTTCACTTTCATTCCATTTCTCAGCTGCCACCCGCTTCACCCTCTGCTAATTCAGCCGCTTAAATCTCATTTCAGACACAATTAGCCTTTAGCCCATCCAACCTGTGTGTTTTTTTCCCTTTTATCCTTTGTGAACATTTCCACTCCCCGATAAAGATCATTATTGAGGATACTTAGACGGAGCTCTGATCACTTACAGGAGAAAACACAAAAGGGGCCTTTTAGCAGGCCCATTAAGAGACTGTAGAAACCTTTGCTTGTTGCCACACCAGGGTTATCAATAATGGAAGCATTTATTTCATTCCTCGACTACACGTTTTTGCATTTTGAAGAGACTTTCACCGAAGCAAAGCCCAGACCTGCTGCTGTTACTTATTCTGAGGAAACTCTTAACTGCAGAGCTGACAAAATGATGACACTCATCAGTTTTACTCTGCGGACGAGTCGGAGCATCATTTTACTGCCTCTGCCTGTGAATTGGTTGATTCTTCAAATGCACATGTGGATATTTGTTTTGTGTGACTAAGTGCATAATGTGTCTCTGTGTGTTTGTGTGTAAATGGTTTTGTATTTATCGAGCGCTTTTCTGGTCTTGATGACCACTCAAAGCTACTTTACGCTGCAGTTTTTGCCATTCACCCAGTCACGCCCGTTCACTCACACTTTCATACAGTGCAGCTACGTGCAGCAGTGTATGATCACTCAGCTTTCATACCCATTCACAGGCTGCCGGCACAGTCGTCAGAAGCAACGTGCGGTTAAGCGTCTCGCCCAAGGACACGGCGGCATGTAGATTAGAGCCGGGAATCAAACCCAGTACCTTTCAGTTGAAAGACGACTCGCTCTTCCTCTGAGCTACCGTGTGTGTGTGTGTGCTTGTATTTGTTAAAGAGCCCATATTATACCCTATTACCCCAAGTTAAACTAGTTCCTGATGCCCTAATGAACATGTCTGTGATCAAAATATCATAAGGATGAAGCACAATAGCAGTTCAATAACCCTGCCAAAACAGCTTTTTTTCAGAATGCTCGGTTTTGTGCCTGGTCATTTACATGCAAATGAGATACAGGTAAACACACACCCACTGCTTCCAGTGGGTGTGTGTTTACTTTAATAGCATTACTTTAATAGCATTAACGACCAAAACTTGGTCCAAATGAGGCAGATCCTCATTTCTGAGGAACTGGTTAAGTGAGGGTTATGGTTTACAAAGTGATTTGGTTAAGGTTAGGGTAATGCTTTGGTCAGGCTGTCCAAATGAATGGAACTCGATGAGAGTCCGTGTGTTTTTGTGTGTAAATCTGTGCGGAAATTAATTCAGCGACCGGATAACATTTTTGTTTATAGGTTGTCCCCGAAATCTCCATGGCTCTTAACCTGAAAAGCAAAGCTGTCTGCAACTTCAGTTGTTTAGCAAAGTGTTTTTTTGTACTCTGCTTTTAACAGTGTGATGTTTTTTAACTGTAAGCTCATCAAAGCAAACGCCGTCTCTGCAGCAGCCAGTGCCCTCGAGCAAGAGCGTCCACTCATCTCTTTCATCCGCAACATGAAAAGTAAATGCTAAATATCCTTATATAAACATGTATTTGAACACTCCCCCCCCCCCTTTTTTTTTCTTCTAACTTCTACACCATAAAGGAAACTACTACTATACTTCCAAGAGACTGTCAGTATAAAATGCAGTGTGCGTTAATGAAATGTCTTTATAGCTTTGTATTGTTGGATTGAGCGACTCTTGGACTCCACTCTACAGTTAAGTTTTCCTTTAAATAAACACGTTTTTATATATACAATTTCCTAAATTATTCTTACCACAATGACATTAAATGGTTTGTCAAATCCTTCAAAGAAAGCAATCAAAAATAACTACTCAGGTTATAAAAGCAAAATCTCTGTCAACTTCAGGTAAATACTGAGATTGTCGTGTGTTAGCACTCAGCAGATTGAACTCTGCCGCACGGTTGTGTCACCTCCTCCTCCTCCTGTGAAATAACTGTTATTTCCTGGTGCAATTGGCAGTGTGAGGTGTGGAGCATCTCAGCGGGTGAAGGGTGGAGACAAAGCTGAGCTGGGCTACCTCAAGGTGAACCATCGGGGAGCCCACACAGAAGGAGGGAAAGTGGGGGTGTAGAGGATAATGAAGGAAAAGAAGAAAAGGAAATAAGGACTTACCGTGAAAGTGTGGTTGTATGAGATGCTGACATATGGTTTTAGCATTCAGTTCAGTCCATTGTTGGTGGGGACACAAGAAAAAAAGCAAGAAATTCAATGCGCACCTGTTTAAATCTTTACAAGATTTTTGCAGCTTTAGCTCAAACTAAACCTGAAGTCTTTAATCCACAGACAACAAAGAATTATGCTTTTTTTTTTGTTTTTTTTTAGCTCTTGGGGACACAGAAGCTGGTGGTCTATTGCTGCCTTACTTGTTAAGTCACTAAGACAAATCCAAAACCAAGGTTTCCAAACACTGAGAGCACAAAATATGTTGTGAATGCATGAGATATTTCACTGTAAAACTTAAAGATGGAGGTAGCAGATGATCCTGCGTGCCATGATGTAAAATCAATCAGACAAACATATTCTTTAGATATTGTAGACTTAAGCAGGCCTAGAATTTATTCAGTGAGCCTTTTGTATCCCCCTGTTGGCAGCCATGTTGTCCATGTCTCCGGGCTGCTTCTCAGTAGCTGCAGAACAGCAAAGTCCATGGTACAGCATGGTAATCCTCTGTCTGACCACACACCTCAGCACTATAACCCTGTGTCATGACTGAAAAGAAGAGGAGGGAAAACAATTATTACTTCACAATAATTCAGAGCTCAAAGCTCATCATGCATAATTTGTGTGTAATTATAAAAAGCAAACCCTCAACTCCTCAATCAGCACCAAGGACGCGACCTTGGTGCATCAGTGGCAGCAGCAGCAGCAGCAGCAGCAGCAGCAGCCCCATTCGCCTCACCTCCATTTGAAGAGGAGAGTGTGGGGATGTTTTTGTTGTGCTGTTGCTTTAAGGTAAATTCATGTTTTATTTAGCATTGTTTTTGTTTCACGCCAAAAAAATCTGGTCAAATTTGTAATAGACACCAACCATTAAACCGTCTCAGATGTGACGGTGAATTCTTTAATGTTGTTCTTCAGAAAATATGAAGTATGTTTATATATCTGTGTGTGTGTGTGTGTGTGTGTGTGTGTAGGTTTGCATGGTTCTCTGTGCTCTGTTTGTCAGTGTTTAGAAATGGATACAAGCGCACACACGTATTTTCATATGCAGGTGTTTGTGTGAGTCTGTGTGTGCTTGCCTGCTTGTGTGTTTGACAGTGTGTTTGTGTGTGTGTGTGTGTGCGAGAGAGAAGAGAGATTTCCTTCCCATAATTAAAAAAAGCTAAGATGGAAGAGGAGAGGGAACGCTTTAAATGACATTAATTATCCTCCTCTGCTCGTTTGCCACACCTGCGCTGCCGTAGGAGGGATTTCATTTGAATAAAACTAAATTAAATCTGCATCACAGAGAAAATGGAGTGTGTGTGTGTGTGTGTGTGTGTGTGTGTGTGTGTGTGTGTGTGTGTGTGGGATGGGTTGTCTGCGCGTCATTTCAGAGGGTCAACATTAACAACCAGGGAATTATTACAAGAAAACATATTTGTTCCCACTGAGAGGAGAGGGACAAGTGTTCATTTGATTAATTGTCAACAGAGTCAGCTGGAGAGATTATCTCTCCATTTCCCATGCGGTTACCCAGCGGCTGCCAGCCAACAGGGGGCACTAGTACACCAATGTCATGGGGAAACATGCAGTTGTCAAAAACATATACACTCCCCAGACACTTTATAAGGTACACCGTGACAGGGCACCTGATAAAGTGGAAGTGCTTTCTGGATAGTTTTTGTTTTTCTGACCATTCTCGTTGAAATACTCAGACCTTAATCTTAACCATGTCCGCTTAAATAGCCACAAATGCACTGCATTGCTGCCATGTGATTGGCTGATCAGATATTTACAGTAACAGGCAGTTGAAGTAGTGATTTAGCGGCGAGTGACTGTAATAGTGTCCTGGGCATGACGTTAAACTGCAACCACAGGCTGCAGAGAGGGAGCATCTTACCTCAGCAAAGGTCCTTTGGCTAAGGAAAATGTCCCTGATGATAGACCTGGTCCTCCTGCATGTCTGTATGGCACGTCCAATGTTATATCATGAACTCTCCTATCTGCTGCCTGCTGCCTGGTAGGTCATTCCTTTTTTAGGAACAAAGCACGCTCCGAACAACAGAGCCGCACCTTCCTGGGCCGCCTTACACGTGGCTGTTCCTGCACCTGTCGAGCAATGACCGTCTAAAGGCGAGAAGGTGGTGAACACCCGTGTGCTGATGGGAGCAGGCAGAGGAAGCTTCTGGGAGCTTCTAGTCATGACTGTAGGGTGATGGCTAAAGGGTGGAGCAGATACGGTGCCTTTGTCCTCCTACAGTGACCGAGCAGCCCTATCTAGGGATGGCACGGCTCTCCACATAATGGAGAAGAGGATAGAAAATTGAGAAAAAAAACTCTTATAAGAGAGAACGCAGACAATGTGGACCTCAACACACTGGCACCAATCCCAGTACACCCTGGACAGGTCACCAGTCCATCACAGCGACACATAGAGACAAACAACCATCCACTCTCACACCTTTACAGTGTCCAATTTGCCTAATCCCCTAATCTGCATGTTTTTTTCGACTGTGGGAGGAACCTGTAGAGTTCCTTCTATTTTCTAATCACCCACAGGTTATTTTCACACACCTACTCGTGGGTATGAAAAGAGTTTTAATACAGGGCTTAATTCCGTCCTATTAAACATCCATTAGCCATTGATTAGTTACAATCGCCAAGATTGAAGACTCAGATGTACTTAAGATGTTCTAACGTTAAATTAACTTCACATCTAAGTGCAAGCACACACACACACACACACACACACTCTCATGCACTTACACATGCACATTAATAATGCAATGTGTGGTCACGTCCACCATTTTTGAAGGTGCCGGCAACATCTCATGGCGCAGAACAAAAACAAAGCATCAGATCCATCCACACAAAATCAATTTAGGATTTTATGTCCAGCTGTTATCAAAGCCATTGTTGGTGCTGAGAGCTACACCTGCAGACATTATGCAGGAGATGATGAGCCGCTGGTGCACAAATTGAAAACTGAGACATCGGCTTTCACTGTGTCTGATTGTCTGTCTGACAGAAGTCCACCCTGACAGGAAACCACCCATCACGCTCTGGTAAGTCCTCATCAGCCCTCCCTCTCCCACTCGTCCTTAGATCATCTAGTGGATCATTATCACATCCAACACATCTTATTATCTCCACCCACTTCAGTGAGCAGACTTATTTCTTTTGCCAAGTAAGTAACACAACACTGCTCTGT
The DNA here is from genome assembly GCF_963457635.1 of Microchirus variegatus. Taxonomy (NCBI): domain Eukaryota; kingdom Metazoa; phylum Chordata; class Actinopteri; order Pleuronectiformes; family Soleidae; genus Microchirus; species Microchirus variegatus. The sequence continues at coordinate 10,675,102 of NC_139805.1, forward strand.
TGCAAACACATTTCAAAATTCATAAGTTTGGGGAGTTTCTTCAGGGATCTTCTAACACATAAAACTTAGAAAAACCTCATTTTTATCAAGATAAACATCTGGGAGGTTTTTATGAGAAAGACCAGACTTTATCAGATTTGATCAGACTGGAAACTTACTTCTCTGAGGAGGGAAATATCACAGTTGGGATTACTATTCACATTAAAATGTACAAATGAGTGGATATTAGTCAGTGTAGTTGTGGTTTGGTCGATGACAGAGCAAAAAAAAAAAAACACGAACCAAAACATTTACGCCATTTTCTGACCACTGAAATTCTCCAAATTGAACACAAGTAATAGTCTACTGTGAAGTAAATGAAACCACATTCGAACATTTAACTCACAACTTTCCGGTTGAAAGACAGCTCACCCTACCACTTAAGACTTTTACTTAGTAAGATACGTTTACTTTTACTCACATTTCCCTTTAAGGTACTTAATACAAGACTGAAAAAAAGTAGTGCCAATGGACATGTTGTCAGCTAGCACTGATCTCACTGATTTCTGTGTGGTTTCGTGCACAGTTAGATATATAACTCTAGTTATAATATAACTCAGCAGAAGGAGAACACAATTACTACACCTGTATATACAGTATTATATACAGGTGTAGTAATTGTATTCTCCTTCTACTTCCTTTCTCTTGTCAACAGTTGTGTTGCGTGGTCTGATTCTGCCCACGTGTTTGCAGCACAGGTTCCATGCACAAAATGCACATAGGTAAAAGGGTCTCCACTTGTTGCAGCGTGGCTGGTCAGTGCTCTGGTGGTAGCTGTGGCTTCGCTCGAGCTTCTCCTGGGTTCGGTCTCGTATCCTGAAGGTAGGTCTGCGTTTTCTTGTCCTTCTGTCTGTCTGTCTGTCTGTCAGTCACTGAACTGAATTGTTGTCGTGCGCTCTCTGCTGCAGTGTGTAGTTAAACCGTTGTATCCTCTGGTTGCCTGTGGGATGTACTGTAAGTGAACATAACTGTAGATTGTTAATCACTCAATTTACAGTTATTGATCATTTAATTTTCAATTAAATTCCATGATTTGGATTTGGGTTGGTGGAGGTTCTGGTGATGGTGTAGCCCTGGATTTGGCTGCTGTTTTGGCTCTGTTCATTTTCCTGGTCGCCTCTACATAGTTACATTTTTTTGTGAAAACATGCAGTAAACTGTAAATAACTGCCAGATATTGAACGTTATTCTGGAAAACTGGGCAAAAGCACTTACTCATAGGACATTTTGAGGCTTAGATGTTAAAGGGTTAATACATTTCCTTGGGTGAAATTCCCCATGTGGCACTGTCACAACACTTATATACATATATTTATTTCCAGAACTTCCCCCTGCTGGCCCGTCACTGAAAGATCATTGCTCGGTCTTCCACGTGAATGTGACTTAACCCACGAGTTAGTCAGACGAAGCATGTGTTGCCTGCAAAAACACAAGTCTAAAACTTTGACGACAAAGATGCAGACTCCTTATCTCCCTCCGTGTGAATAACAGCTCTTACCCTCACCACTCAAAACAAAGGCGAGGAAGCAGCAATGAATATCCTTGTGTGTTGTGCTGAAAGTATCTCCGCCGTTAATGTCACCGAATTACACTCTTGCCTGAGGAGGGATGTGATGAAGTGACGGCCTTGTAAGGTGACATAAATACCCCACAACCCCTTCATTTTTAAATGCACACGGTTGAATCTATTAAAAAAAAAAAAAAAAAAAAAAAAAGCCTGGGAGGCTTCATTAGTTCATTACTTCAGCTTATGGTTGGAGCCTGTGAAGGTCCAGCTTTGCAGCAGTTTGTGCTTTTGCATGTAACTCCGCAGTTACTTTAACAAATGGAGCCGCACATTCCTGTAATTAAAACCAAGATGTTGGGACATAATTCTTAATTAAGCTTTAATGTAATCAGGTGTGATAGCAGGACAGAACTCTCCTTAAAGCAAAGGAGGCCTTTATAATGAGGTGATTAATGGACTTGAGAGGGAAGAAGACATAATTGGCTGGTCGTCCCTCGTAGCTTTAAACGGTACGCCGCTCATCGTCGTCCGCATGAAAGAAACACCTTCCATAGCCATAGCTAATGTCCGAAGATATTAGGATTACACTTGTACACGTCCGGCCACCACGTGCAGCACAGCAGGGTCGCTCCCTGCACACACTGTCACAAACACTGAGGTTTAAGACTTAAAGGTCAGTACATAAACCTTTTTTTAATATCAGGGCTGAAGAAACTGTTTCACTGCGCTCTCGCGTCCCCTCTGGCAAAGCTGGGGTTTATGTTGCACCTGCAACCACGCCCAACACTGTAATGTCACAGTGTAATAACACCCTGAAGTAAACGTCTACAATGCTGCAGCAGAGGAAAGAATAGCTGGAGGTCAACAAAACAAAGCAGCCACTTATATTACCACACCAGAACAAATAAAAAGCCAAGGAAGGATCTTTTTAAACTAAAAGTTCGGCGTAGTTTAGGTGCAAAAGAACTTTCTCCTTGAGCAGATTTATAAAAGTTTTTCCAGTTCTCTAACTTTGCTGGTTTATCACTATGCTTCTTTGAGTTATACCTTTATGGTGCCTCTAGCTATAATAAAACACTTACCTTTACATTTAGATAAGCAGGCAGTTTTCAACCAATAATGATGCCTGTGTTTCTCCAGTGAGCTGCAGAGACTTGCTCTCTGCACGTTCTGTTGCATATATATCAATATTTATTTGTACCTAGACCCACTTATGTGACTGTGATGACCTTGGGCTTGTTCCACAGAAATTGTCAACTTCAAATGTTAATTTGCAACATGACTGCATTCATTTGGACACATTTCAGTAGTCAGGACAAATGTCAAACCTGCAACCAATGCATGAGCTTACAAGAGCCCCCGGAGGAAGTTATCTGCAATATGCCAATAATCTGCATGTAAGCATTTCTTTAAAAGCCCCTTCCCTGATCTAAGGCAGACTCCCGATGTGAAGGTTATGGGGGAAAAGTACTCTGAAATTACACACTTTTGATTTTCAGATGTGGTGAAAAGCACCTTAATTGACCTTGTTCTTTTTGGACTTTATTTGTGCAAAGGTGTCAGTTTAATGATTCAAAGCAGTAATTGTTACTTGTGCCCCTGAGGCAGAAAGTGTACATGCACCCCCTCCTTCCACCGCCTCATAGCTCACATAGTTCACCTACTTTTAACTTATTTGGCTCTATTTAGGCCTAGCGTCCTTGAATACAATTCAATTCATTTGGACAGTCTGAACAAACCTTAAAGGAGTCATATTATACCCTATTTCTCCAAGTTAACCTAGTTCCCTGGTGTCCTAATGAACATGTCTGTGACATGCTTTGGTCAAAATACCATAAGGATGAAGCACCATAGCAGTTCAATCACCCTGTTAAAACAGCCCTGTTCAGAACGCTCTGTTTAGTAGCTGTTTACTGATGCTACTGGGAGCTAACAACAGTTAGCATTTGGAAAAGTGATCATTTGCAGGCTCTAGCAGGCACATTGCTGTCATATATAACATGTATCCACTGGACAGATAAATCCTCTGAGGCTGGAAGTTTGTGTAGAACTCTGTGCTGCACTGTGGAGCCAAGAATAGAACTTTTTGTGGACTTCCAGTTTTCGGATACCGTTGCCCTTGCCACTGCTCTTGTGTGTTTTATCTCCTGGACTTAGACTGAGGAGGATCACAAAAACATGAGTGAGTCATCTTTTTTCACACTTTGCTGACTGATAGGGTCTCTAGAGTCCCAAATATAAGGATTTAAATGATTAAAAAGTTGCTTTTGCATAAATAGTTACTGCCCCTGATGCCAGTCTCGGCATGTAGGGCAGCAGATTTTGCATAATATGTCCCCTTTAAATATATCCGGTTAATGCCTAACCCTAACCTTAACATTACCACAATTCAAATCTTAGCCCTACACATGCACGGTTAAATCTAGCTAAGGCCGTAGTCCGACTAAGACAGGCAATTGGCCAACTTGCAGAGTCTGCGTATCAATGCTGAGGAGGAAATTGATTTATTGGTATGTCTGACTCCGCCAAATGGAGTACGTTGAGATGGATGGTGAGATGGATCATGCTGTGGTTCTGCTGTTCATCGAGATACAAATCAGATGGAGCATGGCTCTTGTTGTTGCCGTGTACCATATTTTGTACTGTAGTATCTAGTGGTTTTATGAAGAAATGATGATGATCTTCTGTGTGGCTGACAGAAATGTCCCCATGATTCTGTGAGTGCAATGTTTCTTTAAAATATGAAACAACAACATGTGTTACATGAGCTAATCATTTGGATTTTTTAATCTCGAGAAAAAAAAAGTATTCATAATACGAAGGTGAAACTCTAACAGACATTACCTTCAGATTTGTTAAGCAGAGGAAAAATCTCTTAATTGATTCATGAAGGGGCCTTGGTGATACAATCCAAATAACCCTCATCATTAGGGCTGTAAATGATGCAGAGTCGTGCAGCGACCTGAATCACAATGTGTCTTTTCGACTGCACTCAAAAGCTGCTACTTTAATTTAACATTTTAAAGTGAAGATGAGCTTATTAAGCATGTTTATAGAAGCAGTGTATTGGGTGGTATTTTTTTTAATACCACAGTGTCACAGGAAATGTGGACTTTTTGTTTGCATGGTCAGTGTGAAGGCAAGTGTGGAGTTTTATCATCATGGGCTTTTAAAACTCGTCCACAGCTGATTTCTCTCCAGTAATTATTCAGCCCTTCAAGCCTGTGTCGGAGAAGCTGCAGCTACAATTCATTGATTAATGGGGATTAATGCGATATATACGTCTCATACCCTGGAGCTGTGTAAGAGGAGGAAAGTGCTGCCACTTTAGTCATTTTCAAATACCAGGAGTTGTCATGAAAACCAATGTGTGTTGAGGCGAATTTAAAGCTTCATTTCTCATGTAATTTTCCCCCATTTTTTTTCATGCTCCTCCACGTCACCATATGAAGAATCTAGTGCCAGGACGGTGTGCGTCTTCTGTTCTAAAGGAAACGTTCATTCAACATACCAATGGAAAGCTGTTAAAACAGCTGCCAATGCCAAACCTTGCAATTCCAGCCTTTTTTTTTCAAAGAACACAGCTTAATTTTTTTTAACTGCCCTTTCTTCCTGAACATTCAAACCGTTTAATACAAAGCGTTGAACTTAATAGCAGCAGGATTTCCTGAATGTTGCTTAAATCACAGCTGGTATAGTGCTCTGTGTGGAAGCATATCATATGTAATGTCTTTATAATCAAACACAAGTGGTGACTGTGAAAGAGATTTCCTCTCTGTTCTGTTCTGCATGATGGAGAATTGATTGAATTATGCAATAATCGTACATTATATTTAGTCATTAGGGAGCAGATTGTTTACAGTTGGTTGCTTAATTGCAAAAGATACTGCGGCGTTGCAGCAATGGCAACAAATTTGAACAATTGATGTTAAGCAAAGCTTATTTGTTTTAGTTTTCACTGGTGGTGGTGGTGGTGGAGAAAATGATCGTTTCGATCAAGCGAAGATGTGGAATTTACTTACAAACACGCATTAAAAGCTGCTGCAGATGCCGATCAGCACTGAGATTCTGCCCATGTTCAGATGTTGCATCAGAAATTAAAGTGCACAACCTGAGCAAGGGAAGTTAGACAATCAGAGTTATGAAAATATGTTTATGTCTTATTTAGGATTTAAGATGCTGGTCACACTTCACCATAGAACCACGTGTAAATTGACAGTCTTTTGTTTTGCAGAGCGACTCTTATGCCTGCAATTAGAATGGACTTTCTAATGTCAATTAAGCCTCATATTGAACTTCTGTTTGCAAAACATCAACATGACGCCAGCCAAAGGAAGGATTCTTGTCTACTTTCTGTTTGCCCTCTTAGTTTTTCTTGGTACAGACATTGTTTGCACATTTGAAAAAAAAAAAAATACTGAGTCCAGTCACACACGCTTCCAAACTCCGGAGGTAATATTTGCAACTGTGTGAGCCGAGCCGTAGATGATCACATATTAACAGGAGTATCCACAGATTCAGGCAGCTCCGCTTCCTCTCCTGCCAACATGGATACTCCAGAGCTATAGCTGCTCTTTGGCCCAGTAAGCAGAGGTTTTCTGTTGGCTTTGCTCTCTGCCCCGTACTTCACAGCTCAATCTGGCAAACCTCAGCATCTAATCAGGCCTCCAGTCACCGCCAGTCTCATCCCAGCTGTTTGAACTGGAGAGCCGAGACAGAGGAGGAGAGGGCTGGAAGCCTCAGTGGAGAGGAACCACAATGGCTGTGACGAGTCCTCCAGCGGCTTTTCAAAACCTGCTGCACAGTAGACATGTGGACTTTTGTGATTCTCTTGGAAGAATATTTAAACAAGCTTCTTCGGGAGTTTTATTTTTGATTTACGTTTCTGAATAAGTGATAATGAGGGAAATCCATTGAGGATCAGTACATGCAATGGGGTCGTGTTTGTCTCAGGCAGAACAATCCATATTCCATAATCCATCACTGTAATGGCAGCAGAATCAGTTCAGCTCTTTTTTCCCCTGACATCCCAGAGATTTTTGACCCTTTTTTACCTGCATTTCTGCAAAATTCAACCAGCAACTCTGCATCTGCTCATTCATGCAGTATATAGTATTCAAGTAGAAGAAACCTTTAAAAAGTAAGTGGATGTGAGACCTGTGTCTTGCACTGTGTCACGTATAAATCCCTTTAAATGGCAAGTGTTCAGGTCTGCTCCCTCATTTTTTATTCCCATTTAGTTTTTTGGCTCACTCTCTGTCCTTTCCTGTCTCGTCTAAATTTAACCTCCCCCCCAGCTCACCTTGTGAGCTTTATCCCCATGTTTTATATTTTTTTGCTGCCTCTGGTCTCAATTGTGATGTGGTAAAAAAAAAAAATGTAAGTAGCACATGTGATTCTCAGTCATTGTCCCTGCACTCTCATGCAGCCACAATGCATCTGCTGCTTGCTTTCATTCACCACAGAGTTAAATAAACGACAAGAAACAGACAGATTCAGACTAGAAACATGTTCTTGGATTTGTCAGGTGAATCGAAGTCAGAGTGAACGTCAAGTGTGACAAAGTCCACACCCACACTGTCTCTTTTCCCCCTAATGTCTCCCCGTTTCAAACACACAAATTCACACATGATCATGTCCTAAAATGTCAGCTGCCTCTCGCTGTACATGTTGCCACTAGGGGGCAGTAAAACTCCATATGTTGACCACATGAGAATTGTCTTCACTGTCCACACCCACACTCTCACAAAAGTATTTGTATACATTTCCCCACCCATAAAACTTTTATTTTTGTGTCCTCAAATAACATTGTCTTAGCACAGCATTTATTTTTTTTAATTTTATTTCATTTTCATCATGAATAATTAAGCCAAGCTTGTTTTTATTGCAAATGTAAGTGATTATTGCTCCATCGTTCCTCATCTCAGTGTCTCTGTCAGCTTTTAAAGCTACTAAAACTATTAGAAAAATTACAGTTAGCAAACGGCGGCTATCAAATCTTGAAGGCAATTTAAGTAATTGTTTTACTGTGCTGTCAAACCATTTTAAAATCCTCTATTTTTCAGTTTCGTCTGTAATAAAAATAATCCGTAAAAGGAAAAAGACTGATGCGTATTTCAGAGGTAATGTGAATGCTTTCAGGACAAAGTGTTTACAACATTTTAAATTGTTGTTTTTGTGACCAATCAAAGGCAAAAAGGTTGATTTTCAGATGTCTGATAGGACATCATTTGACATGAAGTCTGGACGCTCTTCTGTTCTCCTCACACTCACTGTGCTGTCACACAAACACCGATATAAATAGAGGACTGCCTGTGTGTGTGTGTGTGTGTGTGTGGACTCCTCTTTGGCTACGGCATGGATCTCATTTCAGGAAGTGGAATTAAAGCTGGCTGAGTCCTAATCCCAGTGTAATAAACCCCCCCCGCCCCCATCTACCACACACACAATCTTCCCAGCCCATTCTGTGAAGCAAGGAAAGGAAGAGTGTAGAGAAGAAGGTAGAATGTAGAGAGTCGAGCGTGTGTGTGTTTGTATAATCAATTCAGAAGGTGAATTATTTAACTCAATCAACTCAACACTCCAGTAACATGTTTCATTTGACTGTTCCACACGTTTGAACTGAACTGGGCGAAAAGAGCGTTCAGTTTTGTGGGATACTCTCCAAACTGAACTTGAAATGACAAAACGCATTTAATTTGAAGCAAATTTTTTTCTGCTCCGTCTTAAATGACAGACTATGGAAATCCGTTGATTAATGCGCTGCTCTTTAACTGTCACGTTTAAAAACCACTGTTTTAATTGCATTTAATCTGCTTCTTGTATTTGGGATAATTTATTAAAGGTCCCATATTATGCAAAATCAACTTATAATCAATATCACAATCAATTTAAATCCTTATATTTGGGACTCTGGAGGTCCTATCAGTCGCCAAAGTGTGAAAAAAGATGACTCACTCATGTTTTTGTGGTCCTCCTCAGTCTAAGTACAGGAGATAAAACACATGATGTTGACTTCCGCACTCACTGGGACGTCACAATGCACTTAATTCCTGGAATTGTTGTCTCGCGGAAGCTCCGCTTTGTCTGTAAAACACGCGAGAGTGCTGGCGAGGGCAACGGTATCAGAAAACCAGAAGTCCACAAAGTCTGTGAGAAGTTCTATTCTTGGCTCCACAGTGCAGCACAGAGTTCTACACAAACTTCCAGCCTCAGAGGATTTATCTGTCCAGTGGATACATGTTATATATGACGGCAATGTGCCTGCTACAGCCTGCAAATGATCACTTTTCCAAATGCTAACTGCTGTTAGCTCCCAGTAGCCTCTGTGGCTGATGTAATTTCCTGTCCCTTAAGTTTCCTTTTACTTTTTTTTAAGGTGGACTTAAAGAGATACTACTAAACAGAGCGTTCTGAACAGGGCTGTTTTAACAGGGTGATTGAACTGCTGTGGTGCTTCATTCTTATGGTAATTTGACCAAATCATGTCACAGACATGTTCATTATAGGACACCAGGGAACTAGGAGACACTTGGAGAAATAGGAAATAATATGAATCCTTTAAGACGTGTGCTACTGACCTCTTGTCCAGGTCACCCTTGTTAATGAGATCTTGATCTCAATGGGTCTTTCACCTGGTTAAATCAAGCTTAATAATAATAATACAAAAAACAACAACTTGAACAAGACATAAAATTTAGTAAAATTTCCAGTTTGAGTAACTCTTGAGTAACACTTTCTTAATCTTACACTGACAGTGGTGATGTAATAAACTGTCAGCCTTTCTGTTCACATTATTTAGCCATTTATCAAGAAAATTTAATCACCAATAAAGGATACCGCTAAATTCCAAAATTTTGGTGCAAATCAGGTTTAAAAGACTACTTAATTAATATTATACTACCTACAAAATGAATTGTTGGGGAAAAAAACAAGAGCATGAAATCATCGTCTTTTATACGTCTGCTGATTTATCTCTTGTTCAGTGTTGGATGATATGATATATTCAGCACGAATATCAGTATCTGTTGGGGTTTGGCAAAAATAATGACCTCTGTCTGACAGTGTTTCACACGGAGGTGAATGACAATGACTTTTATGTCGTTCATTGAAAAAATAAAAAGTAACGAAAAGTAGAGCCGAAAACCGAAAAATAATATATTACCGTAAGACATTTCATCACATCAGCGTATGTTCTGTGGCACAGAGAAGCACACAGATGACAGCGAGGTGTTTAGTGAAGGTCACCTACGTTGCAGCCCTCAGTTATTTCAGCTTTTTTTTGATCCAATCATATCTCTCTAAAACCATTTCCCCCCCAAATCCTCATCACATTACGCTGCAGCATAAGCCCTGTTGAATCAGCGGCTACCGGACTATAGCAGTAATCAGCTTAGCTTGGCCCCACTGTAAATATGCAAATGGTATTTGATGATTAATTGACCCCAGTTGGCGGTGCAGCCAAGCACAGAGAGAGAGAGAGAGTGTGAGTGTGAGTGGGATCTAGAGAAAGTGGAAGAGGAATCTGTGGGGTAGGAGTGAGAGTCATGAGAGTTTAACGACTGTGTGACACATCAGTGAAATATAGAGTGATGACACACTGTAGAGGCTACAGGTAAAGTGCTGACAGCATGACATCATTTAAGCCAGGGGTGTCAAACTCATTTTAGCTCAGGGGCCACACACAGAGAAATTTGATCCCCAGTAAAATAATAGCATAATAACCTATAAACAACAAGAACTCCAAAATGTTCCCTTTGTTTTACATTGAATATCATAACATGAACAACCTGGAATATCTATGTTTGACACCACTGATTTTAGGTGTTCACATACATGAATGAAATATAAAATGTCATTGTTCCATTTAAACTCTAAAGGCCACATTAAACTTCTCCGACTGCGTATGCGTTATCCGTCTGCGTCACCACGTAGACCACTCGAGCCTTTATACTTCTGCGTCGTGGTGACGGATAGGCGCTGCAATTTCCCGCCCGATCAGTAGGGGTCGCTGCGCAAGGTTGTTGTGCTTTTGGCTACAGTGAGCAATGGCGTCCGAGGGAGAAAGACTGTTGTTGTTGAAACAGCGGCCGTTTGTCACTTTTCTGTGTCCCGGAACGCAGTTTTAAGATAATTTAAGGCGAGAAATTGGCCATTTAGAGTCTAAACATGTGCTGTGTGTGTTAAGATATGACGTATTTATAGTTCGGCAGCGACGAAGTCGGCGGTGTTCAGCTCCGCCCTCTGTGGACGCTCGCTGCTCTCTGTGAGCCGGCACAGAGCAGCTTCGCTCGGCCTGTCCTGAGGACCAATCGCAGCTCTTGCCGTCTCCGTTGTCCCTTAACGGAGTGACGGACACTTAAAAAATATTCCGTGCACCCGGAGACGACGCAGAGGCTCTTCGACAGATTCTGCGTAGCCTACGCAGAGCACTTTACACAGGAGTATAAATTGGGCTTAAGCCGGCAGCTTCGCACGACTGTGCTTCTGTGTTGTAAACAAGGCAGAGTATGACTGAAAACCGATAAGCAAAGTTTCAGAAGTTTATTATTCTGCTCAAAAAACCTGGTCATTCAGCAGTTCCATAAGATGGCGGCTTATTGCTAAACAAAATTTGGCAGTTTTCCACTATACAGTTGTATAGCACGGCACAAGCCACTGTTTGGTCAGTTAGTGTCGTCACTGGAACAGTCATGAGCGTGACGTGTGACACAAGAATCGAACTGATCAATGCTGAACTGTAGATCAGTTAAAATGACTGATCCTGAAAACAATGCGTTAATCTCCAACGTTTAGCAAATACATTTCCAAAACCTCACTATTTAACAGAGGAGCCTTGTGTATTTTGTGACAGCGCGACTAAAAGCCGACGATCGTGAGCCGAATCACAAACCGTTCAGTGACAGACGGAGTTCGGGCATGCAGGAAGTACTGAACAAATCTTAAAAAAAAAAAAAAATGATTCTAATTATTCAGTACAACAAAAAGAAAATTGCGTCACAGCATTTTCGTGCAGCCGTGGTACGACAACTCCGCCCATCTTTTCAAATCAGAGAAAGATACAAACTGCAGCTTTAACTTGCACGTTAACTGCAAATCAATATTTCCAGTTGTGATGTGTGAATTACCATCTGCTCTGTGATTGGTAATGTGTGGTTTCCCATTCAGGGTTAGGGGTTAGTTAGGGTAAAGTTTTCATTTGAATTGCAGAAGTAGAACAATTTTAACCTTTTTAAAAAAAAAAAAAATGGGGTTATATCTCTGTCTCCTAGCAACTGCTAATGTAGTCCACATGCCAAGAACCAGTCAGGAATGACTGGTAAAGAAAGAATAATTCCCCTTTCTTAGCAGACTGCTAACATGGACGCAGTGTCGGGATGAAAAATGGTGGTAAATGATATGAGGTTCATTGTCATCATGAGGCTAGTGAAGAATCGGTGAACCACTTTTTTTAAAATAATTTTAACAAAACCAGGCCACCTATTTTAAACTATATTAATATTGTTGTTTTTGTGTTTGAGGCAAACAATAAATAAATATAAAACAACAACTCTGCCACTGCCCCCATGGCTCAAATGTCAACAAGGAAAATTGGAAAAGAGTAATTCTGTCAGAGTGAAAAATTGATTGCTTCTCATATATATATGTTTGTCCCTGAATATGACAAATTGATTCTCGTGGTGAGGCGAGCAGCAAATCCAGTTTTCTTTTTCATTTTTTTTTTTTTTTAGATTATTTAAATATTTCGTTTTTGCCAAACATGACTCTCCATTGTAATTGAAGTCCCCTCTGCCGGAGGGTAAGTGTTTCTTCTTCCAGCCCTCTAATTTCTTCTTTTAGCTTTATTTTCATTCCAACTGTGTGACTGAGTGTTTGTGTGTGAATGTGAGGGCAAATGTACGAGAGAGAGAGGGAGGGAGATGAGGGAGTGATTATTCAGTATTAACATGCTGGAGCCATCTGAGATGTTTCCTTTGATTACAGTATTCATAATGTTCCCTGCTGTCATTCTCATGGTGCGTGTGTGTAAGTGTTTGTGCGAGCGTGCTCTGATAATCCTATCTTTGAGAGGACCAGTTTGTCTTCACAGACCTTGTAGTGCAGACGTTGTGACAGGTCCTTGTTTTTAGAGCCACGCTAGAATTGTGTTAGGCTAAGCCAGGGGTCTGCAACCTTTAGTATGAAAAGAGTCAACTTTTGTCCCCTCTCCACCCAAATAACATTAATCTGGAGCTGCAAAACCCATTTGACCCATAACATTAAGGTAATATCACATAATTGGAGAGGAAAAAAAAACACAGAAGTATGTAGACATAGTCCTTTTTTGTTTATTGTTTGTGGAAATTAATGAAATTAAAAAGTAACCCACTTTTAAAGAAATAAAGCAATATTTGGATTTTATGTACTGTATGTTGATGTAGACGTTTGCATGTGACGCAAAAAATAATAAAACACTTTTTTTAATCACCTTGATCTCTAAATAAGAGGTTTTCATTTTGAAAAAAAAAACAACAATTTTTTTTTTTTAACCTTTTTTATGCAAAGCAACAAGGAACCACTGCAGAAGGGCTGAAGAGTAGCATGTGGCTCTAGAGCCGCAGGTTGCAGACCACTGGGCTCAGGCAATTTGGAATGCAATTTGTCTCTGTGAGCGTTCTTGGAAAGATGTGTACAATTTTGTGTGTGTGTGTGTGTGTATACTTGTATTTGTTTCTTCATCGGGATCTTTTCTGGCATAAACACTGACCTTAAAATTAGGTAAAGTTAGCTTAAAATCAATTTTTAAAATCAGGGGGCACATTAAAGCAGACCTAGACCAGAAGTTTCAATTAACGCTGTTTTTTAGTGTGTATCTGCATCATTACCTTGTTTTTACGAAGCCCTGAAGTTTCGAAACAAACATTTCAGCCACTGCTGAGAACGCTGTGTTTTATTATAATCTCGGGCTCTGCGAGATCTCTGAAAAAACCCGGTCCGGTTACGTAAACAGCGGTTCTCCTGAACAGCAGATCCTCCTGCTCCGGGCACTAGTCCGGGCACATCCGGTTGCGTACATTGAACCGCAGAAGAAGAGTAACGTCCGTTGTGGAGGTGTTTCACGAGCGACAGTGTCTTCTGACTCTGGGTCTGACTCCGGGTCAAAGTCATAAAAGGGACTGCGGCGGGGAGTTGTGACACTCTGTCTTCTGGGGGTCAGAGTTCAGTCTGAAATACCGTGGCTGGGTAACAGCGTCAAAAAAGAGGATTTCTATTGGCTCGTTTACAGCAACTAGGAGGTTTTTCTCTATGTGAGCTTTAAATTGAGAGGGGGGCCCACATGTGGCCTCTGCCATTGACCTTACGGTTATAGATAAGGCTTTGTTCAGACTGTCCAAAATGAATGGAAGTCAATGCAGTGTCCTAAGAGGAATAGCTGCACAAACTTGTGTGTGTGTGTGGACATTTCTTTGGCGGAGAATGAAGGAAATCAAATCGATTAGATGTCTGTACAACCCTCTGAAACAGTCTGGCTCCTGTTTGTGTTTCCCTTTGATTGTCCAATCCTCCAACCTCTCATTTTCTCTTGTGTTTCCATATGTCGAGTTGTCCAAAATAATTCACAAATTGCTGGTTACCCAGCTTCTGCCCTGTACCTATACACAACACGTGTGTGTGTCTTTTAAAGGACATTTTAACACAATAGCTGATAGAAACATGGGAGAGGATGAATTCAGATCAGGGTCCAGTTGATCAGGATAGAAGTAAAGGGCAAATGAAGAGGAAGCTTCATGGTGTCAATGTTGAATGGATTACAAAATAAATTGTGCTCTCATGTGGATTAACAAGCAATTATACTCTGATTAATAAATTACTCTATAGATCCTTATGGCACAAAACTGCTTCATTCAAAAATGTCAAAAGTGATGAACACCCTTAAATTTATAAACAAGGCAGTTGAATATCATTTTTTGTTTCATGCCAATTTTGAGGCATTTTAGACTAAGTGAAAATTCTGCTTATAAAGTAATTATTTAGTCATGATAAAACATGATAATCTAAAACGAATCCCTCTGCTTCTGATGCATTAATTGGGTTGTTAATATGCGCTCCCTTTTCTTAAATCTTTAAAGATCTGAATACTCCCGTCATTATTATATAAATGAATATTAATCTACAAGTTAATTTAGAATGTTTGTCTGCAATAGATTTCACTGTAATCCCCACTGTTTTATTCACAACATCGTTCCCTGTAGTGTTTTTTTATACTCTGGTGCATCTGCATGAACAAGCAGGCGTGTGTCACTGCTGCAAAACCTCCATTTCTGACAGCACCATGCTAATGACATCCCCCGAAAATAAACAAAGCAACATCATAAGACGGAGAATAACAGCAGGGGGAAAAAATGCGCAAGAACACAATGTCCGACTGTATTTGCTATGGCAGGTGCAGTGAAAACAAAATACAGCAGGCGTGGTGTATGATTACCGCCTGGTAATCTCAGAGTGAGCAAGGCTGTTGGTGGAATTTACCCAGGATAACTGGATGTGCAGGAAATATAGTAAAAAATAAAACAGTACTGACAGTAATGGCTGCTCCGCTCAAAGCCTCTGGTGAAACGACACAATTCTCGACACTCACGTTATTCAATTCCTGGGATTATCGGGATGAAACCTGGTTGAGTCTATTATGTGAAGATGAATCTGTATAAAATTGTGAGAGAAGGACATTTATTTAAAGTTTATTTTATCTTAAACACCATTTTTGAAGCACCACATTGTGATATTATGATTACATTTTGGCGGAAACTGGTCATATTTGCCTCACCTCAACATCTTCACCTTAAAATGTAGGATTTATTTCAGGAAGAGAACATGCCGTATGTGTTAGCAGATTAAGCGCGCAACAAAATGAGTAATAGCTGGACCACACACACACACACACACACACACACACACACACACACACACACACACACACACACACACACACACACACACACATTTTTCTACTGGTTGCAGTACCATGAAATGTCTGCAGGTGGAGCCCCAGAGCAAAAAGGGCTGGAAAACTTTTTCGATTTTATTTTTTATTTTTTTCCCTCCAATTATGTGATATTACGTTAAATGTTATGGGTCAAAAACGTCATACTATAGTATGTCGACCAAAATTTGAAAACATTTTTTTACCCAAAATTAAAAAAAAAAATGTACCCAAAATTTGAACAAAAATGTTTTGTTTTGAAAAAAAATGGACCCACATTTTGGAAAAAAATTTACCCAAATTTTGGAAAAAATTTACCCAAATTTTGGAAAAAATTTACCCAAATTTTGGAAAAAAATTACCCAAATTTTGGAAAAAAATTGACCCAAAATTTTTGGTCCAAAATTTGACAAAAACGTCAATCTATACTATGTCGTCCAAAATGTGAAAAAAAAAAAAATTACCCAAAATTTTTGGTCCAACATTTGAAAAAAAAAATTTGGTCCAAAATTAAAAAAAAAAAAAATTTGAAAAAAAAAATTTGGTCCAAAATTTGAAAAAAAAATTATGGTCCAAAATTTGAGAAAAAGTCGTCCAAAATTAAAATTTTTGACAAATTGAGTTTAGCATGTTATAGCAACCTAAGGAAGTGATTTCAATGAAAACAAAGTGAGGACCGGCCAAAATGTCCTCACTCCGTAAAAATTACCTCACTTTGTTGGTTTAAAACCCTCACTGGTCCTCAGTATGCCGCAACTACAAGAACACACACACACAAACACACACACACACACACACACACTGGTTTCCATGGCTTCAGAGGACATTGCGCTGACTTGCATTCATTTTCTGGAGACTTACTCTGACCTTAACCATAACAAGTACTGGCCAAATCCTAATCCTGACCCTAACTTTAACCTAACCCTGACCTCGGCCTAACTATAAAACATGTCTTCACCTTAAAATCATTTACATTACTTGATTTATTTTCCCCATAATGTGACATGTGTAAACAGATTTAGGTCCCCACAGTGTAAGGAATACCAGATACACACACACACATGCTCTTGTTCATAAACTCCACTATCTTGATACCCTGCTCCATCTGTAATCCTTCTCTCAGGGTTCCAGATAGTGAAAGTGTTGTATTTGGAGCTAAAACATTATCTTTCTGCTCATTAACCTTCGACAGGATTTCCATTCCGCCTGGCTGATTCCCCCTCCTCTGCCACCTCTGTCTTCACCTCCATCTCTTTGCCTTGTCGTTCCTCTCCTCCCTATTTGTCAAGGCGCTCAACCGGATGAGACGGGAGCCTTTTAAAATGTCTAGTTATGCTTCACAGTGCCGCTGCTCGGCATCGGAGATCGACTTTATCTGGACAATTTGTCCCACAAGTTGCCAAGACACTAATGAGATCATCCTCGGCAAGTTTTTTTGGGGGGGGGTGAAGTTGGAGGCGGAAAAATGTGACCGTTTTATGACCGACTTTTGCCTGAAACCATATGCAGTAGGTAAACATACATCAACAACAGAGTTTGTTAAAGATTGTACTTCACTGTGTCAGTGTGATAACGTGTGATGTTTCAGTCGCCCGTTTCTTTTGAACTCAGTTGAATTCAACCAAATCAACAACAGTTTCAGTTTAAACCTCTGTGTACTGTCATCAGGTGCTGATTTTTCTATTTTCTATAATATTGTAAGGTGTTTGTAAATATTATGGCCAACCAAAAAAATATTTAATATTTCAAGAATTACGTCGTAATAATATGAAAATAATGTCGTAATAATACGAAAATAATGTTGTAATAATACAATAATAAAGTCGTAATAATAAATAATTAAGTCGTAATAATACAATAATAAAGTCGTAATAATACGAGAATAAAGTCGTAATAATACAAGAATAAAGTCGTAATAATACGAGAATAAAGTCAGAATAATACCAGAATAAAGTCGCAATAATACAGACTAAAGTTGTTGTAATATTATGAGAATAAAGTTGTAATATTGCGAGAATAAAGTCGTAATAATATGATAATGAGGTCAAGCTGAGAAACTCTGAGTTAAAATTAAATGCAATAATGATACAAAATATTTATTCTCATAATATTATGACTTTATTCTCCAAATATATATATTTTTTTCCTTTGTTGTTTGGCCCTAATACTCTAGCTTTACTATGTACGATAATCAATCAAATAAAACGTATTTCATTTCTATTTAGTTATCACACTATATGACAAATATAGAATAAACAACTGTCGGTTTAGGATCAATTCATGATGCAGAGCATCAGGTAAAGTTAGTACAGAAGAAGGTGGACCATTTATTATTTTAATTTGATGTGGTGTTTAAGAGACTGTTACTCATTAATCTAACATTAAGGCACATTGAAAATAAAATGCTTTTGTGCCAGCGCGCTTTTACGCACCTCTTCCAGGTGGCACAAGTGAGTGTGATGAACAAAAAGCAGTTGATTAACGCGCGGTTTTTGCGACTCGCATGGTGTTTCTGGCACCTGCCTTGCCTAAACCATGTCTGAAGAGGCTGACGAGTGAAAGTGTGATGCTTTTTTTATAGTCGATAATACATAACCTGGTCTGTTGTGTCAGTTTCCATGGTGATCTTAGCCAGGTTAAACACATTCTGGTTCTGTTTCTGAGAACGCCTTTGTACGTCATATTTCATTCCCACAGTCTAAAAATAAAACACACAATCAAAGTATCCATCACTGGTCAAAACAGCTTGTGCTCACGTTACACACATTTCATGACCATATAATTATTATGTCATGACCAGAAAGTAGTTTATTATTATTATTATTTTATGATATGGGCATCACGACGTGAAATAATATACTCTGCTGCAGCTGAACCTGATTCGACCGTTTCCACAGATGTCGTTTTTACGAACCGAGTGTCAATGGTTGACGGACAAGGTCGACGGCGATAGCTTTGTGTGAGAGTGTGCGTTGTATTGTGAGCGCACTACTTCAACTTACTATACACACACTTAGAAACTCAAGCTCTATCAAATATCTATTAAATGTCTTTTGCTGTGGCTGTGATAAACCACAGGTGATGAAGACTAAACGAGCAGTTAGTGAGCAGTAGAAAGAAAATACATTTACCTATAATGGTTGTGAAAGTTGTGAAAACAAACAACTTCACAGAGAGATAACAATTAAAGTAGGATATTTTGTTTTTTAAAATAAAATAAGGCAATAAGGCAGATAGAGATTCGGATTTTAGGGGAAAAAACGAAACTGCAAGTGATCGCACACACACTGATGCAGCTGGGGACATGAAGGGAGTGGTGAGAAGCACATAACAAGTGAGCACCATTAATGGCTTTCTCTGCTGCTGTGACATGTTACCATCATCCTCATTTTACTTGGTGCTATATGTGGCCGTGTCAAAACAGGTTTGTTCCTGTCTCCATCTGCTGAGAGTGACACTGCAGCAGCAGCAGCAGCAGGGACCGGGTTTGTCACTCTGCAAGAACATTTTTCAGCAAAAGCCTTGTTTGTGCTCCACTGGTTTGCAGCAGGAGCTAATGATTTGATGTCGGTGGACCTGGTTCAGACCAGAACCTCTTCACACAGAGTAGTTCTGGTTCTGGATACCGAATATTGGATACGTATGTGAGTGTACAGCCATTCTTTAACATAATTACACAAGAGTTGTGAAGAAAATGTCTGTTGCTGTAGTTACAGACGACATTAACTGTGTTAATGTAGTAAAATTGGCTTGAATAAATGTTGCTGTGCTGTGGAATAGCCATTTTGTCTTTATGCTGTATAATGGCTACTTATTGTCTCCATAAATGTTTCCCTGAGGAAAACAATGGAGGGATGTTTACACCATTACCATTTAGGAGCTTGAAAAGTTTAGTGCACAGACTTCTTTTTATCCTTTTATGAAACAACGTTAACAAGACTGTTGCTCACAAATATTACACACAAAGTGCAAAGATGCAAGTAGAACTGTGTGAATACTGTGATGCAAATGTAGAGATGCTGAATTGGCATATATATAAAAATATAGCCTCTTTTCCATTGCAGGAACATTTCTCATTTTCCCAGGATTTTGAAAAACCTTGGTGCGTTTTCCAGTGGTGGAACACATTTTGCAGTGAGTGTTGCAATATAAGGTCCTGGTGTACCACGCACATGATGTGATTGAAATCAGAAACCCAGATTTTGGTACTGTGCGCAAAGACCGTGTTGGGTATGCGTGGACAGCGCATGTGCAAACTCAATTGCCTCCCCACCAGTAGGTGGAGTATAAGCCCCGATCACCAAGCAGAACAAAAAAACATTTCAACAACAGAAGTAGTCGCCACCACAAACCGGCCGAAACCCTAGCATCGTTCTCTTCTTCTTTGGTAGGAATGCGTCCTATTCCCTGCATCCAGACTTGTACTGCCACCCAATGGTGACGAGAGATACTCCAGGACCCTGACGCACAAGTATACCAGGGTCCGCCACATGCAACGCGCACTTTGGCACACTTGGCATGTGCAAGGAATGAACCTTTAGGCCTTTAGAGACTTTGTCGATATACTTGGTATTCAGACGCCTCTAGCAACTTTGTTTCCCCAAAAAGCAACTAGCGACAAATCTAGCTAATTTTTCTGGTGTTATTAGAGACTTTTGGAGACACTGGGAATAATCTGGATGCGAATTATGACGCACCCTTCCATCCACATCAAGCGCAAAGCAAGGAAACTACTAAATTATGAGGATGCGCACACACACACACACACACACACACACACACACACACACACACACACACACACACACACACACACACACACACAAGCGAATGTCAGTGAAAACTATTTTTAAGTTTGATTTACACACACACGTCTCCCTGAAGCTCCATTACAACACCCACATGTCTTGTAATCCTTTTTGTAGTTGTTTCTTGTTTATTAAAATGAAAGGGGTTTTGGGAAACAAACACAATCAAGCAATTCACCGTCGTGTTAAATGATTTGACTGTGTGTCATCAACAACACTCTGATTGTGAGACATAAAAAACCCAAACAAGAACTTTGAGGAGCAGTGGAAATGCAAAACCACACAGAAGTTATTTTCCAGGTAATAAAAGTGTTTGTGGAAAAGGGATTATATTTAGTATCTTAAATGGAAATTTCTGAATTCAGAAAACAGCGCAGCAGGAAGAGAAACATGACTTGCACTTTGGTGTGAATGCACCATAAAGCCACATCTTGTCCACAGTGTCATTCTATTCAGAAATAAAAGGGAGCACACTCGGACTTTGACGATTTTTTAATGAGTTCACTGTGACATTTCTGCTGTGACAAAGTTGCACCTTAATTTACACATTAAGCCTCGGGAACAAAAGACTTCAAAGACATTTGTGCAGAGTATGTAAAAAGAAAAGGTGACTTCAGACTTCATCCAGCTTTATGTGCGTGCGACTGTAAAAACAGACCCGCAAAGTTCGACCTTTTTTTAAATGTGCAGTGTCGCCGCTGTTCACTCACAATTCGCTGGTTTTTAAAAAGAAATAACTTTGGTCTAATGTGGAATTATACTGATACTATGGTGTCACTCAGCCAGACGATCAACAAGCTGTTTTTGTTGTAATTCAGTCATTAAAATATTTGCTTGGAAAAGGCTCCAGCTGCTTTATATCATTATCAACACACTCTTTATTCCCTGCTTACCCTCAAAAATATGACCTTCTACTTACCGTGCAAATTAATAAATCATCTTATTCCACCTTGTTGGAACGATACATTTCACCATATTTTTAATTGAGACACAAAGTGAGGAGCAGCGTATCGACAGCCTTTGAGGATGTGATATTGATGTGAGCGCTCTCACTTGGTGAGTGGAGTCGTTGGAGTGTGCTGGTATAATAATCAGCCTTGCCGACGCTTTTTTCACGCCCCCTCTGGGATGGTGTTAGAAACAAAATAGGAAATGTTTCATCTGCCGAATACTGTGACAGATGTGACAGGTCAAGGGAAACATCAAGATATGTTTCTAAAAGCAATAGAACACAGTCGTGGACATGGAGGACTTTTTTAAATTGACTTAGTGTTAGTTCAGTGTTTTACACTACAGACCCAGATGACTTACTGTCAATGGGGCCATCACACACACAAGGAGCTTTAAATTCATACAGTTTACTCTGACATTTACTCCAAACAAACATTTTACTTATTAATATATTGCCACACATCTGCACAACAATGGTACATTTCTAGATTTTGGCATCTTAGTTTGCTGTTGTGACATCTACATGACATCATATCTTTGTAAAATGGTTGTTATTGTAATAATCCCTAAATTATTTACATGCTGCTTTGTACATATAGTTAGACTTTTATTTCATTACATTCAGATTAGAATATTCTGACTTTAATCTCAGAATTCTGACTTTTTTTCTCACAATATTTTGACTTTATCTCAGAATTCTGACTTTTTCTCAGAATATTTTTAACATTAATATCAGAATTCCAGGGAGCCAAATAAAAAAAAAAACGAAATTTCTTTGTTTTTTGAAATCTCGAGTTTCCAAAAAAATATTTTTTTCATAATTTTTTGGAAACTCGAGATCTCGACTTCCAAAAAAATAAAATTTTGTCATTTTTTTTTCTCATGTCACTTCAGGGGCTCCGTAGAATTCTGACTTTCTTTAATTTCATTTCATTTTTTCAACGTGTGGCCCTAATAATCTAATGAATAATTTCAAGCGCATATCTAGACACAATTATATTTCAGCTGACTTCCATACACAGACGTGAATAGAATATATGAATAATAACATTGCTTATACGGTAAATTATAGCACCATAAACATACATTATTGCACAATGGTTCATGTGAGTATAATCCAGTGTGTGTGTGTGCTTGAGTAGATCTCTGTCACTGTCACTGTGACCTTGTACCTATACTCGTCTCATTGTCATATTTTAGCAGAAGACTGCAAGATTTAGAAAAACTGAATCTCCTGTGACTCAGACATCATCGCAAGCTAAATAAAGAAAAACACCAACGGAGTCGATTTATATTTCAAGTGTCTCTCCTGTGGTGAGGTGAGAGCTGTAATGTGGTGGAAAGTGAGCGCTCGATCAGCTCGTTCTTGTGATACTGAATTGTAATTCTTCTCTCAGTGGGACTCTCTTATTTGGCTCTCCTGCTTGGCTCATTATTTTCCTCATAAGTGTTTTTGCGTTATGCTGATCCCAGCTTTCACTCACTCAGATTCTGATGTCGAGCGAGGGTTCGCTCTGTATGCCAAACTGGGAGATGACTGCGAATGCTTTTTTTTATTTTTTACTTTATAAATGTATATTGATGCGTTTCCTTAGGGCAGGATTATGTCTTTTCCACTCTGTCAAGGATGCAGGAACGATTTTTTCTTCTTCTTGACATTCATACGGCTCAACCTCAGCGCTGCACTGTTTTGAGTGTTAAGTGCTTTTTTGTGAGTTAATTATCGATCCTTTGTCCACTTCAAATGTCACATAAGACACTAATTTCTCTCCTCGCTCCATTGTAGTATAAAATCTCCATGCTAACAACATTTTATTTCACATTTATTTGTCATAGCTAATTAGCACTAAACACAAGTGTATCTGACATATCTGGATAAAGTACAAATAAAAAGCTTATTTTAAGGCTGAGGGGTAAGGGTAACCCTTTTATTAAATCCCTTAATTCAGGTGTCAAACTGGTGGCCCGTGGCCCACATGGGGCCCACCACTCAATATCACGGCTTGTGAACTCCTCTGGCTTTAAACAATTACAGTTATGAGCATGATAATTTACTTACTTTTTGATATATTTCTCTGTTTTAGATATTAAAAGACTTGTTTTTATTGGGGAAGTGTACATCCTTCCATATCAAAACAAGCAGTTTTACATTGAAATTGTGTGAATTCGATGGCTTAATATCCATCCATTTACCTTCTCCTGCTTTATCCTCCACATGAGGGTGCTTAAAGCGCCCATAGAACGGAAGTTCCAATTAACGCTGTTTTTTTTTTTTGGTGTGCCATTACCTCATTTATGAAGCCCTAAAGTTTCAAAACAAACAGTTCAGCCACTGCTGAGATCGCTGTGTTTTATTGTATTCTCAGACTCTGCAAGAGCTCTGAAAAAGCCTTGTATCGTGACTTAGTGATCCCGTCTCCTGAACAGCGGATCCTCCTGCTCCGTGCAGTAATACGGGCACATCCGGTTACGTACACTGAACTGCAGAAGAAGAATAACGTCCATTGTGGAGGTGTTTCACTTGCGACAGTCTCTTCTGACTCTGAGTCTGACTCCAGGTGAAAGGCATAAAAAGGGACTGTGGCGGGGAGTCGTGACGAAGCCATTTTTAAACATTGTTAAAACGATGTTTTGATAATGAGTAGCAGTGCATCCACTGTTCCAGAGGGGGGAGCTGCGCTTCTGAGAGCTGGTGTGCTGATTACGTCACTTCCAGGTACTTGAACATCACAAGACAGTTGAGAAAGCTCTCGTTGGCTGGCCAATCACAACACAGTCTGTCTTCTGGGGGTGAGATTTTGGTCTGAAACGAGGCTGACGAGAGCTTCAGTGAGGAGAGATTTCTATCGGCTCGTTTGCAGCAAATAGGAGGTTTTTGACCACAAAAACAAGTTAATGTATGTAAGTAGACCTCCATAACGCACATATATGTGCCATAGGACCACTCTATGGGCGCGTTAATAGATTTCCAATTATATAAAGCAATGAATTATATATGTTTTGGCTGTCTGGCAGATGCTATTTTTAATATAGCACATACATTAGATGCAAATTCATGACATCAGGCATTGAAGAAATTCCCTTTCCTGTGCCCGAGCCCGAGCCCGAGCATGGCTCTCCTCTGCCAGACACAAGTGCCCCATGCATGTGCCCCCTTGTTGTCTCTGTATATTGGCCCTGTGATGACCTGTCCACGGTGTACCCCGCCGTTTGCTCTATGTCAGCTGGGATTGACTCCAGCCCCCTGTGTCCCTTGCGTGGAGGATACAATGGTCGACAATGAGTGCGTGAGTGAGTGATCATTCTTAATTGTTCTTTTGTACTTTTGTTGGTCTTGATTCGCTCATTGTAACTGAGGCCATGTGCTTTAATCTACTCCTTGTTTGTTATATGGTACAATTGTGTTTATTTTAATTTTTTTTTTTTACCAGTTTTTCTACCTTACTTGATTCTGCACACCTGTCTCCCTCTTCTGTCTCTGCAATGTTCCCTCTGTCTTTAAACCAAATATCAAACCAAACATATTAAGCTTATTATGATGTTTTAGAGGAAAACTCTTTAACATTCACAGCCTTTCATTGACCTACTGCAATTTGACACATTTAATACAAGTCTGCATTGAATTCAATGGCAGGCAGTGCATCTTCTATGAGTTGAGACTTGTTATGATGGATCAAAGTGTTGGACAGACTGACAGAGCGATGCTGCTGCTGCTGCAGCCTCTACATCATGAAAAGAGAAGCTCTCTTGTTTTAATCCCATGTCCTTGTTCAAGTATCAAACTTTGTTAAAATGACAGTTTAAGACAAAACATTCTTTCCCCTGATTTGATCATGCATTCCCTTAGTTGTCCCTCTATTCCTGTCCTCCAACTCAACTCCCCCTTTAACTACCAAGCCTCAGTCACATCTCCAGTGGTTTTAATGAGGATGTAGCGACGCAGCTGCATTTCTCCCTGTATTTTACCCCCAGAAATAGGTGAAACACTCCAGTTTGTTCCCTTGGTTGGGATTGGTTGTTCCCTTGGCTGCAGACATTTTTTTTTATAAGTGCCACCTCTGGTGAGTCATCTGTCTCTATTTTAAAGGCTACATCTCCCTGGCATATACATATGATGCCAGCCATAAAGCCCATTCTCTCCGGCATGTACGGGGGAATGAAGGGCAGCGACATGAAAGTTAGAGGAGCAGAGGGAAGACATAAACTTCTCAAAGGACAGATTTCTCCCCCCCTTTTTTTCCCCTTCATTTTCTTTATCCACCTCAGAGATGTAGCCAGTCAGCAGAAAGTGTGCAGAGAGATTGCTTTGTGGCTGCGCAAAGTGATGTAGAGAAAAAAAAAGAGAGGCTGAATCGTGTCAGAAACGGCTTAATTTTCTCTCATTCTCGTTGCTTTATCTGCAATCTGGCCAGTGTGGGCACATACTATATTCAACCGAACATTCACACAAAGTGAAATGCAGGCTCACGCAGATGTATGCATTGTTCTTGGCACGTTAATACACCTGTGCTGTGACTTTACATGTGCGTATTGTAGACACAGACAGGTGTGCCTGCACTTACACCTCCCTCTAAATGGAAGACGATTGATTTTGCTCTCCCCGCCCCCCCCTGAGTCATTTGGAAAAGGATATCAGGAGAAGCTGTTTTCCTGCAAACTCACTCACAGTCAGTCCAAAACTAAGTGGGGGAGGGATGGGGGCTGGGGGAGGCAATTAAGGCTTTTTTGATGGAGTCCATGGCCCTGCATTATTCAAAGCTCAGCCAAAGGCCTGAAGAATCCTGTCCATGTTTTACTGACAAGCTCCTTTTTCAGACTTTACGGGACATCAATGGCTGTAAAGGATTTTCCATACAAACAAAAACACATTATTTATCATACACAATTTATCCTAAGTATGGCGAATGGCTTGAGAGAGCTTGCCCAGAAATGCTAAAAAAAATTGCTTGTTGTATGTAAAATACCAGCATGAAGAATGTCTGAGGAAAAACAGCAAATTACATTTATACGAGCGGATTGTGTAGGAAATACAGTCACTGGCTAAATTATATTGAGAATAATTGAGAATTATGTTTGGAAATGATTGCACATTTTGGCATCACAGGCACTCTGGTTATGTTAAGAGAGTGATTTTTGTGAACTGTGGTTGTGAAATACAACCATAGAAGAGTGTACTGTAGCTGCTATTGCACTGAGCGGTCGAAAAAATGATTCATCAATTAATTCAAGTGTCGATGCATTTGTGACTGACTAAATACATGTATGTAGAATTCTAATAAAAAATAAAAGACTATACTGTATATTTATTGTTGAAATGAAGCGGTCATCCATGTTGGAAGTAGATCTACAATCGCAAATGTGTTTGTCCCCAACACATAAACACTAACTTAACCATTTCACCTTATCCAACTCCTTAATCTAAACCTAACCTTATGCTAATCTTAAAGCATGACTAGTTTCACACAGAGACTTCCTCTAATCTGTATATTTGTGTATGTTCAAATCGATAATGCAGCAGATTTAGTTTCACCTTCACGTATGGTTTACACCAAGAGAAATATATTGTGTTCAATTTTTACCAGTAAGTAAATAAATATTTTGACAATTGACTGACAATTTTCGAAGTCGACTTTGCCTTCGCTTTACCTCGGCAAAACGAGCGATTCACTTTGTCAGTTCAGTTCCGGTAACGTGGGCGTCTCTGGCCTTTCCCGACCACGAAGGGCCGCGTGAGTTACTCCTGTTTGCAGCCAATCACAGCCCAGCACCATGTTGCATGCCTAACGTGATGTACAGACGTATCCAAATCAGATGAGAGCTGATGAGACTCAGTTGCTCTTCTTAAAATAGCTCATAGGTGCGTTTTATCGTAAAGTCAGCTCTTAATTTACAGAGAGTTTATACGGGCTGTAGGAAAATTTAAAAGGGCCGCTAGATGAATGGGCCTGTTAGGGAGTCCAGTTTAATTGTAACTGTGGTTTTCAGATGTGAAAGGGTCTCCTATGCACCTGTAAGGTGACGTTGAGGGACGTGACATTGCGGCAGGATATGATACTATTGGAATGAGAACGACCCAAGACCGTGTTTTTTTTCCCAGTTTTTTTCCTCCTCCGACTCGCAGACTTTGCCACACAAATTATCAAAAAACCTCTCACTTTTGTCAAAGCCTGCCTCAGATTAAATTTAAAAATATCAGATCACACAAAATGGTCACTGGCAATTCCACATTCCCTTTCAAGAGCCTTCATAAATAGTGGGGTTGTGAATTGCCTGACATACAGATCTGTTACATCACTCTGATATGCAGCCTGTGAAGAGAAACGTCTCAGAAGTGAACTTGTATATTATGCAGCTTCATGCGGCTCAACACTGTTCACTGTAAGGAAACATTCATCAGCACAAATGAATCAAACTTTTTCTACTGTTCCGCGAGGTGTGTAATGTTTCCCGGGGACTTATCAGAGCGACACTTTAAATTAAACCAATTCATCTAGAAAGAAAATATGGTAGAATACTTACACAACGATTGAGTTCAAGTTAATTGTTAAAACATTACATTTATTACACTTCAGTTTAAAAGTGCTTTAAGAATTATTGTTGGATCTTATCTCCTATGAGCCACTTCCTCAACGTGGATCATGACAAGTGCGATGAGCTCCATTAAATTAAGTTAATCTGAGAGTTCATTGATCACTGTGGGGGTTTCAGTTTATACACACACACACACCCATGTAATTACCCAAACTAGTATTTGGTACGGGTTAAAGTTAGTTAGATAGATTGAATCCTCGATGCTCTGATTCAGATATTCCACACTGCCAATCCCAATCTAGCTAGTTTCCCAGAAAAGTCTACCTCACTGTCCAGAAAATGTCATAATGATGAGCATGAACACTTTCAAATATAGATCCAACATGTATAATTGATCCTGGATGGAGCCTCGTTTATTCGTTGTTGTCTCATTTTGTCTCTGAATAATCAAACTCTGTTGGGCTGTAAAGAAAGCTGTCATTTCTCTATTGAAGTCATTACTTCACACTGGTGCGGTCAAACTGAATGCTTATTAATACAGAATATATAGATTTTCTAAATGAAAATCTTTCAAGGAAAATGCTCATACAAAGTTTATATAATATGTAACTGTTATTTCTTCATGCCTGACATCACTGTGGCTCCTACACCGTTGAGACTGAAACAAGATTCAAAATGCAGAGTAGAGTAACACCACAGTGTATTAATGTTAATACCTTCAAGTGTATTACATGAATAATGCTCATTGACCTTTAAGCATGTTCACATGCTGACCTTTGAGGAATTACCTCCAAACACGGAACAGCAGAGGTTGATGACGGCGAAGTCGCCGATCGTCGCCCAGACAACAGTGATTTCACACAGTGGAATGGAGGTTCTCAGTCATCCAGGACATCATATGCTCTGAAGTGCAGATAATAGACAACTGCTTGACTTTTCCTGAAGAAGTTTTACCTCTCATCCAAGAGGCTGCTTCACTTCAGACGGACTTATGTTTCGTGATGAGGGAGAACTGACATGCTTGCACAGGCTGGCAGTCAAACTGAGGGGCCTGTTGTTTGAGGGCATCTGTGCCACTGTGGTGCAGGAATTGAACATTTGTGTATTGTTTGTCTTTTTAACCCCTTTGTGAAGCCAAAGGCAAACAAGGATTATTATCAGAGATCACCCGCATCGTAGGTGTTTGAACAAGAGAGGGATGAATGGGTGGAAACCAGACGTCTCCAAATGTAATGGCAATCGATATAGCTATTTCACTATTTATTTTGCCTGTGCAGCAAGAAGTCCTGAGTTCAAGACCCGGTCGTAACAAGGGTTTTTCTGCTAAACTTAAATTGAAATATAAATAAAATATCAACTAACTGAAACTAATTGAAACTGAATTATGTGTTGATAAAACAAACTAACTAAATTCTCTGCTGGCAATTTGAAAGGATGTACTTGAGACACAATACACAAACCACAACCCTCGTGTGGAGGATAAAGTGGTAGAAGATGACTGAATTAAGAAATGAATGACTAGTTCACTTAATAGCACAAATGTTATCCTTATGGTGCCACTGTTAAAAGTTATAGAATATGGCGTCATGGGCCCGTGTAAATGCTTACTCAAAGTGCTTTACTCTGTCGCTTTGTCATTCAAAACAATTCACGCACGCACGCACGCACGCACGCACGCACGCACGCACACTGTACACTAGAGGAGCTGGGGATCAAACTCTGTCCAGTTGGAAAATGCTGCCACTTTCTGTCCTTACTAAATGTTGTGCCAGTCATTTGAGATTTCTTTCCAAAACCCAGTTTTTTACCAAACGAGATGAATGATACCACCATTATGGAACCCCGCTGTTGTCTTGATTCAAACCATTCTTATTCATTATGGAAAACTCTGTAGATTGTCATGTCTGAAACTGAAGATTTTCACTTAACTCACAGACATAAGTAGAGATCGGTCTTCAAAAGTAGCCTCACATTATAGAAACAAACAAAAGCATCTGCATCTAGTATTTTCCTATGTATTATTAGTGGTGTGGACCAGGATTGCTTATTCCTATTAGTTCCATTCATTACTCACTGGAGGGAGGCCTAATGTATCTTCTCCCCTGCCACCATCATAAGCCTCAGATTGGTTCTGGATGGTCAGTGGACTGCAGCCCGCTGCAGAGGAAACATATCGAGCTTCTCCACAACTTTACTTGGGGTCATTTCATTAAAAAAAAAGTCGGGGGTTTTCTGATTAATTTTCTCTCAGCCTCATTGCTTTGAATGCCCAACAGATAGTTTCCATTGGGGGCTCTACTGTGCCTGGATTCTGTACATTAACATCACTCTGCCTGATGAGACATTCAGAGAGAAGTTCCAGTCGGAGCAATGTAAACAGTCATCATAGTATAATTTTCTGAAAGTAGTTTCACCAAGAAACATCAGAAAAAAAAAACATTTAAAAAAGTTTCTCTCTGTAATGAGGAAACACGTAATTGCTTGCCATTACAAATTAATCATAGTGTTTCTGTTTGTAGGATTTTCACAACATTTATTCTCACATTAACTTCACTGGTCTTTTTTTTGGACAACATCAATAATTGTATTTGGTTTTGAGTCGGAGAAGCTTCATTACTGTCTGGAAAAAGGAAATGACTACATACTATCCTGTTGCTTACACTTCTTTAAAAGCAAGTAACTAGTTGATTTTCAAATAATAGATGCGTGATCATGCTGTAAAACCTCATCCATATATAGTACATGCCAAACACACATTTTTCCCACAGGGAGAGCTTTGGAGGTGCAACCTCTGGGCATCCGCCTGACAGTATAGATCTCTTTGTAACAACATAATATACATCCAGAAACACTTAAAACCCTGTGGGCAGCAGGTGTAGCAGGGTGGGTTACCTCTCTGCAGGGCATCACCATGCTCTTGACAGCAAATGGTGTCAGCTTTAATTGGAACAAGCACAAAGTAATGGAGCGTGTCAGATGGCTTCCACTGTGCCTAAGAGGATGTATGGCTTCTGGGTTTCTCCATGTTTGGAAGGTCAGAGAGGGAGGGGGGGGACGCACATACAGATGAGAGATTCAAGCAGACAGAAATGGAAAGGAAAACATACGTGAATCAAAAGATGTGCAGTAATTTAACTCACTCCTTCTATATGATGTCGCAGAGATATTGTAACAAACGGAACAATCTCCTAGACTGCATTTATTGTGATTTGGTAATTTTTTTGTGGCATGGTAGTGGAGACGTCTTTGCAACAAACTGCTCCAACGTATTAATTTATTGAAATATACTGAGACCAAATGAACATTAAGCAATTTCAAGACCTGCACTGCGCTGATGCAAAACCGCTGCGCTCCAGGCATCACTTCAGGGTAAATGAGTGAAACCTTGTGCAACAACTACTTTTATACTTTAAAAAAAAGAAAAGAAAAGAAAGAAAGAAAAAAGAATGAACTCTGGGCTGTTTACTTTTTTAAGTAATGAATATATCATTGTTATACTTGACTCTAATTCACAGTGATTTGAGCAAAATTCTACTTCGACTGGAAGAAAATTAAAGCTGCAGTTATTAACATTCATAAAAACATATTTATGGCAAAAATTCGGAAGCCCTGTTTTTTGATTGGGAACCAAGTCACACACGCACGCACACACACACTCACACACACATGCATACACACACAGTGGTTAGGGCCATATTTCCATCTTCATGTTTTTATTCTTATTGGATCATCACTAATGACCAGGGTTCAGAGGTGGAAAGTGATGAATTACATTTACTTGTGTTACAGCAATTGAGTAGTTTTTTTTCTGTACTTGTACTTTTTATATTCATTTTTAAAATGTGTAATTTTCCTAAAGTATGTTTTTTGGAAGTGCTGTACTTCACTACACATCTGTAGGACAGAGGACCGGTAAATGACGAGGATGGGTGTATGACAAGGAATTGTGAATGTCAAGGACAGGTAACTGATGAGGATAGATGAATTTACCCTAATTAAGGTCCCTGAGTGAGTGATAAAGTAAAAACATTTGTGACCTTTGACCCATTTCGACTGATACGTAATGTGTCTACATATTTTATTTTGTCAGCACTTGAATTTGTAAAGTTTTGCCTTTAATTAAAAATAATTCATGTGAGATTTATGTCCCCTTGCCCTTTTTGTACGACACAAGAAAGAACCCCAACCTTGTTAAAAAAAAAGTATATTTTTAGACCAGTGCTTTTACTTCTACTCAGTACTCTTTCCACCTCCACCAGGGTTTTTATTTGTTTGAACAGCTGAGAAACAGTTTTTTCCCAAGGTCATTTACAGCATATTTACCGACACGAAAAGTGTTGCTGTTCGATCTTTTATTCTCAACTTTTATTGTAGTTAAAATTCTCCTCACATTCAACACACGTAAATGATTTTAAGTAATTTGAGCTCAATGTACGGTTAGAAATAATAGATCAAAGCTAGGCATTGATTTTGATCCATGTGTTACTTCAGATGGTTCTAACTGACGAGACGAATGCTGTGCGCTTGCATCAGATGGGTAGTGATGAAAATGGCATGCAAACTGCAGGAATGAGCAGAAAAGACTCCAGGAGATGACTAAATCATGAACACACAGGACACAGTCTGTTTGCCAGGACTGGCACGATGATGATCAGACTTCCAAACTGATCTCTCTTATATTTTTATGCATCTTTTAACGATCGTTCCGGCTTGACAGATGGGATTGTACACCTTCCGGCACGCAGTTGTAAAAAATCACAGATCCCCAAGAAGCTGAGGTGTGGCAGGAGTTTTACGTGTGGCCACAAGGTGTTGCTCTTTAGTTTTGGCCTTGAGATTCACAGTGTGTGTGTGTGTCCCTCCTTAACGTGCAAGAAACGTAATTTTATAGAATGTAACACATCGCTGCATAGTGTTAGTTACAGGAACATTTCTGGAAAAATAACATTTGGTGCTTGCGTGTGTGTGTGTGTGTGTGTGTGAAGCACCAGTCGAATGCACAGCACAGCTATGACATCAGTGCTACAATTAAACTCACAGGAAGATAATGTAGGAGTCCCGGCTATTTTTTACCAAGCTGACAAACAGCACTTTCACTAGATCCAAAAAAGATGAGTAATTTGTGAAATGAAATCGTGATGACCTAGTATGTCGACTGAAAAAAAACCGCACAGCATTAATGCAGGGTTTATTAAATATAATTGCTGTCAAAAAATGGAGCTTTGCAACACTACTGTAGTGTAACCTATAGATGTAAATGTGTCGGATGAATGCAGCATTATCTGGCTATTTCTTCAGTTCTTCTTAGAGGATAGTGTTGTAAACATTCCTCTTTTTTCAGCATCTTAAATGGCTGCAGTGACGTACTGTTTGCTCCAGTCCGTAATTTGTCTCCTCCGTCTTCTTGTTCCCCTGGCAGGAACAGGCATTTAGCCTCTGTGCCTTCTGTTTGCTGAGCCAGTGGCAACTCGCTCCTCACTGCTGCTATGGGAATAACTCAGTGTGTGGACCTCAACACCCTGGAGAGTTCCCACTGCACGGCAAACTCGGTACAGCCAGAGAGGAAGAAGGGGATGTTGCATTTATGCAGTGGATGTACAGTACACTGTGTGGATCCTGCAGACAGATGGAGCAATAAATGTTACTTTTTTTTTTTTTCTGCTAACAGTCATTGTTTGCAGGGACGTGGGTGTTTGGGAAGGAAGGGAGCTTTTGAGCCTTTGGTGGAAAAGGGTGAGATGAAGGTGAGGGTTCATCATGTTGTGATCGTGTGAATCTCAGACTCATTCAGCTGAATTGTAACACGGTGTTAAGATGAGGTGGTAAGAAGGTCTTGGTAGTAATTATCCTCTGCTGTTAATAGTTGATGCGAAACATAAAGCAGAGGGTTTTAATACACAGGAGGAAAACAAAAGAAATGCACCTATTTACAGCCATTGACAGCACTCACCAGCCAACTGGTGCAGATTTATTCCTTTTCTTTTGAGGGCAGATGCACACAAACAACGTTGTCGACTGACAGTGTTGGTGTTGTGAACACTTGCCTTGTGCTGTCTTTCAAGTTCAGATTTATTTATTTTTTGACTGAGTTGCTCTTGATGTCTGTGGCTGATTAGATGTGTGTGTGTGTGTGTGTGTGTGTGTGTTTCCATGAGAATCTTTTAAAGATAACATATATACTGAGGGAGAGCAGAGCATTGCTAAAGACGTGAAGCCTTATGGAACACAAGGACAAATTATTTTGTCACTATTTTTTTTTGTATCAGTGTTGTGTTGGTATCGTTGTTTTATTTGGTCACATAAAGCAAAAAGCTCTGGTATTATATATTATCATTACTGTTCTATTTTCAATATCTGTTGAAGTTTTTGTTACATTTGTTAATACTTTTGGAATATTAATATTATTTGAACTATTTATATTATATTATATTTGAACTAACGCTACACAATATGTCCATTACAATGTGTTTTGACTGGATCATAGCACATGTTTTGTTTTGTCCACTGAATTTCAGATTTGAACCTGATATCAACCCACTCATATTACTCCTCACACACTAAAAGAGTAAACAAGCCAACACCCCAAAAAATATGAAATTAACTTATAATTGTTATGATGTAATCGCTGAATTTCCCCCACATTATCGTAACATGCTTTACAATTCAATGTTTCCCTTTTTAACCATTTCTCTCTATTCATCACTGTGCATTTGTTCCTCTCTTTTTCACCCCCTCATTTCTCCTCCCAGTCTTCGCTTCTCATTCTGTCACTTCTCCATCTTATTGTCAATATCCCTGTCCCTATAGCTCTCCTTCCTTCACTCCGTCTGCCATCCCCCTCTCTTACAGTCTGTGTCGCTTCTCTGTCTCTTTCCTCCCCCACTTTCTCTCGCTCTCTCTCTCTCTCTCTCTCTCTCTCTCTCTCTCTCTTCACCTTTACTGCTTTACCTCTCTCTGCCTTTTCCTCACAGACAGTCCTCATTAGCAGCAGTAGTCTCTTTTAGCTCCCTGTTTTCAGCCAATGGGCCATTAGTTTGTTGCGTGCAGGGCAATAAATCGCATCAGGCAAAAACCCAAGTGCCCTGACTTTCTCTCCATGTCAGCCAATCAGGACAATTTGCTATGGTTCGGTGAGCAGTGTAGATTCAGGGACAGTAGACATGGTGTTCAATCCACTAATAGTAATAAAATCAACACTGCATGCTCAGAGACGCTGGATTTGTCTTAAAAAAAAAAGAAGCTAAAACGCAGGCATCTTGTTTGGGTTTGGTAAATCCCAAGTATAGTAACAGTAACAAGCATCCACTGTCTGAAACAAACCTACAATCCATATTTGCTAAAATATTCTACAAAGTGGAAAAAATAGCAATACATATACAAAATACTTCTCCCTCTTAAGGGATCACCCAGTAGATGATCATTATTATTTGGCAGAGATTTCAGATGGCCTTCCTGAAGTCACCCTCCCATTTATCCAGGCTTGGAACCAGAACATGGAGCAAAAATGAAAATGGTTGACAGCTACTCTTGGTTTTTTTTTTCCTAACATTTATCCTCAGTGCTTATTTAAACCCAAACAAACCTGAAAAAGCTTGTTTTTGCAACAATGCATTCACAAATACACCAAAATTTTGTCTTATTCACTTTTCATTTTTGTAACTATCTGCCCACGTCACTGTGTCCCTTCACAAGAGTACCCATAGGTACAGCTGTATGCATGATATATACTGGGTATTTCCATTTAGTGAGATGACTGGCACTGCATGGAGTCAACGAGAGAGGTGTCCACTGAAGTATCATTTAAATGTCCATCTCACAGTCTGAAATTTGAATTGACCCGCACCCCTGTCAAGCTGATGCCAGTGCAACTGTTTGACGACTAATTGGCAAATAATAATTTAGTGTTATAAGGGGGGTGCACCTGGAAAAAAAATGTTAGCGGGTATCTTTCATTATTGAAACCTTTGGCGAGCTACTTGGAAAGGGACCAGGAGCAACTGGTAGCTCTCAAGCTACTCTTTGGAGACCCCTGATCTAGAGTTTCCAAATGGGGATTGTGTATAGCCCTTGACTAGGCGGCGACTTGAACCAGCCACTACAAATAGCATGTGCGGAGGACACAACCTCATTCAAATAGCTCTTCTCACCCGGAGCATAACTGAGCATAACTCAGTTTAACGATGGTTGAACTCAGCCTAGCTTCCATCGCTGGGCGCAAGCTGATGTTAGCTAACGTTTTGGGCTTCTCCGGTCAAACCAGACCGGACTCTGTATTTTTTCTCCTCACACCACCATGGATTGGAAATGTACATGTTTGTTCTCAATAGCAGAAAGAAAGTTAATGCATATAATATCCTGGTGAAGGCACTGGGCAAGAGAACACAACCAAATCAACTGTGCTGACTCATGTGAGTTTGAATCATCCAGGATCCACATTGATATGAGTCTGACACATTTTTCCTGGCTGTGGATATTCATAAATCTACAGGAAAACTATACTGGCAGCAATAAAACAGCCTCAAAGCAGTGTTACCACCACACACTACACTGTCTGAGTAACTGTGACAAAATGTACTTACTTTTAGCAGTGTGGGTGGCGATATGCTTTTTCCTTGTCGCTTACAGTGTGCCCATAAATATCCTCTACACTGTGCTGAGAGCATTCAGCGCGACTCCCGAAAACCCGTTTAGCGGACGCTATGCTCCGATTCCATGCTGTGTCACACAAAGACTCACTTCCTGGCGCAAGCTGGCCCTCATGTACTCGCTGTGCCCGGTTGACTTACAACACCACACAAGATACTTAAGTATGCCAAGACCTGAAACTTTTTTTCAAACATGTTTCCCTTTCACTACTGTTTGAGTCTGCCGGTGCACAGCTTTAATGGTCCCGGTGGAGAAACTTCTGCTGCTACAACAACAAGCAACAAGAGTTAAGAAAAGAACACTAGTAGCAGAAAGAGGAAGTTAATGATTATGGTAATGGTGTTTTTGACATTTCCAACAGTGAGAGGTAAGAAATGGAAAACACTTAAAAGCAAAATCTTGGGAAAACTGGGTCACTATCATCAAATGAAAGCCAAAATAGAAAGGTACTGCGAATTATTAACAGCTTAAATTATCAGCATGCCATTTATTTTTGAACAAGCTTGCTTTTAGTGCTATGTAAAAGCGAGTGTCGTTGTAATTAACTGAAATTACTATTTTCAACATTCAAATGGACACTTTAAATGCAGATATGCATGCATCACAGGGGAGATAATTAGACCTTCTTGTACAGCGTGGTAAAATTTTAATATTGACAATGCACACAGACGATTAAAACATTACAGGAATGATGCAATGATTAATGACACATTAGTGGGTGTACAGGCGTTTTATAATTTAGAGCGACGCGCAGGGCTGTAAACAGTGTTTACTTGTTACAACCACACTTAACCCACAGGAAGAAAAGACTTTGAATTTTTTACAATAATCAATGTATTATCCGTGAGATAAATAAATAAATAAATTAATTAATTATTGATGGTGAAAGAATGATACGGTTTTATTGCACTCTTCCTCATGCTTGGTCCTATGTAGACTAGTAACGGTCAACTTTTCTTAATCTTTTTTTTTGATCTTTTGTAACTGCAGTACTTGATACCTTATGTTTACTTCAAATGCATCACTCAAATACTGATATATTCAAATTTATTTTGAATAATTAATCGTACAGCTTGTGATTAATTACATCACTTAACAGCCCTGGTAAAAATAAAACAAAATAAACAAAAGTATCATCATTCAAAACAGTGGATGCTGAGTCAAGGGACAAGCACACTTGTGTCTATAAGCAGTCCCCTGCAAAGACCTGAGTTTATTTTAGGACAGGTGCAACGCCTATTGCGTCCACTGACTGTTGTGACCACAACTATCCAATAAATGATAACAATAAAACAATAAAACACAGAGAGAAGCCAAAATACTGCATCTTTCTGGTTGAGCATCGCTTGCTTTGCTTGTTATGACAGAAAACCACTGGTTCACAGAATTTATTTGTCCTTTCATGAACTTATTTAATATGTGCCGCGGATTTTTCCATGTCCTTTTCAGAGCATTATCATAATGTATGCACAAGGAATCCAGGCAGTAACGTCATCTCGCTGGAACAGAGAACATGTCTGGAATACAAGGCAGCCTTTGCCCAGTATTAGGACAAACATGAATACATTTGCCTTCTCTGATCATAGCGCTGTTAAGGACGGCGCTGACCTTTAAGTGCTGGGCACCACTGCAATTTGAATGTTTCAGATACACGGCTTTGTCTCCATTCAGACAGATGCAGTTAGTCCACAATGTTGAATGACGGCAATCTGCATTAGTGCAGATTGCAGGCAGTGGTTAATTAATGGTGTGTGCACAGCATATGCATATAAATGTATATTTGTCTGCATGTGGCAGGACGTCTGTGTGCGTTTTATGCTCTGTTGAAAATGTTGATTACTCTGAAACAGAATTAGTGAGAGCAATATTTACAAGAAACCACAGATGGAAAAAGAGAATTAAAGGGAATTTACCAAAGACAATCCCCACTTGCAATTGTTTTAATTTACTTGAAGTTTATATTTCGACTCAACCACGTTATTATACTCTGAACTGTGGCAGTAAATGGCTTAAGCATTGGACATGTATAACACATGGCACCTAACCTTTTTTGCTTCAGATTTTTTTTTTTTGCAGTTACTCAAGACTGCTCCTCTTTAAAACAACCAAAACTGTAAAATGTTACATATTTCAAATTAAAACAAAGTGATAGTTGTCTTGAACTTTGACACAATTCAAAGGTCTGAATACTACTTTCATTACTTTGGTAAAACAGTTATGTGATTTGCATCATGCTCACTATACTTGCAAAATTAGCTATGAAAACATGTGGCTGTACTGAAGCTCAATTGTAAAAAAAAAAGAAAAAAAGTTAGTTATTTCTTAATAATTAGATGTATTTTCTCTTGAAACCACATGTTAGAGAATGATGTAATGGAACCATTTAATTTCAGTGCAAAGCAAAGGGACATTTGTTAGGTTAAGAAAGACAATTGTATGTGAAGGAGTGAGACACAGGAGGCTGCACAGGTAAAAAATATGACTTTTGTTATTTTTTATATTTAATAAAGTGAAAGTCTTTCAGTTTGGTTTATGATATTGTGTGCGTACATGAAATATTCAAACATAAAGCCCTAAAATGGATCGGCAACAGCATACTCTAATGTATGCACATATCTTTTGTTTTTATTACTGGCAAGCTCCAATATTTCTCTTTTTCCCTGTACAAAGTGTAGACAAGCAGGGAGAGCGAAATCTAAAAGATGAGAGATTCTGAGGTCTTTTTGCTCCCTGTGCTTTGTAAAAGGTTATGCGCTTCCTAGTCGGCCATTGTTAAAAAAAATATCCAAGGTTTTGTGTAAAGCCATCATACTGTTTACAAGTAGGTGTATGTACAAAGAGGGGAGAGGGGGGAATGGAAATGTCAGAGAAATGTCAAATGCCTGCTGGCTCTGTCCGTTGTATTTTGCCGGCTAAAATGTTCTCTCCAGGGAGGGTCCTGGGCGGGTGACTGTGGTGGTCCAGGGTCACCAGTGTTTGTGACTTTGAACAAAATCTGTATTAATGTGGGATGAACGGAGCAAGTGAGAAATTAATGAATGGTGAATTAAGGGGCTTAGGGAGGAATTCATAAATTATCGATTCATAAATGGACAAAGGAGTACTGTTGATATACAGCCTGGCTCATGCCAGACCTCATCTCAATCTAAATTGAGAAGTGTGACACACACACACACACACACACACACACACACACACACACACACACACACACACACACACACACACACACACACACACACACACACACACACACACACACACACACACACACACACACACACACAGATGCACACGCTTGCATGCACAACAAGTCAAGTGCCTCTCCATACACCCCTCTTACTGTTTCCTTCGCATCAACTCTGCGACATCCGACGCAGTGAAAAATTGCCTGTCTCCATTCTTTTGATTTGCCTGTTTGTGGGGTGCTAATTTATGGCTTAATCAATTATCCATTAAACCCCTTTTCACATAAACACTATGATGGTAGATGCCAGCAATACTGTTGTGCTTAATATGCATTAGTGTGCCTATCATCCTCCACTTCCCCCTTTATCGTTAATGTGCTGAGGCACTGTTCCAGTTTTTATTATGTGTCATGCATCTGTGGATTCTTCTCCCCTTTGTCTTGCTTAATAGCTCGACAGAAGCACATAGCACTACTCTGAAAACTGCATTAGATCTCCATTGTAAAAAGACATATCATTTATTGCTGCACGATCACAGGCATTTAAAGTTCCATAAGCAACTTCACTTGATCTGTAACTAAGTCTGTTGGGTTTGCATACGACAGCACTGTTTTATTTCAGACCCTCAATGACTACACCTCGAAATAATGAAATATTCATGTGGCCAATATTATCAGTGACCCTGAAAATACTCGCTTAACCTTATCAAACTGTAGGGTACAGTAATTAAATGACAACACTGAACAGAGTCCTGTTGGACATTGGAAAGGGTATTGCCATAGTCACACATTTATTAACAGATATAAAGGTGATAAAAGTTTATTTATTTCAGTAATTCATCTCAATTAGTGAAAACCTGTATTATATAAATTCAATACACACAGACAGAAGTACTGTAAATCTTTGTTTTTTTTAATTGTGCTGATTTTGGCTCACATTTAACAAGAAAGCAACATTATCTATCTCAAAAAATTAGATTACATCATAAGACCAATTAAAAAACAACAACTGTTGGCCTTCATTTATATCTACTCAATACTTGGTTGGGGCTCCTTTTGCATTAATTACTGCCTTAATTCGGCGTGGCATGGAGGTGATGAGTCTGTGGCACTGCTGAGGTGGTATGGAAGCCCAGGTTTCTTTGACAGTGGCCTTCAGCTCATCTGCATTTTTTGGTCTCTTTCAGATTCTCTATGGGGTTCAGGTCTGTTGGGTTTGCTGGACAGTCAATCACACCAACATCATGGTTATTTAACCAACTTTTGGTGCTTCTTGTCATGTGGGCAGGTGCCAAATCCTGCTGGAAAATGAAATCAGCATCTTCAAAAAGCTCGTCAGCAGAAGGAAGCATGAAGTGCTCTAAAATGTCTCGGTCAACGGGTGCAGTGGCATTGGTTTTCCAAAAAACACAGTGGACCAACACCAGCAGATGACATAGCACCCCCAAACCATCACAGACTTCTCTCGGTTGGTTGTGCCTCTTTTTCTTCCACACTTTTTCCTTCCACTCAACTTTCTGTTAACATGCTTGGATACAGCACTCCGTGAACAGCCAGCAACTTTGGTGATTTTGAAGGCTCAGGAAACCTTTGCAGGTGTTTTGAGGTGATTAGCTGATGGGAATGTGACACTATAAAGTTACAATAGGGAACTTTTTCACCATATTCAATTTTTTTGAGATACTGTTTGTGGGTTCTTGTCATATTTGAGCCAAAATTATCACAATAAAAAGAACCAAATACTTAAACTACTTCAGTCTGTGTGTATATATAATACACA
This sequence comes from Microchirus variegatus, assembly GCF_963457635.1. Lineage (NCBI taxonomy): Eukaryota > Metazoa > Chordata > Actinopteri > Pleuronectiformes > Soleidae > Microchirus > Microchirus variegatus. Next base: position 10,716,511 of record NC_139805.1, read on the forward strand.
AGTTTCACTATTTGAGTTGAATTGCTGAAATAAATGAATGAATTTATTGAGATGCACCTGTATAACAGAAAGGTAACTAATTTTTCATTACAAAATAGCTTTGTCATGTTCTGTGGTGTGATTCCACCGAGTGGAACAGTTCAGTTCGGTATGGTATGTATGTTTTTCTCATTTCCAGGAATAGCACCAAAATAACTGACCCAAACTGTTCCATTTTTCAGTACCTTTCCCTTGCGATACCAGAATAACGGAGCGGTATGTTGCACGTGCAGCTAGACCCTCGCACAGAGAAGGGTGCGATGCGGTGTTTCTTCAACAACTGCTGTCTATCCTCGTACAAAGTCTGATGTCTTGTTGAGACAAACAGCCATAAACAGAGCTGCTGGATACCCTCCATTGTTGTCCGTTGTGTCGCGTTCAACGCCGTTGTTCATTGTCGGCACACCGTGCTGTGTATCATCGGGCCCAGCGCACACCCCGCCTACCAAATAGGTACTGTTCTCAGTCGAAAGGCAATCCTGACTGAGGGCTTTACCATTCCAAATCATACCATACTATACCAAACAGAAATGTATCATGATAGAAACATGGCTTTAAAGATCGAGAGGATTAAAGTTACTCTTCAGTCTAGGATCCAATAAGGCCTAAATAAGGGTTAAACGAAAAAGGATATCGGGCTTTTCCCGTTTGACCGATTATGTGGATGTATGTGCTTTGGATATGCCAGACTAAGTTTGTAACGTATTGACCGCTTTTATTCTGAATTCTTGATTTCAGATTTGTGTTTGTATCAGTGGTGTCTTTCACACTGTATGGCACGTTGAAGCTAATGCTCACAACAGCTAATCACAGAATGAATTACTCGTGGGAAACCATGTGAATGCTATTAACTTCTTGGTAGGATAGAAAACCAGCTGCTCTCAGTCCTGAGTGCCAGGATTGACACCCACTGTCATGAGTGACTTGCTCTCTGGATGAATTTATAAATAACAATGCTGAATTCAATACAGGTAGTAATGTGCAGGGTATTGTGTGCTTTAGACTATATATTCTCTATATACCATAATGCCTATTTAATGCATGTCTGATATTAAAAAAACACCCATGTACTGAGAGGACCATGGTTTATTTTTCAGTTAAAGGCATATCTCAGAAACACTGGCTCTCTTTATTTTCATTGTAATAAAAATATAAAATCAGGAAACATGCAACACTGTAATGATGCATGTTCTATGTGCACAGCCGCAGTCAACATGTATGCATGAGCTGTACATTGTTTCAGCACAAAGCTGTCATCTTTACACTCTTATGGTGATGAACTTAGCCTTGACGTGTGTCCGTTATTGAATGCTGCTGCACACGTAAAGAAGAATTAAATAATGATTTTGCATTCACAGACATCCTCTATAATATCCATAACTCTCCAGCTTTTTTATATTCATTAGGTTCAGAATTTAGAGTGACATACTCTTGTGTAACATGTTAACAAGGAAATATTTCAAATCTGACTCACACTGTGGGGCTACAGCAGAAGTACAACCTGATCCAAGGACTCAGTTAAACTCTTCTTTGGTTACTCAGACAACTACATTACTTCTTCACTTTAGCTTCACAAACCAAGCTCAACTGCAATAAAAATATTTTCAATGTACATTCATACCATAATACACCTTTTAAGAGGAATAATAACAATAATAGATTGTTCGTTTGAGGCTGTATATGAAGTTTCTGTGTCTCCTCCAGCAAATGAACTCTGAGGTCTATCTGAGGTTTTCTGGCCTCCACAGTCGGGGTCCTAACAATCCATTCAGCGACTGGATGTGGACAAATGTATTATTTATTGCATTTATTAGATTTGTTCTCAAGAGGAGATCACATAGAATAGCATTGCATGTGATTTTTTCGGGTTTTCGTACCAGTACTTGGAACAAAGAATGAATGCAGAATAGCTATATAAAGTAGTGGCATTAAATGGGCTAAGCTACAACGCCATCCATCTTCTACCACTGTATCCTCCACATGAGGGTCACGGGGGGCACTGGTGCCAATCCCATACAGAGAACGAAAGGCGGGGCACACCCTGGACAGATCGCCAGTCCATCACAGCGCCACATAGAGACAAACAACATCCGCTCTCACGCTCACACCTACAGTCAATTTAGAGTGTCCAAGTTCTTAGTTGTCATGATGTCATGTATGACAAAGTGACTTAAAGCAGAAGTTTGACAGCCTTGTCTTAACAGGGCTTCTCCAGTTTTAATTATTTATTGCCTTTGAAGATGCTCTTTCTTTAGCCAAACTTAAACTGAATTTCCCTTTCAGAAAGCTCCTCTCCACCTGCAAACATTTGCAGCCAAAAAGCAACTAATTTCTAACACCATTCGTTGTTTGTTTGTTTGTTGTGCTGCCCTACTACATCTCATCCCACATTCTCCATCTCCTATGACACAGATATTCCAGTAAATATTACCATTCATTACTCAGTATGTCTGGCAGGCATAGAAATTGTAATACAGAAATGTAGGCATGGCATGACAGATTTCCAAATGCTAATGTGAAAAGGCGCCGTCATAGCCTTAAACAACAATAATGTAATAAACTGCACTGTGTAAGTAACAGCTCATAAAATGTAGAAAATGCAAACAAAGGGATTTTGTACAGGACGACCACCAATGAGAATACTTTCATAAATGTCATCTATTAGGACTTCAAAAGGATTTATACAGTCGATCAAAGAAATAAGCTTTTTGGCAGTTGGGACGAACCATACCCTAAAACAACAGGAGTACAAAACAAGGTTAGGAGTTTCATCGTTGAAATGATAAAATAACAAATACCAACAATAACAAATTATATTGTGATGAAGATGAATTAGCAATATGTTCTCAAGACAACAATGCAGGGTTTTACAGTACGCCTGAAAGATTGTCCATGCAATCTTGTGTCCATCCTATCCTTAGAAAAACAATAACGACATCTACAATTTATCATCTGAGGTGAAAGTGAGGAAGAGACTGCTGTCTCCTCCCTAGTGCCTGTGGTGTCACCAAGTATTAAGATCTAATACTAGGTTCGGGGAGAACTGGGGGAGATATGGTGTGGAGGTTTTAGGAAGAGGTGTAGTTGATGGATCGATGGCTTGTTACTACAGGGAGACCCAAGATCCCCACATTTTTAGCAGTTTTCATGGATGATGAGGCTCAAGTGCTCAAAAAAGGAGGCACAGCCTGTTTAGTGTTGCTGAATAGGTGCTAAGGCTGATGTATGATCTGGTTACATTACACAGCAGTGAGTGTGGGACGATGAGCTTGGACACACAAACCATCTTTCATCCAGGTGCAGCTGTTTGTTATGGTGTAGATGGTCCTCATCCATGTGACCCCGACACTTAAAAAAAAAGTGAATGCAGGTTTTCACTCCCATAACATAACAGGCAGGAGTGCATAACCAGTCAGCTCAACTCTTGAAGCATGAAATGACATGACGATGGAAAAGCTGAGCTGCTGATGAGAGAAGTAAGGTGCAGTTAAATTCAAAGGCCCATGTTTTTCTTCTTTTGTGAAAACTCGAGAGGAAAGCCATTTTGGTCTGGCTGTTTGGTCCACCATGTTGGTCCTGTCTGAAACATCTCAACAATTGGATAAATGGCCTTGACATTAGGTTGCACCCCCAGCAGGTCCAATGTTTAGTTTATGGTGAAGCTCATGGGGCACACATTTATGTCCACATCGGGATACATTGTAATAACTTTTCTGATAATCTGTCCTGTTCATCTTGTGCCATCATGATGCCAAAAGGATTTGTCTTTGGTCCAAAGTCGTGCAAGACATAGACATTCCCACCACTCTCTTTTTGCTGCCGAACATGCAAAAATGCTACAAAGTGTGACAGAGCTAGAAACACTCTCTATCTACTTATTTTTTTATGCTGTCATTAATTTTACAAAAATAAATGAATTCATCGGGCCCACGGTTGGTGTAGTGGTTAGCACTCTTGCCTTTGCAGCAAGAAGACCCAGGTTCCTGGGTTCGAGCCCCGTTTGGAACAACTTCGGAACAAGGGCCTTTCTGCAAGGAGTTTGCATGTTCTCCCCGTGTGTGCGTGGGTTTTCTCCGGGTTCTCCGGCTTCCTCCCACATTCCAAAAACATGCGATATGGGGATTAGGTGAATTGGTCACTCTAAATTGACCGTAGTTGTGACAGTGTGAGTGAATGGTTGTTTGCCCAATGTCTGCTGAGATAGGCACAGCACCCCCCGCGACCCTCTGGTGGAGGATGAAGCGGTAGATAATGGATGGATGGAAATGAATTCATCAACCTAAACTGCTGTGGGTAAACCATGTCGGTACAAAAGCCGAAACTGAATGGAAGGGTGTGCTCCTATGTTGAGCCAAATTTGAGTAAAATAGAACATTTTAATTGCCAAAGTCAATCAGCAAGACATTGAACTATGCAGTGTTGCATTAATGCACATGAATATAATGTGTTATCCAGAAAATGTCATGTACTTGTGTGTCAGCAAGTGTGACTGTGTGTTAAACAGTGGGGGGGGGGAGAATTTACTTAAAACCTTCCAACAACACAGTGAATCCTATTATCTGCAGTGTGACTGCCTCACATGTTATGTATCACAGCTGGATTCATTTGACCAAATAACCTTACTTACAATGGAGACAAAGATCTCGAACAAGTCACAGCAAGGTCTAATGATCACCTTCAGTAATGTGGGAGATTATCTTCCTCGTGTTTCAGAGGTGGGGTCCCAAATTACTGTGCCATTCCCTGCATTTTGTTCATGTTTCCGTGGCTTTAACACCCATGAGAAATGGCATAATTATAGACACTGCAAAGCCATTTTGCCAAATAGCCTGCTGCACTATAGCATTTTCTTCTGTGCCTCCCCTTAATTTAAGCTGGGATTCATCTGACTGTTGCTAATGATGATGTAAGGGGGAAAACGGAGTGAACACAAGCACGTTAGTTCCATCTGTGCTGGCGAATGTGTATTGTCTCAAATATCCAGGTCTCTGCCACTGCAGGTCTCACAGACACGTACGCCTATCACAGGGCAAACTTCAGTGTTTTGCATTGGCGGTTAATGAAAAAAAACAGCTTAACAGTTAATAATTACTCTTAATAACACATGAGTGAGTCCGTCTTGATTTGAAATAAATGGGAAATTAGTTTTTGTGTGTTTTCTGAGTACATAGTAAACATAGTAATTTAGTTGTTATTCTTTAATATCACAATATGCATCGCAAAAAGAAAATTGCAATGTCAGTTTTGTCCAATATTGTTTAGCCCTAATTGCAATTCAATTCACAGTTGTTTGAGTTATCACCATCGATGAGGAAACATAGGTCACTGAATATTTGATAGTATTAATAGCGTGAACATAATGCTGTTGTCTTTGCCGTCCACAGATGTAGACCTTGCTAAATAAATGATCGACAGTGTCCACCAAAAACACTTAATAATGCAATACGATGTGTTTTATAAGACTGTTGGTCCAACTCTTCGTGTGCTATCTTTAGTTACCTGCAAAAAAAAAACCACCTGCAAATAAAGACAATATAATGACTTCAGAATGATGACCTGAGGGGGAGGGAGGTGTGATCCAGCTCCACTGCCGACAACAGAACAAGGAGAAAAAGTAGAAGCACAGGAAGTAGAGAGTTGAGACGGGATGAAAGAAAGACTGTCAGGCAAAGATAAAGTCAGTCACCCATCTCCCTGATGTGCAGTTGTAGCCACTGAGAAGTTATTACTCAGTGGGGTCAGATGCAATCTTTGCTATCTTTTAATGCCTCTTTCGTCCGGTGCTCCACAGGTGGACACAAACACACAGAGAGAGAGAGGGGACGAGAAAGGTTACAGGTGCAAGTATTCACAAGCAGCATCACGGCATTACTCAGTCCCTCAGGTCTTTGGTCGATGACCCTGAAGAAAAAATAACTACTACTTGACAGATGTCTATTGTTTCCACACAGACATACATGGACACATACAGTACATGCCAGGGCTGAACGATTTTGAATATCTAATTGTGATTGTTTTGACAGGAATTGAAATTGTGATATGATTTCCGATCTGTCAGTCTGTTAGAATAAGACGTGTTAAGATCAAGATTTAACAAGGCTTTAACAAATATGTTGCACCTCTTGTGATTTGAAAATTGCGATTTCGATATTATTTCAATGAAATGTTCAGCTCTAATGCACGCCTGTTTCGGACATCTGAGTAAGGCCAGTGAAATTAATTAAGAAAAATCTGTAATAAAATGCTCCTCAGTATTCAGGTCAAGGTACACAGATTCAAAAGTCGGTGCTTGCACTGTGCTCCTTTACTCCCTTTCCTCTGCGTTGTTTCATATCAGACAACGCCCCAGTCAAAGACATCTTTTTTTAGAGTTACCATGGAAACTGTGCAGACATCTCTATCATAACAAGATTAAAAATGCTGAAATAAGAACATAAAGGTGTGTAGAGACACAGGTGTGTGTCAATAAAAAAAAGTGTGTGCCTGTGTGTGTGTGTGTGTGTGAGAGAGAGAGGGTCGGGGGCCAAGAGGGAGAAAATTAAAGTCAAAATAGGCGTGAACTGTTTGTCTCAACTGTTTGTTTGTATGTTTGTAAGTATGTGCAAACAAAAGTAGAAACTGTTATTATTCCTAGACCTTAAACCATCAGAAAGGTGCAAACCTTTCAGATATTGTGAACACATGAATAGGGACCAACTGTTTCTACACTGAAGTTAATTCATTAATTTCTGCTAAAAACAGTGTAGCAGGTGTCCAATATGAGAGAACTTTACTTTTTGCTCTACTTTTATAAAATATACTGACATGTTCCAGTTTTAATATCACCATTTAGGCCTTTGGTTATGCCAAGTAACTTAAGTTCCACGAGCACATAGGATGCTGGTCTTCTCACTTTTCTGATGTTTTGGTCAGTGTAGAAGATTTGGTGTCAGTGTACATCCTCAAAAAATACATCCATTCTAGTGGAATTAAATACTGGGAAAACTGTGGCCGCATCTCTGTTGCCTTCTCGATAGAGAGATTTTGTTCATTCTGTCTTTGCCCATGCATTGGGTCACAATCATTAGCTAATGATTAACAATACAAAAAAGACATATAGTGCTTAGCAAATTTATTATAGACAACTACCCAATTTATGCCACAGCTGCCATAAATTATTTAAAGTTCAAGAAGTTGCCCCATACAATAAAGTGACTGTGGGACAGGGAAACTAAATTGTCACAAATGCTGCAAAAAAAAAAAGGCAATTCAATTAATACATTTCTTTCATTTCATAAATTGTGGAATGAACATACACCTCTTTACAAAGAGTTCTTACACATCCAGCACCTGGATTAAATCTGTGAATAATACTGTGTACTATACTATAGCTCTTGATGAGCTTAAGAAAAGCATGCTAATATTAACGATTCTAATAACAACACCCTTATGGCCAGTGTGTGTGTGTGTGTGTGTAGTGGCCTGAGGGAGTGCTTCATTCTCAGCCTGAATGATTTCCATAATGGAAACCCAGCTCTTTAAGTCAATGACACAGGTCAATATGGTGCCAAACGTCAGGAGTATATTCTTTACTCATGCACAACCCAGCATTAGTTTATAATGGAGCCATTTCTTTGCTTTTGTCCAAGAGAACCTGAGCGGTTACTCCTAGAGCTGGACTATAATCTGTATAATCCCTGCACCTTCCCCTGAAATATCATCCACCCTATACTTTAGGATTCATTTGATTCAGTTCACCCTTTGGAGGCCAACCCATCAGGGTGGAAGGTTATTGACTCATACTGGAGGATATTTTCACTTTGGTGAGAAGTGGTGACACTTTAAATTACATTATGGAAACAATATAGTAACAATTAGTGGTAATGCTTTTGCAGTCAAGAAGTAATATTTTATAATACTCTATAATATCAATTGCGATCACCAAGTAATAGCTTGGTAATGAGATACATAAGCAGGCTATGTCGGCACACATCCCAGACTAGAGCCGGGTGGGAGAAATCTTTCACTTTCAGAGAACTTTAATAAAAGTTGCTCATTGTTGTGTCAATGTGATGGCGTCATCAAACAGCACGTCAATTTGACTTCGACTTTATCGACAAATAAGTCAATCTGAAAAATAAGAGTCATTAATGCCCTACTGTACTTTAATGTAAAGTGGTACCAATTTGGAAGTATGTGTACCACACAATGGACATTTCACCATTAAAGTCTACTGCATTACACCGAGATGTAGGTGTTTGGACATAACTGATGTTTCCATTGACAGAGTCTGACACTTAATGCACACTTAGGTGTACCAACTTCTAAAGGTGCAGACCATAACAGAAGACCGCGGCTGTATCAATGTGTTAACCATCTGTATGGAGTCAACAATTCAACTGTCTGTGTGCGAGCGAGAAGTTTGAAAAAAATTAGCTGCTTACACTGGGACCAGGTGGAGGCTTATGTCGTTTACTGGCTCTATTGATGGATCTCACATTCCCATCTTGTCAACACAGTGACACAATTTCGCTCTACATACTGGCAGTCCATCATCCTTCAAGGTGTTTTAGATAGAGAGAGGTGAAATGTGTTTGCACGTCTGTCTCGCAGTGTTAGTGATACTTGATGATGAGAGTGATATGACATCATTACCTCTTGAAAACCTCGAGAAAATTGGAGAGAGAAACTTCACACTTGCGGACAACTGGTGAGGTGAATTTTGCATCCACAACTAGACAATGAGGAGAGCATGGGTAAGAGCTGAAAATGCTTTTTAAAGTTTAGATGCTCTAGCTTTGTAAAAAGAAACAACTTTTATCAGTGTTGTTGAGTGAAGGAGCAAACTATGCCACTGATTGAGATGCAGCAGCAGTAGTAAAGCTTGTAGAGGCACTTTTACCGTGTGAAAGTAAGGACGTACAAGAGGGGGGTATAAGAGCGGGTCTACTGTATTATTAACATACTTTATTATTCATCGTCCCTATGCTCTCATATGAATCGAGAACAGATTGCAAATGGAATTGAACAAATAAAGCACGTAACGTGTATGTAGATGTTAATTTTTATAATGTAAAGATTAGAACCACAGAGCAAACCATAAATAAGGCATAAATGCTACTGAGCTTCGGTGCAGAAGAGGCAGGTCACGCTGGCCATGCGATGCCTACACAAGTTGGCTGAGTGTACTCCGTAACTCCAGGGCCACAGTGGATGCATAATGTGCAGTGCATGAAGACCGTATTGCTAATCTACCCTACGTCTAATCTACGTCTAATACGTCTGTTTTTCACACAGGGAAGAAGGTTTTGCAAAATGTTTTTTTTTTTACATTGTGTCTTCCTTGGTAAAATTTTATAAATAAAATACTGTTGTAGGAGCTAAAACCTTAATTTGATTAATATTTCTCATTTTTGAAGATGTCACTTCAGGCGTTGGGCACAGGGGTGTGGTTTCATTGATAAGTTCACCTGTTCACATGCACATTTACAGGCACTTTACACTATTAATATATGTGATAGATCTTAGTTTTTGTACCATAACATTCATTTTCATCTGTTACAGTTTGTCAGTGATCATTTTCTTTAATAAATTGCTTAAACTTAAATCGACCTCAAGATGACTTTTGTGTTTTGTGAGGATTAATTGTCGCTACAACTGTAATTGATATTCCTCAAATTTATACCAGAACCCTTCAAAATGAAAACACGGATCCATCAGTGCTGCAAATATTAAAACCATTTTAGAAAAAAACAAATGGTATAACTTTTGGTTTGAAATTTGTGCAGAAGTGTTTGTATCCGACAGATGGAGACACTGAAACTGTTGTCAAAGAGCATCTAGCTCGCTGTAAACAGTGCACAGCAAGTGTATAATATAGGTGACAGTTATCTGAGACTCCTGTGTCCTGTGTGGCTCCTCTATGTTGCCAAAATGCTCATATATCCAGTGAGTGAAGGCTGTTTTTACAGGACTCTCCTCCCTCTTAAGGCAACTTCCCGCTTCCTCATCTGTAAATGCGGCTGTGACCAGTTCATCTGCTGCTGTTCAAAATCTACTGCTTGCAGGACAAAGATCTGGACAAAGATGAAAACACAAACAAACAAAAAAAGTGGATAACCAAAGCACATTTAGTTTGCAAGTTTATGTAATTCGTGCCTGGAACACCCAAATTAACATCCAGGCTGTTAGGAAGTGTTATAACTCCAGGCAGAAACATAAGTCCAATCCATTTTTTTTAACCCTAATCCCATATTTACCAACTACCATCATCCCTCACTTCAACCTCAATGCAATACTGTATTTTCTTACTTTGTCCATTTCTGATGAGATGGCTAAACCCAACTCTTTGATGTGAGCACACAAAAAAGAGAAGCTAATCCTCACAACTTTGGCACATAAAGTGGGCCGAATCCATTTTGTTGCGGTATGTTTTTCTCCAGCATTTTAGACAGGTAATGGAAGATGCACAACACAGAAAGAGGGATTGAATTCCAGCTGTCAGCGAGAGGAAACAACAGGCTGAGTGGGGGGGGGGGGTGACAAAGAGAATGATGAAGAGGGATTGCTACGGACAGCAGAAACAACCACATCAAGCGTCAGGAAAACACAACAGTTTGTCCCAGATTTGCAGGAAACAACCAAACCTTCATCCAACTAAATACATTCATCCTTTCTCTGCGTCATGTTGTCTGGATTTGCTTTGTATTTTGGTGTCGCAACTTAAAAGTTAAAGTGTTATTATTAATATAATCACAAATTACCAGGCTCAAAGTTTTCAAATGATTTGTCCATCCATCCATTTGCTTTATCCTCCACAGGAAGGTCGTGGAGGTACTATCGTCCTGTGGACAGTTTGCCAGTCCATCGCAGATACAGAGACAAACAACCATTCACTCTCACACACTCACAACTCAATTTAGTGTCCAATTTATCCTGGTATTGCATGTTTTTGGACTGTGCAAGGAAGCTGAAGAACCTGGAGAAAACCCACGCACACATGGAGAGAACATGCAAACTCCATGCAGAAAGAACCTTGTTCCAACCAGGGCTCAAACCTGGGGCTTCTTGCTGCAAAGGCAAACCGTACTAATCTCTACACCAACTGTGTAAATGATTTGTGTTTGGGTTATTTACTTTTTAAATTTACCAGCATACATTTTGACAGCATATATTAAAGAGGTGGAGATTATAGAATACTCACTTACATGAGTTATGTAATTGAATTACAGTTGTAAGCAATTAGAAAAACCTGCTTTGTGCTGGATTTCTTGTTTTGTACCTTCTAGTCATGTCAACTATGATCAACAATTGCATGTATCTGTATGTCAATTTTTAGGTTTAAAACATGAACTCCAGGTGGTCTCGTTTCATCAAAATGTTTTACCTTATGACATTCTAAAATATGATGTGATATGATATGATAAGTGATGATAATGTTTTAATTTATACATGCATGAGGTGGATTTTTTTTGTTGCTTAAATTAACTAGGTTGTGAGGTCCTTGGATGCTGGCTTACTGGTTATTCAATTGTTTCGAGGGAAATGGAATTTAACCTCAAGCTCCAAGATGAGTTTATTGCAGTTGTGGACATGCTGAAAACAAAACCAGTCAGAATTGCTACTATTTCACTATGTGCTACTATGTGTGATTGTTACAAAGTGCCCTCAGACATTTCTGATTGAATTTGTGACTTATCAGTTAAAAGGAGATTTGCTAACCACCACAATCAGAAATACTTTCATTTGATTCAAAAAAAATCCAAGGAACATGTATTAAACAGAGATAAGACATTTAAAGTAAGAATAAAATAATGATATGAATGCACTGCAAGGTTTTGTGTAAAATTGCACAAAGTCCAGTTCATACCAGTGCTGTTACTGCAGTGTTAAAGAAACACTGTCTTCTCATCTCATGCTCGCTATAAATGACAGAATCATGTGTTTGCACATTCAAGGAAATATATGTTGTTGAACACAAAAAAGCAGCATATAGATATTGATTATAATGGACAGACAATAGAGACAATTGCTGTGTTGTTTTAGTGAATAATGAGGACATTCAAGCTGCACAAAATGTTCCCCACACTCGTATCAAAAGGAAAACTCCTCTCACAGGTGTGTCCTCACTTCAAATTTCTTCTGAGACGACAAACGACTCAGGATGATGCCCGTTCTTTCTCTCTCTCTCTCTTTTGTTGCCGAGTCTTCTTTCTTTCTTACTCGTCTGTCTGCTTGGGTTTTCACCCTCTGTTGTCTTTCCAGAGGTTGCCATGATACACGCTTCTTTGAGTGCTTATTTTGATTTGTAGAATTAAAAAAAAGGTTAATTTGTTTGGCTTCTTGGATTATGAGTGTAGATTTTTACCTTTAAGTGATGAGCATTTCCCTCCCTCTCTCCCTGCTGATGTGTGGCTTTGTGCCTGAGCTCACCTCACACGCTGGTGTGTGCAGTTATATATACAGGCGTGGTCAAATCCTACTCTCCCTCTCTGGGAAGAATTATGTGCCACGAGGAACTTAAATTTAATGTGAATCACTCAATGATTAATGTGAACCTGAATTGACCAAAATATATTGCAAGAAATTTGAAACTGCATTCAGTTTAATTTGGTCGAAAAGTGCAGCTCACTAATCCACTTTCACTTCTCTCAATTCAAATTCAGTTCTTCAAATTTCATTCCATCCAGGTCCAGGTGCTAAGACCAAACCAATCGAGCCCCGATGGGAAGAACGTCTGCATAGGTGATTGGCTGGAGAAAGAAGCCGAGAGAAGTCAGCCTGGTGTCTATTGATCAGCAATTTGACTAAGATTAATAACTAATAAAATGAGCTAAAACATCTTCGTAATGAACTGATTCCAATGATTCAGTTACACTGAAAACAACTGATTTACACGTCACGGGTCACTAGTTTCTAGTGTGTCACATGTAAAACAAAGTCACGGCAGTTTCACGCAGCCGTGTTGTGATGACTCTGCCCACGTTGAGGAGCTACTATATTGTAATGGAAAACCAACCAAGGTCTGTAGAGTCCAGCCGTGCCGAGGCGAGCTGGGACCATGTAGTGGAAAAAATGGCATTATTGGGGTCACATCCCTCGCCTAATCTTGATCTGATATCTAGAAATGTCTTTTTGTGTCATGTGATGTGTATATAGATTGCAATGAATCATTATTGTGTTGAAAGGCCTCTGCCATGTCAGCCTACTTCATCTCCACAGCAGAGAGCTGCATGTGTGAAAGGCAGTCGAGTTCTCCAATGGTTTCTCCTTAATCTTTACAGTTCCATGACTTGCCTGCATGTTTGATATCTTTGAATATGACATGATGTTGGGATATATGTTTCATGTTTCAGGGATCCTATTTCCATGGTAACAACTTTAGGGAGCGCTTGTGTTTCTGATAGAGATAACTAAGAGGGCTAATGACTGAATGTCTGCCAAGCATCAAATACAGCTATAGACGTGAATAAGTCATCATTGTTATAGGATCCAACTGATGCATAACGAATCCTTTCATAAAGTCAGTCTTTTAAAACATCACCACATTGAATGCATGAGCTCCATAGTTACCACACGAGTTGTCATAGCAACCATTAAGGGTGTGGCATTATTAAAGTAACCTGTCAGACAAAAATATACTATAGTTATTGAAATGGATCCAAGGTAGAAAACGTCCAACATGCTATTTCAATTAAAGCGCTAATTACTTCTTCTGATTAGCTTTAATCAAAAAGTCGGCTTTATGAGACAAAAGTTGTTGAAAGTGTTGCCACACGTTTTCCACAGTTTGTGTGCATGTCTCCATGTGCACAGCAGTCTCCCAGTCATATGTTTCATTATACAGGAGGCAGCATTTTCATCTTGCAGTGAAAAACCTCTAACATTAGCTGTATCCCAATGGAAGCGCTTCAGTCTTTGTGACTGAGACGAAAACTTCCCCTCACATTCTCAGTTGCACTGCCACAATCCAGTCAAACGAGCTCTCTCCCCTTTTTCCTCCTTCTCTCTCTTTTCTTCTGTTTTTCTTTGAGGTGACGATTGGTACTTACTATCTATTTTTAGACTGCGCTGCATTGCCTTTAAATTCTTTGCTCACATGCTTTTTTTTATGCTCATGCACAATGATCCTTTAGCTCTTTCTTGTGCACTGACATTACTCGGGGGAATGAGGCTACAGAGTAGTTGGAGGAGTTTTCTTGAAAAAAAAAAAAAAAAAAAACTTTCCTGAACTACAACTCGGGCCGCTGTTCGGAAAGTACAGTAACAGCAGAGGATAAGAACTCTGTGCTGTGGTATCGTCTCACGAAAGTGTCTGTCATGTATGCAGGAATCGCTGTGTCGCTGGGATGCCATGTGCCGTGTGCGCTATGTCATGCTTGAGGGATTTGAGAACATGTCCAGATGGTGCCGTCTTATTTTTGCTTTTGCAAGCAACTAGTGGTTTCATGACGGCTTGAAGTGATCAAATACTGAATAAATTTGCTTTTGCGGGTCACTGAGATTATACACACAGTGTCATACGGTATAATGGGAATAAGCTGCTCATGTTTTCAGCAATGCTGTATATATTGTTTGATCCATCCCTTTCATAATTAAAGAAAACGCCTAAAAGCACTACACAAATGCTATATCAACAAGTGGCCACTGGGACAGGGAGACAAGGAGGACACTCATGGATACCTTCTTCTGTGAATGGCTTCATTAATCACATACCATTCAGTGATTAAAAAAAAAAACAACAGCAAAAAACATCTCTGGTCCATCTCTTACTTGTATTGTTGACTTGATTTGACTCTAAAATGTGATTTCTCACCTGAATAATCCACACTCAAGCAATGAAAAGCTATTAGTCAAGAAAAGACATTCACCCACTCATACTACATGGTACGTAAGAGGGTATTAATTGGAGAGGTGAGTCTCATCTTGATGTTTTAACCCCTGCCACTGAGTATTTCACTGCGAGGATGAGAGGTTTTTGAAGAGCTTTAAGTAAAAAAAATAAAATAAATATAACCACTGAGCACTTTATATATGAACACCATATCAAAATGCCTACTCCGTTTGCAGAGTGGGGCATAGTTTTCCTCCCCAAACAGGCTGTATTTTAATGGTGTGAATTCATCAAGATCAGACTCCTTTGAAATTATAGCCCAGCTCCATTGCATCTCATCATTTCTGCAAAAACTTTAGCAGCACATCGGCAAGGGAAAGCTGCTGTCTGATCACATCCCAAAGGTGTTCTATTTGAGGTAGATCTGATTGGGAGGTCATCTAAGTATACTGACCTCACAGTTTGAGATAACATGTGCTTTTCCTGGATGGCTGAACTTGGAAGAAACCAAGGTAAGTCTTTCATAAGTGGTCATGGAGGAATGCACATGGTCAGATTTGCTGTGGCAATCAAACAGTGATTTCTTTGGTTTAAAGTGACCCAAAGTGTAACAAGAAAACATCCCCATTACACTGCTGACACCAGTCAGGACCGTTAACGCATGGTACATTGAGTCTGCATATTCAGTTGACGTATGCTGACATACATAGCTGCAGGGAAAAACAGAAAGTATAGCGGGGGCTCAAAACTATGTGTTAGGGTAGAGCTATACATGAGGAGAATTTTTATTAAGAAGTTTTATTCAGACATAAAATTGAGGACAACCTGTTGAATCTTGATGTCTCATAAATTTTAGGTGGACTTAAATTTGTGTAAATGTAAATGCAAATGCCTTATCCATTACACCACTAGAGGTTCTTCTCTTGCAAAACATTCGTTTTTATGAGAAGTTTTTATTCTTTTACCAACCATACAATCTTTTTGTTCAAAAAAATGGGCTGATTTTGATGAAAAAATGTAGTATGTCATTGAGGTCTACGACATAGTATAGTATGACGTTTTGGTCACATTGTGGGCTAAAAAATTTTTTTCAAAAGATTATCAGATTTTGGACGACATAGTATAGTATGACATTTTTGTCAAAGTTTGGACTAACATTTTTTTTTTCAAAAAAATGGGCAGCTTTTGATAAGATAGTGTAGTATGACATTGAGGTCGACAACATAGTATAGTATGACCTTTTTGTCAAACTTTGGACCAAAAATTATTTTCCAAAAAATTGTCTGATTTTGGACGAAATAGTGTAGTATGACATTGAGGTGGACGACATGGTATAGTATGACGTTTTGGTCACATTTTGGGCTAAAAATTATTTTTCAAAAAAAGTATCAGATTTTGGACGACATAGTATAGTATGACATTTTTGTCAAATTTTGTACTAAAATGTATTTTTTCAAAAAAATGGGCAGCTTTTGATAAGATAGTGTAGTATGACATTGAGGTCGACAACATAGTATAGTATGACGTTTTGGTCACATTTTGGGCAAAACAATTTTTTTCAAAAATATTATCAGATTTTAGACAACATAGTATAGTATGACTTTTTTGTCAAATTTTGGACCAAAATTTTTCTTTCAAGAAAATGGGCAGATTTTGATGAAATACTGTAGTATGTCATTGAGGTCTACGACATAGTATAGTATGACGTTTTGGTCACATTTTTGGCTAAAAAATGTTTTTCAGAAAAAGTATCAGATTTTGGACGACATAGTATAGTATGACGTTTTTGTCAAATTTTGGACACAAATTTTTTTTCCCAAAAATTGTCCGATTTTGGACGAAATAGTGTAGTATGACATTGAGGTGGACAACATAGTATAGTATGACGTTTTGGTCACATTTTGGGCTAAAAATAATTTTTCAAAAAAAGTATCCGATTTTGGACGACATAGTATAGTATGACATTTTTGTCAAACTTTGCCTAAAATTTTTTTTCCAAAAAAATAGGCAGATTTTGGACAAATCCATGAAGGATGCCCAGGACGGGACTCAAACCAACCATCCCTGGATGATGAGGGAAGTGCCTTACCCATTACACCACAGGAGATGAAACTCAACACTATGACATTTTTGTCAAATTTTGTACTAAAATTTATTTTTTCAAGAAAATGGGCAGATTTTGATGAAATACTGTAGTATGTCATTGAGGTCTACGACATAGTATAGTATGACGTTTTGGTCACATTTTTGGCTAAAAAATGTTTTTCAGAAAAAGTATCAGATTTTGGACGACATAGTATAGTATGACGTTTTTGTCAAATTTTGGACACAAATTTTTTTTCCCAAAAATTGTCCGATTTTGGACGAAATAGTGTAGTATGACATTGAGGTGGACAACATAGTATAGTATGACGTTTTGGTCACATTTTGGGCTAAAAATAATTTTTCAAAAAAAGTATCCGATTTTGGACGACATAGTATAGTATGACATTTTTGTCAAACTTTGCCTAAAATTTTTTTTCCAAAAAAATAGGCAGATTTTGGACAAATCCATGAAGGATGCCCAGGACGGGACTCAAACCAACCATCCCTGGATGATGAGGGAAGTGCCTTACCCATTACACCACAGGAGATGAAACTCAACACTATGACATTTTTGTCAAATTTTGTACTAAAATTTATTTTTTCAAAAAAATGGGCAGCTTTGATAAGATAGTGTAGTATGACATTGAGGTCGACAACATAGTATAGTATGATGTTTTGTCAAATTTTGGACCAAAATTTTTCTTTCAAAAAAATGGGCAGATTTTGATGAAATACTGTAGTATGTCATTGAGGTCTACGACATAGTATAGTATGACGTTTTGGTCACATTTTTGGCTAAAAAATGTTTTTCAGAAAAAGTATCAGATTTTGGACGACATAGTATAGTATGACGTTTTTGTCAAACTTTGGACCAGAATTTTTTTCCCAAAAATTGTCCGATTTTGGACGAAATAGTGTAGTATGACATTGAGGTGGATGACATAGTATAGTATGACGTTTTGGTCACATTTTGGGCTAAAAATAATTTTTCAAAAAAAGTATCAGATTTTGGACGACATAGTATAGTATGACATTTTTGTCAAACTTTGGCCCAAATTTTTTTTTTCAAAAAAATGGGTAGATTTTGGACGAATCTATGAAAGATGCCCAGGATGGGACTCGAACCAACTATCCCTGGATGATGAGGGAAGTGCCTTACCCATTAAACCACAGGAGATGAAACTCAACAGTATGACATGTTTGTCAAAGTTTGGACTAACATTTTTTTTTTCAAAAAAATGGGCAGATTTTGATGAGATAGTGTCGTATGACATTGAGGTCGACAACATCGTATAGTATGACGTTTTGGTCACATTTTGGCTAAAAATTATTTTTCAAAAAAAGTATCAGATTTTGGACGACATAGTATAGTATGACATTTTTGTCAAATTTTGTACTAAAATTTCTTTTTTCAAAAAAATGGGCAGCTTTGATAAGATAGTGTAGTATGACATTGAGGTCGACAACATAGTATAGTATGACGTTTTGGTCACATTTTTGGCTAAAAAATTGTTTTCAAAAGAAGCATCAGATTTTGGACGACATAGTATAGTATGACATTTTTGTCAAATTTTGTACTAAAATGTATTTTTTCAAAAAAATGGGCAGCTTTTGATAAGATAGTGTCGTATGACATTGAGGTCGACAACATCGTATAGTATGACGTTTTGGTCACATTTTGGGCTAAAAATTATTTTTCAAAAAAAGTATCAGATTTTGGACGACATAGTATAGTATGACATTTTTGTCAAATTTTGTACTAAAATGTATTTTTTCAAAAAAATGGGCAGCTTTTGATAAGATAGTGTAGTATGACATTGAGGTCAACAACATAGTATAGTATGACGTTTTGGTCACATTTTGGGCAAAAATATTTTTTTCAAAAATATTATCAGATTTTAGACAACATAGTATAGTATGACTTTTTTGTCAAATTTTGGACCAACATTTTTCTTTCAAGAAAATGGGCAGATTTTGATGAAATACTGTAGTATGTCATTGAGGTCTACGACATAGTATAGTATGACGTTTTGGTCAAACTTTGGACCAAAATTTTCTTTCCCAAAAATTGTCAGATTTTGGACGAAATAGTGTAGTATGACATTGAGGTGGACAACATAGTATAGTATGACGTTTTGGTCACATTTTGGGCTAAAAATAATTTTTCAAAAAAAGTATCCGATTTTGGACGACATAGTATAGTATGACATTTTTGTCAAACTTTGCCTAAAATTTTTTTTTCCAAAAAAATAGGCAGATTTTGGACAAATCCATGAAGGATGCCCAGGATGGGACTCAAACCAACCATCCCTGGATGATGAGGGAAGTGCCTTACCCATTACACCACAGGAGATGAAACTCAACACTATGACATTTTTGTCAAATTTTGTACTAAAATGTATTTTTTCAAAAAAATGGGCAGCTTTGATAAGATAGTGTAGTATGACATTGAGGTCGACAACATAGTATAGTATGACGTTTTGGTCACATTTTTGGCTAAAAAATTGTTTTCAAAAGAAGCATCAGATTTTGGACGACATAGTATAGTATGACATTTTTGTCCAATCTTGGACAAAACATTTTTTTTTTCAAAAAAATGGGCAGATTTTGATAAGATAGTGTAGTATGACATTGAGGTCGACGACATAGTATAGTATGACGTTTTGGTCACATTTCGGGCTAAAAAATTGTTTTCAAAAGAAGCATCAGATTTTGGACGACATAGTATAGTATGACATTTTTGTCAAATTTTGTACTAAAATTTCTTTTTTCAAAAAAATGGGCAGCTTTTGATAAGATAGTGTAGTATGACATTGAGGTCGACAACATAGTATAGTATGACGTTTTGGTAACATTTTTGGCTAAAAATAATTTTTCAAAAAAAGTATCAGATTTTGGACGACATAGTATAGTATGACATTTTTGTCAAACTTTGGCCCAAATTTCTTTTTTTCAAAAAAATGGGTAGATTTTGGACGAATCTATGAAGGATGCCCAGGATGGGACTCGAACCAACTATCCCTGGATGATGAGGGAAGTGCCTTACCCATTACACCACAGGAGATGAAACTCAACAGTATGACATTTTTATCAAAGTTTGGACTAACATTTTTTTTTTCAAAAAAATTGGCAGATTTTGATGAGATAGTGTAGTATGACATTGAGGTCGACAACATAGTATAGTATGACGTTTTGGTCACATTTTGGGCTAAAAAATGTTTTTCAGAAAAAGTATCAGATTTTGGACGACATAGTATAGTATGACGTTTTTGTCAAATTTTGGACCAAAATTTTTCTTTCAAAAAAATGGGCATATTTTGATGAAATACTGTAGTATGTCATTGAGGTCTACGACATAGTATAGTATGACGTTTTGGTCACATTTTTGGCTAAAAAATGTTTTTCAGAAAAAGTATCAGATTTTGGACGACATAGTATGGTATGACGTTTTTGTCAAACTGTGGACCAAATTTTTTTTTCCAAAAAATTGTCAGATTTTGGACGAAATAGTGTAGTATGACATTGAGGTGGACGACATAGTATAGTATGACATTTTGGTCACATTTTGGGCTAAAAATTATTTTTCAAAAAAAGTATCCGATTTTGGACGACATAGTATAGTATGACATTTTTGTCAAATTTTGGACCAAAATTTTTCTTTCAAAAAAATGGGCAGATTTTGATGAAATACTGTAGTATGTCATTGAGGTCTACGACATAGTATAGTATGACGTTTTGGTCACATTTTTGGCTAAATTTCTTTTTTTCAAAAATATTATCAGATTTTAGACAACATAGTATAGTATGACTTTTTTGTCAAATTTTGGACCAAAATTTTTCTTTCAAAAAAATGGGCAGATTTTGATGAAATACTGTAGTATGTCATTGAGGTCTACGACATAGTATAGTATGACGTTTTGGTCACATTTTTGGCTAAAAAATGTTTTTCAGAAAAAGTATCAGATTTTGGACGTCATAGTATAGTATGACGTTTTTGTCAAACTTTGGACCAAAATTTTTTTTCCAAAAAATTGTCCGATTTTGGACGAAATAGTGTAGTATGACATTGAGGTGGACGACATAGTATAGTATGACGTTTTGGTCACATTTTAGGCTAAAAATAATTTTTCAAAGAAAGTATCAGATTTTGGACGACATAGTATAGTATGACATTTTTGTCAAACTTTGGCCCAAATTTTTTTTTTCAAAAAAATGGGTAGATTTTGATGAAAAAATGTAGTATGACATTGAGGTGGACGACATAGTATAGTATGACGTTTTGGTCACATTTTGGGCTAAAAATTTTTTTTCAAAAATATTATCAGATTTTAGACAACATAGTATAGTATGACTTTTTTGTCAAATTTTGGACCAAAATTTTTCTTTCAAAAAAATGGGCAGATTTTGATGAAATACTGTAGTATGTCATTGAGGTCTACGACATAGTATAGTATGATGTTTTGGTCACATTTTTGGCTAAAAAATGTTTTTCAGAAAAAGTATCAGATTTTGGACGACATAGTATAGTATGACTTTTTTGTCAAATTTTGGACACAAATTTTTTTTCCCAAAAATTGTCAGATTTTGGACGAAATAGTGTAGTATGACATTTAGGTGGACGACATAGTATAGTATGACGTTTTGGTCACATTTTGGGCTTAAAATAATTTTTCAAAAAAAGTATCAGATTTTGGACGACATAGTATAGTATGATGTTTTGGTCACATTTTTGGCAAAAAAATGTTTTTCAGAAAAAGTATCAGATTTTGGACGACATAGTATAGTATGACGTTTTTGTCAAACTTTGGACCAAAATCTTTTTTCCAAAAAATTGTCCGATTTTGGACGAAATAGTGTAGTATGACATTGAGGTGGACGACATAGTATAGTATGACGTTTTGGTCACATTTTGGGCTTAAAATAATTTTTCAAAAAAAGTATCAGATTTTGGACGACATAGTATAGTATGACATTTTTGTCAAACTTGGCCCAAATTTTTTTTTTCAAAAAAATGGGTAGATTTTGTACGAATCTATGAAGGATGCCCAGGATGGGACTCGAACCAACTATCCCTGGATGATGAGAGAAGTGCCTTATCCATTACACCACAGGAGATGAAACACAACAGTATGACATTTTTGTAAAAGTTTGGACTAACATTTTTTTTTTCAAAAAAATGGGCAGATTTTGATGAGATAGTGTAGTATGACATTGAGGTCGACAACATCGTATAGTATGACGTTTTGGTCACATTTTTGGCTAAAAAATTGTTTTCAAAAGAAGCATCAGATTTTGGACGACATAGTATAGTATGACATTTTTGTCAAATTTTGTACTAAAATTTCTTTTTTCAAAAAAATGGGCAGCTTTTGATAAGATAGTGTAGTATGACATTGAGGTCGACAACATAGTATAGTATGACGTTTTGGTCACATTTTTGGCTAAAAAATTGTTTTCAAAAGAAGCATCAGATTTTGGACGACATAGTATAGTATGACATTTTTGTCCAATCTTGGATAAAACATTTTTTTTTCAAAAAAATTGGCAGATTTTGATAAGATAGTGTAGTATGACATTGAGGTCGACGACATAGTATAGTATGACGTTTTGGTCACATTTTGAGCTAAAACAATTTTTTTTAAATATTATCAGATTTTGGACAACATAGTATAGTATGACCTTTTTGTCAAATTTTGGACCAACATTTTTCTTTATTAAAAAATGGGAAGATTTTGATGAAATTCTGTAGTATGTCATTGAGGTCTACGACATGGTATAGTATGACGCTTTGGTCACATTTTTGGCTAAAAAATGTTTTTCAGAAAAAGTATCAGATTTTGGACGACATAGTATAGTATGACGTTTTTGTCAAACTTTGGACCAAAACTTTTTTTTTCCAAAAAATTGTCCGATTTTGTACGAAATAGTGTAGTATGACATTGAGGTGGACGACATAGTATAGTATGACGTTTTGGTCACATTTTGGGCTAAAAATAATTTTTCAAAGAAAGTATCAGATTTTGGACGACATAGTATAGTATGACATTTTTGTCAAACTTTGGCCCAAATTTTTCTATCAAAAAAATGGGTAGATTTTGATGAAAAAATGTAGTATGACATTGAGTTGGACGACATAGTATAGTATGACGTTTTGGTCACATTTTGGGCTAAAAATAATTTTTCAAAAAAAGTATCTGATTTTGGACGACATAGTATAGTATGACATTTTTGTCAAACTTTGGCCCAAAATTTTTCTTTCAAAAAAATGGGCAGATTTTTATGAAATACTGTAGTATGTCATTGAGGTCTACGACATAGTATAGTATGACGTTTTGGTCACATTTTTGGCTAAAAAATGTTTTTCAGAAAAAGTATCAGATTTTGGACGACATAGTATAGTATGACGTTTTTGTCAAACTTTGGACCAGAATTTTTTTCCCAAAAATTGTCCGATTTTGGCGAAATAGTGTAGTATGACATTGAGGTGGATGACATAGTATAGTATGACGTTTTGGTCACATTTTGGGCTAAAAATAATTTTTCAAAAAAAGTATCAGATTTTGGACGACATAGTATAGTATGACATTTTTGTCAAACTTTGGCCCAAATTTTTTTTTTCAAAAAAATGGGTAGATTTTGGACGAATCTATGAAAGATGCCCAGGATGGGACTCGAACCAACTATCCCTGGATGATGAGAGAAGTGCCTTACCCATTACACCACAGGAGATGAAACTCAACAGTATGACATTTTTGTCAAAGTTTGGACTAACATTTTTTTTTTTCAAAAAATGGGCAGATTTTGATGAGATAGTGTAGTATGACATTGAGGTCGACAACATCGTATAGTATGACGTTTTGGTCACATTTTTGGCTAAAAAATTGTTTTCAAAAGAAGCATCAGATTTTGGACGACATAGTATAGTATGACATTTTTGTCAAATTTTGTACTAAAATTTCTTTTTTCAAAAAAATGGGCAGCTTTTGATAAGATAGTGTAGTATGTCATTGAGGTCTACGACATAGTATAGTATGACGTTTTGGTCACATTTTGGGCTAAAAATAATTTTTCAAAGAAAGTATCAGATTTTGGACGACATAGTATAGTATGACATTTTTGTCAAACTTTGGATCAAAAAGTTTTTTTTCAAAAAAATTGGCAGATTTTGGACGAATCCTTGAAGGATACCCAGGATGGGACTCGAACCAACTATCCCTGGATGATGAGGGAAGTGCCTTACCCATTACACCACAGGAGATGAAACTCAACAGTATGACATTTTTGTCAAAGTTTGGACTAACATTTTTTTTTTTCAAAAAATGGGCAGATTTTGATGAGATAGTGTAGTATGACATTGAGGTCGACAACATCGTATAGTATGACGTTTTGGTCACATTTTTGGCTAAAAAATTGTTTTCAAAAGAAGCATCAGATTTTGGACGACATAGTATAGTATGACATTTTTGTCAAATTTTGTACTAAAATTTCTTTTTTCAAAAAAATGGGCAGCTTTTGATAAGAAAGTGTAGTATGTCATTGAGGTCTACGACATAGTATAGTATGACGTTTTGGTCACATTTTGGGCTAAAAATAATTTTTCAAAGAAAGTATCAGATTTTGGACGACATAGTATAGTATGACATTTTTGTCAAACTTTGGATCAAAAAGTTTTTTTTCAAAAAAATTGGCAGATTTTGGACGAATCCGTGAAGGATACCCAGGATGGGACTCGAACCAACTATCCCTGGATGATGAGGGAAGTGCCTTACCCATTACACCACAGGAGATGAAACTCAACAGTATGACATTTTTGTCAAAGTTTGGACCAACATTTTTTTTTTCAAAAAAATGGGCAGATTTTGATGAGATAGTGTAGTATGACATTAAGGTCGACAACATAGTATAGTATGACGTTTTGGTCACATTTTTGGCAAAAAAATTGTTTTCAAAAGAAGCATCAGATTTTGGACAACATAGTATAGTATGACCTTTTTGTCTAATTTTGGACCAACATTTTTCTTTCAAAAAAAATGGGCAGATTTTGATGAAATACTGTAGTTTGTTATTGAGGTCTACGACATAGTATAGTATGACGTTTTGGTCACATTTTGGGCTAAAAAATGTTTTTCATGAAAAGTATCAGATTTTGGACTACATAGTATAGTATGACATTATTTTTTTTTTTAATGGTCAGATTTCAGACGAATCCATGAAGGATGCCCAGGATGGGACTGGAACCGACTATCCCTGGATGATTTGGGAAGTGCCTTACCCATTACACCACAGGAGATTTTACTCACCAGTATGACATTTTTGTCAAATTTTGGACTAAAATTTTTTTTCAGATAAAATGGTCAGATTTTGAACGTAATAGTGTAGTATGACATTGAGGTCGACGACATAGTATAGTATGACGTTTTGGTAACATTTTTGGCTAAAAAATTGCTTTCAAAAGAAGCATCAGTTTTTGGACGACATAGTATAGTATGACCTTTTTGTCAAATTTTGGACTAACATTTTTTTTTTCAAAAAAATTTGCAGATTTTGATAAGACAGTGTAGTATGACATTGAGGTCGATGACATAGTATAGTATGACGTTTTGGTCACATTTTGGGCTAAAAAAAAAAATTCAAAAAATTATCTGATTTTGGACGACAAAGTATAGTATGACGTTTCTGTAAAATTTTCGACCAAAATCTTTTTTTAAAAAAATTGTCAGATTTTGGACGAAATTGTACAGTATGACGTTTTTGTCAAATTTTGGACGACATACTACAGTATGACGTTTTTGTCAAACTTTGGACGACATACTATAGTATGACATTTTTGTCAAATTTTGGACGACATACTTTAGAATGATGTTTTTGTCAAATTTTGGACGACATAGTATAATGTGACTATTTTTTTGGACCAGAATGCTCGGTTTTAAGTGCAAATGAGACAAAGGAAACTATGTCAGTGCCACTGGGGCTCCGGCAGCTAAAAAAAAGCCATCGTTTCCAGACTCTAGCCGGCACATTGCCATCATATATATAATGTATCCACTGGACACGTAAATCCTCTGGGGCTGGGGCATTACTATTGCCCTCGTCTGCCTCTTTGTGACGACACAATGAGTGCGGAAGTCAACATGGTGTTTCATCTTTCAACAAGGCATCTTTTCTCACACTTTGCCTACTCATAGGGCCTCCAGTGTCCCAAATATAAGTATTAAAATGATTAAAAAGTTGATTTTGGGTTATTTCTCCTTTAATTAAAGCTGATTAATGAAAACACAATGACAAGTAATTATAATATTAAACATGTATTAATGCTTAATAATTTGTTAACTAACTTTTGAGTAGTAAACATTACTTACTTACTTTATCCAGCCGCTTATGCCTGGGGGGTGGGCATCGCAGGGAGTTGAAGTTGTCGCTGACAGGTGTGTAGCCTCCTGGAGAGTCATGTTATGTGCACGGAGGTGCTCTGCTACTCCCTCTATCCATCGGCGGCAGGGTCTCCCTCTGGCCCTGACTCCTGATTACCTGGCAGTGTGTGCCGGCTCTCAGTGCGCTCCGGGCGTCCTGACAGAGGCGGAGCTGATCCCCGCCGATAACGCCGCTGCCGAACTATAAATACGTCATATCTTAACACACACAGCACATGTTTAGACTCTAAATGGCCAATTTCTCGCCTCAAATTATCTTAAAACTGCGTTCCGTGACACAGAAAAGTGAGAAACGGCCACTTTTTCAACAACAACAGTCTTTCTCTCTCTTTCTTTCTCGGACGCCATTGCTCACTGTAGCCAGAAGCACAACAACTTTGCGCAGCGACCCCTACTGATCGGGCGGGAAATTGCAGCGAGTGTCCGTCACCACGACGCAGAAGTATAAATGCTCGAGGCGTCTCCGTGGTGACGCAGACGGATAACGCATACGCAGTCGGAGAAGTATAATGTGGCCTTAAGCCCTTAAGGCTGGTTGGGTGGTTGGCATTCTGGTCACCTTTAAGTATCAGCACAGCAATACACACACAACTTTCCAGCCGTCTCGCTAACCTGTACTGTTTGTGATCTGCTTCTTGAATGTGACACCTTCACTTCAACTGTGTTGTGTCAGAAGCTCCACAAACCCCTGCCAGTATCCTAATGAACAAGAGGCATAGATGCTATAGAGTTACTGGGACAATTCAAAGACTTGCGTGGGAGGTTGGATACATACTCGAAGAAGCAAACCCCCCTGCAGTGATATCTTCGTGTTGCCAGTGATCCACACTTGCCAATCACCTATTTCATGGATCTTTTGGATGGAAGATGGAGGAATTGATGAGGTCTCTGCCTTGCTTAGTTCGGATATTCTCCACTGGTAGGTATCCTACTGTGCAGAAGCTCAACTCTGATGTGGATTTAAAGGCAAATAATACGGTGCCATTTACGTTGCCCTCACACCTTTTTCTTTTTTTCTTTGCCTCTCTTGCTTTAAATTATCGCCTCATTAGTGTGCAGGATCCTCAAGGTGTGACTCCTGCAGGAGTGTGATGTGTGTGTGTTTTTCCCTCCTCTATGCACTACCGTGGTACTCCAGGAACTGCATCCAGACGAGACACACTTACTTTATTTACAGAACATACTGTCGACGGTGTCTCTGGAACATTTTTAAATACAGGTTTTGAGGGAGGAAAAGACAATTTCAAACAAAAGACATTCTTCCATGCCCCACTGTGACTCTTCAATCCTCTCACAGGAAAATGTGCCCCCTTTGTTGTGTTGGAATAGTAAAACTATTCAAACACAGTAAAACACTGGGGGACCAAAGTTAAGAAGCTGCATACAGAGCAGGGGTTTGACAGCAGGAACTGTCAGATGGCATCTTTATTACGTTACATGAGGAGTCCTCGAGGATTGCACAAGCATCTGTTTCCCCTTTTGCTTCCGTATACACTGTAAAATGAGTCGGCACCACCCATTTGACAGAGGGGGACATGATTTAGGGAAATCGGAGCAGTGCAAACTAAGTATGTTGTTGGAATACAGTGATGCATCTCTTTAGCTTTGCAATCTTAAATCTCGCACACTAATGCAGAATTAAGTCCACCGGAGAGCAGACCGTGCAAAGTAATGGATCATTTCAAGTGTGAGAGAAAAACAAAAATGCTTGTGAATTTAAGTTGTTATTAGGAGCTCTGTTATGTCACATCCTTCAGAGATTCACTAATCAATGTAATACTATACTGGAATTACAATCCAGCACCATCAGCTGCATATGATTTATTCCAATTAATCATTTCAGTTCAACTCAGAAATTAACATAAATGGGACATCATTGTAGGAGACATTATCAGCATCACTGTCCTCAAGAAACAATAACAACATTTAATAGACTTCTTCAGCCTGTTTCAGAAAGTGGGTTATATATTTTTCTTATATTGTGTTTATGGACAAATAGGAACGACATCAAAAAGAAATAAAACTTGCAGCTGCTATAGAGAGGTACTTCACAATTGATTTCTCCTGTCCTGAGCAATGCTAAAAGACTCCAGCTAAACAAAATAAACGTTAGTTTTTCAGCGTTGTGAAGTCTGACAAAAAGAAACTGCGAAGAAACCCACTTCTTTTTTGTTGTTTGAAGTTTGAATTTTCTTTTTTATATTTTAATTTATACTAACTTGTAGACTTGGGTGCTCTGGCCAACATGAAATGAGTGAAAACATCTTTTAATTATACTAAGCCACTGAAG
This sequence comes from Microchirus variegatus, assembly GCF_963457635.1. Classification (NCBI taxonomy): domain Eukaryota; kingdom Metazoa; phylum Chordata; class Actinopteri; order Pleuronectiformes; family Soleidae; genus Microchirus; species Microchirus variegatus. Next base: position 10,745,168 of record NC_139805.1, read on the forward strand.
TGCAACAATACAGGACAACGCATAGTAAACAATGACTCCTCCATTATGCAGTTTCACTCTAATACTGAGAATTTGCGTATGGCATTTTCCCACCGCACTGCAGCATTGAGCAATGCTTATTATTTGCTGTGAAGTCTCAACATTTATGCAGTTATTCAAGTGTTAAATCACCATTTTAACTTTCACTTCCCAATGATGAAACACCAGCATTAAAGTCAGCTGAGTTTAGCATGGCGGGGAGGGAAGAGAACTCAGTTGCTGCTGCAAAGAATGTCAATTTGTGTAGTATGCTGTTGTTGCTGCTGCTGCTGATGAAATACATGTACTTATGCCGCGGCACAACAAGGGCTTCATTTCCCAACTGGTGATTAAGTCTTGCAGCAGGGTTCTCATCGAGCTCATCAAAATGGAAATGACTGATTGAATTGCAGCACAATACATTCATCCCCTGTTAATTGTTATAGCCAGCTGTTTTCAAATGTTTACTAACAGCATTTTCATTCACATTTCATCACTTTTTTTCGTAGTCCACAGTCCAGTCGTCTGAATTGATTACCTCTTATTATTCTCCCCCGTCTTATGCCACCTCCCAGGGTCTCTCTTATAATATAATTATTCACCCTTCAACGCCTAGAAAATGTTGCGTAACAAAGTGCTTTTGACCATTTTTTCAGAATAACTTCCAATATCTGGCAGTTATTTGTAATTTACTGCACGTTAAAATACTGTTTAAGCAATTAAAAATGAAGTAAAACAATCTCTTAACAAATCTCTTAATGTTTCTTTGTCTCTCAATATGCAAAAACAGGCCAAAAAATAGAAACTACTAACAGGCGGTTTTCCCCACTGTCTCCTCTCTGGTGACAAAGATGCTGATGTGCTGGCTTCCTGCAACTGTGAAATTACTGCAATAACTACAGATTGGTTATGACTTGCAACTTCTCATTTTTCAGAAACAGTTGGATTGGGGCTGCTGTGCCAATCTCAGCTGACATAGGGCTATGGGCTTGGTACACCCTGTACAGATCGTCAGACCATCACAGGGCCACATATAGAGACACACGACCATTCTCTCTCACATTCGCACCTATGATCAATTCAGAGTGTCCCATTTACCTAATCCCCATATTGCATGTTTTTGAACTGTGGGAGGAAGCCGGAGAACCTGTAGAGAACCCATGCACACATGGGGAGAACATGCAAAGTCCATGCAGGAAGGCCCTTGTACCGGGGGTCTTCTTGTTGCAAAGGCAAGAGTACTTACCACTACGCCAACCGTGTGGCCCATTTTTATATTCAGTTCAAGCGCCAATTCATAACAATGCAAGGTGCTTTACATCGTTTAGGTAAAGACCTTACAATTATTGTTGATAACGCAACAGGAACACAATGAGCCAGCACTTTTAACGGAAAGAAAAGAAGAATGAATTGGAGAGAAAAGGAGAGGATAGAGGGAGAGATGGAGATTAAACTGGCAGGGTGCTTAGTTTTCAATAGTTGATGAAATGATAGATGTGATTAAAAATAAGAGCAGATATCTTGTTTTGTGTCACCGAAAACAAAAACATGATTCATGAAGAATTCCTCAACTTTTTTGGGGCAGATAGACGCACAATCTTTACTCGCGTCAATTTAACGCTGGCTAATTGTAACAGACACAAATAAATGCATCACCAACGACGTTGGCCATCAGGTCCAAAAAACACAATAGTTTGATGCAAATGTGAATGATTTAATAATGAAGTGGTTTGGGAGCAGCTGGTGAATAATGAGGTGGTTCTGAAACACAGTTTGTCATTGTCACTGTAAAAGGCTGTTATTTAGCATCACTAGCTGAAACTGTGTGTCATAATGTAGACGTGCCTTGTTAAGAGCCTTGCAGTGAGAGTTGTGTATTTCCATTTCCATATAAATGTACATACGCTCTGCATTACCGTAATCATATGTATTTGATTTCATATTTTCACGCTTGTGCTTCTATTGTTGTAGTTTGATGCAAGATATTCAGTAGCATGCATTGTAATTATAATTATATCTAATTAGTCTGAAAGCATAGCTCATATTTCATTATCCCCTCCTATAAACAACCCTGCCCCCCCCCCCCCCCCACACACACACACTTTAGAGCACCACTGCTGGTTTTAGTGATGCTGATGAATGTTTGACAACCAACACAAGTAGTGCTTGGATTGCAGGTCGTTACATTACAAAGAAAAATGTGTGTGAACCCATAGTTTACTCCACAAATGTACAAACAGACCCCACAGCCCTAATCCAGTCAGATAATTCATGTTTAAATGTAAGAACGGTTACATTTTGGCGTCCAGGCCCCAACTTTTCTGTCTCAGTCCCAATGCAGATTTTGTGAGCTCACGTCTGTGGGTTGCAGTTAAAAGCCGAGCAGAAGCATTCTGGACTCGCCTGACTAACCCAAACATAAAGACTGTCACAGTGATCCAGCCAAGTTGTGAATTTTACATCATGTGTGGAAACATTGCAGCTTGTAGGTCACTTTGCTGCAGGTTTTCAATTTCGTAAATATCTGCCACCGAAGACCGTCGTCAAAATTAGTGATTAATTAGTTTTGATTTAGTTAGGCAGTTGGTTAGAGGGGATGTTCTTTTTAATTAGGTTTTTCTTGGCTCTTGTGTGTCAGTACGGCAACTCAAGAATAACTAACATGTAACTCATCAAGTAGCCACTTTTTGACACAACTAATTGCATACATGTCACACTCCAGACAAGATATTTGGCATTAAAGATTTATCCCCGAGCGAGGATTAGAAATAAACAGGCTTGTTTCCAGACTGAGCTGTCTCTGTGCTAACCACATTTATTTGTGTCCTCTGCGGCTCAGTCCTCAGTCCAATTACTTATTTCCACTGAACGATTAATTAATGCAATATGTGTACATCTTTCAACTAATAAAGTATTATCCTTGAAACTTACTTCTCAAACATTTATCTGCAAATGCCTACATAACCTGCTTTATCCACCCAAATTTCATTCAGTTCTTCTAGTTGCCGAGTTCGCTGATGCTATGGCTAGCACAAGTCAATGATACATGTTAGCATGGCTTGTTGTAGGATTTCCTTCATAAGCTGCAAGACCACAGGATGGAGAGGGGATTTATGTATGGCTATTGGGATGTGAAGAGGATTTTAACAAATAAAAGTGTTGGCCATACATATACAATAGTTGTTGAGATAATTAATTCTAGACTATGTTGGACCGACCAGTTGATGCGTCTGGGTCATACTTTTCCAGCTGGTACAACCACAGAGGTTCATTAGGGTCACGAGTGATTTAAATGTTATCATTGGTCCATGTCTGTGGTGGTGCATGTGGATTCTATGAACACTAGCACATTCACCTTTTGAGACGACGTGGACTGTATGCAATGATTTCAGCCCTTTTTTTTTAGTCAAAAGAGACAACAAAGAAGGCAGTGACCACGGCTGCTTGCTTCAGGTTATGCCAAGAATACAAGGACATAAATAGACACGACTGCTGTGGAATGTTAGAGCGAGTACACATTTGCACAATGCTTTTATAACATGTAACCTCATTTTAGTGTGAACAGCCACGGCTATGTATGTTTGACTGTCTGCAGACACACAATACAGAAAGCATGACCCGGCCCTTAGAATCATGCTGTAAAAAAGTGTCACTTCCGATAAAATTGTTTTGACCATAAAAGGGCCAGAAAATGTCCTGTGAGTAAATTCTTTGTCCATTATTCCAGAACAACTTTCAATATCTGGCAGTTATTGACAATTCACTGCATGCTAAAATGCTGTTTTAACAGTTAAAAATTAAGAGAAACAAAAATATTTATATAAATAACACTGCAGTTGTACACAAACAAATTTGAACTGAAACAGCACGAGTGCTCACATGTTGGCTTTGACTAGCATCTTGTCAGCTTTCAGAAACTATTGGGAGTTTTTTCCGCAAAAGGTTGCGCAACTACGTTAATGCAAAGTGCCTTTGTGCAAAATTGTTGTCAGCGACACGCTCAGTTTTTAGGGTTAAGCCTACGCTGGCTCTATTTTTATTACTGTTACTACTAATAGGTCTACTTCTCCGTCTACTATACTTGTATCAAAGCTGCTGCATATTAAAGGTCCACTGTGCTGCACTCAATATGTGACGTAAACCAAGTCCTGTTGGTGTTGATTTGCAATTCCGCCTTGTGTGTGTGTAGTGTTACTAATCCTAGTCGGCTTCATCCTCCGTGAGAGCTGTATCAGTTACCTTTATTATGAAGCCTTACCAACAGAAAAGTTGCTTGGAGCGCCTGTTGCTAGGCTTCCACTTCAAGCCTTGATATTGCTTTCTCTATAAATAGGTTCATCTCCGCTGAGGTCAAACTGCTTCATTTGGTTTTAGTGAACGCAAAGTCAAAACCCCCATTTCTCATCAGTTGTAATGCAGCTGAATGACTTGCATAAACAATGTCGTCGTTTTTGCTGTCATTTTTATGCATTGTGTGACTTAGAAAGTGAATCAGTGTGGATTTACTGTCTCAACATGAACATAAGAATTTTAGAGAAAGTCAGTCGGTTCAGCAATGTTCCTCCCTAACTTAACTTATTTTACGGTGTGTGCTCTGCAGCTACAGCAAAGGACATGACTTTTTCACCATCCCGACACCAAGTGTCTGAGTTTGACCTCAGAAATAATCGTCCCTTTGGCCCATGTGTGCGCTCGGCAAGGCAAGATGTGGAGTTTATTTTGGTGCGAGAATTTATATCTGCTTTTCCTTGACTCCCGGTGTTCTTCTTTCCATCCACACCACACACAGAGCAGGATTCTTTTGTGGGCAGCACCTGCCATCCTTGACACACCACATGTTTTACTGCCCACTAAAACATAATGCTCCACTCCTTTTCTTTTTTGATACTGAATTATTTATTTATTTCCCCGCGCTGCCTGTAAAAAAAACCAAAAAAAACCTGTGAACGATTGGGCACCGCGGGCCTTCTACGACACAGTCTCAGGGGGTATTAAATATATTGCTGATATTTGTTTCTCACCTCCGAGTGGATGGGACGACACTCCTTCAAAGTATAAGTGCCTCAACACTTGACAAAACAAGTCCTTTGCTCCACAATATTGTATCCAGCCATTTGATGGAGGGTGAGAAGACTTGCATCATTTTGTATTTGTCACGTTTGGAAAGCTGTGACTTTGCACCAAATAATATTGAGGATATTATTTCTGTATCCTGTATTTTCTGTATATTTTACAGAGATTCCATAAAATGGCAGCCAATGTTGGAAAGAAACACTGTAAAGACATTTTGTTGGTTAAATAATTATTCATGCTCAGTATGGGATAACAATTAATTTCTTCAGTGTCTGTAATCTTGCATTTCATTAAAGAATGCTGAGGTGAAAAACATGCAAAAAATAAAAAGGATAAAACAACTAAGTCTATGTTGAAGGCCAGAGAAAAACTGAAGCTATAGCTCTCTCTCCTGATGACAGCAAACCTATTTATCATCTGAAAACAAGTAAGATGTCATTGTTGGTTCAGAGCACTTAAACCAGGCTAAGTTAATCATTTAATACTTTTAAACATTTTTAAAGTTGCATGCAGGCAATGGGAAGTCAAAACATCTTTATACTATATACTTTTGCAGAGTTTGAGAATTGTCAGTGATTATAGCAAGCAGATAAATTCACATTTCATCCACGACTCAAGGCCAGAAAATCTGTGAGTTGTATATCAAGTCTTTGGTTGATAAAGAAAATTCAGTACAAGTACTGATATGTAACAGATGTGCTGGATGGCTACATTAACTTTCTAAAACTCAGTTCATCTTCATAGCTCAGACTTTCCTGTTACAAACCCCCCGTCTTTCTCTTTCTTTCACTCTTTGAAGCTTTAACAAAAGAGAAAAATTGAGAGAGTTATCAAAGTTTTTGCATAACCAGCCCATCAGTCTCGCACAAAATCATGTTTATTCATGTTGCCCTCGGGGGAGAAGGGGTAAAAGGGAGATGATTAAATTCTAATTTGACCTCTATCATAATTTAGCCAAGCCTATTATTTTGTCAATCATCTGAACTCAATACTGCATTTGGTGGGAGAGAGAGTGACTGTGTGGTATAGAAAAAGGGATTATAGACAGTTTGGGGACCACACAGTGACTGTATCAAATTGCTTTTATCCAGCAACTTGTAATTTAGTTTCCCCCGGAGAGAACAGAGCTTGTTCAAATGTTCCATGTGTGTGGAGTGAACATGCTGCATCAAAGGAATGATGGACTCGACTATACATAAAAAATGTGCTAGCACTAAGGCTGAGTCAGAGATGTGACGAGCCCCATACAATAGTCTAAAGAAAGAAAAAAATATTTTCTAGTCTTTTATAACTCGTGTAGAAAATATGTTTTATTTTTTTTTAAAACCCCAACAGCCAATAGCCCATTATTTGGTGAATGTTCTGTTATCAATGCCACTTTATTCACATGCATTACAAAGGAGAACATCTTCAGCATGCCGAGTATGAATACTGCAGACTGAAAGGATAATCCCCCCCCTCCCAAATGGAGAAAAGGTCAAACATGATGAAGCAGTGCAACAAGATCTCATTCCAGTGTGCATGTGTCTCCGAAGAAACTTAAGCAAGTGTCATCAACAGACGATTAAAGTGTATACTTTAATATTGCGATTATTTTGTGCTCGAACAATGGGAACAAAAGCAAACTCTGCGTAACGTACAGTATCAACACATTAGAGTGAACGTGAGGAAGCCACAATCAAATCACATTGGTAAATGGTATTGTATTTATATAGCGCTTTTCCAGTCTTGATGACCACCAGGCCAGGTGGAACCTTTATATAAAAAGGTTCTACTTGGAGCCAAAAAGGGTTCTCCTATGAGGACAACAGAAGAACCTCATATGGTTCTACTTAGCACTTTTAATTCTAAGAGTGTTCACAAACTTCCAGCCTCAGAGGATTTATCTGTCCAGTGGACACTTGTTATAATATAACAATTTGCATGACGGCAATGTGCCTGCTAGAGCCTGCAAATTATCACTTTTCCAAATGCTAACTGATATTAGCTCCCAGTAGCCTCTGTGGCTGATGTCATATCCTGTCCCTTAAGTTTCGTTTTACTTTTTTTTTTTTTTGTTGAAAGAGATACTATTATACTATGACAGAGCGTTCTGAACAGGGCTGTTTTAACAGGGTGATTGAACTGCTCTGGTGCTTCATCCTTATGGTATTTTGACCAAAGCATGTCACAGACTTTTATTAGGACACCAGGAAGAATTTATTTATTTTTCTGATTGGCATTTTTTCACTTTTGATGCATATATTTCTTCTCCCAGCGAGAAACCAGCACCTGTATTTTCTCTGGCTGTGCAGGGGATGTTCTTTTCCATACACGGTCGACAATTTTATCACTAATCTGTTGACTGGGAAACAATCCTTGGATATAAATAAGGATCTTGAAGCTATTTGGATATTCAATGACACTTGTATTAGCCCAGTTATACACTGCTTGGGCCAATGGAGACAAAGCGATGCACTTGAGCCGGACATTTAAAGGTGCATTATGTAATAAATCTAAAATCTAAAGCAACTGGCCATAAAATCCTCCTAATATGTCACAGAGACTCAGAAATAATGTTCATATAACTGAACTCACCAACAACAACAACAGTACAGCCATATTTGCATTAAGACAAATCTTTTGCAGACTGCAAATCATGTTTATGTTTTGAAATCATGTTTTGGCATGTGGCGCCACCTACCGCCATCTACCAATCATTGCAGTCAGTAGAGTCTCACACAGGTTGCCAGTTACGTCAGAAAATGAAACCTAAAAAACCTTAGTATTTTAAATTTGAATGTAGTAACCGTTTTTGGCCACATTCTTACATATGGCACCTTTAGTCAAATGTTTAGTGAAATTGCAATACAGTCTATATTGGTTAAAGTCTAAATGTGTGTCAAAATATCATTTTAGATGAATTATTGTCTTGATCTATACACATTTTATCGTACAGACTGAAGATAAACATCCTTATTTCTAACAGATCGGCACAAATATCACACAGTCATCATTTAAAATGTCTTTTTTAATGAACATTAGAATAATGATGTAATAATGACCATTCCCTGTGAAATCATGAATCACGTCACCATTTAATTTTGAAGATAAACGGATTCAGAGACTGAAGAGTTCCCATTAAACACCATTCATTTTCATGATGGACCACTCACACAAACTACATACAAAAAATATTAAATGTACACACTAAGAAATCAAAGTACGAGACTGTACCTTTTGCTGTCGCTCCAGTTGTACCCTATCAGGGTACAAGCACTGTACCTTTCTCAGTGTGTACAGGTACATTTTTTGTCACTAGGGGGGGGCAGAAATGTGTCTTTAGAGGTACAAACAAGCAGGTACAACTGGAGCGACAAAGAATGTGTACCTTTTTACAGTCTCGTACTTTGATTTCTTAGTGTGTAATCAGCTGTTTTTTCCACAGTGAATAACATCATGGATTTCACACAAAATGCATTCAGTGACCAAGATTTTCCAATATCCATGAACTCCACCAACAATTTCAGTATAGATTGATGCTTGTTAGGAGTTAAAAAAACAAAAAACAAAAAAAAACTGTAAATAGCTCAGTACTGATCTTGGTCTCTTTTTTTGTGTAGGAGCTTAATGTTGTTAATGTCTGCAGTATTGATCTGGTTTCTCTGTCTGTTGCATCTTAGCTGGGTCTGCTTTGATGCTGGATAGTGGTGGAGTTAACATGGCTGCTGGAGCTCACCGGCTGGGAAATCTCTTTGTTTTTCATCAGTGTTGTTTCTTGTGTTGTAGGATTGGCTGTTTGCGTGTGTGTGCATGTGTGTAAAGGATGTTGTTGACTATGTCAGATTAAATTGATGTTTCTGGTAAGTGGATTTGAATCGAGGTGTGTCGGTGCTTGTGCGCATGTCTGAGTGTGTGTGTGTGTGTGTGTGTGTGTGTGTGTGTGTCTTTGAAGCAGCTGCACATATTTCTTTTTATCAGAGGCTCAAAGGCGAGCAGACCACAGGGATCCACTCAACAGTTGAAATCACTCCTCAGACGGAGTGGAAGGTATGTTTAGGGTTATCTCCTGGGGTGACTGAAGTGTGCAATTGCGATGAAGCTACAATGCATGTCATTATATTTCTCCCTCTGAAAGGACGATTTATATTAATATACACACATATATATTTGTTTATTCTTAAGTGCCAACAACTTGTAAAGAAAAACATGCAACATAGCAACATTTAATTTACTACTGCTTTGATTTCATATCCTTCCTACCAGAAACCAGCAATGCAAACCCAACCAGAATATTTTAAAACGTAAAAAGGATTATAACATACACTGGGAAAAAAAAAGTAAAAATATCTGGCAACAAATATTTGTCATTTGCTTCTTTGCATCTGAACATCTGTTCAAGACAATGACACTGGAACATCTGTATGAAGAATTTTAAAGATGAGATTAATAAACGATTGTCATTTATATATTTATATATTTTTAGATAAATATACATTTCATCAAAATCAAATCAACAGAAAATAAAACAAATAATTAATTTGGGAATCTAAATGTATTAATGGGCTTGGCAACATTAAGTAATGTTAGCTCACAAGGGCAAGAGCAAGTACATTGAAATTTCAGCCTCCACACTTAAGAGCTTAATTAGCTTGAGTACACTCAAGGACTGTTTGTAGGAACTGTTAAAAAAGAGAGAGAAAGTGCAATTAAAGTGATCATTCATGCAAATTTTCATTTCTCTTTTTGCCTCCAATCAACACATAAACTTAATGGAGCTGACATCAAATTACAGAGTTACTGAGTTTCTTTATAATTTTGTTGTGAGCAAATGTCGACTGTAAATCTGTGGTAATATTTGCCGATTAATTGCACATAATTTAAATATTTTATATTGTAATCGAAATAAAACTATTCATTCATTCATTCACTCATGATCTTGTGTCACTTTCTCATATTTTACAATGGATTTTAATAAAAACGCACTATAAATCATTTGATTTTGAAGTTAACATTGCATAGTCATTATCAGATCCTACATTACTCCTTCTTATACTTCGTAGATTGATATGACATGACAGTATTTACACTCCAAGTACTGTAGTTTAGTTTTAATCGGTGCAGTTTGCATGGGTGGAGCGTGCACAGTTTGCATTGTGAATGAAACAGCTTCGCCACAGACGAGAAGCACTTAAAAACCACTCATATTCTTCAATTATATGGTTGAGAAGAGGCTCTGTATTTCAAGATAATTGTCACTAGATCACTAAAAGTCACTTTACTAAATGTTCTAACCTATGTGGTGCTGTACATTTTCTCACGTACTTGATGAGATTGGAGTGAAAAGACACTTTGCTCTTGACATGCTCTTCAACCGATTGTTCATCAGCAGTTAAACATAAACACAGAGTTCGGGAGTTTGACATACAGTACACATCTGGAGATCAGTTGTTAAGAAAGGTTAACATTATGGACCCACGGCAGCCCAAAGCATGACACGAGTATCCTTTGTAGTTTCAGCCTGTGACACAGTTGTCATTTTCCGGTCCAGTGCCCACGTTGTTTAAATAGCCTCGTGCCCATCTGAGTGCCCATAGGCGTACCGGTCTTAAAATGAAGTGTGGTCAGGTGCATTGTCTGTGATATCCCGAGGCAGTGGAGAGTGATGAAAAACCCCGGCGCAAAGTCAATCACGTCGTATTTCACTGTCATTTTAAGGGCAGATCATCGAGGTATATGTGTCCACGAAGGGGGGGGTGAACGCGAAGTGTTCGCTCATTGGCGATCCACCATTATAGTAGCAATCTGCCAAGGTGCAAGCGCATCTGGCTTTTAACAGGGATGGGAGATGGCACGCTGATTGGTTTATTGCATGATTCATTTCGAGTCTACAGGTAATTACAACCCTTTTAAACCACGCACCTGCCAGAGCTTTTTTCCCCCCCCGTGGTTAAATTAGCAAAAGTGGATTCGGTCACAACCTAAAAATGCACTTGAACCAAGCCTCTTTAGACCACACAGGTATGTTGTTAGCTGTCTATCTACATGTGACATGAGGGAGTGTTTTTGAGAAATTGTCAACGGTTGGAAAAATCCCAATAGCTGAAGATCAGTCATTGATCTCTCAGCTCTGAAGCCACATCCCTCAGACTCATTTATGACCTCCCCCCTCCCTTTTTTTTTTTTTTTTTTTTTTACTTTCCTCATCCTCCTCCCCCACAACGCTTCCCAACATCCTCACAAAGTCTCATTGATCCGTGTCCGTCAAGGGCACAGTGATCACACGGTTGGAAACATCCTGCAATATGGACTGCAAGGTGGTCGAACAATTTAAGATGAGTGCTTTGGACCACTTACTGTGGAGAGTCGGGAGGGACGGTGATCAGGGGGGGAAGACAGCAGTGCAGCTTAGAGATTGAGGGCATGCTCATATCTCTACCTCATTACCCTGTTATTCCAATTTGTAGATACATTCCCCAGCACAGATTTGCCCTGAATCGTGGGACTTCTTCTCTGCTCATACCTGCGAGGAGGGAGAAATAAAAGAGAGGAAATACAGTTTAAAAAAAGCAATTTTCCTGCATATGCAGCTAGTGATCCATTTGCCTCGCTCAAGCCATGTGGGGATTTTAACATCATCCAGTGTATTTGTACCACAGTTGATCCACCACATATGTAATTAACACTGTGTTATGAATTATGCCTCACGGCTCTGTGTGATTGAAGAAGAGCAACTTGAAGTTTTTCACCAAACTTGTGTTTTTTTTGACATCTGTAATTGAATTTGTACTTTCTGTAACCTGGTCTGAGTGACTTTGAAATTCTCCAGCATGGATGGTTGTATTTATTCCAAAACTGATATTTATTCACTTGCTTAACATTGACTTATTTATTTTTATTAGTTTTTGTTTTCCTTGCATTTATGTGTTGAAGGAAATTAAAGATCGGGAACAAGCCAACACAACCAGGTTTTTTTTTGGCAGAACTTTATCTCATTAATTACAGACCAGTTTATTTGCCACATAAACAAATATGTGTGCATTTAATCTATACTGTTAAACAATAATTGGGACTTGAGAATTAATAGTTTACCTTGAGCCAAATCACACGAGAGGGAGTCGTCGTCGTTGTTGTTGTGCTGAATAACAGGCGTCATATACAGTAGAATGCAAAGGTTTGAGCACACCTTTAAATTTCCATGATTTTGCTTTATAAATCATTGGTCGTTTGGATAATAAATTTAAGTTACATATATCATATAGGAGACAAACACAGTGATGTTTGAGAAGTGAAATAACGTTTATGTGATTTACAGAAAGTGTGCAAGAATTATTTAAACAAAAAGTAGGCCAGTAAATTGTAAATAACTATATGAGTGTTCCAAAAATGGGCAAAATCTCTCACTTTTTTTGGCCGCATTTATGGGTTTAATTAGCAAAAAAAAAGAAGGCCAGACAGACATTTTGAGGATTAGATGTTAAAGGGTTAAGATGTTTATTTACGTATTTATGTAACCTATTACTATCATGTGCCTTCGCCAAAAAAAAAATAGTTCTGCAACCTGACCGACTTGACTGTTGCCGAGCAACACAAACAATGAGCATACCCTGACAGGTTATGTCCACTACTTTGCTGTGGTGGTCTGTCTGTTTGACTGTGGTGAGTTCACAACAGTTCACTGCTTCATTGGTTTCTGTTCTCATGAAACTGGACGTACTGTAGCTTTTTAATGAAACTTTCAGATTAGAGAGAGAGAGAAAACACCTTTTTTTTTTGTTGAGGCAAGATTTTTTGTGTTCACGCCCCATGAGTCACCATGTTTACATTAAGTATCTCACTCACTCACTCACTCACTCACTCACTCACTCACTCACTCACTCACTCACTCACTCGACTGATCACTGATGTCACACTACGTGTGAACACACCAGGAGCATCCTGCTTGTTCTCCTCATCCTCTCGTGATGGACATTCATAGATCAATTGCAATGTTATTTTTGGACCTCTGTTGTTCTTAGTAACACCTGGATCACACTGTGTGACTGCTAGTAGCGCTTGTGTGTGTGTTCACACCGAGACGGTGTAGGTTCATAGCGACTAACAGTCAGTGGAATTATTGATCATTACATAGACACATAGTGAAGTGGAACTATTTGCTGTATAATCGCAGAAATCATTAGGTAAATTTGGAGGAAGCAGCAGTAGTGTGGCTATAGACCGTGCCACCGTGTTTTCTCCCTCGCTCTTTCCTCGCATATTACTCACTGTTGTTTTTTTTCTATATTCCTCCCCCTCTCTCTCTATATCCAGTTATTTATCTTCTCTGATTGGAATCAGTGATTTTCCCGGGCGACCATCAGCGATGCAGACATGCAAGTCTCTGATTAGATTACATGTCGTGTCTTCAAAGAAAAAGGGAAATTTATGCCTTTTTATTATTAAGGAAAAAGCACTTAATCAATAACTGTTGGGAGACAGAATTTATGGCAGGCATAGTCAAGAAATAATCTTTGGGGCCAGTGTTATTAACTGCGACAAGGCCTGTGGCTGCAGAGGCTTGGATCCAGGCCCGCTGTGTGAAGACAAGCGGTGCTGAAGCATTGACGTACGCGTGCGTGTGTGCTCGTGCGTGTGTGTGTGCATGGAGAGAGTACAGCAATCACTGCCAGCTGCTGACGAGAGGAACACAAGACACATGTCATCTTAAATCTCAAATAACATTTGAGCACTGGGAGAGACCTCTGTGTTTTATGAAAAGGACGACACATGCACACTGGTTTCCACGACTTCAGACGACATTACATTGACTTACATTAATTTCCTGGACACTTATGCTAACTTCTACTGGCTTAACCCTAACCCATTTGGACAGCCTGGACAAAACAATACATCTAACCTTAACCATAACCAGTCAATGCTTAACCTTAATCTTTGCCACAATTAAAAAATCTTAGCACCAAATGTAACCAGCTCCTCAGAAATGAGGTTATGTCTCATTAAGACCAGGTTTTGGTCTCCATGAGTCCGAACAAAGTGAGTGTTTATACCAAAAAGGGTCTCACATATACACACACAGAGTTGTCGCTTCACTCAACAGCGGAAAGCTGTGATACTGCCAAGTGTGAGCTAAGTGTATACAAGTCCCTGACATGATCACAGGCAGCCAATAATTACCAGTAGGAAAAACAAAAAAAATTGGTGAAATATAAAGCAAAGAAGTTCACCCATCACTGCCAATTCCCCTTTCTTTTGTGTATTAGTCTGAGCTGCACAGTCTGCTTATTTGCTGTTTTTTTTTTTTGTTATTTGTCACACACTGTAAAATTTGGTTTAGGCAATACCCAGGGGGGGACTTCCTCTCTCCCTCCCCCCTTTACCTCTGTAAAGTTTTTTTAATATGATTGATTTTCAGAAATGTTGTCTTTTAAATCCACTATCTCTGTCACTCTTGGCTTACTGCACTGATGTCCAGCCTTGCTGTTTTAACACTCTGTTGCCTAAGAGGTAAATGAATGAAAGAAGAGTTGAAGGTAGAGGGAAAGTGAAAGAAAAAAATGAAATGAAAAAATAAAAACAAGGATAGAGAAGGAGGAAAGCCAGTCCTGTAAGAGGCTTAAGAGCCTCCTGGAAGCCGCTGTTTGGCTTGGGACCAAGTACTGTTGTGGAATTGCTCCTTTATCTGCTTTCAGCTTTGTGATTCCAAGCAAACGTCTGACCACTGCTGCCCTGCTTGGTTGGCTGTTGCACATACATACGAGTACGCACGTACACACAACCTCAGGCTTAGGACCATCACGCGCACACACACATACACACACACACCACTGAGTCCATCTTTAATTTGTCAGTGTGAAGTTTTTAGTTACTGTTTGAATTTGCTCGTTCCTCTGAGATGTGGATGATGTTTGTACATCACAGACTAGTTTTCCTCAAGTCTCTCCAGTGTTCATCCTTGTGGTTCAGATTACTGTTGTGTTCAGTGATGTGGCAGGTCCAATAAAGTTGGACTTCCTGCTCCAGAGCAACGAGGACTCAGGTTGGATTCGTGCGAGAGACTATATAGTGTGTTCAAAAATTTTAAAACTAGCCACAGCTTTAAGTGAAGAACTCTTGTTTCCCTTATTCAATGCTGACAAAAAGGGGGAAAAAAAACAAGTTTCAGTAGATTATGATTATTATTATTATTATTATTATCCCTTTGTTTTCCATGCTTGAATAGACCTTGTTAGTGCTGCAAGAGCCACAGTAAGAACTTGACTTTGGATGTGTAAAAGTGATCGATGTGGAGGTCAGCCAGTTCTGAGCAGCATTATTCTCAATAATGATTAAAAAGTTAATTTATGCAATCAGCTCCATCATCGTGCTAAAGGGCCAGTGGATAACAGTAAAGATGGTTTATTGGCAGAAATGGAATATAATACACACGCTCACAGATTTACAAATGTGTGTGTGTGTGGACCTTTAAGGGTTTGACTTTTAATTCAAAGGATTTAGGGTTATTTTTTTATGAAAAGATAATAACTAGTAACAAAAAACCCTCACAGTATTATAGTAACTGTGAGGATTGACTCTCCATCCACTGCCTGATACAGAAATGTGTTGCAATTTCTCTCAGAATGTTAGTCCAGCAATGAAAATCATGAGCCCTTTGTGAAAGCAAGTTGACGTCATGTTAACTTGCTATAAAAATTGTATATATAATTGAAATATATATATAAACAAACACCAGTCCTTTCCATACATATCTAACATTGATGAATTTTTAAAAAATTAATCTTTAAATTGGCAGGTTTTTGTCATGCCTTCAGTTTATGGTGTTAAAAAAACACAATAGACAAATTATTTTCAATATACTTCATGCGAATTAGATTATTTTTGATTTGACTATTGCAACCTGGCATATTTGAAAGATAAGTAGAAACATTAATGCATTATTTTTGTTATGCTTTTATCATAAAATATTCTCGTTTCTCATAAAAATGAAGCTATAAACATTGTATAGCTTTTTTTTTTTTCGGCTTTTTTAAATTTTATAAACAAACATCAGCCCTCATTACACACATCAATTAATTAAGTGAAGTTTTTATCCCTTAATGATGCATAGTGATTTCAATGGAGACATTTTTGTGCGTAGGTGTGTAGTTTAGTTCACGTTGTTTACAATAGACAACCTGGCATAGATTTTTTTGTCCAATATTCATGAAAAAAGGATAAAATATTCTGGAAATTAAAACACAAAAACATAGCTAGGTGTGTTTAAGGGTTAAAGATGTAAGAGTATAATATAGCATTTGATCGCAATATTCACATTTCAATTAATAGGATAATAAAGAAAAATTTTAAACTGAGTGATGTGAGAAGGAATATAGAATGAAAATAACGTGTAATGTGTTGACTAAATGGACTATTATGGTATGCATGATTCAACATTTCATTTTTACACTGAGGGTGAGGTAAGGAGCAAACAATCCACTTGGGTGAATATTGGAAAATGTCCCACTAATTGAAAAGATGATGCAACGTGATGAGTATGGGCACTGTCAGTCACAATACTAAAATAATACATCATACAGTACAGGCGTCGTACAAATAGACACATCTTCGATTAAGTGAAGCAGAACTGGGGGTTGAGGTTTGGACACGGAAAGTGTTTATAAATAACTTTGTACTAATGATCAAATCATCTTTGGAGTGACAGAATTTACTTTACAATGCAAATTTACAGGGCTTCAGGTTGTAAGATTTTAACAGATTTTTACATCTGCCGGCTACATTTTAAGAATCAGTCTTTTGAAAAAAAAAAAAGAAAAAAAGAAGAATATAAATACAAATTTTTCTAAATCAGGCAGAGGAACGTGTTCCAGTCTCATTCAGTCCAGACGTTGTGTTGCAGATGTGTTTCAGAGTCAGGATCCAACATGAAGTAGATTTATTTTACCGGCACATGGGATTATAAAATGTTAACTTTTACAAAAAAAATATAATTCACATTAAGCAAAATTATGCAGGGAAGATTTTAAGCCTGTCATTTTCTAATGATTTTCTAATTTTCTAATAACTTCCATCAATTTGTCACCACGTGCCTGTGTCTCATTTGGACAAACACACTGAGCTGACCCAGCCAGTCACCTTTTTCCCTCACAAGTCCGGTAAACACGTGCGTTTGATCACGAGGCAACAGAACAAAGATGCCTGAGCTGAAGTTCAAAGCTCTGCTCCTTCTTTAGATCCTCACTGATAAACCCATAGTCCAGGTTTCATAGTGCCGGTCTCTGTTTATGTAGTTTTTCTGGATAAATGTCAACTCCTGACCTTTTTTTTTTTTTCAGTAATTTACTCTCTTCAGAGGGCTCATGCAGCTCCTGCTAGTATTTCCGAGGTGGTCTTTTCCTGTTATCATTTTTCACCACCAAAAATGTTGTTTTTGACAACACAACTGTTCTGTTTGCAAAAAAAAAAAAAAGATTATAGTTTTTCTAGGTATCTAAAACATGGGAGATCAAAACATTTAGAAGACATTATAAAATGTAAACTAAATATATCATTTACATCCCCTTTCATCATCAAAAATAAAATGAAGTGGATTTTCATTGACTTTTGTAATGCTAAAGCTGTAAGTACAGTGAGAAAGCTGGTGCATGGTGTTATTTATCCAGGTGTGTGGCATAAAGCGACTGCATAACTCTCAGATTAATCCAAAATAGATCGAAAATAAGTGTTAATTTGAGACTTTACTGTCTTTTCAGTTTAAATATGTGACACTTTGCTGCTGCAGTGGATATGTAGTTGATACGGTTCATGTATTCATTCATTCATTCATTCACTGTCTAAATTAACCATTTAATCTACTCTCTCTGTTTTTAGACAGTGGGAGGAAGCTGGAGTGGCCAGAGAGAAGCCACGTACACACGAGGAGGACATGCAAACGCCACACAGTCGAACCAGGATTCTGAACTGACAACCTTCTCACTGTGAGGCGACAATGTTAACCACTATCTTCTTCTCTTTTGGCTTCTCCCTTCAGGAGTCACCACAGCAGATCATATTGTCTTTTGTGTCCACTTCTTTTACACCAACTGTCCTCATGTCATCCTTCAAGACCTCTGTGATCTTCTGATTTTCCTCTTTGTCATCCTTTGCCTAATATGATCACTAACCCTCCTCTGGAAAACCATCTCCACCTTGACTCTTCTACTTTATCTCCAAACCTTTCAACCTGAACTAGCCCTAGATAATAAACGTTAGATACTTACAATTATTTTGTCAGATGTTGACAGGGAAAACTTCGGGGAAAGCGTTCCAGACAGACAGCGACTCCAAGCCCATGGCTATACTGCCGGTCCATTGACGACCATGCACTAAAACACAAATTTTCCAATGAAAGTTCAGATGAAACAAACTTTTATCAAATTTCAAAGTTTGTTTGTAAATGTATATCATTTCTAATACGGTCCTGACAGTAAACTGAAGTTGCTTTATTAAAAGACATGGATGGAAACTCACCTGTTGTTAGTTCTTTTCCACTATTCCTTCATCACACCTTCATTTACAGTACAAAGACACTTAAAAAGCGTCAGTTTTATTACCAGTGTCACAAAAGGACAATGCACTGCTTAAAATGAAGGAGTTAAGCTACAGTAACATGTTGTTGTCCAGCGCTCCACTAACAATAGCCAGCTTGTGTTTGGGATTTCATAACTCCCCTCATTAGTTTGTAGACAGGAAGATGGACTGCACCGGCTTAGATTTAATTGCTGCACTGCACTGTGTGTGCTCTGTGGCTAATGTTCATGTGGGACAGTGTCACAAAATGCCTGAAAACATACAGTTGTGCTTGCAATCTTTATTAATGTGGGAAGTTTTATAAACAAACACTTTTCTGTTTGGTTAATTTTGAGCACAGTTGTTTCGCACTACAGTGAAACTGCAGGGGGGGCTGTAACATTTTTCACATTAGAAATATCAAACCAGCTGTTCAGCATCAACAATCACTGGCAAAATGTAAGAAACAAAAATGACTAAATAACACATTTGAATTAATAAGACAACGTGTGGTATGAAGCAACAACTGTGCAGTGTAAGGAACCAAATGAGATCCAACAATGATTTGAAGAAAAATATAATTTGTGTGGAGATAAAGGATAAAAGAAGCTGATGATCGTTGTGTCTTATATGCAAAACAAAAAAAAATGTGGAATACAATGTGACTTTTGGGAAAACGTCTAATGATAAATCCCTTAATCGTGAAGCAAAATAAATAAGTAGGCTGAGAGATGGCGAGGAATAATTCTGTTGGTTCTCTTATATCACAGAATCACTGTGTTCTGCTTTTCTTGAATCCACAGTCTGTATGATGGAAGGCAACTGAACTGGAACTCCTTTTTGATTTGAAATAATCAAATAAGTCTAAAAGTCAAGTTTTAAGTCAACTTTAATGACATTCATTTGATTAAGAATCAAGCTACTCTGGTAACAGTTGCTTTTCATTTAATATTGAACTATTGACAAAAAATATAAATATAGTTTTGCAACCCTTAAATGTAAAGGGCTGGGAAAATTCAAACTCACATTTAAGTCCTATCTAATTTTGAAAGTAGAGATTAACCTGTTTTAAAATGTCGTGGCATGTGGCAGAAGCATGTTGGCAGGCCCAGTGGAGGGTTACGTGGCTGCTTCGGCTCTCGATGACACCACCTGTTCAGGCAGCCAAGCGTTCAGTCAAATGAGGCTCCAAGTGAGCTGAGTGGTGTAAATGAGCAACATTTGACTGAAGCACCCTTCAAGCTAAAATCACATCGCAGGTGAGAGGCACTCACACTCATATTCACTTGTGCAGACGTTTGTGGACAAATGTGCTTATACAGTAAAGCACATTGGACACGTGGATCTCATCTAAATGCTGTCGAGACGGCCTCTTTGTCAGTTACTCAGAGATTTTTTTTTTTTCAAATTCAATTTGGAGTTGTTACTTTTATCTTTATCTCGCCGCACCGAATCGCTTTGGGTAGGTAGCAGTTCTATGTTTGCAGTTGCCGCTGCTGAACCGCGTAAATTTCAACAGAGCAGATCGCACCAGACAGGAAGTCCGACACAGCCTCAAAGTAAAACACTTCCGCTTCCACTTCCACAAAATAAAACACAATATGCAGGTCATATAACCTGTCACAACTTCACATCAACATTAAGTCGTGACCGGTGCCACCAGGTCACCAGTGAAGTAATCAGAGCGTCTCGGAGAGAGTCATAATGTACGACGAGAGACTGATTATTGAAGTGGAGAAACATAAAATCATTTATGACACCAGATCAATAGTTCTTCCACGTCGTAGAATGAAAGAACTTGCGAACTCGCGTCCGTTCGAGGTTATCGTGCGATCTTCCGTGAATACCGCTGGCTCCCAGGGCACCGCGCCGCTGCCGTAACGCGCCCGGTGGGGATTGACGCCGGGCAGGGGACGAAGCAGAACCTCGCCCTGTAACGCGTCCGCGTGGAAATCCAGGGTTATGTTTTCTTGTTATCTTCAGAAGGTCCGCAAATTCTTGCCACTCCGCCACATAGCTCTATGCACTTTTGGTTTCACAAAGTAACAATTTGTGGCCTCTTTCGAAAATCGGACAATTAACCATAATTGTAAGCTAAATCCTCAAACCGCCGAGAGTTACGTACAAGACAAATGATTGCATGATACAAACACTTAAATATGCCACATTTAGTCCTCATCTACACCTGAACCTTTATGACCTCCTGATCGAAATGTATGGGCCCCTAGCTCTGCCTTTGAGTGACCCCATTAAACTGAGAAGTTTGAGGGGTCAAGAGGTCAACCAATATACTGATGCTACTGGAGCAGGCTTGGATCAATGAACAGGGAGTCTCCAAACACCCTTTTCTTTCCTCCCCTTTCACTAATTAAAAATGACACTATACCTTTCAGTATGTGCAGCTTTGCCGAAACAAGGTGTTAGCTGACTTAATATCACTCCATTACTATAATGTGTGACTGAAAGGCAGCTGGAAAAGATAAAGAGATAAATGAAAAGCCCTTGATATGAAATGTGTTAAATACCATTTGAAATATGTATCACCTTCTCTCTGAATGAGTGCTGCTGGAGTGAAATCACTATTCAGGTGAAGTTTATTTATTTTTCCTTCAAGGCTTTTTCTAAAATAGGATGAAAGGATTCAGCCATTTGGGTTTGAGAGAGAAAATATCATACCTGCATTACATATTTATTGGGCTATTGAAGAATTATTGAAAATGTATTAAATAATGTAACATTTACTGTCTAAGTGAACATAATGTAGCTGTTTTATCAAAACATCTACAGTGCATATGCTGTATACAGTACACTGAAAATGAAAATAGTCTGCATGTACATGAAAACCTTACAAATGACCTCAGCAGGCTGCTGACGATGTACATGCAGTCAGCTGGACCTCGGTATCTACAGTGTGCAAAAACCCAATAGTAATGAACAACAAAGCAACAAAAATAAAAATAAAAAACAAGAAAAGAAATAGAGATCCTTTTTTTTCTGACTGACTGGTATTTCTTTGCTAACATTGAACCTCCAACCTTTCAAATACACTGAGAAAAATGAAGACTTAAAAGGAAATGACTTAAAAAGACTGAGTAAAAAGAAAATGACCCCACATGATTTTACGCACAAATATCAGTAGAGGGCACTGTGAGCTTTTTGGTCAGATTCACTCTCTCCCTACCCACCCTATCGTCCCCCGCCAGCACAATGCCGGGAGAGGACCAGCCCACTGCCTGGCGTGATGTCTGTTGGTGTAGAAGATTTAAACAAAGAGGGTTAATATCAATCAGTGTGTGTGTAAACACACTCATAACTCACTTGAGTAATGAAGCAGCGGTGAGTCAGCCACTTTTCCTGTATGGCTGCATGGGGATAATGGTGTGTGTGTGTGTGTGTGTGTGTGGTTGGGGGAAGGCATGCTTTGTGTTATACAAGGGAAGAAAGAGAGGCTTGGCAAATGGCCATATATACACATATATACAGCAGATTTGTAAGTAGAGCTGCTGCAAAGTGTGATGCCGAATAAAAATAAAAATAAATAAAATACGAGTTATTTGAAATCATACATCTCAAGCAAGGAAACAGATGTTCTTATCCGTAATCTTCTAAGCTGCTTTCAGACATGCACTTGAAGTCCAAACTCACTCCGGAGATTCTCCAGAGAGGCTACACAAAATGTCCACAAAAGTCACTCTGGACATTCTCTCCGGATAACATCTGACTGAGCCCAAGTGAGGACACGGCAGGAGAAATCGTACATAATCCACAGTGAGGGTCCTGCCTCCTGAATGCTCGAGCTAGGTGACGGTGGAGCGTTTTTTTAAGATTTCCACTCTGGAGGCTGGGTTAATTTTTTAAAGCGGAACTAGACCGGAAGTTCCTATTATCGCTGTTTTTTTGGTGTGTATCTATTCATTACCTTGTTATGAAGCCTGACGGTTCGAAACAAACAGTTCAGCCATTGCTGAGAACGTTGTGTTTTATTGTAATCTCGGGGCTCAACGAGATCACTGAAAATCCCATAATAGTTACGTAAGCAGCGGTTCTCCTGAACAACCGATCGTCCTGCTCCGGGCACATCCGGTTACGTACATTGAACCGCTGAAGAAGAATAACGTCCGTTGTGGAGGTGTTTCACGAGCAACAGTGTCTTCTGACTCTGGGTCTGACTCCGGTTTAAAGTCATAAAAGGGACTGCGGTGGGGAGTCGTGACAAAGCTATTTTTAAACACTGTTAAAACAATGTTTTGATAATGAGTAGCAGTGCATCCGCCGTTCCAGAGGGGGGCGCTGCGCTTCTGAGAACGGATGTGCTGGATAGTACTGGCCAATCACAAGACTCTGTCTTCTGGGGGTGAAAGTTCACTCTGAAATCTCGCAGCAGAAAAACACTGCCAGAAAAAGAGGATTTCTATCGGCTAGTTTACAGAAACTAGGAGGTTTTTGACCATAAAAACAAGTTAATATATGTAAGTAGACCTCCATAACTAACATATATGTGCAACAGGACCACTCTATGTGACCTTTAAGCGTTTTTGGGGGCACATCTGATAAAATATTGTGTCGGTTTCACCCGGGAGCGTTATTGTCATGTAAAGCCAGCCTCAGATTCATAATGATGGGTTATTTTTTTGCACGTTTTCCCATGACACCTTTTTGATTTCTGTCACAGTTATAAAAGTATGTGAGGTATAAATGTGCAATGTTGTGGGCAACAACAGTCAAGGCGCTACCACGCAGCGTGGTGAGCCACGTCACTTCCCGAACACCGTTCAAACCAGGCAACAAACATGGACAGGTGCAGAGGAGAGACTGTGAGACGGAAATATCATCATTTATGTGACTCACTAATGAGTGAGACCACGTCACCTGAGCCAGAAGTGTCAGGGTGAAGGAGAGCGAGTGTTTGCAGCACTCCATCATTTCTGTCATTTAATGTCTGTTTGGCAAATGCGTGCAGCCAAAGGTGTATACAGAGCCCTGCCATACATGAAAATAATAATTAAAAAAAAAAAACATTAAAAGTTAATGACACTGAACCATTAGGAATAGCGGACTTGAGCTATCAAGCTTGTGAAACTACAAGCTACACACTGTGTGCTCCTGTAAAAGCCATCAGTCAAATCTGAATTCCAATTTGCTGTGTTTTATTTATGACTTGTTAAACACCACACTACCCACAAGCTTTAGTCAGTGTTCGCCATGTTGTTGCCATAGAAACGTTCAAGTTGGCAGCTACACCAATAATAAGAACCACCAGCAAGCTAGTAATCTGACATCACTGTACCGCAACTGTACCGGCAGACATTACACTTTTTTTATAGAAGGAAAAAAGTATTTCATGTATGAGATAAATACTTTAAACTATACTATGCAATTTAATTCAAGACCCATGGATTAAAAAGGTGGGTTCGTTTTAAGTAATGTCCTTTAGATTAAAACATCTTGAAGTAGAGCCTATATGCATCAATAATCCACAATAAAGCTTGTCACTGAGGATTTTCAGTTAACATTAATAATAATATGGCATAAAATCTTCCACATTATAAGATCTCAGTAACAATGAAGCTGTTTCCTACACAGTCTGAGATGGTTAAGTTGAATAACTAACAACACAAAATGTGTTAAAGTAAAACTGATGGAATATTTATACACAGAAGCAGAGAGTTCTGTTTTATAATATCCTGTGTAATCACACAACTGATTTGGATAAAGACACGCACATCCCGCACACACACACACACACACACACACACACACACACACACTACTGTCATATCTGACTCCTGGCTTGTGTGGGCAGGTGGATCTGCTGGGCATCCTGTTCATCTCACTGTACATTCAATTACAGTCGCCCACAAATTACTTCAAGAATATGAGCCAGCATGAGCCGCCTGCCACCTCCGCATGCAAACACACTCCTCCTCCTCCTCCTCCTCGTGCCCCCTTCTCGCTTTCATTCTGTTCTTCTGTGTCTCTTCTTTGACGTTTCCATAGTAAAAAAAAAAGCTGGACTGCTCGCTGTCTAAGTGCAACTGGTGTTTTGGTTTCCATGCTGATACTTTTTGATCTCGCCCAACAGAGTTGAGATGGAAAGTAAACACACGCTTCATCAAGTGAGCCCGGTGTTTTAAACACCCACTGCTGACACGTGCTGAAAAAAACATCCCGCTCTCTTGTAGCCTGTGCACAATGCAGACGGGGATTCATGCGTGCACATATTTATAGATGCACGCATGTGCGCACACAATCCAAAGCGAAAAAATTACACACCCACTTTGCTCTCATGCAAAAATGTGCTTCACACACAGTCTCACAAGATGAGCTTGTTCTCAGCGTGTGTTCTCTCCATCTTTCCTGCTCCTTCTGTCTCTCTCCAGGGTCTGCATGATAGCGACTGATGTAGCCAGCAATTTATATCACTGAAGGAGGCGGGAGAAAAAAACAAAAAAACAGATGATATCCTGCAAAGAGGGTTTCAAGAGTGGAACGAAAGAGAGTGAAGGGGGTGAGGGAAAGTGGGTCGGGGGTTCTCAGAACTTGGTGTACAGTAACGCTCTTGTGTCATTCAACCAATTACCCCAGAGATATTTGGAGTCCCAGCTGTTTTTTTTCTACACATCTGCAGTGAGTAGAGATAAACAAAAAACTAAATTCTTAATTATTATTGTGTTTACAGCAAATAAGAGCTAAAGTAAAGCCCAATTTATACTCCTGCGTAAAGTGCTCTGCGTCGACGCAGAACCTGTCGAAGAGCAACGGAGAGGGGAAGAGCTGCGATTGGTCCTCAGGACAGGCCGAGCGAAGCTGCTCTGTGCCGGTTCACAGTGAGCAGCGAGCGTTCACAGAGGGCGGAGCTGTTCCCCGCCGACTTCGTCGCTGCCGAACTATAAATACGTCATATCTTAACACACACAGCACATGTTTAGACTCTAAATGGCCAATTTCTCGCCTCAAATTATCTTAAAACTGCGTTCCGGGACACAGAAAAGTGACAAACGGCCACTGTTTCAACAACAACAGTCTTTCTCCCTCGGACGCCATTGCTCACTGTAGCCAAAAGCATAACAACCTTGCTCAGCGACCCCTACTGATCGGGCGGGAAATTGCAGCGCCTATCCGTCACCACGACGCAGAAGTATAAAGGCTCGAGTGGTCTACGTGGTGACGCAGACGGATAACGCATTACGCAGTCGGAGAAGTATAATGTGGCCTTGAGACATGAACTGTGGATAATGTCCATAGAACTGTATCACTCTCTATAGTTTATCTTGGTGAGACTCATTTACAAAAGCACGTTAATCTCTGGACAAGGGGGTGTAACCTGGAGGCTGGACACTCACCCTATCACTCGCTGTGGATTATCCGGAGTTATTTCCTGCTGTGGTCTGAGCTCACTCGGACATTATCTAGAGATTAGAAATGGGGTCGGAAGCATAACGTCTGCAGTGACATCTGTATTTCTGTTCACACGTACACCACCTTTGGACAATCCCTTTAGTTAAAATCTGATCATTTGTGACCATTGACGCCTTCATACAAAAATGCCAAGAGATAGACTGAGAGCTGAGTGAGGGAGAGAGAGAGAGAGAGAGAGAGAGTGGAGCAGTGAGAGGACACGGTCTAGTCGTGAAATCTGACACCACGTTGCAGCTCTCTAATGAGGTGCTGCTCACACCTTGCTTCACATGGTGGAGGGAGAAAGGCTCCAGTGCAACAGCTTTGGTGTAAAGTTGGAGGAGCCTGGGACAACGAGCCTGGGACGACGAGCCTCACGTTGATTAGAACAGAGAGTGGTGGAAGTGCATCAGTGCATGCATGATTAAAATAGACAATGACAAAATTTGAATGCAGTAGCTTGTGTTTGACCAGAGAGGCAGTAGATCATTTTGTCACAGTATAATTTCAATACTTTACAATAGACTGTGAAGATTTGCACCTAGATCAACAAAATGGTTACGGTGGTCAGTTTACTTTAATTGGGTAATTGCCACATTTATGAGGTCTGGAAAGATTCAGCAGCAGGCACTTGTGTTGGGTCCATGTTTTTGAGGTAGCCATTGATTTCGGCGGTCATGTAGATTTACTCACTTCTTCGAAAAAAGAAAGCCACATCTGTCAAAATGTGCACTTGCAGTTTTGTAACACATGCTTTCATGGCAATTGTTGTACAATTTGTGGACTGCCTTCGAATTGATTCAAATACTTGACATGTGCTAATGTAGTAATGATCAATTCATTACTGTTGGGGCAGGGATCCAACAAAAATAATTATTAAAAAAAAAATGCTCTTCATCCTCATGCAATACTGCATATGTGCGTGTGTGTTTATTTTAGACATATTATGGGGACAAGTAAAAAAAATAAAAAAAAACTAATCCAAAAACTAATTTTATAATCACAACGTTGGCTAATTGATAAAGAACTTTTTAACTTTAAAAGAAGAGGTAGGAAAATACGTTGAGGGGACCGGTTTTACAGCATAAAAATAGTCTAAACTGTAACTGCTGCAATTTAAAATTTTACAGAAAATATAGTGTTTATTGCACCATATTTACAACGCAGCATGCATAATTTAAGGCATACAAATGTGTTCCTAATTTATTTGATTTCATTTCACTTATATGCTTATTTTATATATAACAATCTGCATATTCTTAACGACGTTTAATGCTTGAATGTTTTAAATAATAAAATATGATGATTTTTGGAAACCTCTCATGCTACAAAAGTGCTGCATGGTTTTCTCTCTCTCTCACTGCAAACCTCAACCCTGTGCTGAGGGAGATCCACTCAGAGGAAAAAAACGCTGCAGTAAAGTCTTCATTATAATCGACTACAAAGCCATTCCATTATTTACAATCAATACACAATTATCCCACAGGCAGCCGGAATATCTTGTTTATGTTCAATATTTTTTTCTTTAATGGTTCCGGTTGACCTGAGGCTGGGCAGCAAAGAATAGAAGGTGGCAGAGAATGGGGAGATTTTGACGGACTCTTATATATTGGATCACTTATAAAAATCAACAAAAGTCAAAGCTACATTCAAACCACTGTCATATGAGTTTGCACAATCTCCATGCAACTGTGTGTGTGACTCTCTCTCTCTGTCAGTACAGCAGTGTTTTGTTTTTGTGTCGCCCGGTGACATCTCTGTACTAGACACTAATGACAAATGTTCAAGTCAAGACTAATGGAGGCAAGGCAGAAGAATGACATCTACAGAATGCTAGTACACGATTATAACAAGTGAATTTTACTGCTTAAAAAATAAATCTGGACATTCAGTAGACACATTAATAGTTTTGGCTTCACATGAATTTTCTTGTGTCAAAATGACTTCTGCTATTCCCCCACCAAGTTTCCCAGATGTAATCTGGAGGTGTAACGCTATACGTTAAAAGACAGAACTACAACACACAACTTTTTGAAATAGAATATAAACAAAAGTAAGATGTCTTGTCAGTACGTCACCATGCACAGTTACATTTCCAGTTTAGCTGTCGGCTACTTGTTGGCATGTTGAGTACCATTCTGAGTCTCACTACCTTTTTTGAGCCTTGAAATATTCAATTCTTCAAGCCGTCAGAGCATAAAATCGGTATCTATTTGTCAGTCCAACAGATATATTGAACTGGATTTAGTCATGTTTTTGTCACTGTCTTCTTCTTCTCTTATTTTCAGGTTTAAGCCAGTGGGTGGGTTGTGCATGTACAGAGCCCCAAAGTCACCTTAAGTCCCACTGTGTTTCCACATGCACGACTAATTTGACTACCAATCCAATTGCATAATCTGGATCCAACTTTGTGATTTAGTACAATATCACGTGGAATTAATATGTATTTCACAAGTCTGGTTTTAGTTGGACTAACAAAACAATTTAATGTCATGTCAATTTACTGTGTGTGTGTGTGTGTGTGTGTCAGACAGAGTGGTGTGGCGGGGGAGAGAATAGCGGTAGGTTATGCAGAGATGTCAATGTTTTGATAATCACTCAGAAATCCTCGGGGGGACAATAGGGATTCTGAACTGGAGTTCACGATGAGTCTCCATTGATAATTATCCCAGGATCAAAGATAAATACAAACGGATACACTGACGTTAGTGAATGACGAATTGTCTGTGATAAAAGACACCCGATCAATAGATTCCCTTACCAAGAAAGGAACAAGGTCAACCTCCTGGATACAGGAGACCCGGTTGGAAAGTTGAGATTCATGTCTATGTGGATCAGTGTTTCCATTCCCCTCTGGTTAGTGCAGTGGTAACCGTGGTAAGCTATCCAATACCCCCATAAGGCGTGAGCTCTTCCAGTGGTGGCTCACTGTAGAGGTGAAACAGCCCCCTGGGTCTTTAACTCCCCCATCTAAAAAAAAAGTCATATCCCATTGCTTTATTGATTGGGATACTCTGGGGAGGTCTCGCTGTAACATTTTATACCAGGGATCTGCTTGTGGATTGTGTCTGTCTGTCAACACTTTAAATTGCCACTGGGGCCAAACTAGGAACATTTGAGGTATTCAATATGTCAGATGCAGTTTAAGGCTGTGGGATCAGTGAGAGGATGAGTAACCAAAGCCGTGTCTCATTTTGGCGACGCACAAACAGGAAGTGGAGCAACTGGATTTCCATATTGATCGTTTGTGAAAAAAATACTCGGGGAATGGAAAAAGATCACATCGTAAGCAAGATGGTGCCTTAATGGCAGCCTGTTGCAGAAGCTATCACTTCTATTTCAGTTTTTTTGTTTTCCTTTTAACTTCTAAGTATCATTATTATTGTCAAAAATATGCCTTTTATTTTAACCCTTTAACGCTGAGAGTATCACTGACGACATGTTGGCAAAAGCGTACTTTGCCATAGTTACGCGACGGTTTGTGCTCTCGGAAGAATTCCAGCGGTTTCTGAAAGCTGAGAAGTTGCTCGTCAAAGCATTAACATGTGGTTGTTATGGTAATTTCACTCGTGCTGTTTCAGGAAGCCGGAGTATCAGCGTCTTTGTCACCAGAGAGGAGCGAGTGGGAAGGACAATTGTACATAGTTTCCATTTTTTTTGGCCTGTTTTTTGCACATTGAGAGAAAAAAGACTCAAAAAATGTTATTGTGAATATGTTTTATACTGTTCCATTTTCAAATTTAACATGCAAAATATGGTGTTCATTTACACCAGTGTAACTGCAGTGTTTTTCTCAATTAATGTTTTTGTTAATCTTCATTTTAAATGGTTAAAACTGTATTTTATCAGGCAGTAAGTTATTCTGGAAAAACAGAATATTCTCTGGTCCTTGTATGGTTAAATTAAGCAAAAAAAAAAGTCCACAAGGACATTTTGAAGGTTAGGTGTTCAAGGGTTAGTTTCATATTACAGCCTGCAGTTTTCCTTCAAGCTTTAGTCACTCACAACGTTTGACTTTACTGGAGAAAAGCGCCGCCTCCATCACATCATTTGAAACTGGAATAATGACACATTGTTACCGTTAAGTGACTGGAATCAATATGATGTGTTACAAGAAGACAGTTATGAAACAAGACGGCATGACTTTAATATGAGCAGGTAAAAGAGAAAAGGACAAGAATAAATGGTAATTCGTCTGAATCAGAGGAAAGCAGATAAATGCCAGTGAGCCGGTGCAGACGTTTTATTTTAATGAGATATGGAAGGGAGGGAGAGGATAAAATGAGGGATCAATGTGACCAGGAAAAAACAAAAAAAACGTCACTGTTTCTTCATCGCTCAGATGTTAAGTGGGAGTTCACAGAAGACTATTTTTTGTCTATATTTACAAAAGGCATGACATTTTAGCTCAAATAGGAAATGTGCAGTTCACATCGCATATCAGTTAATTATTTCACTTTTAATCTGCTTTATGTGTTTACTTTTTATACATATTAATTTTTTCTTTTTTTGTACACAGTTCTGTTTAATGAGAGACAGAAAATCTGTGAATCACATACAACAACAATAAAGGCATTCTATTCTCTCTGCTCACCAACAGCACAATCTGTTTTCACTCTCTGATGCAATATGCCCCCCTCATATTTCAACATGTTTTTACCTTTTTTTTATTCAACAATGGACTTTATGTATCTCACCTTTTTTTTATATATTTTCATCACATCATTATAGGGGGTTAAGGTTACAATTTATGATGCAATCGTAAACATTAACAGTTTTATTTTGTTCCATTTGTGGGTGTATATAGGGGTTTTTCTATATATTTGTTAGCTGTATTTATTTGTTGTATGTTTTTTTTCCTCATTTTTTGATATGTCCTAAATGTTATAAATATTTTTTGCTGATCCCAAACTGGAATTCCGGCTTTGGACCAGAATAAAATGCACCTCTGGGGTGTTTAACCAAATCAGTTTACATTGTGTTACAATGTAAACTGTTACAAGGGTTTTTTTTTCCCTGGTAGTTTTTCCTTACCCTGGTCGAAGGTCTAAGGACAGAGGATGTTACCAACCCTGTGAAGTCCCGTGAGACAAACTATGTTTTGTAAACTGTGGGCTATATAAATAAAGATTGATTGATTGATTGATTGATTGTGTCTGTGATTGTGATATAGGACCCAAATGCAGAACAATAACCTACAGGTGAGTGCAGGTAAAAATCAAAAGATTACTTTAGCAAAACCAAGGCAGCATCAAACAAATATGACACCAGAACAAAGCAAATCGAAAGGCACAAAGGTAAACTAAAACAAACATACAAAGATCCCAAAATGTGAGGAGAATAGGACAAACAGACAAAATCAAAACAAGTGAAAGCAACCCAGACAATTCAAAAGAGAGTGAAGGGAAACAGTTGAGTATTTATGCACTCTAGGAAGGGATACACAAATAGACACAGGTGAAACTAATAAGGGCAGGTCAATTTAAAAGGTGGGAAAGCAGACAAAGACCATGAAAATGGTCAACAAGGACAAACACATGTCCAAATAAAACCAAAGCACTATAAATAAAAAAAATAAAAAAAAGGAATAACTGATATAAAACTCTTTTGGGCCAGCAAATCAAAAGAAGTCTCTTTTGATTTGCTGCAGTGACCACATACTGGTTGATAAATGTGAGCCGTGTACTGCAAGCACAAAAGCAACACTGAGGGGATTTATGTCTGCGGCTTTCCTCCCTGGACCAACAGTACAAGCTCCTGGAACCTTCTGTCTCTGCCTCTCACAAGTCCGTGTAAGTCCTTTCATCTAATATTATTCATGTTTTCACAAGCAGAGCTGAAAGCTTTAATCAAAATGCCTGCTACCCTTCGTGCTCTCAACCTCTCTCACACAGCGCTGTCACAGCAGGGAAGAGAGGTCAATCGCTTCTGCCACCACATTTTCCTCTGAGGAGCCTTTGCGCCACATGGGATGGCCATGAAAGCCATCTAAATCTGTGCCCGACATCGCGGACATGGCTCGCCACTTGCCTTGATAACCCGCAATGTAATGATTCATTTGTGAGGGTAGTAGAACTCCTAAGTTTGGGACACAAGTGACCGGAAGGCCAGAGACTAATTAGGACAATCTGGTCATTGAATCAATAACTAAAAATATCATCTCTTGTATTTTAAAGGTCCCATATTATACCCTATTAACCCAAGTTAAACTAGGTCCTGGTGCCCTAATGAACATGTCTGTGTCATGCTTTAGGCAAAATATCATAAGGATGAAGCACAATAGCAGTTCAATTACCCTGCCAAAACAGCCTTTTTCAGAACGCTCGGTTTTGTGCCTGGTCATTTACATGTGAATGAATTCCAGGGGAGTGTCGATATAACTTACTATCCACAGCCATACTGTCGCCACTTATCACCTATTGTCATGCACCGTCGTCACAACCCCCGCTCTGTATACCCTATAGTAATGTCCGTATGCATAGAGTGACCACAATTTTGGCTTCTCGCGATCATAAAAACATTAAAATCGAAGAAAAACTATTAATGCGCCGCGCGGCGTGTATGTAAATTCCCATGCTAGAAAAAGACCCTGAACGCACACCCGTGTTACTGCGGCTGAAAGTGACGTGTGTGGATCAACAACACGAGGAGAGAACGTGGAAACACGACAGAAAGGAAGCCTTTGGTTGAGAAGAAATGTGGGACAACATCTACATCTTTCTGCAGTGCTTTCAAACGCGTGCTCTTCATATCACCGATCCACACATGCCACTCGCTAACCGCAGGCACGTAACTGGTGCGTTCAAGGTGTCCCTCTAGCATAGAAATTTACACACACAATCAACAACAAAGGGCTTGTGAAGCTTGTGAACAGTTTTTTCATAAATAAAATATATCCACTGGACACACAAGTCCTCTGAGGCTAGAAGTTTGTGTAAAACACTGTGCTCCGCTGTGCAGCCACTCTTCCTACCTCGCCTGCAGTCTCGTATTTCACAGGGACAAGGGGGAGCTACGCTGGAGCTGTGAAGTACTCTGCCTGGCGGGGTGCCAACATTCACGGTGAAATGTCCGCACTGTCGTCACTTGGTCGGGAGGTGTAAACATCGTGTGTTCTATCGCCTATACTTACGCAAATTGGAACCACTAAAACATGACTGAGTCTTGTTTTTTCACATTTTGGGGACTGGTATGGCCCACTGAGTCCCAAATATAAGTACTAAAAGATTAAAAAGTTGATTTTGCACAATAGGGGTCCTTTAACCCAAAACTGGAGACACATCTGCTTAACACTATCCAGTATCACTGTAAAGGAGTACAACTGTAGCTCAACTGGAGGTGTGACTGATTACTTTGGAAGTGTTGTAACATCACCAGAGATCCCTGAATTATTTTTTCTTATACAGTTACGCAACTATACACGAATGGTAGTGGTTATGTTATGTGATTTCACCACATACTGTTAACCTTCTAACATTACCTGAGAAACCACCCACAGAAGTTCCTAACCCATACACATACACACAGAAAATATAATAATGGTTATTGTATCATCTTGAATAATGATAAAGGGGTAAAAGTCTTCTTTTACTGAGATTTTTTACAGTAAAATGTTTCCTCATCTCATTTGATTCTACGCATAATTATGGCAAATTTAAAATTGCAATAGTGCAAGACTGTAATAGTTATTTTTTCCAGCCTTCTATATTCTCTGTTATTCTGCTTCATTCATTTTGCTCTACATTGCAAGACTTAATGATAAAGTTACAGCATTGATATTCTTTATATCAAAATACATTATTAAAAAAAGGACTATTATGTCACTAGAAGTTATTTAGAGACATCATTACACACTCCTCGAACAACTTTTACAACATGGCACTGCTATGCAGTATTTTATGAATTTCCGTCACTACTTCAGAAGTGTTCCATTGCTTGGCAGCAAAAATGGAAAAAACTCTAATTGAGAATAGTTTTATTTGGATTTTGGCTGAATTCAATTAAGGCTGGTGTGTATGTGAGCACGGGGAGTAAGAGAGAGAAGTAAACAGATGAAGAACAGAAGTTTCTGCCGCACACATAAAAAACACAAAACACCAATGTAATAGACTATTTAGCATATTATGTGGCATGCAGACTGAATTGAAAATAGCAGTTAACAGCTCTCCACAACAGTTTTGAGCATGATGACCAAGTTTGTGTATCAACTGTGCATGATTTAGCCTCACATTAGGTTTTAGTCAGGTTCTGATGTGAGCATTTCAGTTCCAAGTATACAGAAATATAATTGTTAATTATTTAATAAAAAGGAATCCAACTGGGCCACATGGTTGGTGTAGTTGTTAGCGCTCTTGCCTTTCCAGTAAGAAGACCTGGGTTCAAGCCTCAGTTGTAACAAGTGCATTTCTGCATGTTCTCCCCGTGTGTTTGGGTTTTCTCCGGGTTCTCCGGCTTCCTACCACAGTCCGAAAACATGCAATATGGGGATTTGGTAAATTGGTCACTCTAAATTGACCATAGGTGTGAATGTTAGAGTGAATTGTCTCTATATGTGGGCCTGTGATGGACTGGCGAACTGTCCAGTGTGTAACCCGCCTATCGCTCTGTGTCAGCTGAGACA
This sequence comes from Microchirus variegatus, assembly GCF_963457635.1. Classification (NCBI taxonomy): domain Eukaryota; kingdom Metazoa; phylum Chordata; class Actinopteri; order Pleuronectiformes; family Soleidae; genus Microchirus; species Microchirus variegatus. The sequence goes on from NC_139805.1 coordinate 10,779,798, forward strand.
TAGCACCCCCCATGATCCACCGGTGTAGGATAAAGCGGTAGATAATGGATGGATGGATGGAATCAAAGTGGCAACCTTTCCAAGTTTCTCACTCATCTTCCAGACATGTTATTATTCTCAGCTGAACAGATGCTGATCCTGATTCCTAAGCTGACACAATATCGTAGCGTAGATCCAGAGAAGACTTCACCACATGATGCACTGCAGTATTATGCCACACCGAGGCTCGCTAATCCCACCTGTCACTGTTCAGGTTCCATTTATTATCAAACCACATCCGGCTCCTCTTTTTTTTTCTCCCCTGCTGATGTGAAGGCTCTAAATCTTATTCATGTCTTTTCACACCAAATTAACTCATGAAGGCAGAATGCGCCCTGTTGACCATCCTACGCTACCCATGAGATATTTCCCACATCGTTGCCGCATGACAAGAATAGAACTCTTGCCAGCTGCAGTTATGCTGGCAACCCCTGCCAACACCTAGTAAACCAAACCAGTACTTCTTGTGCAGAACAGATCCCTTACAATGCAGCCATGTCCCATTTTGTAATCATTTTCTATTCCAAATCATGTTACTGCAAATGCACGCACACAAACAGACACACACAACTTACAAATTGCACACATCTATGCAAGTCAGTTGAATTGTGAAAATACCATCATATACCTGTCTCATTACAGAAATCTGGTTGTTAACAAATCATTCTCAATATTCTCATTATTTCGCCCATAATCCTATCTTCTTATACACCAGAATTTGCAAAAGTAAAAACACAGTTAATCCACGCATAATCCATACCTGGCTATGAAATGTTCTCATTTAACACCGTTCATCTCTTGTTGTCTACATCTTTATCTTTGAACACACTATACTGGAGCTGATCACAACAAAGGTGTAGTTTTTTTTCCCCCGTATTGATTCAGCAGAAGTAAATAATTGATCGAGGGGAATTAATGTGTTTGCTTTTGTTCAGTCATACATAACACCGCACGCACGCACACACACACACACGTTATTAGGGTGATTGAGCTGGACAGATCAAGCAGACAGGATCAACTTCTTAAATCTGTAAAAGCTAATCTAATTATTCATTATTATTATTCATCTGAACATAGTTGAAGGGTTGTATTTAACCTGCAATATTTTATATGTGGTGATGAATTTTAATGGGTGTTCTGGGACCAATCGATGGTGGAAAAGTCAGGTTTACTGGAGGAAATTCACAGAGAAGACACAGGTCTGTCTGTATTCCCAATGAGAAGAATGGTTTTCATGTGTGTGTGTGTGTGAGTGTGTGTGTTATAAGGAAACAAACATTTCACCAGTGGATATAATTCAGTTGCTCTCCTGTAAATTCATCTTCAGATTGATTCATTACAAAGAGAGGGGTAGAAGAACAACAAAGTGATGATTCCTCAGAGGCCAATAAGGCTTTTATTAAACATGTTGCGAACTAAAAGTATCCCAATTTAACTGCCATTAAGAAAATAAAACATATCTACATTTTCCTGTGCAGAAGTCTTCATTAAGTGTTGTTTTAGCAGTGCTAATTCTACACTTCATATGGGAAGTGAAATCCGAAAATATGGGAAACATGTATGGAGTTTTAAAATAAGACATTTTATCATTAATGTGGGTTTTCAGCACGAGTGAACAGAATAATACTTGAGTTCGATCTAACTCGCAGCAAAGCTGAACAGCAAAGCTTTTAAATGCAACAAAGACAGAAACATTTCCCCAGAAGGTTCTTCACTGCAATTTCATCCTTACAAAAAAACAAAACAAATGGACACTGATATTAAAAATTTCTCAGTTCAATGATAATGCCATTTATTATCAAGTCAAGTTTGTGCATTTGTGTAAATGCAGACTACACACGCGAATCTGCTTTGATTTGGTAATTTTCTCCTTTCTGCCTCAATATTTTAATCTGCTGGTGTTTTGAAACCTAAGCTCAAGAACCGGGTCTTCGAAATCGCAAAGACAGCTTTTTAAATTGATATTTTTTTTTAACTCTTGAACCAACAAATAAAAAGAACACAAACTTAATGTATTAATCTTCATGATAAAGATACGCCTGAGGTGATTGAGGAACATTTATTTGCACATGCTTCATGTAACATAACATTTGTTTATCACTCATTGCACCGCAAACCTGAATCGACTCAAAAGCAGGAAACAGAGCGTCCTCTCAGAGCACTTCCTCTGATGACAGTGACCATTCAACTTCATTAGGCAATATTGACACTTTTATTCCAAACTTAATCTCTTAGCAACAGGAGTTCCACTTGGCCCTTCAGACAGCATGGATGGGATTTCATGCCTGGTATCTCCCACCAGTGCCATGGCAAACCAGAAAGAACTAACACCAGACAGAAGTACATCAGTCAGTGTTTCTGAAGTGTAATTTCTCTCTATTGTCTTAGCAACCTGAACAGCAGATGATAAAGAGCTCTTCTGTTGTGCGGGGACACTATACAGCAGTGAAGGTAAAGTGAAGTTAACGTTTCCTGTCACAATGAGCTCTTTACTGCCATTTTGGAATTTTGCTCACAAACCTAACCCAGATTGATATGCTCAAATTATAGTCAATCCCATTTCTGCTAAAGAAACCAACAACACCATTAGACCCTCTTGATAGAAACGTCTTAATTTTATACAACAACAGTATTGGGCACAGTTGTGACACTTCCCTGATGGGTTTAATGTTCCTTAAAGCTCACATAGAGTGGTCCTTTTGCACATATATGTTAGTTATGGAGGTCCACTTACATACATTAACTTGTTTTTTTGGTCAAAAACATCCTAGTTGCTGTAAACGAGCCGATAGAAATCCCTTTTTTCTGACACTCGCCTCAGCCGCGATATTTCAGACTGAACTCTCACACCCAGAAGAACAGAGTGTGTTGTGATTGGCCAGCCAGTGGAGAGCCTTCCCAACTGTCTTGGCCAATACCCGGAAGTGACATATTCAGCACACCCGCTCTCAGAAGCGCAGCTCCCCCCTCTGGAACGGTGGATGCACTGCTACTCATTATCAAAACATAGTTTTGTCACGACACCCCGCCGCGGTCCCTTTTATGACTTTGACACGGAGTCAGACCCAGAGTCAGAAGACACTGACGCTCGTGAAACACCGCCACAACGGACGTTATTCTTCTTCTGCGGTTCAATGTACGCAACCGGATGTGCCCGGACTAGTGCCCGGAGCAGGACGATCTGCTGTTCTGGAGAACCGCTGTTTACGAAACCGGACCGGGTTTTTTCAGAGATCTCGCTGAGCCCGAGATTACAATAAAACACAGTGTTCTCAGCAGTGACTGAACTTTATGTTTTGAAACTTCAGGGCTTCTTAAAGTAATGACGCAGATACACACTAAAAAACAGCGTTAATTGGAACTTCCGGTCCAGGTCTTGGCCTCATCACCATGTGTTCATAAAATGGTATTTGAAAAAGACATAAGCTAAGATTACTATAGATTGCTTTTAATATTTTAGCAATACACTTTCTGAGTAGCATAGAAATTGTTTTATAGAACTGAGTGAAATAAGGCCACAATCAAACTAGGATTCTTGAAGGATTGTGATATAGCATAAAGCACAATGTTTAAATTATACTAATACTTTACAGTGAAATTGACAAGTGTGCACACAGTGTCACACACACAATCTGTATCTCTCAGATTCAATATCTGGACCTAGTTTAATTTAAGTGAACCAGTTCAGCAGAACACACCAATTAAAATGCAAGAGACAAAAAAAAAAAAAAACAATTCAGAAAATGGTGACCATGGACTCAAGAAAAAAATCACAGTACTGTGTAGTAAATGATCAACTACTCCAATTTCACCGTCAACTAGAAACCTCAGACTTCATGGCAGAATGATCAAAGCCACCACATTCTCCAGTGTTGCTTTCACACAGAGCATCTCTAAAAGAGACTTGTTTTTCCACTTTCATCTTTCAAGCCAGATTCCTCTTCCTTTCTCTGCTTTCAACTGTCTACCCCCTGTTCTCCGGATCAAACAACAACGAAAATCAAAAATGCCGTATATCAGAGGAGCCTTCATTGCATAAATAATGATGTTACTGTGGCAATAATTAATATTGTTCACACCTTGATCTACTGAACATCTGCAGCGTAGCACAATTTATTTAGATTGATGGGACTGTACTGTATCCGCAATGTCACGATCATTATTTGGAGCAAATTGTGTGTATTTTAAATGTAGTTTTTTAACGTAGTAAATTATCCATCCATCCATTTTCTACCACTTTATCCTCCACAGAAGGGTCACCAGGGGGAACTGTGCCAATCTCAGCAGAGGGCGAGAGGTGGGTTACACCCTGGACAGTTCGCCAGTCCATCGCAGAGGCACATATAGAGACAAACAACCATTCACTCTCACACTCACACCTATGGTCAATTTAGAGTATCCAATTCACCTAATCCCCATATTGCATGATGTCGGACTGTGGGAGGAAGCCGGAGACCCTGGAGAAAACCCACACACACACACAGGGAGTACATGCAAACCCCACGCAGAAAGGCCCCTGTTCCAACCGGGGCTCAAACCCAGGTCTTCTTGCTGCAAAGGCAGGAGCCAGTAAATTATAAAGTAAGTCAAATTTAACTATATCCCATTTTTGTAAACACTCCAGATGACCTATTGTAGTTAATGGAAGCTAAACAATTCATCTGATTAGTGTAAACTCAGCACCTGTGACAATGTACAAGGTATGACATTTTTCTCTCTCTCATACCTTCTTATAAAGACTTGGAATATATTAAGCGAGAACCGAGTCCTATGCTATACATGGGGACTGACAAAAAACAACTTCAAGCCTCAGTAACCCTGTCTCACAATGAATTTCCTTTGTCGTTCAACTAAACTGTAAACACATGTTTTACCGCTTAAGAGAAAGAGTTAACAGGCGATAAGCAGTGTGCTACCACACGCTACAATAATGAGCACCTGTATGTGAAGACTATTTAACCAACTCATGGTTGGAAATTATTAAAGCACGTGAATTGTTTTTGTGCCTGAACACCCGTGAGACTTAATTAAGATGTAATATAGGCTTTAGCTGCAGATGCAATTAGCCTTCTGACACATTAAATGTAAAACTTTAATCTTTCATTTTGTTTCAAGACTTTGGCAGGGTTGCGTCGCATAAGTAAGAAAGATGTCATTCAGATACATTCACAGGGTATTTTACAAAGTATAAGGGTTGCTAATGACACAGCTTCTAAGCAACTGTAAGTGTTGATTGTTGTTTACATTGCATGTTCATCCATCTAAGGAGAGGAGCTGGATAATCTGATACCTTATAATCTGGAAATACTTAAACTGTTAATACTTTAAATCTCATTACAGAAACATGTCTCCACAAACTCTGTCTTCTCACCAGACCGAGAGACGCTCCAAGTGGCACAAAAAGTCATTATCACCCACCTTTTTTTCCCCCCATCGTAGCTATGATGCTTAACCAAGCATCTGCATTAATCAGAAAGGGAGGGAGGGAGAGAGCAGAGCAACAAAGAGATCAGACCTGAGAGCACATAGAAGAGGCCACCAAGTAGACCACACATCATCCTCTTATCTATACAAGATGAAAGACTTGTTTTCTCTCTGCCAGTAAACACAATTATGGATCTAAACATGCTCTCAGAAGATCATTCAAAAACAAGTCATCCCCAGCTCTAATTATGTCTTATATTAGCAGATAAGAGCTATGCCCATGCAGTCCTGTAATCTGTTACCTTCAAGTTCACAGAGTGGGAAAGTCCACAGCACACTCACTATCTGAATGACCTTATGTAACATGCAGCCTACCATCAACATGCAACCATTATTCATGACACCCATAGACATGACATAGACATGTAATTATAACAATAAACGAAACTTTGCACATCTACATTTCTTTGTACATAAATTGTTGAAATCTCCAGATTCAACATGGTCTGAGCTCACAATTGAGCTTCCATTAACAACAAGCTCTGACGAAAACCAGGGCCCGACTGAGACTCCTGGGCATCTGTTTCATCCTGTGTGCATGGACCATTGAGATACCACTGGTTTCCTAGTGTAGTATCTGCTCATATACAGCATGAGGGCAAAGCAAACCACCCACTTCTTCAATACCTCAGAGGATAAAAAGGCAGAAATGCGGGAGGCGTACTCCGCTCACAGCATGTACTTTGAAAACATTCTTTGATACTCAAGTGGTCAAGGCGCTGATTCATGGAGGGTAGATTAACAAAGTGCACCGAGGGCAATTTTAATCTAAAGCTCTGATATAATGGGCATGACATAAAACACTATAAAGGCAATATGTAAGAAACGTTTAGTCACTGTATGACTGCGTCTTGACCATTTGTTTTTTTGTGAAGCAGGTCCTATTTCTGTAACTGGTAACCTGGAGTATCTGTAAGGCACTTGATGAAAACTGGCAAACCATGTATGCGACGCAATGAGTAGAGAACCGTCGGATTAAGTATTGGCAAGTGGTGTTTATGTAATCCCAGTGGAAGAGGATTGAAGAGTGTCAAAGATTTCACTAACACACTGTACACGTGATCACCTGTAAATGTCTCCTGATGCTCTAACATTTCACTCACCGCTCTGATAATCCTCCATGTGATAAATGTGTTATTCACATAATAAGATGACGACCTCTCATGGGGTTAGTGCTCAGCTGCGGTCATGATCTTCAACAGGGAATACTGTGTTTCTTCTTTTTACGTGCACCTGCATGGCGCTTCCATATTATTTGCATCTCATGCCTCTCGATCCCGTGAGATTTGAGGAGGGTTCGCTGCAGCTGGACGCGAGGTTTCGATCACGTTAACTTTGTCCACCATTCAGTGGCGTATGGAATAGGTTACTACTGGAAATCTATGAGTCAGCCTTACCACTCAACATTGTGATTTAATGTGTTCAATACCTTTATTGGTCTTTTCTCCTCTTTCTCTTGGCTCCTCCATTTTCTCTCTCTCACTCACATGTGCCTTGTTTTGAAGGAGACATACACCAGATGTGCTGATCCCCCCCCAAGTCTCCTGTCTCCTGTTTGTAAGCATGTGTTGCTTTCTTGGTGTTGCTCCAATAGGCGTGCTAGTGAATCAGGAGTTGTAAGTAGACATAAATAATGACCTGTTGAATCAATATATCACCTCAGTGCTGACTTCCAATGGTGAGGTGTATAAATAGAGGTTATGGAGCTGACAGTGTACATGGGGCAAAGAGCATAGGAAACATTTGGTCCCCTGTGGGAAACTGTTCTCGCTTCTCCATCCATCACCCACTACCTCTTACTTTGACACACAGACTTATGCAGTTTCAGTTTTGTGTTTTGGTTATTTCTGCAGCAGCAGCAGCAGCAGCAGCAGCAGCAGCAGCAGCAGCAGCAGCAGCAGCAGCAGCATACCTCTCGCAATAACTTTTCTTCTTTAATTTAGAACTTTGAACAAGTGAGACGACATGTGTCAACACAAGTTCAACACACAGCGGCACAATTTGCAGGTGCTAATTAAGATGGGAACAATCTTTATAAATATGATGGAGCAGAGGGCTTCCAGGTGATGAAACACCTCCGCTGATTGTTACTGTAACTTGAGCAAAATCATGCCCAGCTCAGCGTGTTTCAAAATATTATTTTACCCAATGAATAAATACCTTCAACGATGGGAAATTAATTATTACCGCAGCAGTTTCTCTCACAGAGAAAGTCTACGAAGTATAAAACAAAATAAAATGACATTAAAAAACAGTTGCATTTCACACCAAAGTTAAATTAATAAAACCACAAGGCACACATTAAAAGCATGCAAGTAAATCACCCTCTATATCTGAACTAGTGTAAATGTGGCTACAAAGAAAGGCTTAATGATATTTACAATTATACCAAAATCATCTCTGATAACACCCACAAAAATAAGCTGATACATGGGTCATTAAAATAATGCTGGCAATGTTTAATAAAACCATAACGTGTAGGGACTGGAGACGCATGTATGAACAGACACCTAGTGGCAGCTGATTGTAATGACACCCATAAACATCGAAACTCCTGTTTTGCAACCTCGTGATTTGAACGGCTCCATGTTGACGTTCTGAAACCAGCAGTTCAGGGAATGATACCAGCTGTCAATCACTCTGAGATCCACTCGTATGTGCTGTACTTTATCGTCTATTCTCCTCTAATGTGAACAGAATTTACGAAACGGACATCATACTGACATTACAAATCAAGTGAGAAGTAGGCTCATTTTCCCAGTTCTATTCAAATTGCAACCGCCACAGTCATCCCCTAGTGGCTATTAATTATATCTTCACTTCCTTTTGACCTCAGGGAGAACCAATAAGACTATATCCATATGTCATGTATGTTATGGTCTGGGAATAAATTGTAATGGGCGAGACTGCGGAGGCTTAACCTGCCAGTGACATTATGTTGGCGTCACATAGTGTCTTGAATTTGACAGTTATTTCTTCCTACAACAATCCTAACAGGACATCAACTAAATGATTGACATTAACGGATCGAAATATGATAAGAGTTTCTTCACACAAATATATGTTCATTGTTACTTATTGTACATTTGGCCACCTGATGTTTGCTGATGCAAAGTGGCGTCAGCATTTCAGACCCCTTTTTTTCATGAGAGACATAGACAGAGGAGCTCCTTCAACTCTCCCATTTCCATTAATCCCCCACTTTCTTAAAGGAGAAAAACAGGTAAATATTTCACACTGACTGCCCGGAGAGAGCGAAGAGGCATATGGGTGTCGCAAGCAAGGATGGAAAGGGCCAAGCTTGTCTCATAGAGGGTAAAGAATGTTCTCTCGAGAATTCTACTCAACATTCATCCTGCACCAACTTTGCATTGACAGTGACTTTGGACACTTGTGGGTTGTGGGGTGGACACGATGCCAACCTTGCCTGAGAGATTATGCCAGCTATTGTAGAAATGGTAAATAAAAAGCCACTGGCTAGTTGTTCAAAGCTGGTCAGCAATTCTCAGTATTTGTTTCCTTGGCATTTTTATAGCAAATTTGCTTCATTTTAATACAAATATTATGTGCTGAGATTGTTGTGAGAATCCAGCACTGGAGGATTTCTGCCTACCATCTTGTCTCTGGTGGGGTCATGAAATACTGAAGTCACACTGTGAGTGCTGATCTGCGTAGTCATGGTTTCACATCAGGCCCTTTTTATGCTTTGTGTATCTGGATATTTTGCATCTCAGTGTGATAATTGTACACATGAATGCGCCTGTGTGTGCATGTGTCATCATATCTGCATGTGCGTATTTGTTAGTAGGGGTAAAGCTTGGAAGAAGTTTCTCTCAGTGCTGCAGGTTAAAATTTATTCAGGCTTTGGTGTAAGAGCCAACAAACAGTGCACAGAGTCACAAAGGAGTTTTTGACGGAAGGGAGAAGAAGAGGAAGAAGAAAAAGAAACGAGTGGTTTTGGGTCAAAGCATTGGATATCCTTTCAAGCTTGAACACTCCACTGGGCGTTTCAGCAAATGTCAAAGTCACTTCTGGCTGTGGACAGACAGCCTAATGGACCACAGCACAGTTAGAGTGTGGGAGGGCGATGAAGGAGGAGGAAGACAGGGAGGAGGAGACAGAAACCAAAGAAAAACATTAATAAAAATGATATATGCAACTTTTTCTTGACTATGTCCAAATCATCAACACTTCAAGAAGACTAGACAAACTCATGAGCTTGCCAAGACACTTCTCCTTCTGAGCTTTGGCAGCTCCTGTGGTTTATTTTCTTTATTTTCCTTTTTTTTCTTGCTCTGCTTTGTTGTTGAGACACGGGAGAAACGACTCATGAATAGGAGTGCAGCTCCAGCTGTCTCTGCTCTCACTGACAAATATTGAAAGCACTCAGAAAAGCACAAAAGCTTGAAGGATGATGGTGATGAGCTGAAGGCCTCCTGTTGGCTCATATTTCCAGCCTCGCAGTGTTTTGACATGAGAGAAACAAGCCAGAAATTAAAACATGATCAGGATGCGATCCATGGGAGTGCTTGGGAGGAAATTGTTGACGAATGCTTCTTCACACAACCGACCAACAATTTCACTGTAGGACTGTTTTCTCATATAATACACTTGTCAAATGAAACCCTTACATAATAATACACCATATGTATGTCTGTGCTGTCTTTGTTGACAAATGATAGTTCAATCATTGAATTTAAAGACTCATTTTACTAAAATAGGTATCAAGTTCTCATAAGATGCAGTCACTTTAAGCAGACCGCAGCGTGCGCTGTGGGAGGATGGCAGGTGTATTGCACATAGATTGACAGCAGCTGCAGTGAATTTCAGTGTTGACTCCGAGCACAGAAACTCCACATAAACTTTTCAATCAAACCTCCTTCTGTTTTCTTACGTGAGGTAAGCCAGGGAGACTAAGATTGTTTCCCTCATCCAAACACCACATGGAGTACTAGTGCAATAGAGGAAGGCAAATAAACATTATATGAGTTCATTTGAAAGACATAGAGGAAACGTGCAGTATTGTATGATGTGTACAAGATGACACCTCTGTAAAAAAAAGGAAAATGTTTAGCGACACATTTTGGATACCACCACGATGCTGTGTATGTATTACAGCAGCTTGCACACAACTTCAGCAGCTCCAGATGTAGATAAAACCTACTTCAATATATCAGTTTAAGAGAACTTGTAAAAAAAAACAAAAAAAAAACGAGATGGACTGTTTGCACAACTTCCAATTACCTCAGCCTGTCTAATCTGTAATTATATCTTCACTCAACAAAGAGGTGTAGCAGCCAAAAACAGCGGCCATCTGTTTATGAAAAGCCGCTGCAAGATGAGCACTGCTCCACCTGGTCGGTGTTTTCAGTGCTGTCAACAATACTCTGCATGCATCGTCTCAATTTACCCTGACGTCACTGCTGTTGCCCTCCAACTCCCCTCAACAGTCACACACACTTGGCTCTCATTAATTCTGATATACCACAGTACGCAGTGCAAAGGACCAGTAGACATTGTGCTGACTGTGGATATCTGCAAAGGATGTTTTTTTGTGTGTGTGTGCGAGTATGTGTGCATCAGGTTATAGCAATGAGGTGCTGCCAGAACAATTTATTAAGTGTGGTATGAATTCACAGTGTCATATGCACTTACCTATTTGTGCATTGTTCAAACCCTGAGAACTTTATTTCATCTTTTAATCAGTCACCTCAAAATCTTCACAGATATAGTAAAGTGCAATCTTTGGCATTTGGATTGGAATGATGCGTCTAAAGGTTGGTCTCATGATATACTGTATGAGACTCAAACAACATTGATTATGGCCCTTTTCCACTATGGTCCCACCTCACCTTGCCTGACCTCAGCACAGCATGGTTTAGGCTGCATCTCCATTACAAAAAAAGTACCTACTCAACGTTGGCGGAGTCATCACTGCAAGGCTGCAAGAAGCTGCAGTGACACACACACAAACAAGTGACTACACTCTTAGAAATAAACGTGCTAAGTAGAACCATATAAGGTTCTTTGGCTTGTCCTCATAGGAGAACCCTTTTTGGTTCCAGGTGGAACCTTTTTATAAAGGTTCCACCTGGAACCCTTTTGGATCAAAGTGGTTCTTACTGGAACCATTGGTGTTACCAATAACCCTTCCAAAAGAAAGGGTTTTTCAGAAGCAAATAGTTCCAGGTAGAACCTCAGCCCTTGTCGAATTACCCTTTTGGAACACTTATTTCTAAGAGTGTAGTTACTTGTAAAGCTGTTGTTTTCAGTGTAACCGAATCAAATGACTAGAATCAGTTAATTAAAAATGTTTTCAGTACTTCCTGGCCTGACCATGGCCGGACCACGGACTCTGTCTGACAGCGGTACGTTTTTAGGATTGTTAAGTCATTGTAACTGTAACTACAGTTCGGCACTGTTCGGCTTGTTGGACGTCTCTTCCTGTGATGGGAGTCTGGCAATGTCATGCATAGTACCTCAGTGCGATTGGAACCTCGCCAGAGCAGGTACTAAATAAAGTACCTGGTACTAGGCACTATGCTAGTGGAAATGCACCTTAACTGTGCCGCGCCAAGGCGAGGTGAGGAGAGTAGAGCCGGTAAAAACTCGTCATTAGAAAAAAGATTCCAGTTTTAATATTAAAGCGGACCGAGACCGGAAGTTCCAATTAACGCTGTTTTTCAGTGTGTATCTGCGTCATTACCTTGTTTAAGAAGCCCTGGTGGGTTGCAAAATGATGACCAGTGGCTACCACATTATATGTGTAGTTAATTTCTGGATGACTAAGGTGTGATGGCTCACACATTGTGAGTGGTGTGCTGAACCACATTCAGCCCAGTGTGGAGATAAGGCATCTATCCTTCAGATACACAGTGATGACTTTGTCGGCCTGTCTGATTGTTGTGCAGGAACCCCAGCTTTGATGGCTTTGACTGGAGGGATAAGAAAAGGCCAAAGTGATGGAAATCTGGATTCCGTTTTTTGCCAACACTGTCTCTGGGTATTGATTTTGTCTGAAAACCTTCAAAGAGGAAGGATTCATGTCTGAAGTACGAGAGAGGTACAGAGAGGCTATTGAGAGACTTGGAGTGCAACTAATGTAGATTTGGCTCAGTAACAGGAGGACTTGCCTTTGAACAAAGTGGGTCGTGAGTACAGGAAACACCTTCATGGATTAAAACAAATGGTGAAAGGCAGATTTATCTGATCTGGCATGATGCTCACATACTCTAGAAAATGATACAGAAAAATGTTAAGGGTTACACTCCAATACAAATTATTTTGAAGACACTTGTGTCCATTTAGGAGCAAATGCACATTTATTGTGCTTAAATGTGTGCAGGCTCTTTGAAGCTAAGGCAGCAATGCCAGGGATATACTGTATTTATTCTATGGCCTGAGCACAAATTAATATACAGTAAATCACAGATAACTTCATCATTACCTTCAAGGAAGCTATACTGATTTTAGCCATGTAGGTGGCAGATGGGTTACTTTAGCTGCAACATACAGTACACACACACACACATTGCCACATTCTCAGTGTGAGAAGGTTCACATGATCACAGGAAGAGTATCTGAGAATACATTTTTACTGCCAAAATTCCCAACAGGATGTGAATATTTCTGACAGGGTAAACCCTTCCATCTGGTACAGCAAACCGAATAACAACCCCCCCCCAAAAAAAACTACAGAACATTACATGCATGCTCTGACATGTATGCTTGTCTAATAAATGTCTACGTTGTTTCCACAATGATGCCGAGAGCAGCGAGCTTCACAACAACAGGATAATGCTTCAAGAATTGGTACACATTATGCGAGAATCTATCTGTTTACTTTCCAGCGGACAGGAAATGTGTCCTGTGACATTTGGACTTGAATTATTAGCGCCTTCTGAGAGGACACAGGATTTATCACCACTTCTGTCCCAACACCCTCTAACACCACACCAAGCAGGACTTGAGAGCTTTCTCCAGACGAGCTGTGACAGGCAGGCTGTGCAAGGAAGACAAACTAGTAATGTTTTACCATGGGTTAGAAATCAACATTAATTATACACAGTCTCCCAACACCTATGCACATTTAAATTATATCAAGTCCCATCACTCCAGGTCGACTTCGCTGTTCAGATAGGAATAGCTTTTGTATAATTACAGCTGCAGTCTGGCTCTAGTATCCAGTGTTACATTTCAACAGCTGCTAAGGTAGCAACAGTGTCAAATTGTTCATTGCAGGATAACAGCAAGCTGCTAAATTTGTGCATATACACTGGAGCCTACAGAAAACACAAAAACTCCTGTGAAATATCGTTAAAGTATGGACAAGGAAAGCTACATTTGGCTCCCAGATGCATCATTTACCTTTGAAAGAAAAATTCTAAATCTTGGCCGTTCTCTAGAGGTGGATGCTGACATAGCCTATGAATAAGTTAATTTACCTTTTTAGCGAAATGTCTTTGGGATGTTACATCGGGCATGCTGGGAACAAATGATCTTATGGGAGACTTTCACAAAGGAGAACAGAGTGAAGAAGACAAGATGTTCTAGGTGTAGAGTGTGTACAGACTATATCAGCTGCATTTCCTCTCGTTGTTGCCCACATGTGTGTTATTATCAAACTCTACCCTCCTCTCTAGGGGACCATTACTGGCCAAGGTGTTAAACTGATAGTAGCAGCACAGATGGCTTGATATTGCTTGTCCAGTGAGTGAACCCCGTGGCTGCTGATCAGTGTGAAGCAGTATGGGTACTGAAGAAAAGAGGCTTTGTCCCAGGTTACTGTGAAACTGCAGGTAATGATTGAAAAGTTCCTTGTTGGACACAGATAGCTGTTGATAGAAATATCAAACTTGACATTTGTTTGTTTTCATGCTTGTGTTATATACACACAGCAAAGTCATTAGGTACTGTTCAGGTAGGTACTGTACTGTTTATTAGGTATATGTTAAATCAAATATCTGATCACTTTTAGAAATATGGTATGGTCAAGACAATCTGCTGAAGTACAAACCAAGTATCAAAATGGAAAATACAGGTGATTTAACATGGCACGAGACGGGCTCATCTAATATTTCAGGAACTGGTGATCTACTATGATTTTCACACAGAACCATCTTAACGTTTATAGATAAAGGTTCACGGCTAGTTCTGCCATCACTAAAGACTAAAGGCCTTATTGATACCAAGGCTCAAAAGGAGAATGGCCAGAATTGTTCCAAATGATGGAAAGGCAGCAATAACTGAAATAACCTCATTATAACCAAGGCATGCAGGATGCATAAGTGGGTGGTGAGTGCATATCCGTATGTGACAGTTTTGTTTCTCATTATTGGTGTTTTCAAAGGGCGTTGGTACCGCATCCTAAGCATGCACAGTTCCAGCCTCTAATCAAAGACAGCACCAGCTAAATCAACAAGGGGGTATCACAGCCAACCTTTGAATGGGGACTTCACTCTTTTGGATTCAATCTGCCAAGATAAACCTGCAGAGGCCATTTTACAGTTACAGTCTAAGGGGAGATAATCCTTCCTGGTGTCACATCAGAGAGGGGGAAGGCTGTTGAGGTTATCTGTGAAATAATGATCACCCCAGGGACTCCCCAGCACCTGAGACATGGTTGCCTGATAGCCCGGTTACTGTGTGGCTAAACACAGTTTCTCTCATTATATTTAGTGTGTGTGCCTGTAAAATAGCTTTCCCAATACTGCTTTGAACTACATAACCATATTTATTTTGCATGTACAGCCTGCTCTCATTCCCAGACCATTATTTACTGCTGCATCCTTCAGCACCGCCCTTTAGACGCACAGGGTTCTCTTCTGCGTGTGAAAGAGACGCACCTGGTGCCTCATTTAGACCCTCAGAACAGCTACCCAGTGTCAACCCACACTTAAATGTTCCTGTGAGCATTGAGCGGGTACTAAGCAGTCACTGACAAGGACATTTATACAATATTACTTATACTTATTTATGATTTATTACTGGTCATTGAAATGCTGCTGATAAAATAAAGGTCTGTCTGAGTTTGAGTTCATAGTGAATATCCACCAACCCTCATCTAGCTTTTTATCCTAACCCTAAAATCAGTCCTACCCTGGTTCCTAACCATAACTTCATCCGGTCTTCTATTTTGCCACCGCTCGGCTCTGAGAATCTAAATACACTGCCAGTGGGTTTACACATTTCGATTTTTCAGATTTTTAGTTTACATAGTCAATTGAAAGCCAGAGAAGGATACCTTCTGTCTGTAAGGTGACATCGAAGGACATGACATAGTGATGGTAATATGACGCTTTGGGGATGAGAACACGTTAGTGTGTACAGTGTATGATTTACGTGATTAGTTTGAGTGATGGATAACAGCAACAAAAGGTCAGAGATGACAGGAGACAACAAACTGCACTCCTCAGGTGCAAAGACAAAGACACTCAGGGTGAAGAGAAAAGTGCATAAACTGAATTGAAAGAAAAGGGGTTAATTGCACAGCAGATCCATAATCCATAATCCATACCCCCTTAGACAAAGCACTTACTCTTTAAAGATATATGTATATAGCTTACTGTATATAGCTTATTCTTATTCTAAAATGTTTTATGCACCAGATATGATGGAGCCACCGTCGTATTTGTATAACAATGGTGGATATAAAGGATGGATTCTCCTCTCCTCCATTGCCATGTATCCTTTTTTACTGTTGCCAACTGCCCTATACTGGCTGCTGTTTTACCTCATCTGCACTGTGGTGTTGTGTCAAGTTGGGACAGAGTCCTGGGTGAAGCTGGGAGATGTAATGAAAACAAATGGTTGTCATTATAAGCACTTCCCATCATATTGCACTAGCTCCATAACAAAGCCCGACAAGGAGCTTACATCATGGCCATGGTATATAGGGGAGTCTACTTCTTTTTTTTCATTATACAAGACTGTGATGCTGTGATTTACGGTTCAATTGTTCCCAAAGGTAAATGTGTCAAATATGGTACTATGGTCTTCAGTGGTTACAGCAGTGTAGGAGTGTTACTAAAGTTATTTCCCATTGGACCAGCTAAAGCAAAATTATAGTGGTTACTTAAGGTTATTCGATAAAAAAAATGTCACTAAATGTGTAATTGTTTTCATTTTCATGTAGGATTCTCACTTAATAAGACAATTAAATACAAAACCCCATTTCCCCAAAAAAGTTTCGACGCTTCCACTTTCTCAAAGGTGAAAGTACGAACAAAAACATTTTGAAAATCACTGTATTATTGCAAATACGTAAAAGGTAGTATGTGGTGGGTGCAACACACACAAAATATGTAGCAGTAATGCACAGTTAGCAAAAGCGGAAAGGTTATACAAGAAATGCTGTTCAGGAGGGTTTCATAATCGCAGGTGACAGGTAAGGTTATGAAAATAGGGTACAAACACAGCGTCAAGGCTTAGTCTTTGCATTCAGGGTCAATGGTTCTCAGGGCAAAATATCAATGAATTTTCGGATGTTTGACATCTATACAGGCCATAATATTGTGAAAATGATCAGGGAATTGGCATAAAGGCTGAGGGAGACTGGTGCTGAACATCAAATGCAGTGGTAGGACTGGCTACCAAAACAGAGGCCCACATATTTACATACAATGAAAGAAACAATGAAAATCTTGATGAATAATATAGTCAATCTGATTATGAAATAGACAAAATGCCTATTAAAGTTGAGGTACTGGATTTAAATATATATAAAGAACTTTCCCCAACTACTTTAGAAAATTTGATCTAAAAAAAGTTGAACCCTAACCAAAGATCAATCGCCCCACGACAAAAGTATATACTTCATCAAAGTTATTAATGTTGAAATAGAGAAAACATGTCCAGTTTGTACTTCAGGGCCCTTTAACCTGTTCACGTCTACTGCCTTTGTATACTTGTTAGTACACATTGCTAGAGGGTTTCTTCTACCGATTGTCAAATACAGAACAACTATGCACTCGTCACACAAGTATTTTTCCTCTCTCTGTGTGTGTTGACATCTTGAAGATGTGCAGTTATTCTTCTCCTGGAGTTTGTCTGTCACTTCCTACACAGAACAAGTCATGCTTGTATTAACCTTTTATGTGGGAGGGCTGATTCATGTTCCATCTCCTCCTCCACTCGCGTATGTCTGTAACATCGTATGCACTTTGACAATCATCTCATGCCACACCCTGGACAACAACTTCCCTTTTGTTTCTTAACAGTTCCTCACACACCATCTATTCCAACCCCTCTCACAACATAGAAGAGATAAAGAGGAAGATCAAACTTAATTGGGGGGTGTTAAGCTGACAGTGACAGCAGAGAGTGCCTGGCATACAATAAGCTCCCTGGCAGCATTTGCTTAAACACAACAATATTTAAATCTTATCCTACTTGCCAGGTGCTTTGTGTGCAGCACTATTATGGCATGCAGAAGGAACTCAGAGGATTATAACAAACAGTAAACTACTCACTAATTAGGATGGAGGCCTTTTTCCCCGAAAATACCTATCTCTTTTCATTTTCACTTCCCGCCCTGCAGAGATGCAGTTAAGGGTCTAATGGCTCTACTTTCTTTTCATGTGTTCGCAGAAAGGAACATAGCATTATCTTTCCATCCCTTGGGTTAAGGGTCTGACAAAGAAGGACAACATGGGGGGAATCTTGCCAACCACATCCATGCACACAGCTATTTCAATGTGTGTGTTGCACTCAAGCTACATTTAAACACACATTAGCACAGCCGGAACTATGCATTTTGCTGCCTGAGGCTGGACTGGGATTTGGTGCCCCTTGTCTCCTCCACCCACTGTCACCCAACACACACACATGCACGCACGCAGGCACGCACACATGCACGCACACACAGCCTCCCAGCCAGGAACAGCTTTAAGATTAAGCTAGCTATAGCATTAGTTTAGATGTTCATCATAGCAGAGCTGGTGGAAAAGAGGAGGAAGTGATTGTCTGACCGAGCAAGGGGCCACCGTGGATGAATTATATGAACTGGATAGAGCACTGGATAGATCTATAAAAGCCCGTGTCCATGCCTCGAGGTGTCTTGTGGACACTTTTTAGAGGCGTCTCTTTTACTGTTGTGGTCAATGGGAAAATTGCTTTCTGGGCCCCATGGGATTTTTGTTGTTGCAGTACCCACAGTGGCCACCATGTAAAAATTGTCTTCAAGGCAGAGGGGGCAGTGCTCTATCCAGTTCATATTATACATCCATGGGGGGCCACACACGAGTAAACATAGGACTGACATTTTCTGAATGGCTAGAACTGAAAGAAGAAGCATGTAAAATGGATGCCAACCTGGCGTTTCTGCTGTTGCACTTGTAAGTATCTTTGGGACGGCTTGTGTTCCATTGAAGGGTAAAGTGGAAATAAGGATTGTTCGATCCAAGTGCAGTTGGTTATTGTAAAAACAGTGGACATTAACTTTGACTTTGTAGTGTGACCTACAATCAGAGGTGGAAAAAGTACAAAAATATTGTACTCAAGTAACAGTACCAATACTTTGATGAAATATTACTCAAGAAGTAAAACTAGTCATCTGAAAATGTACTCAAGTAAAAAAGTAGTTCATTTGAAATGTACTTTAAGTAAAAGTTACATTGATTGGGGTGTGAGGGTAGTAGAAATATGACAAGGGGTCAGAATTCCAAACTATTTTGGAGCTCACGCGCCGGCGCGACACAGGATATTACGTCACTTTTGGTGAGCGCCCTCTATGTTCACATGCTAGTGCTGGCGCTAATCACATCATCATTCGTCTGGTTCTGGTGTATATGATCCCCCTGTAGGTCTTCATTGTTTTTCTGAATTTTTCATTTTTACCCAGTAACAGATAGGATTTATAAAGTAACTAAGTACAATACTTGAGTCAAAATGTACTCAAGTAAAATACCAAATTCTGATTTTAAATTGTACTTAAAAAATACAAAATACACCAAAAAAGTATTCAATACAGTAACTTGAGTAAATGTATTTTGTTACTTTCCACCTCTGCCTACAATGATTTAAGTACTGCTTTTTGAATAGATTTTGGTGGGTTTGCAAACGTGGCATAGGGTCTCTTATTGTGAAACAGAAGGAACATTGGATATTATTTACAACACTGTAGGGTTTCACTGTAGTGTAATACAGGCAAGTGAGTGGATTTCCAAGAACAAAATGACATTTTTGCTGCCCAGGACAGGTGCCTGTTAACCTTGTTAACCTATTAAGCAGTCTCATGATTTTGACATTATTTTGTTATGTTGGATCATTATTAATAGTCAGCTATTATGAAGGCGAGTGTGAGAGTGAGTGGTTGTTTGTCTCTACATGTGTGGCCCTGCTATGGACTGGCAAACTATCCAGGGTGTACCCTGTCTATCATCCTATATGTCAGCTGAGATTGGCAGAGAACCCCGTGACCCTCCTGTGGAGGATAAAACGATAGAAAATGGAAAAATAATGTGCAGAAGTCTTAGGCCACAATTAGATTTAGCAATGCTATATTGACAATAGAGGACAATTATTTATATTTCGCTTTACTGGAACACATCCAGAAAATGTGTATGCAGATATTTGTTCCGAAAAAAGGAAAAAAAAAAAAGTATTTAGCGTGATCTCCCCTTACACTTGAACAATAACACAGCTCTGTTAATACTGGAACTTTAATTAATGTTACTGGTAAATCCTGTGTTTGTCCTACTATTTCATTTAAAGAAATATCTGCTGTAAAAAACATCTATTATGCCAGGTTTATTCAAGACATGCTTGAGCATTACATACATATGTTGCATAAGTTAAACTCATTGACAGCTTGGTAATATATAAGAGCAGCTTTAAGTTGCATCACTTCATTCCAAATTCACATGATCACAGAATTTGACAGACAGGAAAAAAAACAACAGAGCTGGTGGTGCCTGAAACTTTTGCACAGTACTGTCTTTATTTTCTCTTTGTGGTTGTCTGCTTTAGTAGATGGTACCCTAGGCAACCGCCAATATGGAGTCTGCCTAGAGCCAGCTCTGCATATCACTCATGATGTGCTAAGGCATCTGGGGAGGAACCAGCAAAAAGTGTTGTAGATTTCCTTGACTTTCCCCAGTAATTCACCACACCTGCATTTATTACACCATTTTGTTGTTTACAATGACACACTTCTGGCTTTCCCACCTCTGCCACCAAAATAGACACCTAAAGCTGTTAGGGGTCCCCAGCATTAATCGTGTTATGTTTCATCCTCTCCTTTATCTCTCTCTCTCTCTCTTGCACACGTACAAATGTTTTTTTTTTTTTACCAGCAAGCTGCTGAGGGAAAAATATGTTCCTCTGTATTGAGCTGTGGCTGTGTCGGATGTCTGAGGATGGGAATGTATGATAAGAGGAAGAAAGGCTCCACTGTGGAGGCTCTGGGGAGCACAAGCCACTCTCACTATCACAGGAAATGGCACTTTCAGATCTTCTCAGAGCCACTGTGCAGGGCTGTTTGCCTGGAGAAGGTAACCCTGTTGTAAATGTTGGTGCTCAGTGTTACATCAAGGTGGGCAGTTATATATGACACAAACATGCCAATATCTGTGCCACACAAACTCAGGCCACAGATACAAGCAAATGATCACTTACCACTTAGCAACCGTTGAAACTTGATCACGGTTACTATAGCAGCAGCAAGGCATAAGATGGATTCCCCGCACACAAAACTGAACAGTATCCGTGTCTCATGGACTAAATGAGTATGTGCTGCTATTAATAGACTCATTTACAGTACATGTACTGTATGTTACCCAAAATGGGAAAAAAAAAATCCCACCACAATCCCTTGAGGTTCACATTGAAAATACTCAGTGATTCTGATGTGGTGAACAAATACTCTGATGGATTCCTGCAGAGAAGATGTGTCTTTTGATCGTGAACATAGTGTCTCATGAAGGGGAAGGCACCATTAGTGAGAAGAAGGGACTGACTCGAGAGAGCTGTAGGCAGCGTTATTATTACGGAAATTACACTGAGTGGAAGTAATTATACACATTGGACATCCAGTTTTTCTTAGTAATTACTGAAGTTGTTGTTTGCAAATAAGACCCTCCATGTGTTACACCAAACATACTATGTTGTATGTGAATGAAAGCACTCTCTGCATTAATGACAACAGTATAGAGCTGCAACATTCAGATCATTCATATCAGAAATTGTCTCCGTCAACACCTGAAAATACACATTACAAGACGGTTCAAGAGCAATGGGCATGCAGTCAACAGTGTGAACAGGAAGCAGTCTAATCTGTATTTGCATACTCAGCTGCAGACATTGTTATCATTGAGGAACAGCAATGATAAAGCATCATGTTCTGGACCAATGACAGGGTGTTCCTGACAGCCATGAGTCACGACGGTTCTTGTTTTCTTTATGGCACACGATGCTAAGTATATAACAAAAGTGACAGATTTCCAAGCTAAAACGTATGGAGTTTGAATGCAGCCTTACATTGATCCCAAGGCCATTGTTGATGCTGAGCATTAACATGTTTTACTTCCCACATGTGGCGCCTCCCTCTCTTTGCACAAATGCTACTAGCATTTTCTGGATTATATTGGAGATGATGCAAAGGCTAGAAAGCTCCACGTCCCTGTATTAGTAAAGCCAGAATACAGGTTAGGTAAATGCTTAAGGGGTTTGGAGTTAAGGTGGAAATTGCGTGAGGTCTATGTTTGAATGAAACTTAAACAAAATGTATAAAAAAAATACTTCAGCCGTGTCTGCACGGTTTAATGGGCTCATTGTATAGTGGTAGAATATCACTTCCACAAGCAGATTTTGGTTTCCACTTTGATGTGCGTCAAATCTACCTCCCTAATCTAGTCTTTACCACCACCCACCTGGAGCAATATGTTTGCATTGTATATGAAAGCCAATTCCGTGCTGCTGCAACGAAGCAAATAAGGCACAGAAACCAATTTCATGTTGGTGAAGGTCCACCTGCAGAGGTCTATTACTTCCCTGCAAAGCTATGAGATAGACAGCCAGCATTTTGTTGTGTAGAGAAGAGTAGTTACTTTGCAAGGAAGGCTTGTATTGCCTTGCAAAACATGTACTTCACAACCAAAACTCTCTCACCTTTACTTTGTAAAACACATTTTTGCAATATAGTGCTTCTTAGGAGACGTTTCAGCACCAGTGGCTAGCAGAGAAAGCAGATAAATAAAGATAAACATAGGGAGATATATATTAAAAAAACAACAACAACTAAAGCATCAGAGACTATGTGTGTGAATGCATTTCATTGCAAAATGTCACAACAAGGCAGTTTGCATAAGAAGCTCAATCAATTACAAGGCTGCAGCGATGACCCAGGATATAATAATTTGTGCGAGTTGATCGTTACAGTTTTTTGTTTTGTTTTGTTATAATCCAGTAGTTTGCTATACTTTAGATGAAACCCCTTATATAATTCACTAATTATATTAATTTAAGAAAAAGGACATTTGCTTTCACATTACCGGCTTTTAAACCACCTCTTTTTCATACAAATTAAGACAGGCCATTATGTACGTGGTTGCCATCACTTTTCCTCTGATGCCTGAGTGAAGAATTAATCCTACCTGTTCTGTTGTTAGTGATTTGAGATGCAGTTTAAAAGCAAACCGCTGCGTTTACAACGATAGCTAATTTGTCACAGAGCACTAAATATTACCTTCCCCAATCTCAAAGCCCACTAAGTTTAAAGGCACTTTTTTTTCTTTTCATCTTAACATTTTGTCTGACTGTGACTGATATCGCGGCGTATGTTGTGTATAACACTTTGCACAGCTTATCTTCAGGTTGTGATTACATCTGTCTGAAAGTGATGCATGTCACACTCAGTTGTTGACAACACTGATGTAGTTTGACATTTGACTGAAATGTTTTGGATCTTAACTGGATGTGTTTGCGATGCCTGTGCTTTTTGTAGCTTGACTGATCACTCCCTTAATCAAAGCATTTTCTGCCTCAGATTCCTGTCAAGCTCGCCCCCCCCCCCTCCCTCATCTTTCACTGGCCTTCTCATTCCCTTCTTCTATGTCTCCCTGCTGCATTCTTGTCTTCCCCATTCTCACACACCCCCTTACCAGTTCTCTTTTTATCTGCCCTACACTGCCTGTGGTGGTTATCTCAGACTCAAACTCTGCCACTTATAAACAGCTGATTGTATGCGATGCAGTATATCAACATGCTGCAATAACACAACTGAGAGTTAAACATTGGTTGGAGGATGTCGGGTTCTCAGTCGCCATGAGTAACTGTGAAAATGTCTGCGGCCTCTTAGTCAACAAATGGGACGAGGTGCTTCATGTTGTCTTCTGTAAAGTTACACTGGTACCCAGCTAAAGGCCACATTATACTTGCGTATACCTGCGTAACCACGAAGACCACTCGAGCCTTCATACTTCTGCGTCGTGGTGACGGACACGCGCTGCAATTTCCCGCCCGATCAGTAGAAGTCGCTGCGCAAGGTTGTTGTGCTTCTGGCTACAGTGAGCAATGGCGTCCGAGAGAGAAAGAGAGAGAAAGACTGTTGTTGTTGAAACAGTGGCCGTTCCTCACTTTTCTGTGTCACGGAACACAGTTTTGATAATTTGAGGCGAGAAATTGGCCATTTAGAGTCTAAACATGTGATTTGTGTATTAAAATATGACGTATTTATAGTTTGGCAGCGATGTTGTCGGCGGTGATCAGCTCCGCCTCTGTGGACGCTCGGTGCGCACAGAGCAGCTTTGATCGGCCTGTCCTGAGGACCAATCGCAGCTATTGCCGTCTCCGTTGTCCCTTAACGGAGTGACAGAAACTTAAAAAATATTTTGTGCAGTCGGAGACGAGGCAGAGGCTCTCTGACAGTTTCTGCGTCGACGCAGAGTCTCTGCGTAACCTACGCAGAGCACTTTACGCAGGAGTATAAATTGGGCTTAATGTAGTTACCGAGCGTATCGCCATCAACAAGTTTGTGCACTTTGCATTTGCAGTATACGCACACGATGTTTTGTTTGATCGGAATAATTGCAACTTTTTCTGAAAGCTGAGAAGTTGCACATTAAAGCCAACATGTGGTTATTCCCGTAATTTCACTCGTGCTGTTGCAGGAAGTCGGAGAATCAGCATCTTTGTCGCCAGAGACGAGAGAGTTGGAAAAATGCCTGTACATAGTTTGCATTTATTGTAGATATGTTTCATACTGTTTATACTGCAAAATATGTTGTTCATGTTTTTTTTCCTAAATAAAACGTTTGTTTTTTCTTCACTTTAAACTGTTAACACACTATTTTGCCATGCAGTAAATTGCAACTACCAGATATTACTAGTTATTCTGGAAAAATAGGCAAAACACTTAGTTAGCAGACATTTTTCTGTCCCTTTTATGGTTAAAATAAGCAAGAAAAGACCATATGGAGATTTTGAAGGGATAAGTTAACATATGAATTTTAGAAAAGGGTTTTATTGACACAAGATAGATAAAGCATACACTATATGAAGATTTCACAAAACTTAATAAAAACCAGTAAAGCATTTTGTGTTTGTTTTGCACATATAAGTCAAACTGATTGTAGGATGACTCAGTTAAGAAAAGTGCTGTATCTATCAGTGCAAACTCTATGATGAATTAACTATGTTATCACCAATGGTTTTTAATTCCTCCCTCCCTCATCACTGAGTACTGAAATGTCATCCTCCTTTCTATAGCAAAGCAGCGACTGTTATTATTATAATTATCTATATACTTGTTGTCACTACTGTACTTCAGCTTGGTGGCATGTCCCTAATAAATGGTGGTAACCACTTTCTAATCCTTCTCTGTCAAGCTTCTGTTGGCGCTTAGTCAGATCAGAGGGTGCTGCTGTCAGCTCACTTACTCAGGAGTGGGTCCTCAGCAGATGTGACGTGGGCCTGGGTGGGAAGCAGCAGCTCCCTCTCTGTGTGAAAAAATCCGAATGGCAGGTCCTGATCGAGAGCCAGAATCTCCTGCCAGTCAGTCGCCAAACCTCTCTCTCTCTCTCTCTCTCTCTCTCTCTCTCTCACAGGATTGAAATGTGCCTGTCATTTTTTGGGTGGGAGGGGAGGGGGCGTTTGGGCTCAAACATGCTGTTCATTTCTTCACTCAGTATTTTGATCCAAAGCTACTTACAATCCAAAGTGAGTTTGTCTAAAACAAAAGCAAGACCGGATTTGACTTTTACAAATTTCCCACTAAGCTCGTTTCGAGCTGTTTGTCATATTTGCAAAGGGAATAAGATTCTAACTGATGGAACTGCAGACTAGAAAAATACAAGTTTATGTGTACTGAGGGACTGCAGGTGGAAAGAGGCGCACACTTACGGGCTGCTCAGAAAGCCAAGCTTAACAAGAGGAAGGGAGAGAAAACATCAGTCTAGATTGATGCACATTATTAAGCAGTTTCAACAACTCATAGTGTTTTTATAGGCATTCAAGGCTGAATCATCCAAACACACACCTCAACATAATGCTTATCGTCTTCATGGCACTATAGTTTTCAAAATTGCTACCAAGACACACATTAGGTGAATTTTAAATAGCTATTGAGACCACGTTTTCAAAAAAGACACAAGCTTTCACGGGTGCTTCATTGCATCCAGTGGTGTTGATACGTAAATCAAACTTGAATGCCACTGTATGTGTGAAATGTACTCGTATTACCTTTGTTGTGCAATTCTATTGGTGAACATAATGTTCAAATTCAAATGTGACAGTGAAGCTACATATAATCTGATACAGGATAGAGTGATTTCCCAAATGTCAGATTGTGACACTCCACAATTACTCTCTTGGCACCCGACCATAAGGTTTCTCTTAATCCACATGGACACAGTGCAACTCCTTCTGGCCTTCACTATACTCCTCCATCAGCAAAACAATGCATCTGTGTGCATCTCTTTCTTGGCATTAACCCATAATGTTTCTCACTGATCTTCACCTCTTTCCTTAAAGGTCACATAGAGTGGTCCTGTTGCACATAAATGTTAGTTATGGAGGTCTACTTACATATATTAACTTGTTTTTATGGTCAAAAACCTCCTAGTTGCTGTGAACTAGCCGATAGAAATCCTCTTTTCTGACAGTATTTTTCTGCTGCGAGATTTCAGAGTGAACTTTCACCCCCAGAAGACAGAGTCTTGTGATTGGCCAGTACTATCCAGCACATCCGTTCTCAGAAGCGCAGCGCCCCCCTCTGGAACGGCGGATGCACTGCTCCTCATTATCAAAACATTGTTTTAACAGTGTTTAAAACTAGCTTCGTCACGACTCCCCACCGCAGTCCCTTTATGACTTTAAACCGGAGTCAGACCCAGAGTCAGAAGACACTGTTGCTCGTGAAACACCTCCACAACGGACGTTCTTCTTCTTCTGCGGTTCAATGTACGTAACCGGATGTGCCCGGACTACCTCCCGGAGCAGGACGATCCGTTGTTCAGGAGAACCGCTGCTTACGTAACTATTACGGGATTTTCAGGGATCTCGTTGAGCCCCGAGATTACAATAAAACACAGCGTTCTCAGCAATGGCTGAACTGTTTGTTTCGAACCGTCAGGGCTTCATAAACAAGGTAATGACGCAGATACACACCAAAAAAACAGCGATAATAGGAACTTCCGGTCTAGTTCCGCTTTAACTGACCTTTAACAACTCTTACCCATGTCCTCATGGTATAGCCAAACAACTTTATACCACTGTAATTTCTGGTCGATAAAACAATAACGATATATATTAGAACTTTCCCTCGATATAAAAACAAGAAGCATGTGACATAACTTCGACAGAACTCAATCCACCCATGTTTGGCAGACAACCTGAACAGCCAATGAGAGAAACTGTGTCATGTCATAGTTTGACTCACACAGTGTAACGTTGCATTCACACCAAATGCACATTTTCATGTCAATCGCATCATTTGCGCCGCCGGATCACTGCACCTCTCTGAAACACTATTTCCTGCATTTTGAGGAGCAAATTTTGTGGAATACAGCCAAGTTTTTTGTCTTTGCTACAACATTAAAACACCTCCTGGGTAGGTGTTAGATTTGGCTGACCCTGATAAAAAAGAAATAAAAGATGTTTTTACAGTTTATAAATGTCTTATTCCCTCTTCCCTGACTGCAGGCTTTAGTGTCTCCTTATTCAACACTGTTAATCTTTCACACCTTTGAACATTCACACAAGAAAACAATTCTTACATGATTACTCTTCTGGAAGATGCTGGAGATTACTGTCTGTCTTCCTCATTTTTCACTAAAGTAACTTTGTATCTTGAAGCAAAAAGTTCAAAAAAAAAAAGTAATTTTTATACAGCCTTCATATTATAAGGACATTATCAATCGTAAATATGTCAATAGTGGGAATTAAGTACACTGACACAAACAACATCCATTTTTTTTCCAACTTTTAAAAGGCTTCCTATTATTCAAAGGAACCATGAAAATTTTGATCTCCGCTTCACCATTTTCTTCAGATTCGTCATGCGCCCCCCTCCACACTACAGTTCACATCATGCTGATGTTTTTGTTGTCGTTTTTTCCCCTGGTTCACCAACATGCTCAACCGCCACCAAAGATGTCCACGCCACATCACAGAAAATCAGCCAATGTAGGGCGATTACACGAGATTGCGTTGGAAAACAAACATGGCAGTGGCAGAGCAACTGCTCGGAAGGCTTGAATCAGCAAATTTTGATCACATTCAGAAAAGTTACGGGGGAAAAAACGGAAAGAAAAAGTAGGAAGTCTTTAGGGTGTCCTGCCTAAAACTAGGGCGTCTATTTTCTTTGGAGAATCTCAACGCTGATTGGTCAACACAGATACTTTGGCAAAGTTAGCAATTTTTCAAACTCGAGCGTCGCCCTGTTTGCACAATCCGCACCACTCAGCCCAGTTGACACGATATTCGCGACTACTCGCGTCTGTGCCAACGCGCCAGAAGTAAGAAGTAAGAGGGAGACAAACGGTTAAATGATGACAGTAAAATCTAAACATCGAGTAACAGTGTTGCCGAAGAAGAATGAGAAGGAGACACCTGAAACAGTGCCATTCCCTGGAGAACACACAACACAAGACTTTGCATCGGAGACTTGGCCCTCCCTTTAAAGCTAACGTGATGTCTGTACCACAACAGCAGACCAGAGTGTCTTCTCTGTCTAGGGCCCTGGCCATGCGAGAAAAACACTGATATGACATACCTAATCACAGACTTTAATGCCAAAGACATGGTGATTTTAGTAATTGACCCTTTGTTACCAACCCCCTGGTTGTGAACATTTATCTCAGACAGTTCTTTACCCTGCTATATGGACGACAGAGAGAGAGAATGAATGCCAAATTTGGTCAAGTGTTTGTGTGTGGTTTTTGTGTGGGTTTTGTATGGTTTTTGTGGGGGTTCTGAGCTCTACAAAGAAAAGGATTTAGAACTGATCAAATTTTTTTTGTTATCATGTAAAACTTGAATGCAGTTTCACCTGTGCACTAAAATAGTGTGTTTTACCTTCCGCCCACAGTCCAAACAAATGTAGACTGGGGTTAATTGGAGACTAAATGGAGAATTGACCAAAGGTGTGAATGTGACTGTCAATGATTAGTAGAAAGAGTAGCTAAATTGTTGAACAAATGGCATAATTTTAAAGAAAATATCTAAATGGCTTAGTGACAGCTCGACAGCTTTTTTTTTTAAATATCCCAAAAAATTTAACTGTTACTTTGTGGCCTTCACTTTTCTGTGGCCTTACGGAGTGCTATGAGTTTAAGAATGCACTCCTTTTGACTCTTACAGGGGAAGGAGCAGTGTCGGTGTCAATGAGAGAAACGCATTTGTGAATTCTGTGTGATGATTAACATGTATTCAAGAGTCTGTCTTATCAAAGCCCCGAGCTAAATTGCTCTCTCTTTTCCGGCCCAGTGAATACTGGAGTGCCACAGTATAATATGCGATTTCCCCTAACGGGTGAAGGAGAGTTCGATTATTTATTCATGCAGTTAAAAATTGACTTCTGTTTGTGAGAAAAGGTAAGAACATGGTACGTCGTTTCCTCCCTTTGTTTCCGCTCTTGTTTTCAAACTGCAGAGCAATGAAAAATACCGTAAGCTATAGAACGAGGTGGAGCTGCACTGTGCCGCCATCTGTAACTGGTCGAAGTATTTGGGTGGCAGACATTAATCCTTAGTGCTCATGCGGCACAGATCTGTGCCACAGGTGCTCCCTTGGTAAATTTCAGTGGGAATAATACAGAACTCCTTATATGGACATCCTGGGGGTGTGTGTTTGTAGGTCGCATATTCAGGCTTAAAAAAACGTTTTTTTCCGTCTTTTCTGTTGTTGAGTCAAAGTTTTGATTCGATTTATATTGCATTTAGTAGTGATATATAGTAGTATTGGGAACAATTGTTCAATTGTTCATATAAACAAGCCAAGTGAACATTGAACTGTGACGTATTTCCAAATTTTACAAATTCAATCCTATTTTAAACATTTTAAGTTCTTTTTGCTCAGGTGTGTTTATACAGTTGGTGCAATTATGTTGTTTTTCATTAGATTGCCTAGGTTGTGCTGAAAAGAAGTATATAAGACACTCTATATTGTATATTTGTATATACCACTGTACTGTATATTTAAAAACAGTAACCCAAAAAGGTGTGCTCCAACAACAGTTTTAAGGGTTAATGTAGATATTAGGTATAGAAAAGTGGAGGAAAACAGGGATTTCATCACACATACTTGTACTTGTATGCACTTACATTTGCACGTGCGTCTGCTGCTGTAAGTCAAACCATTGTTGATTTATTTTTTTTATTTTTTTCCTCACTCTCACAGCATAAGCGTGCCCTCCAGCTCGTACTCCCACTGAGGCGGTGGAGCTTTTTCAGCACTCCTGGGCCATACAGCAGCACTCCACCAGGGGAAATTTTAGAGGTTCTGGGGAGGTTAGTTTGATTTCGAGCCTGTATTTTGGAGCAATTGCTCAAGCTCTCTTTCTTTGCTCTTCTGCCTGTGTTTGTTTCATCTTGAGAGTAAACCTCAGTGTGTCTCATCACAAATGATCACCAGGATTACTCACATGCTAGTTAGGGCACATTTTGTTGAATTGAAAAACCACCGAGGAACTACGTATGGGTCATTTTAGGGACGTCCAAGCAATGCATAATTCAATTGTAGGATTCATGTTTTGTGGACCAAAGGAACATAATTAAAGCTTTATCAGAGATTAAATAGATAGATCAATGTTTCATTGAAGTAAAGATAGATAAAGTTAGTGATTTTCTGGTCTTGTATTAGCTTTTTTTTAATTTTCAGTGTAAAACATACGATACGCATTTATGACGAGGGCGTCTCTTCAACATATCAAAATCTTCAAGAGTGTAATAGAAACTTCAGTGATATCCAACCCAGTTCCTTAAACCACCAGCTTTAAACAGTAGGAATTGTTCTGAAAACAGTTGTTGACAAATGGTAATTAAAAGATTTGTTAATGTTGACTGATTAAAAACACTGCAGGAATTCCGTTGGGGGGGAATTCAGCTTGCAAATTGCTTTCTCTGCAAGTGCTTGTGCTGCTCAGTTTGTTGAATAATATATATAAATATACGTGTGTGTGTGTGTTTCCACTGTTCTCATAATATTAAAGAGCTGTCACTAATGGAATGCACAATGTGAGGAATTAGCATTTTTCAACAGCTATCTTGTTTGTGCCAGGATGAGCAATTATTGGCAAGATACATTTTTTTCTTCTTCTTCTTCTTAGAATGGTAAGATAATTATCTCCACTCCAGGGAAAATGTAGTCAGTCACAGTCTGAGGTGGTTTTCTTTTTTTGTGTGCATGCGTGTGCACGTGCAGCACTATCTCTGTGTGTGTGTGTTGGGTTTCCGTGGGACAAAAACAAGTCTGTACTGTGATCCTGTCATCTTTCCATCAGGGGCCATAGAGTATTACACACTGAATTCCTCATTGCTGTTGTCCTCAATAAGCATTCCACGATTTCTTCTTTTTTTGTTGTTGCTTATTTTAACCATAAAATAGTCAGGAAAATACCTGCAAGTAAGTGCTTGTTGGCAGTTATTTGCCATTTTTACTGCATAAAAATTTTTATTTCGAAAAAAACACTGTAGTTGTACATGAACTTAAAGCAGACCTAGAACGTAAGTTCCAATTAACGCTGTTTTTTAGTGTGTATCTGCGTCATTACCTCGTTTACGAAGCCCTGAAGTTTAGAGACAAACAGTTCAGCCATTGCTGAGAACACTGTGTTGTATTGTAATCTCAGGCTCAGCGAGATCTCCCTTCTGGTTACGTAAACAGCATTTCTCCTGAACAGCGGATTCTCCTGGTCCGGGCACTAGTCCGGGCACATCCGGTTGCATACATTGAACCGCAGAAGAAGAATAACGTCCTTTGTGGAGGTGTTTCATTAAAGGGACTGCGGCGGGGAGTTGTGACAAAACTATTTTTAAACATTGTTAAAACAATGTTTTGATAACGAGTAGCAGTGCATCCACCGTTTCAGAGGGGGGAGCTGCGCTTCTGAGAGCTGGTGTGCTAATGATGTCACTTCCGGTTATTGGCCAATCACAAGACAGTTGGGAAGGCTCTACGATGGAGATTTCAGTCTGAAACACCGCGGCTGAGGACAGCGTCAGAAAAGAGAGATTTCTATCGGCTCGTTTACAGCAACTAGGAGGTTTTTGACCATAAAAACAAGTTCATGTATGTTAGTAGACCTCCATAACTAACATATATGTGCAACAGGACCACTCTATGTGAGCTTTAAATATGAAATATGAATAGTGTATAACATATTCAAAATAACGTTTGTTTGAGTTGTTGTCACAATGTCCAAAAGCAGGCCAAAAAAATGGAAACTATTCACAGGAGTTTTTGCAACTGTCTCCTCTCTGGCAACAAAAAAACGTTGATTTGCCAGCTTCCTGCAACACCACTAGTTAAATTACCATAATAACCACGTTGGCTTTGACGTGCAACTTCTCAGCTTTCAGAAACCTTTGGGATTTTCCCCGATAGCAAAGTGCGCTTGTGCAAATGTGCCATCCGTTTTGGATTGGATTGGATGTGATTAAAACTAGCATAGAAATAGAAAATCCACTTTGGCACTGGTATGAATTGAATGTGTTGACTGTGATGGACAAACACAAGACCGTGCAGTTATTTTCAGTAATGCCCTTCACTTGGCAACGTGTCCTTGATATGTTTATATTTGACCAAAAAAGGGATAAAATTAGACACATGTCCTGCCTCATGCCAATTTTCACAGAATACAAAGCATCCTATGTGCTTTAGTGCTACTCGTATGTTTGACAGAACAGTCTTCCTGCTCAAACAAAACAATGACGCGGCAAAATATGAATAGAGTTCAGCCAAATGTTATCTGTGCACTTATGGTGAGATAATGGGCAATGGAAAACAAGTCGAAATTAACTTTAGCAAATATG
Source organism: Microchirus variegatus (assembly GCF_963457635.1). Taxonomy (NCBI): domain Eukaryota; kingdom Metazoa; phylum Chordata; class Actinopteri; order Pleuronectiformes; family Soleidae; genus Microchirus; species Microchirus variegatus. The sequence goes on from NC_139805.1 coordinate 10,812,788, forward strand.
TTCAGTCTCTCGTCAGGTGGCGGTGACTATTTAACAGTCGTTGAGGCACCAGTAGCAATGAAATACACACAGTTATAGTCAGTTTTATATTATGTGCTCTATTCTGTGAATCAGTTTATGATTAATGATGGGAATCTCAGTAGAGTTGATGGTTTAATGGCGTTTTGATGAAAAAGTTTAGATTTGTTGGTACCATTACCTCATTAATTATTAAAAATATAGACACTATCCTGTAGAGTTTGCACGCAGCGGAGCTCTCGTTTTGAAATCTTTCATATTCATGCATTGTCAGTTTTTGTGTTAATTTAATTTGATCATAATTCTTCAAAAGATATTTTGCCTTCACTGAATAGGACAGTTCAGCATGAAGGTGGTGGAGGTGGTTGGGGGGGTGTCGGGGCAGACATGTAACAAATGTCCACAGGGTGGAATCAAAGGAAGGTTGCTGCAGGGGTCCTTGGCAAATTTTTCATGCGAGTTAATGGCAAAATTCACGTCATTTACGACAATAACGTCTTTGCTCTGAGCAGTCTTACTATCTCGTAACAAAATCTATCTCAAACACAGCTTCTTGTGGGAACACAGTGAATCCATTTTAGTCTAAAGACACAGTGACGGTACTAGAAATTAGGCTTAGACTTACTGTGCACGGTACATTATATGATGTCAGGTGGCAAAATGTAATGCCATACAAATACCCACCTTACATTTTGGTGCTCGGTGCGTTTGAAGGACAGCGATGATCAGCTCATTACTGTTCCATATATTAACACAGATACTTTATGGGGGTTAGTAGTTTTTATGTAGCTGCCTTACACCATCATTCTGACAGCATAACAATTTATGACGCCAATAATACATTGTGATGACAAGTGATGTAAATGGGATGAGATAAACTGAATTAATTGACCAGGGTGGCCCAGCAGATGGTGACACTATCCAGTAACTCAGAGGTCACAAGGCCAAAATCTCTAATAACTGTGTCCATGCACTGCCATGTTTCTTGTGCGTATGTCCTTGAGCACGACACCTCTCCTCTCACTTTCACCACGCTGAGATGTATCAGAGTGCTAACTTGCCTGTTGTAGTTTTAGGAGTTAGTTTATATGATGTACAGTACATTTAGCTATAGTATTATAGCAGTTGTAGGTGCTTAATTATTATATTTTTAGTCCTGACTTTCAATAGTCGAGTCAATGACGCTGAATTATTTCCTATGCCGACTTTGTAGATGCAGGTATTTGCAGGGTCACGTGAAAATATTTTTTGAAATACAGCAATTATTGCTCCATTATTGCACAGGCATTTATTTCATCAAGTGTAAAAATGGTGGAGGAGTTAAGCAGCAATGTCATTTATTTCCCCTCCCTTTTTGCCAGCTTTGTCAAATAAAGGGTGTCTACTGAGCCAAGATGTTCAGGAAAATAACTATCAGTCTCATATGGCACTGAGAACACTGAGCGCAGGAAATAGAAAGCGCCAGCTTGCCTCCAGTGCAGTTCTGTCCCATAGACGGGATGTTTGCAGGATTTCCGACTGACAGATGCCATCTAGATGTGTTTAAGTGGTTTGTCATCCACCAAACTGATTGTCATCTTTCTTCACTGTCAGTGAGAACAGATGACAAAAATAAACTGTAGATGTAATCTGCAGGGAAGCAAAGAAATGGTGATTGATTTTTCTGAAACATCAAACACAATGGAGAGTGTAAGTTACCTTAATTAATCAAAAATGTTGATCATATAATATTAAATTGCCAGATTTCTGATAATATTAATAGTTGTGGCCAGTTTTTTTTACTTAATTTACCAGCATAACAATTGGTTAAAGGTCTGTAGGCATTATGCTGGTTGGAAATGAATGCCATGTCAGTTTAAATTTCAATGAGGCATTGAGGGGGAAATGAGAAAAAAAAAAAACACCATATGATGGGACAGCTGTCAGAGAAGATGCTCTCTTTTCTTGTACTTTGTGTCCATTCTAAGTGTAGCAGGAGGCCTCTTGAAGTTTGGCAACTGAGAGAGGAAGCATAGAAGTTAGTAATTGGCCTAGAAAGTCAATTTAATTAATTCACATATGAATAATTATGACAAAACTGATGGTAGAAGCATTCCAGCTGCCCCACCATGTTCCCAAGAGATGACAAAATCATTTGATAATCCGCCAACAAAAAGTATTTCTGTCCACCTGTCTATTTTTACAAAATGTTACACACATATTAAAACTACTTTCATTAAGTTTCAGTGGGTATTTGGAACTATCTCATGAAATAAGATGCTTGGATGTGCCGTTGAAAGAAGACCCAGGATTTCTCCGGGTTCTCCGATTTCCTCCTACAGTCCAAAAACATGCAGTATGGTGATAAAGCAAATAGTCTCTATGGGTCCCTGTGATGTACTGGAAACCTGTCAGGGTGGCCTGTATCGCCCTGTGTCTGCGACCCTCATGTGGAGGGTGAGAAGTGGTAGAAGATGGGTGGATGGACTGATGTGCCATGTCTTTAAATACACATGTGGAAAGCCAGACTTACAAATGATGACAAGTGATGACATTTAAACTTCCAATAATCCAAAAAAAATAAACCAACATTCACAAAGAGCAAAGCATGCAATTGAAAAAGGTGCACATTTTCAGCTCATACAGTGTCACGGAATTTATAAAAAAAAACCACCTGTTTGTTTTCATTAATGCCACAGTCACACACAGAATAATTCAACATGCCTAAGTCCCACTGTCACATAACCACCAGAGCCTGACAGGCAGAAGGAGCATGGAGCATTTGGAGCAGGACCATGGCTGGTGCTGCTACCAGCATTGCCAGTAACATGTTTTTCTGCGGGCACAATTGTCTTCCGTCCAGAAGTTATTCATATATGAAAAACCTTTATTTGTCCATCAGCCTTGCCTAAAACCCTTGAAACCGAGTATACACTTTAAAAATGTTATACTCAAATTTAACTAGCTAAATCGAAATTACAGTGTTTAAAACATAAACAATATAGATTTATACAAAGGTGAATTCTGCTGGGTGCTGTGTCCAAAAACAGCCACCAAGTAATAATAATAATGTCACACATGGCTGGCCTTAGGCATACCTGAACGTAACTGGTACCTGAAATGTATCAGGTCTAATATATTGATATACTTGACCATTCTAAAGTGTAAAATGAACCATGTACTCATATTGCCAGTGTCATTAAATCATGTTCTAAAAATGTAAAGAGAAAATCAACACACTCACACCTTCAACCTCTTTGTTAGAAGGTGGTACACGATAGAGCTTAGATCGATAGAGCTGAGAATGTGTCGGACCAACCCGGCCCGATGCATTAACTGTAATTACGAGCCCGAGCCCGATTTAAACCCGACATTTTTTTTTAATATCCACATGTACGTCCACGTCCACGTCCTCCCCACAGCGGGAGCTTGTTGTACCTGTTGCCACAGTCTAATTTACAAAAGAGCCGCTGAGGTCCGCTTCCGTGAACGCATACGTTGACGATACGCTTCCTGGTTTTTAAATGATGCGTTCATGGCCGCAGGTTTTTACACACCTTCACACAATTATGTCGTGCTATAACATACCAAGCGAACACGACGAGGGAGAAAAAACACGAATGCTTGATCAAGGCTCGGGTTCGGGCAGAGAATCTAAACTCTATAGTACACGACTGCAACCACCATGCTACTCACATGTAAATGAGGTCTGGCCTTTATCACCCTTTAAATTGTTGTTTTTGCTCATTTTCAAGCCAGCTGAAAACAATTAACAATGATTGGGTTGGTAGTGTGTGGTTAGAAGTGGCACTCTGGGGCCACGTTAGCCGGGGCAATCTCCGATTAAGAGATTAACAGTCGTCTTACTTCCTGGGCTGTGGCAGCAAGGATGATGGGGGGAGATGAACCGCAGTACAGTCAAAATGAATGTGGAAAGAAAATCATGCTGATTGAGTGAGGATTAACGCTCTACTTTCAAAGTGTATCTCCTCTCCACTCAGCCTTCCAATATTGTAGGTTCATCTTTTTACAGACTGTACCCAATCCTCCAAAGCTAGGTAGAGAGGTAAAAGGTTAAGAAAAAACTAGCAATAACTGAAGGGTGTTAAGAAGGAGAAACTGGTGAGATTATCTGTTGCTATGGTAACACTGTAAACCACTGACTTCCAATCTTTCTTATATTTCTCATCTTAAAACGTCTTCCAGGGCTGAGACATCAAATTTTATGTGCATGCACATTCATGTAATATTTCAAAGTTCCATTCTTTTAAAGAAAGCATGTTTTATTCTTTGGAAAAAGATGAGCATAAAATGTTGAAATCATGCATTATTACACGCGACACAGAGTTTGCAGCTAGCAGTTACCATCACTGTTGATGTCACAGTTAGCCAGACATCACTTGGCTAAAGTTGACTACAGTTGGTTCAAAACGCAGCCGATTGGCTTTTAAGTGGTACGGAAAAGCGAGAGCACATCACTGCAGTTTTTCGCAGCACTTCACTGGCTCCCAGTTCGTTTCCAGATAGATTTTTAGAAATGATTGTATTTGTTACCTCCGCCAAGAAGGTTGTGTTTTTGCCGGAGTTTGTTTGTCCGTCCGTTTGTTTGTCTGTTAGTTAGTAACATAACTCCAAAAGTCACGGACGGATTTGGATGAAATTTTCAGGAAATGTCCGCAATGGGACCAGGAACAAGTGAATTTTGGGAGCGATCCGTTGAAGCTATCACTGGTTACAACACTCGCTGTCTGACCCAGGCACGCCGGCAGGGTTTACTTTGTAGGCACTGAGCTGCCTTGGCGGAGGTCTGGGCTCTCTTCATGGTCTTGATCCGTCCCTCACGCTCTCTTAGGTCGGCAGATCAGTCACTGTTAGACTTCCCGGTGACAAAGAGGAAACTCAGAGGGCATTTTCAGTCGCTGCTCCGAAACCGTGGAATGAGTTGCCTTTGCACATCACGCAGGCAGACTCACTTGCTTCTTGAAACATTTTGTATCTTTGGCTTTTACTATTTTTTTTAATTCTTATTATTGTTTGACTGTCTTTTATTGTTTTTATTTGTTATGTCTGTGTACAACACTTTGGCCAACTGTGTTGTCTTTAAAGTGCTTTATAAATAAAGTTGGATGGGACAGATTAAACTATAATCTTCTCGCTGAATCCAAAGTAGGACTGTCAAAATAGGACACAATTATTTTAAATTAATATACAACCATTGTATACGTATATATGTATATATATATATATATAGAGAGAGAGATATATCTATATAAACATAAATTCACTTTGTTTCTATGTAAGTATTTGTATGTAAAGTTGAGTGAATCTTCTACGCGAGTTCAGTAAAACCTTCTTTCATAATAGTGGCTTAAAGGTCTGATGAGGTCACAAGGATCCTCCAGCATGACACACACATTTAGCTAACTGAGGCCTAAACCATCTGTTAAACTTCGCTATGTTGATGTAGCAGCACCCTGGAGATACCGTCTACATGAATGATCACACCTGCTGTGCAGTTTGATTTTTTTTCCACAGACAGAAATATTTTTCTTATAAATTTGCTTTATCATTTAGTCTGTTTAATTAACCAGGACTTGATGTCAGTCTTATGCTTTTATATTACAGATGCTGGTTCTAGTTACCAGAACCACCATAATGTTATGGGTCAAATGGGTTTTGTGGCTCCAGATCAATTTTATTTTGGTTGAGACGGAGCACAAAAAAGAGAGGCTATTTTCATACCAAAGGTTGCATACTCCTGTTCTAGTTAGTCATTGTCAAAATGAGAATTTACAAACAGTTGTTCAGGAAATCTCCCAGTAATCTTTTTAATAAATATACTGATAGTATTTTTTACAGTTTTTTCAGTTTTGTTTGAAAACTACAGAATTGTCACACAATTGTCTTGTTTAGGCCTCACTCTTTCTTATAAAAAAATGACTCTCAGGTTTCTGCATGTTTACACTTCGATTAATCTGATCCTTCGAACATCTCTTATCCGTCTCTTTTACTTGATAATTTGTTAATTAGTGGGGGATTTGTTTTGGGTAAAAATGCAAATGTTGAACATTAAGAAATTGAAAACTGGTATGTGAAAATTCAACTACGATAGCAGCATTGACTTTTGACATCCAATTATGTCGCAGTTCCTGCCGTACCGTATAACTGTATGTTGGGGAATAAGCCAGAATTACTTTAGAGGAAATTAGATTGGTTTGAAGCATTTTTAGAAAAAAAACTTGCAGCTCACTTGACTTACTGTTGCACCATCATTCTCCCTAAGAGTCAAACACACTATTATGCATATTTCTATAATTAGTTTATGCCGGAGTCCAATTAGATTTGATGTTTTAGTGGGACATACATAAAGGACACCAAGGACTTTTTGTGATGTATTATTGAATGGATTAACGGCAGCTTGTTTTGTCAGCTGTTATTGGCCATCTCTCCCACCATCTGTTGTCTTTACCAGGGAAAAAAAAGGACCCTTTTCCCCTCTTCCTTTTCCTTTCTATTTCTACCAGTCTGTCACAAGAACAGATTTAAATTGAAAGTCATTGCACAAGGCTCATAAGTTCACTTCATTAAAAATTGCTTCCTCTACTCGCTTGTGAAATTTCATCAGGAGTATCCAAAGGAGATAGTTTAACACAGTAACCCAAAGCATTATCCTCCCAAGTTCTACCTTGCTGTTCACATTCAGCATTTATGCAGCTTTATAGAGCTTTAAAAGTGGATGATATCATGTCAAACATCCTCTGTACAGGTATATTGTACAATTACAGTAGCAACAACATTGATTTACCTTAAAGGCAACAGTTAGCTTTAACTAGAGTGGTACCAACAATGGAGACAACCAAACGCAAGAGAATTTCAGAAAGTTCTAACTGTTTTAATAGCAAAAGTTAGCTGGCAAAGTAAAGGATATATCATGTCAGCATGGGTATCTGGAGGTGCAGATCAGTCCAGGTAGGTGGGAAGAGAAAAAGCAGTGTGTCTCAGTCTTGAAAGAACCAAAACCAGCTGGAAGTGGCAAGCAGATTGAAAAGGGCAAAGCAGATGATCGGAAACAGAGGATGGCAAAGCCAGTGAGGCAATGTGGCAGGCAGGAGGCAAAAAGACCCAAAACAAGTACAATTTGAAACTTAAGTTCACCTCTGACTTTTCCAATTTAAGGTTAACAACACTCTGGCAAAGAGTGGAGCTGAAGACCGGCTATTTATAGCAGGTTTTGAAGAGTTTCAAAGAGTGGGATGAGCAGCAGGTGTGTTAGTGGGTTGCAGGAGTGGCAGAGTGGGTCGGCCATGCCCAGCCAGCAACAGGAACAGAGAGCAGACATACAAGGGGGTTGTGAAAAACACCAGAAAGAGACAAAATTGTAAAATTTGTTAAGAACAGGCAACAAAACTGGTTCTCAAAACCATCGATTGGGCCTTGAGCTCAGAAGATGTAAGAAACATTTCTGTGAGATTCTTCTCCCTCCCAAATTTGCATTTGCCAAATTCTTTGCATAATTTGTCAAATGCACGTTCATGCTGGTAATCTCCTATTCTACCTAATCCCAAAGATGTTCCGCTTGACTCTTCATGGAGGCTACTTAAGAACATTTCCGTGAGATGATTGTGGTGCATTATAATGTGGAAGTAACCATTAGAATATGAGTTGACTGTGGTCAGAAAATGATGCTCGTGGTCAGCAGCAACACTCAGGCTGTGTCATTTCATTGATTGGTGTTAAAGGATCCACAGTGTGCCAAGAAAATTATCACTCAAGGCAGCTTGTGTCCATGGATTTGTGCTGTTGAGAATACTGTGGCTCGTGTCGCTGCCATCTGCATGATTCAGCAAAAGTCGAACCAAACTTTGTCATGATGGGTCCGTGTCCACGGCAGCTTCAAAGTCAACTGCTCACTAATGTTGTAATCTGAATTATGGTCATGTTTTCTTTTGGTAAGAAGGTATTTCTTCTCTGTGAAATTGACATTTACTTGGTGTCTATTGTTTTTAACCCTTGGTGCTCACGTGGCACGCTATCTGTGCCACAGCTGGGTTTTATTGTATTCTCAGGCTCTGCAAGCGGTCTGAAAAACTCTGAAAATCGTGACGTAAGGATCCCATCTCCTGAACAGCAGATCCTCCTGCTCTGGGCACTAGTCTAGGCATATCCGATTGCGTACATTGAACTGAAGAAGAAGAACGACTGTTGTGGAGGTGTTTCACTTGCGACGGTGTCTTCTGACTCTCGTTCCGACTCCGGGTCAAAGTCGTAAAAAGGGACAACACAGTTCTGTCTTCTGGGGGTGAGATTTCGGTCTGAAACAAAAAACAAGGCTATACAAAAGGAATTGTTGTCATTGACATGACAATGACAAACGTGTTTGTCAAAATGCCTGCTGTTCATTTAGGGCAAGAATCAAACCTGCGACTGTTGCCGTGTCTCAGACAATGAATCAATGCCCACAAACCCAAAAATATTTGAGATATAGCCAATTCTTAAATTAGCATCCTCATAAAAAAATTTTCCCTTCAATCTGTGTGAAAGACATGTCCTCAAAGCAGGAGACAGTGTAATGATGGAAGCAGAATTCAAAATACTGATCCCTGGTTAGTCAGTGTGAACATGATGCCATTGCTGGAGGAGCTAACCCTTATTTTTTTCATGATCTCCCAAATGCCACCATTGTCATTTACCCATTTAAACAAAAACTGTATATTCATTAACGTAGTTTTGAATACTGAAAATTATGTTTCCCAGAGTAGCGTGAAATATCAACACAGTGCTGATATGAACAGAAGGGGAATAAGGTAGTGATGGGATCGGCAGTTCATTTGAGTGTACTGAATCACTAGAATCCGTTCATTAAAATGATTAGTTCAAAAGATTTGTTCACCGAATCGTTCAGTGCTTAGCAGGAGCCCAGTGCCCTGCTATACGTGACTCACTTCCTGAACGAGATTCACGTCCACAGCCACAGTTCACCAGTTCTGTGTGTCAGTTCGTTTGCGACGTGAACGAGATTCATGTCCTCAGCCACAGTTCACCAGTTCTCTGTGCTTCAGTTCCTTCCTCAGCCACAGTTCTCCAGTTCTCTGTGTGTCAGTTCGTTCCTCAGCCACAGTTCTTCAGTTCTCTGTGGTCAGTTCATTCATGACGCGAACGAGATTCACGTCCACAGCCACAGTTCACCAGTTCTGTGTGTCAGTTCGTTTGCGACGTGAACGAGATTCATGTCTTCAGCCACAGTTCTCCAGTTCTCTGTGCGTCAGTTCGTTCCTCAGCCACAGTTCTCCAGTTCTCTGTGTGTCAGTTCGTTCATGACGCGAACGAGATTCACGTCCACAGCCACAGTTCACCAGTTCTCTGTGTTTCAGTTCGTTCGCAACGCCCAAGATTCACGAGTGAGTGACGGCGCCGGCGAAAGACTTCACGAGTGATTCACAGAACGCAGCAGTTCCACTCCCGGCTGCCATGATCGCTGCTGAGCTCAACTGAACTAAGAAAGGAACGAATCAGTTCATGAAGTGATCCCAGTCAGTTCGTTCACTCAAATGAGCCGTCAAAATGATTTGTATCATTCGTTCGGTCACAACACTAGAATAAGGGGCAGAGTGATCACAAGAGAAAGGAAACCCATAAAAGCCTGCACAAGTTTGAGGATAGGCAATGAATAATGTCATGAACTTGTAACAGCACAGACTTTGTCCTAATGTGTTCTCTTGTTTTCATCATCTTAGATTATTCTCCCTCTTTTCTCACCTCAAGTTTCTTCTGCTTCAATCTTTCTCTCCTGCTTAACTCATTATATGTCACGTCACACAGAGCCATTCTTCAGAAGGATTTAACACTGACCAAAATTAAAGGTCATTCTTTAATATCCAGCCACCCCAGGTCACACAGCAGGTCTGAAACCTGTGATTCGCAAATTGAACTTCACTTTCATGAATAGCCAGACAAAGACTTGCATAAGACTTTGCTCCTTCTGGCAGTTCTTACAACACCAAATTGTCTCACCTCTGCACCAATGAAGCATGGGTGTCGCATAGCAATTTTCCTTAATCCTGTCAAGCTTTCTTGAAATGAAAACGATATGAAAGTGACAAATGAGTCACGGCTCTTCCACACCTTCGGAAATCTTTATCAGGAGAATTCAGTGATAATGGTTACACAAGGTTCCCTGTGACCACATAGCTGCTGACACAGTGTTCACTTAACGACATGAAGTTGTGAATGTTGTACAGAGTTAAGCCCAATTTATACTCCTGCGTAAACTGCTCTGCGTAGGCTACGCAGAGTCCTCTGCGTCGACGCAGAACCTGTCGAAGAGCCTCTGCGTCGTCTCCGGGTGCACGGAATATTTTTTAAGTGTCCGTCACTCCGTCAAGGGACAACGGAGAGGGGAAGAGCTGCGATTGGTCCTCAGGACAGGCCGAGCGAAGCTGCTCTGTGCCGGTTCACAGTGAGCGTTCATAGAGGGCGGAGCTGATCCCCGCCGACTTCGTCGCTGCCGAACTATAAATACATCATTTCTTAACACACACAGCACATGTTTAGACTCTAAATGGCCAATTTCTCGCCTCAAATTATCTTAAAACTATGTTCCGGGACACAGAAAAGTGACAAACGGCCGCTGTTTCAACAACAACAGTCTTTCTCCCTCGGACGCCATTGCTCACTGTAACCAAAAGCACAACAACCTTGCGCAGCGACCCCTACTGATCGGGCGGGAAATTGCAGCGCCTATCCGTCACCACAACGCAGAAGTATAAAGGCTCGAGTGGTCTACGTGGTGACGCAGACGGATAACGCATTACGCAGTCGGAGAAGTATAATGTGGCCTTTACTGAAGACTTTATGGACGCAAAATTAGGCAGGGAAATCAATTTGTGACAGGAATGAATAACACTCAGACGAAGGGACGTCAAATTTGGTAACAAAATAAAAAGTTAAAATCCATCTACGAGTACCATGACTTGGATTTTCTTAGGCAAAAACCTTTTTTGGCATAAAGTGTCCATTCCTTTCAATCGTCTCCCTGTCTAAGAGCACTAGAGGTTTAAGGAACATAAGCAGCACTTCTACCAGCTCTCACTTCTATTCTTCTACTTAGATACTGTGTGTGTGAGAGAGAGTAAGCAAAACATTTGATTTGTGAAGCCATTTTCACAAATATGCTTCTTCGGTAGTAGATATAGACTGCATTAGACTGACAAACTGTCCACGGTGATCCCCGCCTATCGCCCTGTGTCAGCTGAGATTGACACAGCTCCCCCCGCGACCCTCATGTGGAGGATAAATCGGTAGAAGACGGATGGATGGATGCTTCTGTGGCAGCTTGACTGAATTATTAAGGGCTTACAATGAGAATACAACAATGGTGGATAATAATAGAGCGGTGGAAGCTGAGAAGATCTGAGAAGATCTCTCAGATTATTGACACATCTCATTCCAATAAAGGTGTAGGAGTTTAGAACATTTTGATAAATTTACATTTGTATACCTTTATTTCTAATTGGTTCTTTTTGTATTAAAAAATATATGTACTGTGGTTAAACAGTTATGACAAATTAATATGTTTTAGGCATTTAGAGATGAGAAAGTGCAGTGCAATATGATGATTCATGACGTTATACCACAGATTCAATTATAACCTGAATGCTTCAGTGAAAGTTTCTCACCACTTCTTCCTTGAACCCCCCTCTTCTGTGGTATTAAGCTGTAACACTACAGGCACTACAGTTCCAGCCATTTGGTCAGTCTGTCTGTTTCTCTCCTCCACTGTCACTCACTCCTGCCCCCTCAAGTGTCACTCAGCCGCCTGGTGAGTGCTTTGAATGTGAAGCAGCAAGACAACATTATCATCATTCACTCTAATTAGTGAGGTTAATAGTTGACAGTTGCCGTGCAAAAAAAACGCAAAGGGTTTTCAATTAACCCGACATTCAAGAACGCAAAACTTCACCGGGAAAGGAAAACCTCACACACTACAGTGTCTCTGCAACAAAGAGGTAAACAATTTGGATCAATTTGATGCTTCAAGAGTTTCCTGTTTTATAGACTACATATAGTTTTGACCAAACTATAGTGTCAAAAATACAGATTATTTCATCTGTTTTTTAATCTTTTATCTTCTTATCTTTTATCTGATTCTATCTTATTTTTTTTTGCACTATTTTATTGTTTTTAATTACTTTTATTTGTTTCCTCTTTATTTATTTAATTGTTGTAAAGCACTTTGGATCTCCGAAGGGATTGTTGTAAAGGGCTGTATCAATAAAGTACATTTACATTTACATTTACAAAGACAAATTCAACAAAATGCACACATGAAAAACACGTTGGACTGTTCTACTTAAGAGACAAATTGATGCTTAGATACGTAATTTTTCTATTGACTGCAAAAGCTTACACTATCAAAGATAATATGTTAACACTTATTCAACCAAGATGCATTTAATTAATATAGATTAAAAGCATTTCAGATTTATTTAGCAAGAATTTGCGGCCAATTTTAACTAGATCAGGGTTTGGAGTCAATGAAGCAAAGAGTTTAAAAAAAGAAAAAAATAATCTTTATTTGCACTCTTTCAAAGTAATAAAAATACGTTGGGAATTTTCAAACTTAAAGATTTTGAACTTAAGATAGATTCTACTTTATTGTGTTAGTGTTTTAATGTGAAAGTGTTTTTTATAATTTTAAATAACTATTTTGCTAAATGAGACCACAATCACTCAACATACTCATTACCCCCTTGGGAAAGAAGTACTCTTAAATACAACTGTTACCTCTTTAACAGAGCTGTAGAGTGCTTCCTGCTGAGCCCCTAATGGGAATGAAATCTATCCGGTGACAACATAAGTGTGACTGTTTACACAGAACTTGTTGGGACACCCTTATTTCACACAGTTGTCTCCTCATTCATTCCACTATACTACATTGCAGAGCTGTATGTGTGTGTGTGTGTGTGCCACATGTGCTCACACAAACGCACAAACCTTCACAGAGACACGGGTACATAAACCCTGCACTTAATCGTCCTATTCATCTGTCCCCTTTATCTGTTGATTTCCCGCCTCTCAATTTTTCCTCCCCGATTTGATCTCGCCACCATCTCAAACACCCCTTTGTCTCCGCTATCTCCTCCGTCTCAGTCACCAAGATTACTCTATCTTGCGCTGTACGTCTTCTCGGTTTCACGTGTGACTTACACTGAAAGCAAGACTGATAGTTCTCTCACTGTGGCTGAAGTGGTGAAAGAAGGTGGACGAAGGTCACAGTGGAAAAGAAAAAGGTGTGTGTCCTTCATGTGAAAGTAAGGACACATAAACACACACATTTGATTGTGTGTGTGTGTGTGTGTGTGTCCTGTTTCTGCTTCTGCCCATCTGTCCCACCTGCCTTCACGTCCAAAACACTCCTCTAATGTGCAGTCCAACAAGCCAATGATTATCATATTGGTACAATATTAGCTTCTATCAGTGCCTGGCTGAGTGTCAGTAATTGCTGTCCATGCAGAGGAAATGGGAAAGGAAATTACATCTGTCAATACAAAGAGATCGTTTCCTTGTTAGTCCTAAGGGACTATGGTGAACCCTCCCCCGTGTGTGTGTGTGTGTGTGTGTGTGTGTGTGTGTGTGTGTGTGTGTGTGTGTGTGTGTGTGTGTGTGTGTGTGTGTGCGTGCAAGGTGTTTGTGTCTGTATTCATAACAGACCTCCTCAGTATGCAAATGACTCTGGCACTATTATCAGAGATGTGTTAGGTAGAGAGAGAGAGGATTAGGACGCGGGCAGCTGGTGTATAGGTGTCTCCTGCTGTTTGTGAGTGACATCTTTACTTTCCATAAAGAAAAACTTAAGAAGTGATGCGTCATAAAACGTGAAAAAAAAAAAACAGGCCACAAGCCAAGTTAAGATACGTCTCACTGCAACGATTCAAGCGCCACTCTAATCGCTTACAATCGGCTCTCAAATAAGACTTTATTCTCGATAAGAGGCAGTGGACTGGCACATTGCTAGGATTTTTATTGTTCAATGAGGTAGTCATCGTTTTATTAAACATTTTTTATGCTCCTCTAAGCAGGTGTTGTCAGAGATATTATTCTAAGCTTGATGAGACTGATAAATCTTGATTTCACTGGTGACTGTAATGCAGCTGCAGGAAGTTTGCTGACAGTTTGCCCCACATTCTTCTTTTCCACTATTGGTTTGTTGTTGCCACTGCTAAGATCTCGCACCCATAACTGCATGTATAAAGCTGACCATGTTAGCAACACTCAACACTACATGTACACTGGACTGAGGGCTTAAAACTTTATGTCATTCATGATGGTGCATCATTTGAAAAGAGGAACCAAATTAGTAATGTTGTACTTGTGTGTAACTTCTCTGCATTGTTATTTTTGACCTTTAAAGCTAGACATCCCTAATTAGGTTCTGGGACTCTTTATTTTTTCCTAAATCCTCTCCACGTCTTCTCAACCATTAATAAATAAAGTTATCTGAAGAAAAGGTAAACAAACTGGTGTTTGTAGCTCCCACAATGCACAACTAATGATTTAATTTGAACAGCATATGGTAATTCACTGGTGTACTTGTACTCGCAGATCCACTAACGATAATCAGTACATTTACATGGAGACTTTAATCGAGCTAAGGCCAATAATAATACTATATATATAATGAATTCTGTCATGTTAATGTATGAACGTTGTGACAAATGAACATAATGGGAACATTCTGGGAACCTTTAGGGAACATTCTATAAAGGTTCTAACAAAAGGGGTTACTGGAACGTTCTGAGAATCTTTAGAGGACGTTCTATAAAAGTTGTGACAAAGTAATGTTCTGGGAAGGAAATGTGCAACCAACACAGTTAGGAAACCCTTCCCTGGGAACCAAAGGAGAACCTTCAGGGAACAGTACTGTGGTTCATGTCGGCTCCTTCTACTTCCGGGTCCAAGACCGGGGAGGACATTTTGGGTAAGTCCAATTCCATCCATCTGCTCTATCCAGTTCATATTATACATCCATGGATATTTTAGTCAGACAAAGACAAGCTAGATTTTAGTCGAACTAATGTGTTTCCATGAAACTAAGAAAACAAAATTATTGTCTTCGTCCGACTAAACTCTGACTTTTAACACACATGTAAACACACAAAATTTCCCTCACCGTCTTTCCTCATTCTGTTGATCTATTTGTGCATGGGATTATTATTATTTTTTTTTTTATCTTGTGAAGTTGTTATTCATTCATTTATGTATTGATAAAATTATGTTTGGCTGGTGGATAGGGTTCCAATACCAGCATGGTGTTGTTTTTCGTTTGGATTTTCACCATTAAACTGTGCAATCTGGCTGTGAAAAAAGTATTCTCACTCAACCCAACTATTGCAATATGAATGTTCGTCCTTCCACAGTGTGCACTGTGTGCACTGTGTTTACAGTGAATAAAAAATGTATGGATTTTTTTTTTTTTGTTATATCTAATGCATGTGCAGTATGTAAATGTGGTGTTCACATATTCATGCACAACAATAAAAACACAGAACTAAGCACTTTTGAAAGCATTGCATATTGTACCGTATATACAGTATGTGTGCCTTGAGGAGCGGGAACATCTGCTATGACAAGGGATGCAGCAATAGACTCAGTGTGAACATTGATGTTTCCACTTTTGTTACAGCAGTAAAATCTTCTTGCGTATCGGTTCATTTGATTCAGGGCTGGAGTGGAATTCGTTAAATAAATGTTATGACAACTTTAAACAAAGAAAAAAGAACTTGCATCAAGAAATGATTGACAAGAAAGGTTTGGGAGCATTTGAAAATGTTTAATGTCTCCATTAAGACACTTTACTAGTTGGTAATAACCATCTTAACGTTTTAGTGACAGTAAAGCTTAGTTAATTTTGAATCATTTACACTGCACTGCACACACTGTGCATGCAAAATACTCAGTAAGTACAAATATGTATTCCGTAGACAGAGATAGGGTTAAATGGATCATTGGATTAAATTAAAGCACAGTTTGAGAGTATTGCTGTCACCAAAGAAAAATGTGGGCGTTGTGATGACACTGATTATACTTGAGTAGGACGAGAATGAAAGCTGACTGGACTGCTTCATCAAAGAAACCATTCCAGCTCCTCGAACTCCTCCTCTATATCTAAGTGCATACAATGCAGGCCTTCAACTCCCACTGAAGAGAAGCTGCCACTCTTCATTTGCCCTTTATGTTGCTTGGATATGTCATTGTTGTATATGTCCTGAAAGTGTTCTTCTCTATTTTAGTCACATTCATTGTATTCATCTGCATGTTAAGGCAGTGTGACCCTGACCCATGAAAAAGGCATCCAGAGGCGTTGCGATGTGTTACTGCCAATATTTCTTGTATTATCAGTGGCAAATCTTAGATCCATCCTAAAGTAAGTCTTATATATATATAGGCACATTTGTGTACACACAGTTAATGACAATTTCATGCACGTTTCACAATAACATACACATTCCTGTCAGCAAACAGCCACATTTCTTCCTCAAATCTTGAGTTTGTCTCAGCTTGTCAACACCACCACACCAGTCTGTCTCAAACTGTTACAATAATTAGCCGAACATGAAACACACCGCGTGACTTTGAAACATATTCACAAAAAAAATCTGAACTGAATGTATCAATAATTCGCACAGTAGGTAATCTATAAACACCCTGGTAAACTTCGGTACAAGTCTGGACGCAGGGAATAGGACTTACTCCTACAAAAGAAGAACAGAAGAATGCTACAGCTCCCCGGGACACGTCTGGTTCGAGCTGCCTGCCCGTTGTGTGTTGATCACGCAAATCCCGGAAGAATACCATGGCCTTAAATTGAACCAAGGTGTTTATTTAGCCCAATCTGAATGATTGGTCACTGTCACACGATAGGGCATTAATCTGGGTGCTCGGCACACTGTTGACGGTTGTGTCATTTTGAAAATCAAAGTTTATTCTGCTCTTGTGGATTTACTTCTCCCTCGTGGTATGACACTTTGTTTTAAAGCAGAACATGCTGGCGTCACTTTGTTTCTCCTCCCCTCCTGTCTTTTTGGACTTCTAAGTGAGGATGTGATCGACAGTCCAGTGGCAGCTTGTGTGATCCAAGTTACCAGAGAAGGGGCAGAGAAACCAGGGAGGGAAAAAAACGAACCATAATACTCCTGCTGGCAAGTAAACATGCAGCATTTGCAATATAACCCTCTGTCTTCCATCCCTCTTGTCACTGTTTTTGTTTTTGTTTATTGCATCAGTTTTTCATCCACTCCTGTTCGCACCAGATCCAAATTTTGGGTCAGATTTAACGTTGTGTCATGACACCAAAAATGACCACATCAAGTCATTCTTACTTTTTTTGTGAGGACAACCATGGATATGATGCATTCCCTATCCCCTTACCATAACCTTACCCATCACAACTAAATGCCTATCTATAACCCTCAACCTTATCTTAACCAAAACCTAGGCTTAACTATCAAAAAGCCCCTTAAAGTTATGAGGACCAGCCAATTTATGTCCTCACAAAGTTGAAATTACCCGGTATACACACAGACACCACACACAGAGACAAAAAACAAAGTAGGACTTACTAATAGCTTTTTCCTGTGTGTGTGAAGCAGAGACAGAGATGGTTGACAAAAGCCCTTTGGGATCAACTAATGCAGATACTGATCCCGTATCCCACAATTCCACTGATCATTTGAATTTAAACAAGGTTAAAACCTACAAAGACCAGACTCCACACACAGTTAACCAACACAAACATTTTAGTCTCAGTGTATAAATATAAAGAGCACAGATGGTCTGTTATTCAAATATGCAACGCTAAATTAACTTGAGGTGATGGCTCAAAAGACAATGTAAACAGACATCTGCAGATAGAACATCAATACAAATAAGTATAAACATTTCCTTGTTATTGGTTTATTGCTGCAGTAACCTCACTCGTACTACATTTCTTGCATTAAAGTAGGCTATTTACTAAGGGAGACACTCATAATTTCTGACACATTTGACCGTCCTTGTCCATACCTAACCCCCCATCTATCCTTCCCTCACACATGACAAACTCACAAACTCTTTCTGACATACCTTCCGCTTGCTCGACAAACACCACTCGCCGTCACTCCCTCGAGAGCTCCATCAAAGTGCCATTGACCGCAGCTGGGGCGGCTAATCGAAGGCCCCAACAGTTTTCTGGTTGCGTTGCTTAACGGTCACCCTCCCTATACCTTAGTCTCCCGGTCGACACTGCCACTATCCTCTCAATTCTATCTCCTATCTCACTCCTCCCTTCCTCTGATGGTTGATTCAATGGCATTGATCCCCCTCCACCTTTTGACCTCCTCCTAGAGGATTTACAGATGCAGCCGTCTCACTTTGAATGCATGCTGACTCTTGCTACCTCGTGCCACAAAGAACTGTGAACATCATCAAAACCATTGTGTGGCCACCGAGACTTGGATCTGGTTCCTGCTCACACTTAGGGAATCAGTCAGCATAAGGAAATAATTGGGACCAAAAGTCGTGAAGTTACTTTTAAATACAATTTCATACAAATTTATTTCAGATTACTCCTAAAACTATGCTACATTTTGTGTTTTTGTTGCTCTAACTGCAACAAATGCAAAATATTGTCTCATTTGGGTACTTAACGCATGCAAATACGTCCTCATACCGGAACAAATGAACAGGAAATCCCTCTTCCGCATTAAAAACAAATGTGTGTGCAGAGTAGACCGACATGGCAGAACTACAACATGAACAATGAAAGGGTCAATGTCTAGTGGTGACTATTAGGGAAAGGATGAAACTCAAATGAACCAGAAGAACATTTCTAATTTGCTTAACAGCAATAAACCATGTCTCAAGTGTATGTATTGTATTCTGAAGCCTTCTTCTATGATTCCTTGGATTAACTACCTTGTTTTGTTTCCCTTCCTAGCCTTTGGAAAAAAGATTGCACAAGCTGAAAGCCAAGCAATCTGTTGGAGTTGCTCAGTTATAGATGGCTGTATAACAACACTCCTGCAACCCAAACAACTTTTTAATCAAGTTAACATCTGCACCAAATCATCTTTTCTTTTGTTCAGCTGTTTTTCCCCCCACGTTTGCCTGTCTTCAGTCTTCTTCTCCTCTGCTACCCAACACACACATACGTACACCAACTCTCCTGATTCTTTTTTGTTATATTACTCAGTCCCTGGTAGAATGGCTCAATTGTTTTAGCCGAAGACAGGGCCCATAAAGTGCCATTAAAGATGTATCACCAGAGCAGCTAATGTTTTCTTATGCATTGCTGAAGCACCTCCAGGACCAGCAGAGTAAAAGATTCTTTTCCAGCCCATTTGAAGTCCTCCCTCTAACCTCCTTCCACCTCTGTGCCTCCCTGAGTGGCACCACTTTTTTTTTTTCCTTTTTCCTCCTCTGTCTTGCATGCCTATTAGTTTTTTTCTTTTTCTTCCCAATGAGTTACAGATCATTAACAATCTGCATCATTAATGAGGTTACAAAGACTCCACCAATCCAGTATGTTGAGGGGGAAACATTATTCTTTCATTTAGGATATTTGTTGTTCTGTTTGTATTGTGTCTTGAACTAAACGTGTATTCAGAGTAGGAAATACAGAGCAGATAAAAAGACAAACAAACAGGTTGAGTGAGAAATAAAAAAGGTAGAGGAAGATGGTAGATTCGGGTTTCGGGAACACTCTCCCAGAAAATGGCTGCATGGTGCTTGATTTCTTCGACACACATGAGTGACACACTGAATCATTCCTCATCATATTGTGTTCGCTTCAATGAGATCTGCAGTTTGTGGGCCGCACGCCTCATCCTCAATTATATTTAACAGCTCAAAATGAAATCAGGTATTTAAGACATGATGCAGCTGACAGTTTGTCGCTCCTTGCACAGTCTGTTCATTCTACCAGCTCAAGCAAAGGATTTCAGAAGTGTAACGCCCCTTTAATTTCGAATATATCATATTTTTTTGTGTGACTTGCACGGAAGATACAGTACATGGTTTAAAAAGGTTTGATTTTTTTGAATAAACAGGAGAAACTGAGCAAGAAACATAGTTCCTTTCTCTTCAACATCGTCCACAAATGTAGTTTTTTGTAGTTCATGTATTAGTAGACTAGGCTCAAGTCAAACAATCCTAAATTCTCTGTCACTGAAAGGGTTTCATAGCCATGTGTGACACCACGTGTCATAAATACCCAGTTTAAATGTATAAAAGCAGTAATGCAGCATGCATAACCATCCCCTTCTCCCTTTTGTTCTTTTAATTTCTCTGATTTTATTCAAATATGTTGGCGTAATAAAAATAAGATGTATTATTATAATAATCTACTCACTATTCATGAGTGTGAATGTATGTAACCCTCCAGGGAAAGTTTAGTTCCTGCCCCCATGGGCTTATCACTCAGCCCCACTGTACCTGGGGCTAATTTATAAAGGCTTGGCGAACAAAACCCCGACAAGACGCTGCGATTCAGTCCAATCAACACCTTGAGTCAGTCACTTGAGGTGACAACTGATGTGTGACACCGTTGTAAGCCCACTGAGTGTTTTGGTTTTTGAAATAGTTGGTATGAGTATGGTTTACTCAAAGAGAAGTGACTGAGGTCCACAATGTTTTGCTTTGTGTCACGTTTATTTGAGCCTTGTCTGCGTATTGCTGTTTATCCCTTTACGGTATCTGCTTTCAATTATAGTATACTCTCTGATCTTCATCTCAGGATCTCAAAAATCTTACCTTATCCGGTATATCACATGTCAATCGGCTTCCCCTTCTCACTGTGTCATATTATCAATCTCATATAGCCTATGTTCTCTACGTTGACTAAAATAAGTCTCTCAATCAGAATTTTCATCATTCTACAATCCAAGGATTACAAGCTAGTGTAGAGAAGATAATTTGAGAGAGGATAGCAAGTAAGCTCATGTGGAGTCACATCAGTCCTTATGGAACCATGTTCTCCTTTCCCGACAGACATGAGACGAGGCATGGTTTGGTGTGGTTGATGGGTCAGCAGCTCTCTGCACAAACAAACCAACAGATAAACAAGCAGCGAGGCCAGAAGGAAGTCAAGGATAGATGAAAACAGTAAGGGGACAACAGACGGGGTCACATGGGCTGTGAGATGGGAAATGATGAACAAGTACAAAGACAGAGAGAAATCAAAATGGAAATTAGGCCCATCTACAGAGTCATTTTACTAGGAGGGGCTGGAGAAACTATGGAGAACATTATGTCTCGTTAAAATACACAGAAATACATTTATGTAAGAAAACTAAATTAATATGCAAGTGTATGGATTTGTAAACATATAGCGTAGGTGAGGAAAACTTAAGCAACTAACAAAGCCAAATCAAACAGACAGGAGAGGGAAACTAACAAAATCCTAACAAAACACGCTGAATTTACACAGGTCGTGGGCCCTTTAAGACATCACAAGCAATCAGATAACTTTAAACTGAGGTAAGTGGGAGGAAGTTGAAAGAAGTAATAAATGAGAAACGTGTAGAGAAACAGGATAAAGGCGTAAGCAGCAAAGCAGATAAAACAACAAGCAGTTGAAGCAGCAAATAATAAAGAAGAGTGTGATTCAGAGATTGTGTGGAGGAAATGGAGACTGACAGGAAAATAGAGCAGTTGGAAGAAGCAGAAGCAGGATGCCAATGTGATGTCTTCATCTTACTGTTAAAGTTCACGTAAAGCAAATGCAGAGATTCTTACCTTCACACATTATAGTCAGAAAATAGTGGCTGAGAAGATGAAAAATATAACCGAATTAAAAAGTTATGGAGTAAAAACTGGGTTCTGTTTCGGTTCTTTTTAGGCATTTCTAAAATATGGCTCGATGATGCACTGGGGCCATAATTAGCATAACTCCTCCTAGAAGACTGTCACAATATGAAATCTGACACTGACACAGCGGTTTACCTGTTCACTTGTTGCGCTGCCTTTGGTTTGCTATCTAGCTGAGATGTCTTCAAAAATGACCTCGACGTGAAAACACAGCAAAGCTCTGCCAAATTAAAATTGATAAAGATGAGGAAGTGATATACAGAAGAACAATAGAAAGAAGAGCAGAAAGCTCATTAACCAAAGACTGTAATGAGGCAGTGTAATTTTTGCATACCAGTGCCTATTATCTCTTAACTAATTAGACACTTGCGGGTAGTCTGCTGGGGTAATCTGAGGTTGCTCTGACAGCCTGAAATCAAAGTGCCTGGCACGTATGAAATGTAAGGATACAGAGCGCATACAAAATAGGCAGGAGTATAAGTACCGGCGATGCACTGAGAATTTATCCAAGTGACACTGGTGCAGACATATTGACATCTACTTGTAGTATATTCTAGTACAGTCGAGCATACATAGTGGCAGTCAGCCCACCTCACCCTCCATGCGTAAAGTGAAATGGTTCTCGAAATGCAGCCCTTGTATTCAACTGGGGCGATGTGATGTTCCACAGTTTTCTACATAGAAATGATAATCATTGTGTCACAAAGTTGCAGTCCAACCCACACTGACAAAAAAAGATATTTGTAAACTGCACATAAGGGAGTATACAGCAACAGAAATTTTTTACAAAATGACGTGTACAGATTTGCATGTCAACACATTTTGTAACAGAAATTTTAAAATTACAGTTGTGGTGATTTCCTAGTAGGCTGAATATATAACTTATGGTTAGGGTTATGCATAAAAGGCACCTATACTCCAAGAACAATGTTTGGTTTCAACCTGGTTTGGATCTGTTGTCTGCTGCTTGTTGGACATTTTACTGCAATTCACTTTGTCACGTTTTTCATCCCCACCGTAAGCATTAAGTATCACATACTTTAATCTGTTTGTAATATTATTGGAGGTAGTTGCCCTCTGCAATGACACATGCAATCTTTCCATATCATCATCCTGATCATACTGATGAATACTGTCTAGCCCTGTAGGTTCCAGTTTGGTACGGTACAGTACTTATTTGTTGTGTTTCCATTAGGAATAGTACCAAAACAACCAGCCCCAACTTTTCCATTCTTTTGCACCCTTCCCTTGGGCTACCAGAGTAAAATGGTACGATACGGTCAGCGTGGAGCTAGAGCGGCACAGCCCACACCCCGCATTCCAAATAAAGGGTAAATGGTCATATTTATATAGCACTTTTCTAGTCTCAAAACTGCACTACAGTTTTGCCAGTCACATTCACCCACACTTTCATATAACACATCTATGTGCAAGGCATTTTCTATCAGTCATTTTCCATACCCATTCGCACGCTGCCGACACAGCCCCCAGGAGCAACGGTTAAGTGTCTTGCCCAAGGACACATCGGCATGTAGACTCGTGGAGCTGGGAATCTAACCCACATCCGCCTTGAAAGGCAACTTGCTCTACCACTGTGTTACTGTCGCCCAAATAAAGGTAAGGTGAAGTCCAAATGCAAGCCTGACCCAGGGCTATTCCGTTCCAAACCATACCATACTGTACCACACCAAACTGTAAACTGTACAATGAAGGAAACACTTGATGCAATTCACTGCCATAAAAATTCTATCCAATTAAATACAATTTTATTTGTATGGCACCTATTCATAGCACACATTATCTCACTTGGCAACAGTGGTGAGGAAAACTGCATATTGTATTTCATATTCTAACTAATTGAATTAAAATAGACAATAATCACACTGCAATTAACTGGTGTCATTTTCTTTTCATATATTACCTTGCAACCAAAGGCTCCTGCTCCCTTAATACATTACATGGACCACACCTGTTAAATATTGAATTCAGGTGTTTCATTCAGGCTTTGAGCTAGGCCCCTTATCTCCAATTAAGCACATTCGTAAAGCTTCAGCATACCAGGACATTGTGAATAATGCTATGCTTCCAACAGTTTGAGGAAGGCCCTTTTCTATTCCAACATGACAGTGCCCCGGTGCACAAAGCAAGGAATACAAAGACATGAATTTTAGTTTGGTGTGGACGGACGTACAGAGTCCTGACCTCAATGCCATTGAGCGCCTTTTGGATGAACTGAAACAGAGATTGTGAGCCAGGCCTTCTGACCTCATAAATACTCTGCAGAATGAATGGGGACAAATTCCCATAGAAACACTTCACAATCTTGAGGAACATCTTCCAAGAATTGTGGAAGCTGTTATAGCTGCAAAAGGGTCAAGTCATCTCCATATTAAAGTGCTGTTTATTTATTTTAATATGTCATTACAGTCCCTGCTTTTGTAATGGTCAGGCGTCCGACTACTTTCAAATACAAATACTATCATAGTCCCATACAGTGGATGTTTTTGTTAGACAATCATGCCTGGGGTAAAGCCTGGAGCGTGCCACGCATCATGATTCTTTCAATCAAGCATGGCTCCTTGATATTATGGCGACATTTCTTTTTATATTACTAATATTTGACATTTAGTTACACAGCTGACTTTCTGACAAAAATAAACTCCCTGAGGGAGAGCCGGCCACATGAACAATGGCTAAACATCTGCACCGAGACATTTATCTCCACGGAGGGTGCAATTTACTGACAGGTCAGCCACACACTGAGTGACGATTAAGTATCTTGTCAGATAGTCAGCCCCGGGGACCTCAAGGGCAGCTGGCCATACATGAACAACTACCACGGCACGGACTGTTGGACTGAAAATAAAAGGCCAGATTTTACTCAGTAGGTTTGCGCCAATAAACTCCACATCACCAGATTTTTTCCTCTTCACTGAGGTTCATCAAACACAAAAGCTGTATTAGTCATTTTTAATCAAGTGTGAAGAAGAAAAAAAAATGCCCATAATGATAAACAGACAAGTAACTCCATGCAGCTTTATTGTTACTTTAGCTCATCGTCCTGGTCTAACAGCCTACAATGGTTTTGCTTCAATCTTCCTGCTGCTCACTCACCTCAAATTGAGATTTAATTTAACTTTTTTTTTTCTTTGTTAATAGAGATAGAAAAATTATGAAAGCCATTGTATTATCTTAGTTTAGGCCCATATTATGGATTACTTACGTCATTGTTGCGTAACATTTATTTTTATTTTACAATCTTATGTCAATAGCCGGCCGATGTAGACAAGCGATCGTTTGCTATCGTTTACTTTTCAATAAGCCGTGGTGTGTGATAACTGTCAGCTGAATATGTCCGTGGTTGTGGTATTTGTATGAGTATCATCTTATAACTAACTGACAACCTAATAACTTGACTGACAAACAGATCGTAATAAATAATCGTGTCTTCTTCTTCTTTTTTGGAGTTGACAGACCGGACGCATCTTTCGTGTTATTCTGCCCCCCACAGCCTGAAGACGTATCTGCATTTAAGGGGTGTCCCATTTCTAAGTGACAAAATAACCCTCAACACTTGGTTTTGAGGGCCAGTTAAGATTAAGGGTTGAGCTTGAGGGTTAAGATTGAGGGTTTAAATAGGAATTGGAATTGGCCCATAATCTTAGGCCCCTGACTCACTTAGCTACGGCTCTGCAGCAAACGTGCAGTGCGCTGTTCACAGTCTGACTCACGCACAGGGAGTCTGCTGCGGTGGCTCTGCATCCCGGCACAGAGAGGAGCGACTGCACTGCCCCCCGACTGAAGGTGAAGTCAGTTTCCCCAGGTTCACACTACACAGTTGTAGCTCGCTGGATCATATTGATTTGATTAGCTACGCAGTAGACCTGCTATAAAACCACTTACAATGAGTTAAACCAGGTGATCATCCGTTACTTTTCTAACTGGGAAAATAACAAATACAATAGCATAGACAGTTAAACTGTTAAACATAAACTGTTGTGTGTAATAAATATCTTCTGATTTTAGATGTGTTATACGCATTAGCTACATGGCCCTACAGTGTCGTGATGCAAGGATAACCAGAGCTTCTCACGTCTTGACTATTGCAGGAAAGAGTAGCTGGAGAGAGCAGAACAATGAAAAGGAGAGCGAAAAGTGGGGATATTGAAAGGGTTTTTAGTAAGAAAAGTGAGAGAAAGGAAGAGAAGGAGGGAAATAAAGGAGAAGATAGTGAACTGGAGAGACCAGGAGGCTCAAAGCAGAAGAAGACCACAGAAGGAGATGAACAAATAAGGGAAGGAGAAGAGGATGTGAGGGATGAAGAGAAGGAGGCTGCTACAGATTCAGAAAGTGAGACAGAGGCAGGGAGTGACATAGAGGCAGATGGTCCTCAGCCTTTTAAGTTTCTTATTATTTTTGATCATTGCACTTTTTATATTATATTTTCATTTTGCTACAATTTATTTTACATTTGGGGATTCTTGCGTACTGTCCTCCCATGCCATCCTGCCAAGACCTCTTGTCACCACTTTGCCACCCCATGTAGAATTTTCTAGATCCACCACTGCTTTGTGACTTCAGCTTCTCAGTACCGTGATTCCTAAAAGGTTGAATAACTGCCAGCTATTGAACGTTAAAATTCTGCAGCCATAAAATCTAAATAAATCCAGGTGGCCTGATTATCATGATAGTCATAAGAGGGTTAAAAGAAACTGGACTTCACTTGCAAACTCATGCTTATTTTTTTCAGTCGTCAATTATAATAGCCTTGAACCCACCATCCTAACAGAACACATGCTCACATCAGAGCATCAATGAAATGTGTGTTAAAATCACTCGACATCTCTGATTTGACAGCAATTAGAGTGCATCTCTCTATATGAAGTGATGTAATAAGGCGGCCATCGTGGTATTACACGGCATGGATGTTGCCTATATAGCACACACAGACAGGAACAGGAGATATTTACGAAAGCACTGCTAATATTAGTATGCTGCCTGAACGACACAGATGCCCTAAAGGAAGTGTTACTTCTCACTCTCCGAGCCTCTTGCACAGAAAGATGGCAAGGATATCAACGCCTCGCTCAACACATTTGCATAGTGATCCTAATATCTGATGTTCCTCTGGCTGCTATTGTGTTCACTTTAATAAAAAATGGTTATAAAATCCAAATGCTTATTTCATTCCCTGAGGCCAGGTTTCTTCTTTTCAAGATACTAAGAGACCCACTTGAACCCGTGCCTGTGTTTTTTGTGTCTATTTTTTCTTTCAGAGGTTCTTTGTAGTAATAAGAGGGATGTGACGGAGAGGGGAAACGAGTGTCAGCTGTGTTTAACAAGACTTAATAGGACTTGGAGTTACAGTCCCACACTTCAGGTAGCACTAAATGATACTGATGTAACTGACAGTATAAAGTGATGAGTTACATCCAATGGCAAACAGGCTGTAGAGTGAGTGGGTGGCTATATAATAAGGTGATCGTAAAATGGAGAGATCAGCACACATGGTTATGAGTTCATCACCATGCAAACACACTGAAAGTCATTGTTACACACAGATAAAAACACAGTCAAACACTACTGTCTAAAATCACACAACCCATTTTTTGTCTCTCACAGACTCACACTTTTTTAGCTTTGTCCAAAAAAAAAAAAACACCATAGTGAATAAGTAATGAGAAGCCACACTGGACTAAATTATATCAGTTATCCAAGTGTTTAACTTTTCATAAATTCTTGGGGAATGAGAAAAAAAAGCCCAAACCTCAAATTTATGTTTTCTTTATGCACAGTTAAGTTCAAATATCCCCAAGTTCGTCCATTCAGCTGCGTCTCAGTACCATGGTGTGGCATTCAGATCAGGATTGTCTTACTGTGAGTGCACATGTATTTAGGCGCGTGTCCTCTCATTCTGAAAATGAACACATAGTAAGGGGAAATCTGCCCAGGTTTCCCTCACTTGTGCTTATTATTGGTTTCAAGTTAAGGCGAGGGAAAGTGCTCACTTAAGGATACCACATTATTGATCAGGATGTGATGCTAAACAATGATGCAAACACAGTGTGTATAGTTGTGTGTGTATATACACTTTTCTACACAAGAGCTTCAGTAAATAACATTATAATAATGCTACAAGCTTGAAATGTGATTATCCCCAGAATTTAAATTTTGTATTATATTCAAAATATGTCATTGATCTTTTATCTTATGTCTTGTTTTCACCATAAAAGGGCCAGAAAATGTCCTGTGAATAAGTGGTTTTGCCCATTTTTCCAGAATAACTTTCAATATCTGGCAGTTATTTACAATTTACTGCATGTTAAAATTGTGTCTAAACAATTTAAAATGAAGAAACGCAAACTGACTGAATTTTTTTTTTTAAAACTGTAGCTGTACATGAACACCAGCTTTTGTTAAATATAACATTTGTTTGAGTCATCTCAATGTCCAAAAAGAGGCCAAAAAATATCTGCAGATATTCTCCAACTCTCTCCTGCAATAGTGCGAGTAAAATTACTGTAATAACCACAATTGCTTTGACGTTCAACTTCTCAGCTTACAGAAACAGTTGGAATGTTTCCAGTAGCACAAAGCGTTGTGTAACTACAGTAATGCAAAGTGTGCTTGCGCAAACGTGTTGTCTGTGATACTCTCTGTGTTAAAGTATGAGAGGCCGTTTGAGAAATAATTCAGTCTTGCGCTCACGTTACATCATACTCTCTCACAAACACTATCACGCTCTCTCACAAACACTATCATAGTCATATACATTTATTATCATACTCTCTCACAAACACTATCAGTCGCACACATGTATTATCATACTCTCTCACAAACACTATCAGTCACACACATTTATTATCATACTCGCTCACAAACACTATCATACTCTCTCACAAACATTATCATACTCTCTCACAAACACTGCTATAGTCATGTACATTTACTATCAAACTCTTTCATGCTATTATGGATGCAACAACGTCATAGTGAATGTTTGAGAGAATGATATGCAATGTATGCGAGTATAGTAGTATGTTGTGAGAGAGTTTGATTGAAACGGAAGTCAACTCGAATTTCCAGTTTCTAATTGGCTTATCAGGATGTCTCTCCAGCCGGATCTCAAGGACAGTGTCTTGACTCTTCTAGAACACGGACGATGAGAAAATGCTGCGGACCTTCAGACCTTGAGCAACAGGTGTATCAGGGCGGAGTGGATACTCTCCTGAGGCTGCACTCACGGCCGCGGACACAGTTTACAACAAAATCCAGCGATTTTATCTGATCACGGGCAGAGTGCAGCGGCTCTTCACAGAATGTGAGTGGAATGATGCTGCATTCAATACAACTCGGGAAGAACAAAAACGGGAAACGCTGTTTAATCCTCAGATATGCTACGGGGCAATTCGGACGTTACAGGCGGCAACCTGCCACAGGACACTATCACGGCAGTCTAGAACGACCAAGAGGGAGATCAATGTGCCATAACTTCAATCACAGCCTCAATTCAGAGGAAAAAATCAGGACTGGTTGACCCGTGTTTCCGAGTTGTATTGAATGCAGCGTCACCCCACTCACATTCCGTGAAGAGCCGATGCACTCTGCCCCCCGGAGTTTGTTGTAAACCGAGTCTGTAACCGCAAGTGTTTCATGTGGCTGACGGCTGTCAGATGTACAGCAGCCTCAGGAGAAGATACACCTGTTGCTCCAGATCTGAAGATCCGTCGCATTTCCTCATCGACCACGCTACATGAGGGCTGTTGATTACAGATTGAACTTTCTGACATCGTTGTTATCACATCGGAAGAGGTTGAAATGTTAAAAGGTCGACCATTTTCACAATACTGCATCCAGAGGAGGCGGGACATTGTCCTCGAGATTCGGCTGGAGAGACATGATAATAAATGTAAGAGAGTATGATAGTGTTTGTGAGAGAGTATGATAGTGTTTGTGAGAGAGTATGATAGTGTTTGTAAGAGAGTATGATGGTGTTTGTGAGAGATTATGATAGTGTTTGTAAGAGAGTATGATAGTGTTTGTGAGAGAGTATGATAGTGTTTTAGAGAGTAAGATAGTGTACGTAAGAGAGTATGATAGTGTTTGAGAGAGAGTATGATCGTGTTTGTAAGAGAGTATGATAGTGTTTGTGATGTAACATGTGAGCGCAAGAATGGATTATTTCTCAAACGGCCTCTCATATTAAAGGGTTAAATAAATAGAAAAAGAGTGTTGTTAAACTTTTTGACAGAGCTATGCACAAAACCTTCCTGCATAATGCATATGCATGACAACACCACCTGGCTGATTTTGTATGTCACAGTTGTGCAGCTCTCCTGAACAACACATATGCCAGTGTGTTCAATCCAGTGGCCAGAGTGGCAGCTCCAAGGTTTGGGCTGATCAGCGGGCGTTGTGCCCTTCATGGTCATGACAGATGGAGCGAGTAGAGACTCAAGGCTATTACAGACAACAGGGAGGAAATGTCAGGAAAAAAAAAGAGAGTAAGAAACAAGACCAGGTGGGAAAATAATTGAAAACAATGAGTAAGACTAAAAAGAAGAGAGACAAGATTGAATTCAAGGTAAATAAATGTGAAAAGAGCAAAAGAATGAGACACAAAGAGGCAGAAAGAAACAGACAGACTGGAGACCAAGGATAAAGAAATGGAAAAAGGAAGTGCGCAAGTAAAAAGCAAGAGGGAATGAGAGACTTGGTAAACAAAATGGGATTTTAAAGATGGCTTTTAAAAATAACCCAATGGGGCTCGGCCTCATGTGAAGCATGTTGTAATGGTAAATTGAATCCAGGACGTTCACATGCACTGTTGTTTGTTGCCACCTCTGATCTGAGCAGATTAGTCTTCAGAAGTGGTTCGCCTCCAGTATGCCTCCCACAGCCGTGAGGATGGAATGACCGAGAAATAATTACTTTCTGCTTAGTCGAAGAAGAAGAAAAAAAATACAGATGAAGGCAGATAGAGAGAGAGCGAGAGAGAGAGAGAGAGAGAGAGAGAGATAGAGAGAGAAAGAGAGGTAGAGGCAGGTGATGTGGGTATCAGGTCAATGGCACAAACAGACACTGGAGCCAATAAATCTAGAGCTGAGAGCTTTCACACCAATCAAATCCTATTATGAACAATATCCTGTTGGGCCCATTACCAAGATGGAATATCATTATGAGGTCTGCTCAGAAAAAAACAAAACAACAATAGCATTTCAACTGGTAAAAAATAAAATAATAATATAAATAATAATAAATAAATATTATGGCTCAACAATTACCTTTGAAAATGTATAAAATTAACCTTTCAGGGCACATGTGTGTGTATACATACTGTACTTAGTGTGACCTGGCCATGATCAGATCTCATCAGATACTGTATGTTTTCAGATAGGTTGTTTGAATACGACTCATCTTTTACATTATCATCGTAATCTTTCATGTGTATTATATGCATTATTCAAGACCAAACACTGCATCATACCAACAGTGTAATTACAACACAGCACTATATGTCATGATGTGATTACAAATCGCACAGGTGCACAAGTCTTCCCTGTCTGTGAGAATCAGTACACAATCACACATCTTTTTTATGTGAACACATCAGGGAGGCTTTGGGAATCTCTTTCCCTGCCCTTGTGTTCTCACCAAAACCCCTCTAGCTTTCTTTCTTACTTTCTTGTGTGGCCTTTGTCCTCCCTTTACAAATCCTGCATGTGTCTCACCTCACAGTTCCAGACCGGATCAGTATTTTCATGCCATGTCCAATTTACCGTAAATGCCTAACAGCTCACCCACTCAGGGTGGAAAGCCACTGAACCCTTTCGCCCCAAGCTTTGGTCTTCACCCAACACTTCAGCAAGGATTTGTGTCACAGTCAACACATGACTACTATGTGCAAAGCAGAGAAACAATGGAACATAGCAGACGCTTTAGGTTTAAATCCTTCTGAAAGATTAATCATGTAACTGGTAATATGTGAATTGTCTTTAAAAGTTTTTTAAATTGCATTCACTCCTGCAGTGCGGGGCTAGTGCCTGTTAAGAAATAAACATTTGAATGTCATGATCAGTCATTTGTTTGTTGATTAATACAGAATAAAGTCAAATTCTCCATTATCCAGATGTAAAATATCATTACTATTTGGACCCACTGGAATGAGTGTGTTAACTCTGAGATAACTCAGATAACTGAGATAACTGGTTAGCACTCTTGCCTTTGCAGCAAGAAGACCCAGGTTTGCGACCCAGTTTGAACGAGGGCCTTCCTGCATGGAGTTTGCATGTTCTCCGTGTGTGTGTGTGGGTTTTCTCCCATGGTCCCAAAACATGCAATATGGGGATGAGGTAATTTTGTGTGAGGGTGAATGGTTGTTTGTCTCTAGGTGATGGACTGGCGATCTGTGCAGGGTATGTCTTATGTCAGTTGGGATTGGCACCAGCGCCCCCCTGTGACCCTCACGTGGAAGATAAAGTGGTCGAAGATGAATAAGGTAGTGTATTATCAAGAAAAGTAGCAATGCAGTTTCCTGCCACACGGGGCAACGCTGCATTAAGTTATAGAGCAGCTCTTCAGTTGTAAGACGATTAATTGAACAACATTACCGAAATATTTATCACTGCCCTTCAGCTATCCAGAGTGCAACTATATGCCACTGATAAATAAACAACGCTAAATGACACTTACATAGGCATTTTATCCATATTTTGCCTTGCTATAAGGAGTGATGCTTCCAAAATTCACACAAGTGAAAGACATGTAATAGGTTTTTGATACTTAAGAAGTATCTCTTTTTTTTTTCATTCATCTGTGACCTTCCAAAGGGCCCCATTATGTTTGACTACTGTGACATTTCCATATACTTTCAGAGCCTGTCAACACGTCTGCCACAGTGCAAGGCTTCCTGTCAGCATAATGACACTTTTATCTGTTCATCTTTTCATTTATTTATGATGATGACAGTGTAACGGCACATGCTCAGCATGCTCAGAAATCATAAGGGGACTAATTAGGAGGCATTTTGGTTCGGGGGTTGAGGCGCGACCCACTCACACAATTTACACGCCCCACAATTTGGTTAATATTCAGGTAATGACTTGCAAAGTGTATGTGTGTGGTACTGGCGAGGACTTATTGCTGCCACCCAACACGATGCTGTGATGGGGGCATGTTTAAAACCTGGCAAACCAGCCTTGGCACCTGGCACCCCGGTCCCTCACCAGCCTCAAGGTCATCAAGCTTGGCATGCTGCACTGAAAAGCTGGAGGGGAGAGTGTGCGAGGCATCCCTGAACAGTCATGATGGGCTGCCATGTTGTAGCAGGGCTCCCTCTTTGCCTGCAGCAATCTAAATCCTTCCATTTATACACACACACTCGACTTCAGCTGTTCTCCTTGAACAAGGTAACACGGCGCTTGGTATAGAGATCGAAATAAACAAACAGAGTGATGGAATTGAATACAGCAGGACTACAATTCTCCCAACTGATGCTGGACAAAACAAAAATGGAAAAATTGTGCAGAATTATTTAATTGCATAGTTAATGAAGTAGATTCATGCACCCCCATTTCCCCATTTTTTTTTGTATTCATCACTCTCCATGTAACATCTGTTTTCTTGACTAAATGTTGTTTACCTCTGCGAATAAGATTGTTTTGATGTGGGTGCATAAATTTGTTGTGGTTAAAAAGGGGAAAACCTGTAATAGTTTGTCATAAAATGCTCCAATTCAAGATGGCAGCACTATTCAAAAGATATTCTCCAGTCTTCTAGACACAAAAGTCAGTTAAGTACCACTTAATCCAACGTCACAACACCTGTGATACAAATCAAAGATATAAAGCACACTAGGTTAAACATTTTAAAAAATCATGATCATTGAGGATGCACTTAAGTAATTTTTTTCATTTCTTATTAATTGAGAACACCTCAGGCTCAAAGATTTCCAATCGTTTGAACAAAAATGGTTCATTTGCTTCAATTATAGAGCTTGTAAAATGAAACAGCAATTAGGAGTTAAGGGCAGCTAAAATAATAAAACAGGATTTTGATGAACAGCAGTTCTTTCGAGAGTGAAAGCAATGACTTCCTCATAGGTGTGATCTCTATTTTTTTGTATTTATTATTTATTAATATTATATTATTAACCATCGTTTGTCTCTTTTCTTCATGAAGGAATTTTTATTATCCTGTAATTTTCTGTGACAGAAGATAAACATTAAAATGGTTATGTTGTTGTCTGTTGAGAGATGTTCACAGACCTAAACTGTGTGAAATAAACACAACATAAGAAGAATTTGCAATTAACAGGTTTTTGTTTTTCTTCCTTTTTCCCTTTAAAAACAATCTCCATATTTATTGGAATGGAATAAATGTTGCCCTCCTATTGACATTGTAAAATGTTATGTTTGTAAGACTACTTAATTTAATGTGTTGCCAGTGATGGAGACTTTAATGATTAAAGGTCTGAGGAGCCTACTTTCTGAAACACAGTGTAAAGTAGAAAGGTGAATAATAAAGGATGGTTAAATTATTGACTGGGACATGACAGGACTGTGCCCATAGGGGGCACTTCATCAATATCTTCCATACAATTTAACCCTGCTGCTGCCAGGACGTGCCTCCACATACTGTAAGCACTCCCTGAACGATGTTCCACACTCACACTGTCTCTGACACACGCACACACTCACCAGCACTGACACAGGCAGTCCCCCCACCCCCAGCAATGTAATGCATTATTGAAGACGGGGTGTCACCGTGTTCCACAAGGCTTATAAAGCATATTCTCCATTACCACCGTTGTGAAAGCACCAGTGCCCTAACACAATGCAAATGACTTGTGTTATCTGGACTTGGATGAAGCCAAATATCTTTCTTTTAAGCGAAGTACAAGCTGGACAGATATCTCCATCACTGCTGTGAGTGCAAAGGCAAAGCGACAAGCATTTTCTTTGGTTCCAAAGGAGGCTGTCAGTGAGTCTTCCAGCTTGACTGCATGTATTCCCTCCATTAGCTGCACTGCCAGCTGAACTGGAGTAAGAAGGCAAATCCCAACAGTAATCAGTCAACAACAAAGGGGATGCTATATTGTTTAGACTTGGGGCCTCTGTGCAAGCTATGTGGATTGTAAGGTTGTCCCCCCGGGTGCCTTTCTTCAGCCAGGTTTTGCCGTGCGCTTGCCGGCTGAAATATTGGACAGGCTCCTGGATTTTTTATGTCTCCACAGGCATATATGCAGAGCTTAGCACCTTGTAATGTCTTTCAATCTATCAAAGGCTGGAAGGGGGGCATTTCGCACACGGACATTGTTTGTTTTACAACAGCAGCCATTGTAAAAGTCCCTCTATTCTGCATTAGCAGAGAAAAAACCCACTGTGTTGTTAACAGTGATTGAAAGAGAAGGCGGTTTATTTGACGACCGGCAAACAAAACATTCTCTGTAAAATGACGGTTGCCAAAATGTACAAGTCAGGAAAAATATTTCACATTTAACATTATACGTCTATGCTACGTCCCATCAGAGGCAAGTCTACATCAAGCCAACTTGCATGTACTATATTTCCAACATTGTTTAACTGTTGATATGCAGTAGACTTATATACTTGTTAATGTACAGGCTGTCAATAGATTCAAAATAAGTAATCAAAGTCACATTATGATTAATCGCGATTAATCACAAGTAAAAGTTTGCTTTTCTGCGAATTACTAAATTAATGAGTAATCAGAGTGTGAATTTCAGACTCTTTTTAAACACAGAACTGCTTAGCTATGTGATTTCAAACAGACTCAGGCATATTAAGTGATTATAAAGTACTTAAAATAAAGGCTCAACATTGCTGACTGCCATACAACAAGAATGTGTGTTAAGATAACAACAAAAACTCCAACTGAGAATGTCCTTAGAAACTCAAAGAAAACGAAAGCAGTAAGCCATGAAGGGTAGGTGTTCAAATAGAAGTCTCCGGGCAGCTGCCAGCATATTATGGGCACTAACGGTGCTTGTAGTGGTTAGTGTGCCACTTACTTTCCACTCGTTGGCGATGTTGAGGAATTCCTCCGACAGTCCTATTTAATAACATCATTTTTGTGAGGTTTAATTAACCCCGTATAGAACAAAATAACTATACAGAAAACTAGAAAAGCACTCGGAGAGCACAGACCTCCACCAAGGCAGCTCAGACAGCTAGTGTTGTAACCAGTTATAGCGTTATGATTAGTTAATATTTTACAGTTGTGTGTTAGATAAATATTGAACTCAGGGACAAGGCTAATATGGATAAACATGTGTTGGTTTTTCCCTGAGAAGGTGAATATTTAAATGAAACAGTTTGGTACAAACAATTTGTAGAAAGTTACAGCGCTTTCTATGGCTTTTAACCATGTAACATCTAAAACACTACACTTGTTGGGAAAAGGATCTGGCTCAGTAAATATGATAATATAATGTTACCAAACACAATGTGTCCATCAAAAAGGAAAGCTGAGTTACTGGAGAACACATTTCCCAGCACTCGAAGCAGAACCTACCAAAACAAACTGTTTACATGTGGCTCAGTGTGTCATGAAGTAAAGGACATTTGGTCTCAACAGCAATGCTCTCCTCACAACACAACGTCTGTGGTTGACATTAATTACGGGGAGCATTCAGTAACTGAAGCTGCTGTAAAAAAAACTCATAACTATATAACTTCATAAATACCTGCTTTCATTCAGATACTTTAATCAGATAATAATTATTTTATAACATAGTATTTTTTTGCATATGAAGCAATTGCTCTTCTTTAATCAGTTTGTTTGAGGGAATATAGTTTTGTAGATGTTTAGCACTCACTGCTCCACACTGGACCCTGGGAGCAGGTTTTGCCTACTGATGGATAAGACTGGCGGCACCTTTACAATAGTCCAAAACTGATTTATTGCCCACAAATATGTCACATGGCGTTAAAAACAATAGCATAAAACCAGCAAAATTGCCATTGGCGGGAACGACGGAATGAGCAAAATCATTCACACACCACCGGGTGACACATCTCACACCTGTGCTTGTTTCAGCAAGCCCGGCTTGTTGATGAGCGTAAAGACAGATACTGGGATGTCACAGCACAACTTTGCTGTAAAAGACTGGAAGCTGCAAGCGTCTGCACCAACTGTGAATGAAACTGAAAAATGCCACCGTTATAATAATATACGAGTACACGCAAGAAATGATTTGCTTCTTCTTTAATGGTGTTCCTTTGTTGCCCTTTTATTCTACACATAACGATGAAACAATATTTTCTGAATTTAAATAGTTTCTCTTAATTGCACATGTTCATTCCGTGATTTAACATTTCAACATCAATCATTGCACACAGTATTTTGTTTAAGACGAAAAGATGTGGTAGAGAACTACCGCAGAGATTATGTTGGGTTTTTAAAATATGCAATTTACAACATGTCAGTGTGACTCTTTGAAAAAGCTGATGGCAAACCATTAGACTGAGTCTCTTCAGATGCACAAATCC
The DNA here is from genome assembly GCF_963457635.1 of Microchirus variegatus. Lineage (NCBI taxonomy): Eukaryota > Metazoa > Chordata > Actinopteri > Pleuronectiformes > Soleidae > Microchirus > Microchirus variegatus. The sequence goes on from NC_139805.1 coordinate 10,850,140, forward strand.
TATTGTACCGTTCATCCCGCACTATGAGATGAACTAAATTAGTGTTTTTGCTGCAGACACACAACTCACACAGCCTCCACTGTAATTACTGAGGCATTTGAACATCAAGCTAACTCTATGGGCTATGAGATTGTGGTTACAGCATCTACCAACCGTCTGCACGTGGACTGCTTTGTTACTTCCATCCTTGGCACGCTGCCTTGCGTGCATCAGGAGTTACAAGGCACCGGCCATTTAAATACACCATGACTAAACAGCATGCAATGAAAGCCCATGTCTCGTTGCCTGTACAGACAGCTTATCCCTCAACCTGTGCTTACACCGTAACATGTCATCATCCTCACTTTCCCTCCCTCTCTCTTTCTACATGTGCCAGAGTGATAGGAATCTCCCCAGGCTCCTTCATCCCCTCTGCCGGTATCAGGATTTACATTGTCTGCTTTTGTCTGCTATTCCCTCTCACATATTTCGGTATTTGACGCTCCTGCTCGGGACTCCTTTGGGCCTTGTAGCCAAAGGCTGCCTCCAGACAGCACCCAGGAGAAGGACAGGAGAGAAAAGAAAGGGAGGGTTAGAGAAACGAGCCACAGACGGCGTAGAGCTTATCGGCTCTGAACACCCGAGTGTCTGCACGTCCCCATATGCTGTGTATATCGGTGGCTCTATCTGTGTTTATTAAGCAGCAGGGAAGCCTTCTTTTTTTTTTGCAAGGCAGGCAAAGGCATTTGAGTGCACGTGTGTGTGATGCAATAGCAGGGAGGTATTAATGTAGCAGTCACAAGGAGACTACAGAGCTACCCTGCCTCTGATGAAAAGATGTTATTAAAGAGTCAAACTGAAATTAGACCACATTGCTGATATAGCGCTTGTAATGAAGGATTTATATTTTGCCATTAAGAACCGCCTATTCAAATGGTAATAGCTCTTAACTTTTCACTCTGTCAAATCAACTCATATTTGCTCCATAACAGATGTGTTTTCACATGGGCGTATGGGAGATTTAACAAACAAAGTGATAATTGATTACAGGAAGATCACAGCCCCAAAAATTTCCTTCACATTTCCTCAGTAATGGCATATTTCTGACAGTCAACGTTAAACGGTGGATGAGACTGATAATGTGAAGCTGTCTCGTCGAATCACACAAACGAACAAATGAGTGAGCGCGGTTCAAATATTCATACGTCTGGGTTTAACAAAACAGTGGTTACTTTCATATTCTGCATGCGTGATGTGTTCCTCAGGGGCTGCAGTCACAAATTGAAAAATGAGATACGCAGTTGATGACATGCTTCTGCAGATAAATTATGCAGTGGCGTTGGTCTACATTTTTCAGCCCATGGTCCAGAGTGTCTGACGTTTAAATCCATCATCAGAATCCATGTAGGTTGGTGGTTTTCTTGGGTAAACACACCTATGACCCTTTGTGTGCTGGTTTGTCTGCTTGCATGTCGCAACACAAAGCCCTGTATCTTGGTACCAAGAGGCTGCCAACTTGTATTTTTATGCTTAAGGCCCACTTTACATTACGCTTTTCGCGACAGCGGGACCGGTGACAGCGGGACCGGCGACAGCCGGAACCCCGTGTAAAGAGAATTCCAGCTGTCGTAGTCCCGCTGTCTTCAAAATTTCTCCCGACAACTGCGAAGTGGTCGCCCAAGAACTCAGCGGGAGTCCCCGACAAACTTCAAAGTGCGTATAAAGAGAACGCGTCGGGCTCGCGACAGCGGGAGGTCAGGGCCGCCGGAGGACAGGGTGTCCTGTCCTGCCAGATTTCCAGGCGATTCGTCTAAAGACGTCACGACAGCGGCGTCACGACAGCAACGTCCCGCCACCGGGAAATTTCGCCGCTGTCGCGAAAAGCGTAATGTAAAGTGGGCCTAACTTTTCAGAGTAAGATTTGGCAGAGGGGGGATGACCTAGGTTGAACATGATCTATTTGAGATACGCAAAAGAAGTATAGAAGTATAGTTTTTTAAGGGAGCTTAAAAATGTAATATACTACCCATGTTATGTTTGTATAAGAGTATTATTCTTTTGAAATAAGAGAATGCATGAATAGAGAGAGAGAATTGTGAAAAAGTATTTACGTCGTTTCTGGTATGCAAAGGCCACCATAGTTCCCTAACACACTTTGCAGTCTTATCATTAGATGTCACTAATTCTTACACACTGGACATTTAATGTGAAAAAGACACAATGGGTAGTATATTTTTTCCACAATGGGCAGACAGGATGATAACATCAGCTTGCAAATAAATTAATGTCTATTGTGCGAACTAGTTTTTTTTTAATTCTGTACCTATTTGAAGTTATTCGAATTTCCTGGTAAAACTATTTTTATATATCTCTCATGGCAATGCTGCCATGTTTCCTAATGCCAACATTACTTTGCATTCTGCAGTATTATTGTGACTATAAAAAATGATGATGGATGAAAAATGTATCGAAATTAACATTTAAAAGGTGAAAAATAAAGCTTTTAGGGGTTCTTTATGGTTTAACATTTTACTATTGTTGCACACCACATCCCAGTCAGTGATGGGCGCAGTTAAGTGTTTATAGCTGTGTTTAACTGTCACCATATAACAGGTTTGCCATGATTTGTTGACAGATGTCACAGTGCATGTTCACGTCACGGTAAAAATAGTGCTTTCATTTTTGTTAAGTTCCTCCGAGCGTCACGTGTCATTGCAGTTTGAAGCCCGAGTAATGATCTCCACTGCCTCTTGTGTTTTCAAGTTTAGTATTGATCATATTCATCAAACACCCACACAGCAATTAAGTCTTTGCCCATTCACAGCTGCAATGACAACGCTGTTCCTAAGAATCTCATCATTGCTTTGTGAATGTCAATTAATCACAGTGGGCACGAGAAAAGCCAGTCACAGCTGGTGGGAACACGGTGTGTAAATCTATTTTGTCTGTGAAATCAGCCGATAGTGTAAAGCGGCAGCCAGGCCGCGTAATCAGGTGATTTACGCTGACATGCGCCCGTGTCATTGTTCCTGCGACAACACCCGAACGATCTTGACTCATCCCTCTTCCCTGGCATCCATGACTTGTAGCTGGAAATTTCCTCAATCAATCTGTTGGATTCCTGCATTGTGCAGAGGTGAGCAAGACAAATAGCACAGAATGCTATTCTATCACCTGCATGTGTGTTTTTTAAAAATGAGCTCCTATGAGATTCATCCCCTTTCTAAAAGTCGACCAACTCCCCACCTTTGGCTGCAGCTGGGCTGCTTCTGCTAATAAAACACATACTCGCCCTTAATGCAGATTGAATTGTACAGGATGCCTCTGGGATATTGTCCCCTGTCGCTTGTTCTTTCATGTTACGAAGCAGGTTAAAGGTAGATTGTTAATATACTGTGATTCATAAAGGCCATTGTTACAGGTGCTGCAGTGCGACTGCACTGACATATGGCATATGGGGGTGTTTTTTTCTCATAATGAGATATTGTGCTTTCTGTATGGTTTGAAGCAATAGGATTTTACGTATGGAAAGAGATACAGAGGTGGGAGGCAGGAGAACAAGAGGAGTTGGCGTGTGTGAGGCCCAGGATAGCAATTTCCTATTATGTAGGCTGTCAACGTTGGGGAACACTTGGGGCATGACAGCCAAAAGCATGTGATGTGCTACATGATTTTAGAGCAACAATACAATCTGCTGTCATTTTCGGGAGACGGGTCAGCAGTTGGTATGTTTCCCATATTGTTGAGCTGCCATGCAGTGGCGAGGTGAAGTTGAGGCTTGTGTGCATGTTGTTGTTTTGGAATAAGAGTCACCCACGATATGGAGGTTTTTGATTGCCACAGATGTTGCAAGTTATGGAGCCGCAGACATGACATGACAAAAAAGGAAAGACAAATTTGTTCCCTTGAAATATGTAAAATGTGCGCACAAAATACTTACTTGTGCCCACGGAACACTAATTTGTTCCCATGAAATAGGTCAAATGTGCACACATGACGTACAAATTTGTGTCCACAAAATTTCAAATACCCTGGATTTTTAGAGGCCAATTTAATCTCCATAGTGCATGTATTTGGACTGTGGGTTCCTCCCACAGTCCAAATACATGCACACTGAAGAACCCAGAGAAAATCCACACAGGAGAATATGAAAAATAAAAAATAAATAATAATATTAATAACTTTCTCATGAATTACCTTGAAAGCTGCATAAGTAAAGCAAGCAAAGAAGGCTGAAACTTTGGGATGGACAGAGATAGTGTGATTTTAGTTTTATTTTAGGTTGGGAATGAGTTAACAAAGATATTCTCAAAAGCCTGGCACTGCAGGGATTCATTATTAGAGGCATTTAAACAGAATATGATGAGCCAGGTTACTTTACAGGTAGCAACGTAACCCTGCCTACGCCTCGCATCTGAATGTATGCGTGCTCCCGCAGCAGGGGATACAAGTCAGGGATAAATACCTTGGCATGACACTTGCAATGTCAGGCTGTTGAGAACATCTTTGTAACTCCAGGTAATTAATGAGGAAGTGATTATTAGTAGTAGCAATAGTAATGTTGTGCCATTTCATGTAGTTTGTGGCCACTCATTAATATTTCCTGTACACAAATTACTCCCCCCCCCCCCTCCCCATGTCATGTCTGGGGCTCGGTAAGTTGTTTCAAGTGGAAAATAGACTATTTCTATCAAGCTCTCATTACCTTAAACATGTGAAAGCACAGTGGTACAGCTGGTTATGATAAGTGTTAATCATTAATATTAACACATTTTGTGAGAATAGCAAGTATCAGGGGGGGGAAAAAGAGCAGCGTTTAAATGAGATCATAAATATACCCTCGTACTATTGTATTAAAAAAATACAAATAAATTAAAAAAAATCCCTCTAAGCCCAGACAAGACAGACTACTCTTTCTAATCGCACATGAAGGAGATGCCATTGCTGCAAGTGTTGTTAACTCCAAGTGGATTATCTTCACTAATGAGTCAAAAGGCTTTGCCATCTAAAGCTATTCCACCTGCATCTCCGTGACTCAGCTTCTCTTTTTGTGCTCTGTCCTCTACCGTGTCGTATTATTGGAGGACAAGAAATCTGATGTCATCTTTTGGAACTTGACCAAAAGAACAAAACTGTCTCACCTTTTTAGATGACTCCCTGCTGCACACACACACACACACACACACACACACACACACATACACACCACACTGTGAGCCAAAACAAGATAGAGGTAATGTTTTCGTACATGTATTTTCAGACCACGGTGCAGTAAAAGTAGATAAATACTGTTTTCTGTCTGATCTGGCTTGCTCAGACTGACCTCCTGTTTAACCTCTACCAAAGAGATTGGTATTAACAGTGCATTGCTGCTCAAAGAGTGTACGTTATGCACCATTTTGCTGAAGGACAAAGGGACAATGAACAAAATGTTAAATTTGCCTTTGCTCTTCTTCCAAAGAATCACTCAACATTTTAAGGTAAACCCTATTTGTTTGAGCTGTGAGATAGCAACAGCATAGAAAATATTATATTTAATGAATATGTAATATATAAATATTAAAATGTTATTATATTAATAATAGAATCCATTATCTACCGCTTTATCCTCCACAGGAGCTGTGCCTATCTCAGTTGACAAGTGCGATAGGCGGGGTACACCGTGGACAGCTCACCAGTCCATCACAGGGCCACTGACAAACAACCATTCACTCACACTCTCACACCTACGGTCAATTTAGAGTGACCAATTCCCCCTAATCCCCAAATCTGCATGTTTTTGGACTATGGGAGGAAGCCAGAGAACAAGGAGAAACCCCCCACACACACACAGGGAGAACATGCAAACTCCTTGCAGAAAGGCCCTTCCAACCGGGGTTCGAATAATAATAGCATATGATATTAAAATATGACATGCTTCTTAAATTAAATGTTATCGTTACTTACCAACAAATTATAGTGGTGATTTGGGTTTTGTTTTTTCAAAGTTGGGCTTTTTTGGCAGCCATTACCATGCAGGAGGTGCACAACGCACACACGCACACAGAGACTGCTTGAAAAAATACTCCAAACAAAATGAATACAGATGGCAGAAAGATGTAAAAGGAGGGGAAAGCAAATTGTTTGTTTCTGGCTCTTCCACTTACTGAGCCTAATGTGCTAACGAGGCGTCTATTTAAAGTTTCTCTGGCCTCCACACTGTTGGAACAGGGGAACAGATACAGGTGTCTCTGTTTGCCACTATTATTATACACATACTGTACACACACACACACACAGCTTTATGCCTTGCACTAAAAACAGAACACAGCTTAAGCATTTTGAGTTACAACTAATGTACAATACCTTTAACTAATTTTATTTATGTATGTAGTTATGTATTTATTTATTTATTTAATTTCCAGTTCGTCAATGAAAGCTTTCATGTCACCAGCAGGATTTTGCTGCTGCTTCTTTTCTTTTTTTCCTTTTTCCTTTTGTTTGTTTTCAGAACAATACATTTTTTTTTCAAGGTTTAACTTCTGACATGCAGAGACGTAACCATTAAGAATGTGTGACGTTGACAACTCCATGGTCAAATCATTCAATAGTGGCAGATCATTGAAAAAAAAAAATATATATATATATTTTCACAGAACACTCTTATACAATAAAATGAGGATTTTGAATGGAACAGCATCAGCTAGTAACAGCTTGCTGAAATACAGTATATCCTGAAACAGCTGTGGCTCAGTTTCTACTCTTGAACAAAGCATTAAAACTCACCGACTTCATGATGATCTTGATGTGCAAAGGCCTTTACTTTCAAGCCACTGCTACAAGCTAATCCTGGAGGAAAGAATAACAAACAAATGCTGTGATCATTAGAAATTTGCTCATTTTCACACAATCAATGTTCCATATTAATATTCCTCTGTATCCTTTTTGTGTCACATTCTGGTCAACCTTCTCACTGGCTGTGCCAAATATTCAACTCTGACTAATATATATATTCCCATTAAAAAGGACATTTCATCCTTGAATCAGCAAGGATGTGGACTTTTCACACACACTGGGTACAATTACAGTTGAATATCATGCCTAAATGCTCCGTTAAAGGCGTTTTATGAAATCCTCACTGTACACCTGGTCACTTGTCTGCCACCACACACATACACGGCTTTGCTTTAAACAATATGGCAGCTGTAATTAAAGCCTAAGTTTGGCCTCAATTACACACAATCAATTCATTGGACAAGGATGGCAGATGTGAGCAGGTCAGCTGTGATAGTATATCGCTGGGCAACATGTAAACAAGTCTCCAGATTGGCCGAGTACCTAAAGCCTGTCAAAGTTGGCGAGATGGCTTTTGCACTTTGGAAGGAGACTCAACCTGTTCTCGGTAAACATTGTTGACATCACCCACTGCCACACTCCCTTTATAAATATTACATGAACCACGGTCGGATGGCTGATATTTGTAAGATATATTGTTCCTCATTGCTGAGGGGCATTCTCCAGATGCCAAGTATATTTCATTTGAACAGATGGAAATTGCAAAGGAGAGATTGGAAAAGTGTGTGTGTGTGTGTGTGTGTATGTGGGAAGGGGGGGGGGGGGGGACAGGAAGGGGCAGAAAGAAGGAGAAAGAAAATGGAGGAAGGGAGACATTTATATTAATGCGTGTGCTTGTACTTAGTACCTATTGAGGTTCTTTTCCGGTGTAAACACTGACCTTATCAGAACCAGTTGTCCTCACTGAGACCAAAACCTAGTATTAATGAGAACCTCGTTTCAGAGGAAATGGTTTAGGGTGAAGCCGTACATTTTATTTAATTTAATTGTGGTTACCTTATTGTTAGGGTTATGCACTCATTGGTTATGGTTAAGTTTAGAGGATAAGCTTTTTTGGCCTGTTCAAATGACCAAATAGCTGTGTGTGTGTGTGTGTGTGTTTGTGGTACTGCATCTTAACCAAAATGTCTGGTGTGTACATTCTTATGATTCAAGTCACACATGTCAAACTCAAGGCCTCATCTGGCCTGCCGTACAATTGTATTTGGGTGCGATGATAAAGTTACCCTGTAAAAGGAATTAACAAATTGTGCCGGAACCAAAGGGGGTTCAAGCCCAGCATTTGTGTTTTGCTCCTTCTCTTTTAGCTGTATACTTCTTGTTAAAATGTTTGAGTAGAGCAAATGATTGGCTAAGACACATGTATGTGTCATGCATGCGTCATGTATGTATTCAGTGGAAAATCATGAATAATACATTATTTACGGCCTACCATTTTCCTTGCTTCAGTTTCAAATTTTTGCCCCACCTGTATTTGAATTTGGCAGCCCTGATTTAAAGGTAGGGTGGGAGATAATTGTTCTAAAACATTTTCAGTGTATTGCTTAAAATCCTCTTCACAACCAATCAATTAATGCATTGTCACAATGCATTTGGAGTTTTTACAGGCCTGTAATTATTAAATTGGATTGTGATGCATTAAAATTGAATGTCCTGTTCCTGTTTTTCCAGGATTTCCAACCCTACCTTAAAGTGATACAGTTCAGTTAAAACTGTTGCAATGTGTGTGTGTGTGTGGTCTCCACTCATCCATTCATCCATTATCTACCGCTTTATCCTCCACCGGAGGGTCGCGGGGGGTGCTGTGCCTATCTCTACTGACATAGTGCGATAGACGGGGTAAACACTGGACAGTTTGCCAGTCCATTGCAGGGCCACATATAGAGACAACAACCATTCAATCTCACACATACAGTCAATTTAGAGTGACCAATTTACCTAATCCCCATATTGAATCTGTGGGAGGATATCCGGCTTCCGAGAACCCGGAGAAAACCCACACATACACGGGGAGAACATGCAAACTCCATGCAGAACGGCCCTTGTTCCAGGCTTGAACCTGGGTCTTCTAGCTGCAAAGGCAAGAGCGCCAAGCCCTATGCCAACCGTGTGGCCCATGTGTGGCCTCCATTTAAAAAAACAAAAAAACAATGCTCAGACTTTGTGTGCATGACAGCACTGTTTTCTGACATTAAAAAATGAAGTTACAGTTTCACCAAATCAATGTCTAATCATTCTTCATGAGAGGAACTGTCGTCCACTTTGGGAGTCAAGTTATGCTGAGATCTGTCAAACAGCTGCGAAGAGGTAAGACTTGAAGTCTCTGTAACATGGATTAAGGAGTTGCAAAAAGAGTATTTTTCACGACAAATTTGATGGATACATTAAACTCAGATAATTGAGAATAACTGATTACCATAAGCATCCAAACAAGACATTTATCGTACCACAGCTTAACATCAGTTAACCGAGCCATTCTCACTCATTCACCAGACGTACAGTACAACAAGTGCATACATTTTAAGCAAAGTCAGCCCATGTGGGAGCTGCGCATTTTGCCCCGACAGCGTTGCCACCGTGCTTAAATCAGTGAGCTGTAGCACTGCTTCCACAGATATTCTCTGGACTGAATATTTGCTCTTGACACCGTGTTTTTTTTTTTTTTTTTTGATGTCAATTGTGACAGGAGCAGTCAAAACATGTCTTCAGTGCAACCCACAGGCTCACAAGCACTCCACTGTGTGTTGTAAGGTCAGCAATATTTACAAGGAACACATAAAGGCAAGAGGGGAGGCTGGAGGTAGAAGCCAAGGTTTGAGTCCAAGTCTCTGTCCCTCTTCGGGGCAGTGGCCTGACCCTGGGGACGTGTCTTTCTTTCTCAGTGACTGTTTCCTGTCCTCGTCTCAGTGCACTTACAGAGAGCTACTTAATGATTTTCTGTCTCACACCAATAAAAGAAAATCCCAAACGCACATCATCCTCCTTCCTTTCTCTGCTTCTTGAATCGGCTGTTTTACCTTTCACCTCTTCATTTGCAGTTTTTGCTCTGGACTGAAATCCCATTGTTATGAAACCTGATAATGAGATCCGTTACTGACACTTGGTTTAAATTTGACTCTTTCGGTTTCACATTTCCACATTGAAAATGTATGACAACTCTCTAACTTCTGTTGCTCTGGCAACGAGAATAAGCTATTGTTAGCATGAATGACAATGGAACACAGCAGTGCGTCTCATTCAGCCAAAAATGACAATTTATTTTCATCAAGCAGTTAATTTTACATCTTAATTCATGTACGTCCTTGCGGGAGTTAGAATCACAAGCACTGGTTCTGTATGTATATATGTTTGTGGGTATCATTTTCATGCTTTTCAACCAACCTTCTATCTTTGCTCTTCAAGGTAATAACTAAGGTAATGCAGGTTTTGCTGTGTACTTTAACGGTAAGTTTGTCCAACTGTCCAATCATCGTATTAGTGATTTTGAGTCAGACGTCAGTGAGTAGAGAGGCAGAGAATTGAAACTATGGATTTGAGTAGGAAGTGCTGGGCGTTGTGTGTGTGTGTGTGTGTGTGTGTGTGTGAGCATGTAGAGGGGGGAGTTGGAGAAATTGAAGTGCACCTCGGGGAGGTTGCTTGTCACAGCCCTGTCGTGTTGATAGACATGTCAATCGTGACTGAGTGGGATCTAAAAAAGGGAAGGAGGCAAACAAGATGAGAAAATTAAAATTAAGAATCATGAAAATGAGCAAAAGGTTGCCACCAGCATAGTTATTTATTTATTTTTTTACCACTGTTGTAATTGTATTGTAACCACCGACTCTTATTATTATTCCAACTGACAGGAACTGGAGATCGTCTGACTCATTGGAGGAAGAGGGTTGGCTGCTGGTTTTTAATGCAGCATTCTCCACTATCTGTCTGTTATTGTTTCCAAAACCCCATAGTCTGACTTCCAACATGCATATCCATCACTCATGCTATTCTAAGTCCGGCAGCTGCATGGTCCATGGTTAAAATAACACATTGAGCTTCTCCAGAATTCATGTATCAGTATTTTTTAACATTGTTTGTGCTGTTTTATAAATGCATATAATGCTTACTAGTCATTCATACTCCACACATTTTAATCACAATTGTAATAATGCTATGTCATAATGTTCACAGAGACCGTTTGAGGCTCTCCAGTCTATTTTAAAATTTTAAACAACTTTTTTTCAAACATGGAGCAGGTTTTCCTTGTCCATATACTGCTGATGTTGAGCAGAATCTTGGCAAAATGTGACCGTGGCAACAGTTCTTAACATTCACATAAAACAAAACGAAGAGGTCTGATTGGGTTGAAGATAAAACTGTGTGCTCTCCTCAGTCCACTAATTAAAGGAACCGCCGGCGTGAATACATTTTGCAGTGCAGCAGAGTCACACAACAATGTCCTGCGTCTCTGAGACACATCAGTCACTGGTCGCTGATGCCTCCTGGAATGTGAGCATGAATTTAAAAGCTCCTTCTCCTCCGGGGCGATAAAACAGCTCTATTTGTCTGTGCTGCATTACACCCTGCAACAAAGGCATTTTGTATGCTCCACGTGCCATCCCTCTCCCTCTCGTCTCTGGCCATCACTTCTCCTCCCACTGTATTATACTTAAATACATTTCTGCATTTGACACTGAGCATCGTAGAGATGATATCAAGTCTCTCTGTCTCTCTCGAACATGCCTGTCATGGTCTTCCTAATGCACCGACTCGATTATGTGGGGAAGTAATGTGCAAAAGGGTGTGGTAGTGATATGAGCCTAACCCTCAACATATTTAATTCTTTCTTCTCTGTTCCTGCTCTCAGCACTTTGGTTTTTCTGTTTCAACTATTTTAAATAGATAATTAAACGCATTGAATCAATGTTATGCACCCCCTTTCGTGTGTAATTGTTTAAATATTTGTAATTTCAGCAACTTAAAAACAACTACTTTTGGCATTTCACTCCCTTCTTTGTTGTTTTTTTTTTTTAATCTTTATCTCTTGCTCAGTCTCTGCTTTTTCCAGCCAATGGTCCTTCTTTTATAGCCCAACCCCAACCACCCCCCACCCGCTGAAGATTAAAGGAATTGCTGCAAATCTCCCAGGCCTAAATTAGATTCATGCTTCCTTGAAAGAACAGAGAAATTTGTGGGATGAAATCCGAAGGTCAGATTCTGCAGTCTTCTCCCTCTCCGGACAAGAATAAATTAAAAATTAAAATACACACACGCACTCCCTCTCTCTCCCACACTCTCTCTCTCTCTCACACACACCTTTTACTCACACACGCTCACTATTAGACTCACACTGATTTCAAACTATTACGGCTCACAAAACAAAAAAAACAAGTTGTTTACTAAACATCTCTGCAGTTGATCATGATCTGCTGATGCAGTGTCTGAACAATGATAACTTCATTTAATTACACATCGGAACCAGTAATTAGAAACTCTGAATCAACCTCTATGGGATGCTAATTTCCATGGACCTGCACGTGGAGATGCACTGTGCTGAGAATTAAGATTCAGAACATTTTATTCACATGACAATTACTCTGTGCTCAGTTCAACTGGATTCTCATTTCACAGCGAATCACTAATTCAGTATTTAGTTTCATAAAACAACAGGAAGCACCTCCCTGGACTGTAGGGGAGGTATCAAAGCATGTGAATGAACCTCGTATACTTGTATGTGTCATTATTCCAGAAACTTCACAACATGTGGGAAAAGCAAGACAAATTACTGAAGGTTAATGTGAGCTACGAGTACATAGCAAAGAGATGCCGAGTTGTTTTATAAACTTTCTGCCTTCATCTTTGATTTAAACTCCTTTTGTTCTTTCATAATGGCTGTGCAGACCTTCAACATACAGTACAAAGTATCCCAGTGCAGCTAAAATGATCATACAGACATCACCACCGGGTTAATCTCGGCAACATGAAATGTTTTAGTAGACAGCCGTTCACTCATTGTGTCAAAGTGCCCTTTAGCAAGACATTAAACCCCGTGACAAACATCAAACATACACAGACATCACTAACCTCTAATTATTGTAGAAAAACACGTTGCTCAGATGTGGAGGAAACGGCGGAGGAATGCAGGTGCACAATTAAAACATCACAATGATTTACAGCAATTATCTTTGATTGCCCGCACCCCCACACAACACGCTCACTGACAAAACTGACTATTGCTAATCATTATGCTGGATCCAAACTTTTCCAAGTGCTGACAATTACAGCGATTGAGTGCTACGACTTTATTTTAATGTCTTGTTGATTGTCTAGTTTTATTTAGCTCAGAAGAAAAATATAAAATGAGAACAGTTTTCATCCCAATAAATGCATAACAGCTGCAAATTATATTTGATCCAGTCCCTTTTGGCCTGATGTACTGAGGTAAAACATAAATGTCAGAGAATTGTACTAGTTCTGCTGCAGTGAGGTATTGTGTTCAGGCTATTTAATAATATCTGTGATTACTAAGTGCTTAGTCGTATATTGGCAGCTCAAAGGAGATCTTTATGACCTTTGCCCTTTAGAAATTAAATCACAAATTGTTCATACTGGCAAACGTTGTCGCACGGTGTGCCCCGCCTATCGCCCTATGTCAGCTGATATTGGCACAGCAGCCCCCCCGCGACCCTCTGGTGGAGGATAAATCGGTAGAAAATGGATGGAGGGATGAGGAATGGAAAACTACATGGGGGGCACACAGTTGGTATAGTGGTTAGCGCTGCATGGAGTTTGCATGTGCTCCCTGTGTGGGTATTCTCCAGGTTCTCCAGCTTCCACCGACAGTCCAAAAACATGCAATATGGGAATTAGGTAAATTGGACACTCTAAATTGACCCTAGGTGTGAAACTGAGAGTGATATTGAATGGTTGAAGGGTTGTTTTTCTCTATATGTGGCCCTTCGACGGACTGGCGAACTGTCCAGGATGTACCGCACCGAATGCCCCAAGTCAGCTGAGTCTGGTACAGAACCCCTGCGACCCTTCTGAAACTACAAGGTTAGGTAATACAATGGTCATGGTTTGCATTAAAATACACCCTCACACATGCACAAATTCATTATTTCAAATGCAGACATGCAACCGTTGCACGTACAAATATATGCACAAATGTTCTGCAGCACTGTTGCGACATGCAATGTGCCTCTGCAATCACCTAGAAGCATACATGTCAACTTTCCTTCAATGCAAAAGATATTTGCAGAACGTGTTGAGGTACTTGCCCAAAGAAGTACGTCAGAGTGCCCTCTGTCCACTCTTCTGTCCTTTTCCGTTTCACACGCCATCAAGCAGCAGAGCTGCTGTGAGGGGAAATATTGTGTTAGGTATCTATCCATGGTCTTTGTTTTGATTTTCTTCTCTTTTCTTTTTTGAAGTTGCATGCATTAATTATTTCGAATGAGGCTGCAGCAATGTCACAGCAATCTGAAGAATAGTTGCCAGGCTTTGGTTGCTTAGTAACAATGGGACATGATCAAGCACAACCGCAAAGTGCCTCGGTGTAAATCCCTTCTAACTTCTTCCGAGCATTTTTTAAAGCATTTTTAGAAGAAGATACTTGTGAATGGCCCATTAACCATGTGGTGGGGCTTGCTTGAATTAATGGAAGTCAATGAAGTAGCCATTTTGTCACCTTGGGTTCTACTGGTGTAGATACTGCAAAATCCAGTTGTGACTTTCCGTGTCCTGTGTATCTTGTATCTCTAGTTTTGGATGTTCTTATTGTACTTGGGATAAAAGTGTGTTTTTACAGGTTGTTCTCCTTTTTTATGTCCCTCTCTCTCTCCACATCTGTGCATGTGACGGCTATTATGTGCACAATTACAGTTGATTGGGAGTAAAAAGGCCTGATCACCCTACCTGCAGTGGACTTTCCTGGAACCACTCACAGCCAGACTGCCAGCAGACGTCAGCTGTGTGTCAATTCCCATGATCCTCAGGGATGGATTTGTCATCCGGATGTTGTCAAAATAAATCACAGTGCTGCAACATCGGTTGTCCCAATTGTCAAATGAATCGCCGGCTCCTTCGAATGTGGCCGACAATTGCCGCCGACGTCTGTTTGTCCATGAAGGATATATATGTTGTATCCTTTATGGTGCACAGGGCAATAAAGGTGGTTTGCCATCTACCATAAAAACCTAAGGAAGAAGGAGAAGGCATTTTTTTGACTAAAGTCTTGGTGGAGCCCAGAGAATTGGACACCAAACACAAATGGATATAAATGGAAAAATAAATAAAATAAACTCTAAAAGAATAACAATAAAAAAGAAGATATAATTATGATATGATTAGATATTACTCAATAAGTCCCTGAGTTGAGGAAGGTCTATTTCCTCTAGTATTGCATCAAATATTTCAAAAATAATAATAAATGGAGTATCCATCAAAACTAGCGCATAATAATAAAACTGGTACAACACACAACTAGAACAAAAATAACTAAAAAATGTTTGAGATATATTTGTTTTAAATCAGATATGTTTACATATAAATTAGGAATTTATTAAGAGAAGAAGAAGGGGAATTGGTGAGTTGTGTGGGCTTGACCGTTTAAATTCTCACAGTGCCCAACTTCCATCTCCTCCTGAGTGTGTAGTCGACCGAGTAACACTCGTGAGGATCCATACTACGAATTGTGATGCAACTTGTGTACTTTTTTGTAAACTTTTAAATGTTCCTTTGATGTGTTGTCTGTGGTTTCTTGGGAGTTGGTAATTATGATTTGTTCATGTTCCCCTACAGCACGTGTCAAACACAAGGCCCGGGGGCCAGATGTGGCCCGTCACATCATTGTATGTGGCCCGTGAGTGATTAATTGGTCTCAAAAATCTGTGTTAAAATAGGTTTGCAAAAATGATTTATAAAATGAATTATGAAATTATAGACCTATTATAGGTCTGCACGCAAGGCATGCATTGACCATAAACTACAATTCCCATAATGCATGGCAATTGTGTTACCCGCAAAGTGACGGCATCCTGCCACTAGATCGTAGTGTATTATTATGTATCACGAGACGGGTGAATTGAGATTGAGACTGTGATCGCAGCTGAATATGTTTACAAAAGCCACGACCAAAAACGAGTGAAAGCTAGCTTTATTGTGGCTGAAGAAATCACCCATGCTTCAAAGTATTTTTCTGAGGGTGCGTTTTTGAAGCAGTGCATGCTGAAGGTGTGTGAGCAGGTCTGCCCCGACCAGATACAGACCTTTAAAAACTGTTTGTCAAGAAACACCATCGCGGACCAGATTACATCTATAATGCCTCATATTTGTAATTTGAATAAGTAATAAATACAGAAAGTTATTTAGCAATATGTTACGGAGTAGTTACCTTTAGTTTAACTTTATATTTGGTTACATTAAGTAACATTTATATAACAATAACCATTGTGCTGATGTGGCCCTCAGTGAAATTGAGTTCGACACCCCTGCCCTACAGGCTTGGCATTGCTGGACAAACAGTGACATTCCTCATAATAAAAAAGTTCTACGTTTACAAATTTTGTTGATATTGGGTAACAAATTTTCAATTATAATTGTTGACACAGTTGATGAAATATTAAGATGAGTTATTCATCACTGTCGGGGCATCATTACTGCAATAATTTAACTGAGCATGGGTCATCAAAACAAGAGCTAGCAGACTAAGATTCATTAATCTTTTCACTGTCACTCTCTACCATGCTAATTTAAAAATGAGAGGGGAGTGGTACTCATGTTTTTGTGTGAGCATCATCAGCTTCTGGATAACCATATCTGATTGATTGTCTGATTAATTGATTAGTGCACTGGGGGAGTAGAATGTTTGTTTGCTTGATTGACTTGACTGATGTGTTGCCGGCAGGATTGGTCGATTACTGTGAGTGACCAGTGAACGCGTTCTCGCGAACCAACAAAAACGACTGACTGAATAGAGACGAGCGGAGACCGGCGTTATGTCGAGGTCTTCCTGCCTGCGAGAACTGGATGTCCTGCTGAGACCAGCATACAACTAAAGCTTCCATATGCCTGCCTGAGACAGGTGAGAGCAAAGCACTTTATTCATGACAGGATTGGCTGATTTCATTTTTATTCTGCCTCAAGAATTCAAACAGAATATTTACCTGAGGGCAGCCCAGTTAAAAAAAAAGGAAAGAACTACAATAAGGTTGTGATCTGCTCATACAGTTTTCAGGCAAATATGACAAGACTATATGCCTATATGCCTGTATTACTCTAAGCAAACATGTTATCTTAAATCAGATTAAAATATTTACTGTATAATATACAATATAATACTGTTACCACCTGTTACCTATTACCAATACCAAATTTGGCATGCATACTTCTCATTACTGTAACTCCTAGACCATTTGTGAAATTGAGAAAATTCAAAAACTATGAACTGGCGAGCTCTCCAGGGTGTGACCCCGCCTTTCACCCTGTGTCTCCTGAGATTGGCACAGCATATAAAGTGGTAGAAGATGGATGGATTGATGGATATCAGAAAGCAGAGAAATAGAGCTTTGTGCCCATATACCTATCATTAAGGTAGCCCTCAGGACTCATGTGGAATGATCGTGGAATCAAAGGAGATAAACCAGCTCGCCACACCTTTGCGACATCAGCTTCTCAGTACTGTAATTCCTAAACGGTTAAATAACTGCCAAATATTGAAAGTGAAAATTATCTTGGAAAAAGGGGCAAAAGCAATCACTCATTGATATTTTGACAATTCTACACCAATAAAATCAAATAAATCCAAGAGGGTTAGCCACTGGAAAAAGTTAGCGTTCTTCATAAAGAACCTGGCTTTTGACAAATGTCAACTGCTGAGGGCAAGAAACCTTCATCTTCACAGTCCCCCACAGATGTCATCTACTTTTATCCTGGCAAAATATCACTGCAACATGTGTGTTTTCTTTCTCCCATGATGCCTCCCACAGATGTGTTGAAAACTGTCAAAACACTGTGCCCTCCTTCTTGGACATAGCACCCCACTGGTTGGCTCACAGCCATTTTCTAAGTACTAAATGTCAATGCAAAAGGAATGCTGTGGTTTATGAACACCTTGATGGAGAACAAAGAAATGACAAAATATACTGGCTGGGAGAGAGGGTGAAAAGTAAAAGAAGAAAAAAAAGCCATTAAATTAATCCTCTAAAAGCCTTTTAGCAATATTGCCCTCTCACAGAGCTCCACTAGCACACACAGAGACCACTTCCCATCATTTAATTCCAGCTGAAATTTAATTTGTTCCAAGAGCAATTCATTTTGTTAAATGGATGTGTTGGCCACCCTTAAACCATCACCAGTCCAACATGCAAATATATTAATGCACACCTTGTGGTATGCACATGCACACCGATATAAGTCGGTGACAACTATCTGTCCATTTTATTTTGGGACGTATGTGTTTAACACACAGTACAATTAAATGCAGGAACAACTAACACCGATCAATACCAGCCACATCCTTAGCACACACATAATATGCTGAGTTGTGATATGCTAAGTCACTCAGCCTTTTTGCTTAAGTGAATTTTGAGGGGTGCTCCCATCTGACGGATGGAGTCTCAACTTCTCTCATGCATCACAAAATATTACATTCGCTATTAATACCTGTGCCTTTTGCACAATTTTGAACTAGCCTGATATTCCACATCACAATGTCAAGAGTGCCTGAACACTAACTGCCTTTACAGGAATTCTGCCAAATCTGGTCAGCAGATTTGTCACAGTGCTTTTTTTCTTTTCTTTTTATGTAACATTGAAATAGTTGCTCAGCTGTACTCCACTAAGATTGAACCAAGAGTTCCACATTTTACTCTATATCGTGGCGCTCTAAGGTCTTTGCTAATTGGGCTGTAAAACACACAAATGGCAAAGGCAAAGAGGAATGGACCAACACTGGGCCTGAAATCTAGTCGCAACAGGAGCTAGAGTGGAGCATGAGTGTGTTTGTGTGGGATGATAACACTTAACAGTGTCAAGCATCAGTGGTGCCCTTGGTCCTCTGTATAGATACAGTATGTCCTCCTCTTAGCCTTTTGACCCCATTACAGTAGCTGTCTAACCTTTGCAATTCCTACAGAAGAATCACAATGCACCACAAAGCTGACCTGCAGTGTCCTAAGTGTATACATCGCTGTGCATGTAGACTTACATATAGAGATGTAAGAGACTGTGTGTGCGCCATTTGCCGGTGGAGAAGATCATGTCCACTCAAGCATTGAAAAAAAAAAAGAGGGGGAAATGTTTGTTTTGGAACTTGTTTTGCAAATGCTACTGTAGTCCATAAAAAACAAGAACAAATTCCACAAAATTAATTATCATTATCATGATATAGGTGGTGAGTGTAATGAGTATGGATTTTAGTTACACATTAGGAGTCTAGGGTGTAATGAAAAGATCATAACCCCCAAGTACCAGCCTCAGAATTGCATGCCTGCTTTTTGTAGACGATGCAGTTCTGTTGGCCTCATTGTAATGTGACCTCCAGTGCACAATGGGGTGGATTACAGCCACAAATATAGTGGTTGGGATGAGGGTAAACACCTCCAAGACTGAGGCGATGATTCTCTGCTGGAAAAAGGTGGAATGCTCCTTTCATGTTAGGCAGAGCTGCTGCCTCAAGTAGAGGAGTTCAAGTGGATTCACGGGTTGGGGGAGGATGAGTTGATGGATTGGAAGGGTGTCTGAAGTGATGCAGTTGTCCATGTTGTACTAGTTTATGGTCGTGAGGAGGGAGCTGAGCTACAAAGTCAGAACTTTCAATGTACTATTCAAACTATCTTCCAACCCTAACCTACAAGGTGTGGGCAATGACCGAAAAAAAAAAAGAAGGCAAAATTAGTTTCCTGCATAGGACGTCTCGGCTCAGCCTTGGATTTAGGGTGACACGTTCTCATATCCAGAGGGAGCTCAGAGTAGACCCTGTGCTCCTTTTTGTCAAAAGGAGTCAGTTTAGAAGGATCAGGATGTCTCGTTTTCTGGACATGCTAAACTGAAGAGAGAGGTCAGGCCAGACCCTATCAGAGGTATTATATATCCCATCTGGTCTGGATCCCCCATGAGGAGCTGGACATAATTGCTGGTCAAGCATCCTGATATTAAGGGACAAAAAGGGAAAAATAGATGGATGAGGCTATTGGGGGGGGGGGGGGGGGGGGAGTAATGGCTTTTGTTTGGAAAAAAATATTTGTGTGTGAAATTCATGATCCTCTCTCCTTGAAACGTCTAACATTGTCTGGTTAAGGCAGGTATTGGTTAGTTGTTTTACAGTTTTTTGGGGGCAGTTCTTATCATGGAAATCATGGAAAAATTAACAACTTTTACTCCAATAAATTTCCTAAATACATTGGGTACATTTACTCCACTACATATCCTCTAACTAACTTTGTTACTCAGTATATCAAATAAAATCAGAAGAAGAAGAGTTGGTAATGGTCTGTAGTTATATAGAGCTTTTCTAGTCTTGATGAGCTGCTTTACGCTACAGTTTTGCCATTCACACACTTCAATATGGGGTTAAGTGTCTTCAACTCAGCTCAAGGGCACATAATATAGACTAGAAGAGTCAGGAATTGAGCCCCCAACCTTCCATTTGAAAAACAACTTTCAACTCCTCACTTTTTTTCATTTTTAACTTCTAAAACTTAAGTACATTTTATATTGTCAAGTTTTTCAGGAAACACAAAAAACTTCACCGCTTACGTCGCACACTTGACATAGACCATTATCTTAAAGGGGTAAAATCACATGATCTGATCAACT
Source organism: Microchirus variegatus (assembly GCF_963457635.1). Lineage (NCBI taxonomy): Eukaryota > Metazoa > Chordata > Actinopteri > Pleuronectiformes > Soleidae > Microchirus > Microchirus variegatus. The sequence goes on from NC_139805.1 coordinate 10,870,747, forward strand.
GAGGATGTAGGTGATTTTACCATAGGTGGCAGGTGTCATGAGGAGATGATTTGGGCCCATATTTATATATATATATATATATATTTTTTTTTTTTTACAAAAATGACTTTGGCGATTACAGTGTGACGATATTAGAAAATGCCTTGTGATACTTAAGTACTTAAGTAATGTTATAAAAAGTGACTTCAACTTCTACCAAGAGTAATTTCCTGGCAAGATACTTGTACTTTTACTCAAGTATCCCTTCAAGGTACTCTATATAAGACTGCACTGTCAGTACCTTACCAACATCTCATTTGTTTACAGTGTAGGGATTACAACATGTAATGTTGGATATTTGTCCCTGTGGCACCTTTGAAATCCCTCCCCACATAAATCGCACCCGACTTAATTTAACAGTATCTGCACATTGTGGCAGCATCACATAGTTTGCCATGCTGACACTGGTGTTTGAGCTCAGCCCTTATAGTGTATATTGCCTATTGATTTACCTACTCATCTGCTAACTGCTGTTGTGGTCTCGACAGTCTCTGAACTCATGTGAAGGTCATCTACTCTCAAATGGCCTCACAGACAGCCACTATCAGCCTGGCCTGATACATGCCTTGGGGCTCCCATCCCCAGCCCCCACCCCCTTGCTGGGAAGAAGCCAGGCAGAGGTGTGATGGCTGCAAGCAATTTGTCCCCATTCCCCTCCACAGTTTGTCAGAGCTCGTCTTGGAAAAGGGTTGCAAAGTGTCAACATTTTTGTGACGGCACAGGAGTGCAAGCTACCAAATGCATACGCTGAGTTCAATAAACAACAGTTTACAAAAAAAAAAATGTGCATGTGAGTAAATGCTACTGAGTGCCACTTCCAACATGAGGTTGTAAGGGGTCAGGGGTAAAAAAAAAAACATGTTTGTGTGAAACAAACATGAGCTGTGAAAAAAGGTTAGGCAGACTACATCAACATCAATGTTTGTTTGTTTAGACACATAACTTTTGCTGTAATTTTGCCATGGTTACGGTGTAAACACCTATTCAAGAGTTCTCAAATCCCCAAAGCAAATGCATTTGGTAATGCATGTCAGCCCACTTTTATTCATTTTATTGAAGTACATTTTTAATATTGACAGACGTCTCATCAGTCATGACTTGCAGTGAATACAAAGCAGTGTTGTCATGTAACAAAGTACTTAGTTACTGTACTTTAGTACAACATTCACATCTGCCACAACTGTCTTTGTGACTCATTACTACCAAATCAAATCAGAAGAAGAAGAGTTGGTAATGCTCTGTATTTATGTAGAGCTTTTCTTGTCTTGATGAGATGCTTTCCACCATTATTATCAAAGCATTAATAATCTACTACTTTCAGTGATCAACTATCCATGCAAATAAACCCCTAATTTAACCTTTTGACTTTGTTGTACCTTGCTGACAGGATTTTAGATTCCTGTTGACAGTAGAACGCAGATGGACTGTCTTTGAGTTTGTTGGTGTTTATAATTACATGTTTTAATCCATCAATCCATCTTTGAGCATTATTCAAAATATAATAATTAAGTAAGATACCAGTGTTTATTATTTCAGGTACTTTGATGTAACTTTCCTTTGGTGCAAATCCTAATATACTGTATCTGATGATTTGTGGCTCCAATTAGAACTCAATACGTTATCTTTTAAATGATACCGTTTTCTGTTTGCAACCTGAAATTCTTATTATGTTTTGGATGTTCTAAGCTTCACAGCACCAGGCGAGCACACGGAACTGACAGCCACACATTTTTTTTTTTCCCCACACTGAAAACACAATCACAAGTGCAGGAAGTCACAGCTAAAACAGGCTTGCCTTCGAAAAAAAGCAGCTGTTGCGAGTGTTGTAGATGATGTAAATCTTGAAGCTTAGTTTCAAGGTGTATTATAAGATTCAAACACACAGTTGATTATTCTCTGAGGCAGGATTTAAGAGGTTCACTGCAGTAAAATTTGCATCTGTGTTGAGACGAGTCTGATGTGACACGTTCTATATATGCCAGTGGCAGTGGCCTCACTGCTGTAAAGACTGGACTCCTCTGCAATATCATATTTCAAAATATTTCTCCTAAGTCCACTAATTCTTATTGAGCTGTTGCGCTGTGGGTATAAAGTAACAAATCACAGCTAGCATTTTACTCAATTTGCACTGACAGGGTTTCAACCATTGGATACTCTTTATGTTTGCTGTCTGATTCTAAAAAAACAAACAAACAAAAAAACCTTTAGTTGTGAATGAAAGGACACTGTTGTATGATAACTTACTGAAAGAAGTATACAGCCTCTGGGATTTGTCCTTGGCAACAAGAGTTTATCTCAAATTCTTTCACTCCATGGAGTAAAAAATGCAATTCCCAAAACGACTCCACTTGGCCATGGATGCAACACCAGATATCGGAATTAAACCTTCATAAATATGCATTAGAACCAACACACTAATTGTAATCATAGAACAGATGATAGAGCGACTTCACGATTCCCATCACTACGTGCACTTTTACTGTCTCTGTACTTGTTTGGTTGCTTTGTTCTTACAACTTCTGTCGACATAACTTTAGAGGATGGTAAATTATCTTCAAATTGGCGACTAAGGTATTATGGAAGATTTCAGTTTCACTTTGTAATTTCTTCCTTTGCATGTTGCTTCGTTGCCATTTTGTTATACCGGTGTCATGAGATGAGGGACTCTAACAAGATGCAGGTTTGTTTGTTTATTAGATCCACCATAAGCATATCTAGCAGCCACTGTCACAATACAGTGGCTAATGGGAATCTATACAAACAAATACACCTGTTTTATTAGAGTCCACCTTGTGTATGCTTGCACAAAATTTGTTTCCTCTCCCTTCTTATGATTTAATCAAAAGGTAAATTGTTGTGTTTGTTTGTTAACCCTTAGAATACAGAGCATTTTGGCTGCTTTTTTCCATTACTATGTTAATATACAGAGGCTATAAGAACGTGCAACAACGAGTGTCTTATATCCTTTTTTTTCAGCACAACCTAGGCAATCTGATGAAATAAAATAAAATAAAATGACAAACTATATAAACACACCTGAGCAAAAATCACTCAAAATGTTTAAAACTGGATTGAATTTGCGAATTTGGAAATATGTCACAGTTTAAAGTTCACTTGGCTCGTTTTTATGAACAAAAATAAAAATAAAATATTGTTGTATGGTGGCCCTGAGGTGCAAAACACAAACACAAATCACAAAACGAAAAAACAAAATTTGGGACAAAAGCCAATCCCAAACGCAAAACAAAAAAACACATTCACAAATCACAAAATAAATGCAAAACACAAACACAAATCACACTACATTTTTAATATTCAGTATAATCAGTGTTCCAATGGAAACAAGACAGCGTTGCATATAGTTCAACTGCTGTTCTTTTGTATAAACAAAGGTTTGTCTAATATTAATTGTCCTCCACTATCACAAACCTTCCTTTGTTGTGAGGCTCCTTGTGACACTTCAGTTAATCTTAATGGTAATAATTGATACCTTGAAGAAACCAGATATATTTCGCCATGTTCTCCACTACTCATACCCCCTCACCTCTTGACTTCACAGCCTGGCAACTCTAAGTGGCTTTCACTAACTTTCATGTCTCCATGGAGACACACTGTTTAACTTTCTCCTACAGGGCTCTGTTCCACTCACTCAAGCTTCTCTGATGAGCCCCAATAATCTTCACCCAGGCATTCTCATTCCAAATTGAGGAAAATATGGTTATAAAAAGGTCTATTAAAGAGTCAAAGATTATTGGAAAGAGCCCCACACATGACTTAAAAAAGAATGTAAAGAAGTAACAACATAACCCCGCCTCCGCCTCGCTGAATGCACATGCTCCCACAGCAGGGTATACAAATCCTGTCCGGAATAACTACCTTAGCATGACACTTGCAGTGCCAGGCTTTTGAGAATATCTTTGTAACTCATTCCCAACCTAAAATAAAACTTTGCAAATTTGCAATTGTTGATTCACAGCTGACAGCTAATGCTGAAATCCTTGACGACCACATCGTTTCGGAGTCATGTTTTTAACAGGCATAATGCCATCTCTCTCCTGGGTCCAGGTCTACAGCAGCAAGTAACCAGGCATAGACGTATTTGCCAAATGGACGAGATGATTTCACACAGTGGAATGATTTTACCACGGAGAGCAGCGTGAAAGTGAGGAGCGCTCACTCTGCAGCTACTTCTGGAGACTGAAGGGTTTCCCTGAAGTACCCTGCACAGCGACTGACAAAAAAAACACACAACAGAACTTGATGGATTTCTCAGTCGACTGCGGGGTTTCCGACTGTGTATTTGAATTGAGGCTTGATTATGTTTGCAAAGCATCAAATGGAAGGAAGAAATACTCTTATATTTTGAGTGTGTTTAACCCTTTAAGACGACATTGCAACTGAAAGGTAAGAAGTCAAAGTCAACATGTCCCTCGTGCTGTTGCAGGAAGCCAAAGAATCTGCATCTTTGATATCAGAGAGGAAAGAATTGCCATTTTTTGGCCTGTTTTTTTGTAAATAGAGACGAGAATTTATATTTTAAACATGTTTTGTACAGTTCAAATTTCAAATTTAACAGGCAAAATTTGGTGCTAATGTACAACTACAGTGTTTTTTCTCACAGAAGTTTTTTTTTTCTTCACTTCAAAATTGTTAATACACTATTTTACCTGTGTATACTATGTGAACTGTAAATAACTGCCAGGTATTGGAAGTTCTTCTGGAAAACTGGGCAAAAACACTTAAGGCCACATTATACTTCCCTGACTGCGTATGCGTTATCCGACTGCGTCACCCCGGAGACGCCTCGAGCCTTTATACTTCTGCGTCGTGGTGACGGACACGCGCTGCAATTTCCCGCCCGATCAGTAGGGGTCGCTGCGCAAGGTTGTTCTGCTTCAGGCTACAGTGAGCAATGGCGTCCGAGAAAGGAAGAGAGAGAAAGACTGTTGTTGTTGAAACAGTTGCCGTTTCTCACTTTTCTGTGTGACGGAACGCAGTTTTAAGATAATTTGAGGCGAGAAATTGGCCATTTAGAGTCTAAACATGTGCTGTGTGTGTTAAGATATGACGTATTTATAGTTTGGCAGCGGCGTTATCGGCGGGGATCAGCTCCGCGTCTGTGGACGCTCGGTGCTCACTGTGAGCCGGCACAGAGCAGCTTAGCTCGGCCTGTCATGAGAACCAATCGCAGCTCTTGCCGTCTCCGTTGTCCCTTGACGGAGTGACGGACACTTAAAAAAATATTTTGTGCAGTCGGAGACGACGCAGAGGCTCTTCGACAGGCTCGGCGTCGACGCAGAGTCTCTGCGTAACCTACGCAGAGCACTTTACGCAGAAGTATAAATTGGGCTTTAGTCACATGACATTTTGAGGCTTAAGTGTTAACGGGTTAACCCATGCATGTGCAGGTTCACATCAGTGTGGGTGGTGAAAAACGTTCACTCTCAAACAGTGCAACTTTCCTTGCATTTCAGACTGCGTATACACCAGACTGGAATCAGCATGCATGTGTGTGTATGTGTGTGCGCAAGTCATGAATTTTAAGAGTGCCCCTCTGCTGCTCAGGCTTCACACATTAAGTCTGTGGTAGCATGAACAGGCCAGTCACCTCTCATTTTGCAGAGCAGGCACGTAGGGGAGGGAATGTTCTTTAGTTTAACCTTGTCATCGAGGCCTATGAGTTGCCAAAGATAAAAGCCTTGCAGTGCTGGCAGAGGCCACCTACAACGTTATTGTTTTCTTTGGCAAGAGTGCAGTAAAACTGACCTGACATTAAGCCTTAAAACCTTATATACGTTCAACTGGCTGCCCCAAGGCAAATGATGTCAAATATATCACAAAGCTTTACTTTATTGAAAATTCCCTCAATGTAACACGAGATTTGGGGCCTGAGCTGTGAACATTATACTGCATATTGTATCCAAGGGGCAGCAGGAACCTGCAGTAGAGTCAATGAGTCAACAATAATATATTAAAAATGTTCTGTGTATTTGTAAAACACACATACAGTACATATACGCTGTGTGGATGAAACATTGCATGTCTCAACAATCTGAGGCCCTGTAGGTCGGTATGATACAGCAAAATAATGGGATTAAATTGCCTTTTATTGACTGATTTTATTGATTTGACTGTTCATGTGATTTTGCTACTGCACAAAGTCTAATTATTTGCTTCATCCACATTGAATGTGACACAATACTGAATGTTTCCGAGACAGAGTTCAGGAGAAAATGATGCGGACGTGGCAGCAATTTACTTTGGCCACACAATAGAACTTCATTTACATAATGGTAGACGTAATGCTTTTAACATTAAGAATTCAATTGGCAGCAGATTCATAAAAGGGTGCTTGGAGGAAATACACATTTCTTTATTGGCCACTTATTATATATAACTTTTAATGGAATATTTTATTTAAACAAAACCCTATTTTGAAATAAGTGGCATTAAAAGGGTGACCCCACAGCACTAAATTTTAAATTATACGTCTGTCTAACAAAATGCTCTTGAAAATGAGATCATGCATCTCAAATAAATGTATTGATAGATGATCAATAAGTAAAATAATTATTTAGGAACAATTGCCCAGCTTCTGCTTTGGGGATGAATGCATTGATAATGAAATGTCCTGGTCTTTTTTTTATCCTCGACTAGCAGAGTCTACATGAACCGACACGACCCAATTTGCAGGAACGGTTCATCAAAAGTAATTATAGTGAATCCTTAATTTTTTAAATACATTGATTATGCGAGCAACCTTTCACTTTGCAGAGCATACAACACAACTTCAGTCAGAGCTCACAAACCACTTGGAGTGTAGTTTAATTAAAGAACTGAAACATCAGCTGGGGCTTTGGGAGGGAGCTTTTTATAGCACCTGAGCACAGGTGCTAACATTGTATAATTTCACCAATTATACAAACCCACCCACCAATTAACTGCAAGGCAAACGCTCATGTATATTCTATGATATATATACTATTTTTACAAGCCCACTTTTATCTTGTAATATTAGATGTGACATGAAGTCTTTTTTCTGTCTGCAATGGGAATTTCTAGAATTGGCATTCATTTGCTTGGCTCCAGCTCTGATCTGCATTGGTGTGAATACAGTCACAACTTTTAAAGCAGACGAAGTTCTATTATGTCCTAAATCTTGTCACGCTAAGTGTTATTTAAGATAATACAATGTTGTGAGGCACATTGCACAGAGATGTAGCTCAGATATTAAAGTATAATAACCCTAATGTAACCATGCTTCTCCCACTTCCATTATGTTGTTTTCTAATGTATTGTTTTCTTGTATGTTTGTGACGTTCAACATGACTCACTGCCGATGGTGGGTAGGGATGGTGAGTGTTGGTGAAAGCAAACTCCTCTTTGTTTTTTTAGCAGGTTTACCCACGTTTAAAAAAATATCCACGCAGACAATTGCTAATGTCGGTATAGGACGGTTATAATTGACTCCTGGGTTCCAATACCAGTATCCTTGATCTATCTGCACCACAACACTGACAAGTGATGGTAAGGTGACATGGAGGTTACGTTTTTGGGAACATTTTTTTTCAAATTGTGAGCAGTATAACTCTAAAAAGGCAATAAGATGTGGTGTTGAAATTTTCAGGGGATGTAGGTTATGGCCCATTGATGAAAATGTTAGACTTTGGTGCTGATCCAGCTACAGATAACCACTTGAGTGTGTTGAAGCTGTAGGAAACTGAGTAGCCTTGGCAGAAGTGTGCATCCTGTGAGTGAACAAAAACATTTGCTTGCCTTTAGTGACGGTCAGTGCTGGTCATGCAACCTGGATCACAATTATTCTTTATCAGGAACCAGTTATTTTATTGTAACTAGTAGTTGGTTATTGCCATTGCTCTAATATTAACCTAATAGTTACTATAACTCAAAGAACATAGTTTGGTTGCCTTTAACACACGATGATAAAATACAAGTGTTCCTGGACAACAAACAACAAACTGTTCATCATGTTTCACCCTAAATAATTCTAAACTTTTAGTCTTGTTCTGTAACCAAAACATCCTGGCTGGCTATGCTCATCTTGGAGGTTCACTTGAGCTCTAAAGTAGCTCATTAGCTGCCTAATTGGACACATTAAACCCCATGCAGGACTGCTTCGGCTTTCAGATGTTCTGTAGGTGCCTTTTAAATCATCTGTCGACTCAGATGGTGAAAGGAGAACAAATTTGCTAAGTAGAGCGAATAATTGCCTCAGTTGAGTACGAGGAAGAGCTGGCAAACAAAAGGCCAGTGCATGCAGCTAACAGGCCACACTGAGCGCCATCCAAAAACATTGACAACCCCCAGGGCTCTGATGTAGTGACTTTGTGACAAAGGCTGTAGGACTGTAGTGCTGCAATGCAGAAAAACAGCTTCTTAACAGAGGTGGTCCAATTATCCAGCACACACCTCTGAAGACAAGCTGGACTATTATTAAGTCTTGTACGGCTATTTAGCAGAGTGGGAAACTGGCACGTCTTCCTCAAAAATAAAATGATCTATTTGGAGCATAAGATCTTGTTTGGATTTTTGCAAATACCTTTTTGAAACTGCTCTTTAAATTTTAATGGACAAATCGTTGAGAGATACCGTCATAAAAGGGGTCACAGACTGAAACAGGACCACTGACACAAGTAAACACCAAATAGAAGTTAAATATCCGTAGTGTTCATGGTCTTTGTATCCATTCTTTCAAACTGTGGCAGATGCTTACAGTTAGAAGGATTTGATCCGGGAAAAACAAAGGGTGCCAAACTCAAAACAGCATAATTATAAAATCCTGCTATTCTCTAATGCTTTGTGAAATATTGCCAATATTGTATTTTAATGAAGAACTTGATGTTTGGTGTTGGAACACATTTGTGTGGGTTGTTTGCGGAGCTGTGGAAGTCCGTTCTCATTCCGAGAGCGTCACATACTGCCCTTTTGTCACTGTCCCTCAGCGTTGTTACAGATGCACAAGGTTCCTGCAACAGATTGCAGATTGCCGAGTGTTAACTTGAACTTTGAAGTTCCGTGAACATAGGAAAGACGGAGAAGTTCTATGAAAAAAATACAAATAAAATTATGTGTGTTAGAGCCATTAAGAGTCCCTGATCAAATAGTGGAAATAGTAAGAGACCATTCTTGAGTTTCAGGGTATATATATATATAGACTTTTTTTCTGAACATTAGCATCATGCTCCTAACTTTTATCTCTCCAAATACTATGGAAGCGGTAAATTGGTACACCAAAGAAAAGGTAAAAAAAAAAAAAAAAGGGATATGCACTTGGCACAGTATAGTTGTATGGTAAAAAAAAAAAAACATCTGTTTCTCTCTATCCCTCCCTCTCTTCTTCCACTTGGACACGGTGGTGGGGGCTGTTGAGCACAGACTAGCGTGGCATCCTCGTCTCAAGTGGACAGATACAATTAATCCCAGGGACAGTGGAGACCTGCTGACAGAGCAAGATAAGGTATCGGCCAGTGCACAACGCTCCACCTGACCTGTTGAACATGTGCCTAATTTAGCTCTTATGGCATACAGTATATAATGTGTTCCTCAGCCACAGCAGACTGCCTACTGTCCGGCAGGCTCTCTCTTGCGTGGCGTCCTTGTGGGTGGAAATTTGCAACCAAGCAGGATTTGATGAGAGATGTTAGAGACATCTTTTTTTTTTTTCTCAGCTCAATCAAACCTGCAGTCTTAAAGTGCGATGAAATGACAGAGCGTATGTGTCTCGTCACTGCATCTTAATGAGAGATAAGACTCTTCTGCCTAATTGCGTTCTTCATCTCCCAATCTATAGACTAATACAAGCTGCGTATGTACAGCAAACAACCAAACATTCTCTTTTTGTTGTTTTGAAAGATCAGCCAAGCTCAAAGCACTGCTGCACTGATCACCCTTAGATTTGTATTAATATACATAAATAAGCTAGTCGAAAAGTGAGGAAAGAAAGGACAAAACAAATATCATGCACCAAAATAAATGTATTTGGAAAAAAGTAGGGATGCACCGATTAGTCAGAATATTCCGATTTTAATAAGCTCAAAATGCACCCGCATCGCGCAGCATCAGCAACACACGTGCACGTGACTACACGCACATGTAGTAGAGTGTAGGGCTGGGCGGTATACCGGATCACACCGAATACTTTTTTTATTTTTTTCGTTATATGAATTTTTAATATACGGCCATACCGGTGTATTTGATTACACAACATCCGCGCAGCTGTCTGCTTTGCGAGTGGACACTCTGCATGTAAACGTTTCATTAATGTTTATATATTTGTTTCAATCACTGAATGAAGCCTGTCGTATTTGGGACAAGAGCAGGACCTTAAATCACTTGCACAAAACTTTTGATCAGCACTCAGCATTTGTTTGTTTGTCATTTAAACCTGAGTGCGCAGAGAGCGCGAGGCATTGTTGGCACAAGGCGGGAGAGAGAGAGAGACAGAGAGAGAGATAGAGGGAGACAGAGAGAGAGAGTGAGCTCTGAGCTGTTGTGAAATATGTTTAAACTTAAATAAAGTACACATACAGGTAGTGATTCGTTTTTGTATTTTTAGTTGGATATTGGATGTGAGCTGATTGTATTTCTATGTTAAAATGTTATATTAAAGAAAATATGCAAAAATATATATATTTCTGTATGCTGTAAAAGTGGTTTAAAAAATTCAAATCGGAATCGGCTAAAATCGGTATCGGCAGGTCAAACTTCTTGAAAAATCGGAATTGGCCCCAAAAATGGCAATCGGTGCATCCCTAGAAAAAAGTACAGTTTATCAATTGGTGTTAAATTGTTTTTCACTGTTCAGCCGAATAATTATTAGATGGGAGGAACAGTCCTATGAAAATGCTAAAGCAAGGCCTTTAATTGTAATTTACAGCACAGCAAATCAATATCATCCTAAATTAATCATTAGGCTTTAGCTGTTTTTTTGTATTTATTGGTTCACAATGTTGCCCGTGGCAGAGCAGCAGTGTAGCAGCTCTTAATATTCCACTGACTGATTAACAATTCAAGAGGCATCAAAATGGATCTAGGGGCGACTGAGGTAAGAGCAGAAAGGCTGTGTGAGGAGAAGAGAACTATATACGCCGTGAATATCTCATCTCATATGAAGAAAAAATTCTGCCAATAAATTTGAGATGACCAATTTGTTTGTAGTTATATTTTTAAGTTTATTTTATTTACATACATTAAACTGCAAAAAGCTTTTGTTAGGGTGGGAGTGCTGATCTTATCTTTAATGCACATCTCTAAAAAGCCCATCACTGACAAGTCACAAATTCAAATTAGTTAGTGCCGTTAGCCTGACTTGCAAACTTATATTTCGAGAGAGTGAAGCCATGCTATTTTCTCTTATGAGGAAAATATACTGCTACTTTCCTCATAGGACGTGAAAGGCCATGAGCTACAGTCATAATAGTGAAACCCAGCGGCAGATGTTGATGAGGAAGTTAATTTTTGTCGTTTTATGTCTTTGTGTCAACAACACTTTCACAGTACTGTGTTTTGAATGTTTCCCGTTCCCGTTAAACCATAAACCATGTCCATAAGAAAAACCACAGTGTGTAAGCACATGTTATGCACATGTAGCAAAGCCTCTGAAATCTCTGCAGGCATCATAAGACCAGTCTAAAAATGGCAGATCCATCTGTACTAAAAAGAGAGAAAAAAAGATTGAGAATCGAATTGAATCATAAATTTAAAAGCGAATCGTGACACCCCTTTGAAACATGTAACCTACAATAGCGACCTTTTCTGTGTAAAAAGGTCACTGCACTTTCAATTGAAAACACTTCAGAGGCATGGTAACCAGATTTTTTGAAAAATACATAAATAAGACAAACACACATGTAATTCTCTCACCATCTCATTTGGTTTTCCCAAACATTCAAACTTTCAGCCGTTTTTCTTCTCCTATGGTCAAGACGCTTTTGAGAGTGGTACCAATGCTTTTTAGATTGGGTATTGTTTTTTTTTTTTATTATACCGTTTGCGCGATTTCTATCAGTGAAGCCAGTATTTTAATTAAACACGATTCCTCCATCTCTCATGAGACATTAGAGTCCATTAACACCTTAATATAAAATATTCTTATGTACACTCGGACCTTTAAATCAAAGAGGATTGACTTGTTATTGAAATAATGTTTCATTACATATTCACAAAGCTTTTGTCTGTTCTTTGGTCTGATGAGTGATCCCAAACATTAAGTCGGTCATTCACACTTTGCAGAAAATCAGGATTTTAACTTTTTAGCTCTGAACTGCCTCTAGGAAGACATCTGCATCGAGAACAAAGTGAAAGTGTCTTCCCTGAACATATTCATATACAGCAGGGCAGCAACATGAAGTTTGCATGAGGAGCTAAGACATCTGACCAGCTTCCTAGCACACAAAACTGGTAACTGTGATGTTTTTTTGTGCACCAGGGAGCCAAAAGACAAGCACTACAAACATTCCAGGAAAGCCTTTGAATCTTATGACTTTCAAAACCCGACCAACAGGAACAGAAGAGAAGCTGAGGAGACAGCACTACGACGCTGTGTGGCTCGAGTGTCTGAGAAACTGAGCAGAATAATCTATAAATATTGTTATTTTGCTTTTAGACGGAGTCATCTAAACAAATCTATAGTCATAATAACACATTTCAGGTAGGTTTTCTGGAAATATGCATTATTTGTAAGCTGCACTTTTTCACTTCGTTACCATTCATGTATGTAAGTAACATTTCCTAATTTAGCGTAGTTCCATTTCGTTACCGTTTAGTTCTTGTGTGGAATATAAGCATACACACTTTAATTTATACAAACCATGTCAAAGATATACAAACAAGCATGCAACTAACACACACAGTTGTGTTGTTGACCATTTGTGACCAAACACAGGTTTATCAAACTCTACTAAATTGTTTAGTCATTAAAGTGCGTGTCAAAACCCTATAATGTGAAACTTTGTCCAATTAAATTGTGTTGTTTTCAGTAAAAATGTTACCACTCTTAATAGCCATATGTTAAGGTAATGGAACTAGTGGGATTCACTTTATTGATGAAGCAATACATTTATTAAACTCCATCAGCCACCTCTTACATCGTAAAATAATAGTTTTTACTTTCTTTCTCTGGTAAGAGAAACAAAAACCTTCACCCCAGGCTGTGGTTAACAACCTCAGTATATCAGAATCCCTACATTGTTCTTATTCTACCAGAAAACCCGTTTTCCCCATTTGATTAGCCCCTTTTTCTCTCCTGGACAAAAATCAACCTTGGCATATTCCATATCAAGAGTGTGGGCACTCATTAGCGCTGTTGTCGTGTCTCACAAAAGAACAAAGCAACAAAGAGGGACTCAAGCTCCAGGAGTCCATTGCCAATGATAATGCACTTTACATCATTTTGTCCTCGCCTTTATCTTGAGCTTAAGGAGTAGGCAACATGCATTGCAAGTCATTAGGGATATGATAACTCCCCCTATAATTAGATGGGGAAAGATTGGACGCCTGGTGCACCACAAGGCAGACTTACTTACGGCATAATCACTCATCCCACCAATGAGGTGCTTCTTATATGTTGGCAATTAATTGAGATGATTACAATTACCCGCAACAGAGTGTTTGCCTCTGTCTGCTCTGACCAAAGAGATGCATGTAATTTGCCCGTAGTTTAGAACACTGGCTCTGATTTGGGCTCATTACAGTAGCTGCTCTGGTCTGGTATTTTTAGAAAGAGCTGAAATTGGCCTTACTAATGGATTGTTGGCTCATGAATCAGCAGATGCTTGAAGAGGGGGTTTCATTAGGAAAATTATGGCAAGCGAGGAAAACAAATCTGCAATCGAATTTGCAATCAATGATTCTTCTCATTTACATCAAATGAAAACATTTTTATTCATAGCTCACCATTAATTTTACCCCAGTATTGTAATTGTTCGCTTTCATATAAACTTCAGTCATTTCCTAGCAAGGATTCTTAACTTGTGTGACGTTCATGAATTCTAAGTCATTTATCTTGAAACTTTTGCAAGATCACCATTTCCATTCACTGCACCTCATTAAAACAATTCCTGGTGGGAACTCCAGACAGACATTTCAAACCTTAAGGGACTGGTTTTTGTGGCAGTAGTCGGGTAGTACAGAGCCATTTCCAACTCTTTTCTGCCTTACACCTTACTCGGATGGCAGATTTAATGCTTTTTCGTTAATTTTTTTTCTTTTTTCCAGGACACAATAGTTGTCTTTATCTTTTTTTGATTTTTAAAAATTTAACATTTGCGACAAATAAGTTGTATGAGCCAGTTCCTCGATAACGCCACTCATTCTGTCCTTAAGTCAGGCTCTCTGATGACACAGATGTTGATATGTGATAATATGTGATACTATGATAGATATAATCTCACTTACCTGGGGGAACATTTGTCGGTTACATTTTTTATTTAGAAATGAATAAAACAGTAAATCATTAACATCTCTTTATGTTACAATATAACTGATGTGAGCCTGCTGTTGTGGTGATAAACAAAGAGTATAGACAATAGATTCATGAAGTTTTACCTTATAATTGCTAGACTCAGAAGACACAGAATGCGCTAATAGGGGGAAATAAATATTTTTTTCGTTAAAATAAGCAAAAGCTGCATCCTATTTTCAGTGATTGTACCTGCTGAGACCCCTTCTCAGTTGGAGGTGGGTGGGGCAATGCTAGAATTGGGCGTAGATACAGGGACATTTAATAAAAATGAGTCATACATACATGACAAGTGTAATTATGGTGATTTAAAAGAAGCTTAAACCCCTCATTAAAATTGCAATTTATATGGAGCAGAAATAAAATCAATACATTTTGCAGTTTTTGTGTGTCTGACACATCACAATGTAGAAGCCATTTATCAGGCAGTAGGGCTATGAATAATGTGAACCAGTTGACTATGTTTTGCCGTGTATCTCTGTAGTGTCTGAGCACTGTCAACCCAGGGGTTTGAACTGATCTGGAGTGGTTTTTCTCTTGTTTTCATCCACTTGCAGTTGCTGTCTGCCCAAGGCCAAACAGGCTGAAAGCATAGGGACAAGTCAGTACTACATTCAGGTTTTCTCCAAGAGTCAGTAAGCCCATTCACTCTAATGGATTCATGAAGTGCGCTCAGCTCAGCAAGCAGTGATAAGAGCTCTTTCTGTGTCTTGCAGCACACATCTTCACCTTTGTTTCTGGCCCAAGGATGCTTTGGACAGAAACAATTTGGGGCAATTTAGAAGCTTCAGTCAACTCGAAAGAAGTAGGATAGAAGAGTCGTGGAAAAGAAAATTATACGAACAGCAATAAGCGGAGATAACCACTAAATCCACCTCTTGTTTTTGACTTTCTCTCTTCTTCTTTTTTCCCTTTTCAGTCCACGTTTTTAATGAATACAGGACGGAGAGCACTGCATGATGACAGCCCGGCATAATGCCTGCAGGTGAGTGGCAACAACTAGACAGTGACAATTCAGAGTTTAAAAAAAAAAAAAAAAAAAACACACACACAAGGTCTTACCCCTGCTATACGTCTCCTAAATAGTGTCAAAGGAAACGAGGGAAAGTAGGGAAAAAATCCCAGTGGCTAAAGGCAGCGCTCACTACTGCCAAGAGAGCTATATCGAGACATTGGGCAGGATGAAATAACCCAATCTACTCTGAAAGGTTCTGAATAGCTAATAAATAAGGAAACAATACAAATATATAATTTAAAATAAAAAAAAGGAGTGCACATAGGAAGATTTACATAAGCCATGGAAAAACATAAATAAATAAAAGCTTTGTCAAACTTGGATAATGTGATAATTTGTTCAATCCAGACTGGCACATCAGCGAGACAGCACAGTGATTAGTAGAGTGATAATTATGGATGATTGTAGTGTTAGTGGCAATACACTAGTGGTTGATCCTTAAGCTCATCCTGCAGTAAGTGAGGTTTCAGCAGCTCATCATGATGAGACATTACCAGGCTGTTCAACGTGTGAATGTATTATCACAGCATTCCATCCTGCTCGCCAATTAATGCCAGTCAAACGCCACCCCGTGCAATTATTTGCAGAGCCTTTTCCAATATTGCGTACCAACGGTTCATATCCTATTGCCTTTGCTCAATGAGATCAGTAGACATAAAACTCTTTGGTGCTCCAGCCAGGTTGTGTTTCAGAGGGACTGGAACGCTATTGATCAAAGTGTTTAAATGTGTCCACGCCATTTTCCCTTGTGCATTATGGTGTTGCTTGTTGAAGCCAAAAGAGCCTAACAACAAACATCTCTCTTGCTTTTTTCTGCCGCTCTCTGATTAGCTGCTGGAAAGATATTTTTGGAGTATCACAGGCCCTTTGAAGAGGAGGAAGAGCAGAGCCCACCACCCTCCAAACCCCTATTAAACTACAGTCCAACATGCTTTGCTTGTTTTCATTTATTCTTGCTATACTGTCAGCTGTAGATGATTTTACTCAATACCTGCTGCCTTTACTCTTCTTCTATATGAGAAAGAGTCATGGTGAACATAAAGAATACTCTGTATGGGTAAATGTATAGTTCAGTTTTCTTTAGTACTGTCCCTTATATATTATATGTGAATGTATAACAGTGATAGATTTATATAAAAAAAAAATGTATGCAGGGTCATCACAACAGTAAACCATTGATTACTGGAAAATGTGTGCGATTAATTTGATAACAAGGATGTGGTGATTAAATTGCCATGTTCAGATGATCGACACGGATAAAAGGCCATTTTCACTGGTGAATAAAATCAAGTAAATGCTGAAAACCTTGCTCACAATTTCATTCAGAAACCATTCTTCTATGGATGTATTTGCAAAAGCTTCCACTTGGTCATACTAAAGGCTAAATAAGCATTTTGATTGGACCTTTTTTTTTGTTTTTCCTTTTCATGACATATATGATTTTAATGTATAGAGATTAATAATGTTGTTCATGACAACAAATAGATTGTACAGTTTCAGCAGTTGCACCAGGTAAGATGCAGTGTGTAACATTCAGCATGGTTTAGTGAATCTAAAATCGAAAATGTTTGGTTTCTGTCGATTTTTTTAAGCGGGTGTGTCCCCCCGTAAAATATGGAAATTCGTGACTCTCTGAAACACTATTTCCTGCATTTTGATTAAAATGAAAAAAAAAAAAAATATATATAAGTTTATAAATGTCTTATTCCCTCTTCTCTGACTACCAGCTTTATTGTCTACTATTCAACTGTGTTAATCTTTCATATATTTATGCAGGACACGTAGCATACAGTTGTATTAGCTCTGTGTTTGTGATGCTTTTCTGACCTTTCACACCTTTGAACATTCACACAAGAAAACAATTCTTACACGATTACTCTTCTGGAAGAAGCTGGAGATTACTGTCTGTCTTATTTCTCATTTCCTAATTTTTCACAAAAGTAACTGTATCTTGAAGCAGAAAGTTAAAAAAAAGTCACTTTTTTATATAGCCTTCATATTATAAAGGACATTATCAACTGCAAATATGTCAATAGTGGGAATTAAGCACACTTCTCCACAAACAACAACATCCGTTTATTGACCTTTTAAGGTTAAGGTTGACCGACAGTTATTGCCACCAAAGAAACTCCGAAATACTCCTATAGTTATCAGGCTTTCTGTTATTTTTTGTAAACATTGGTAAAAGCTCCCCTGCGCTTTCTTCCTACGAAAAAGGTCACAGAGACGTCGCCAATGTAATGTGAGCTAAGCACGATTATGCAAGATTCCATCGGAAAACAAACGCCTGGATGCCCTGTTAGCTAAAACCCTGGTTTCTGTAGCCTTACAGTCAGCCTTCCATATGTACTTTAGGAAAGTGCCTTAGGGGAGGCAGTTTTTTGGTTTTTTTTATTGCGCAACCATATTTCACTAGCTGCGTGAATGGACAAACCAGCTGGAGTGTATTTTACAATACGAAGAAGAAGCACAGTCCTCCACCTTTTGTTTATAATTTGTAGTCTTGCCATTAGATTTAACAAATTGGTACAGACTGGGCGTTAAACTGACATGTAGCTCACACTTAATTGTACAGAAAGAAATTTACAATGATGACTTTTATATACAATTAACTGGTGCTGGGTTATCTAGGCAGTGGAGAGAGAGCTATGAGCCCCTTAAATGTTGTCCTTCATACAGTATATGGCAAGAGTCCCCCTGATGCCGCAGCGAGTCTGTTGGATTCAAACTACCCCCACGACCCAAGAGGGACACACTATAAGTGATGACTTTGTCCTTGGGAACTCTGTCATACTGGCAGTAGTTGTGAGTTGTAAACAATACTCATTTCCCTCTAGTAAAACTGTTAGAGTGTATTTTATATCTTTGAGATGCTGTCTTTTTTTTTTTTTTTTTTAGTATTACCAGCACCAGCTGCTAACAAGACAAGGACGATTGGCCTTTGCACAAACGACAAGCACTGCAGTAATCTAGACACATGCATGTAAACTGAACCATGGTTGGAAGTTCAATAAACAGTGTTGGGATAGTAAAAGTAACTTCACTTTACTTTCCTGTTTCTTAATTTACCTTGTAGATATATGGACAAACATCACTTTGCCTGCCCACATAGTGTTTATTGTATAATGTATATTATATAATTATATATATTATATTATTATTATTATATTATATATAATAGCATGTAAAACCATATGATCCAACGCAGACTGGATCATTTCTCTATGCGCAGTTATATCTCCACATCCATATATGACACATTCATAATGATCTTTATGACGAGAACAGTTGCGATGAAATACAGGGGATCCGAGTAGATCTTAGTAAAACTTGTTGACAGATTCTCAAGAGCGCACTTTTCATTGTTTTCACTCCAAGACGTTTTAGCGCTGTAATTAAGGGAATAGCAGATGCATCAGATGGGGTGATCTCTTTAGTTAACTGCTCAAAGGGGGAGAGAAGAGATTTCTGTCACGTGGAGTTCATAATCTGCGCTGTTTGCAGCCAAATTTCGCTTTTGCGCAAAGAGACTTTCCAGCATTTAGGTGCTGTTCCACCGTGTACTCCCATCTTGTTGGAATCGTTTTATTGGTGTTCAAAACTGATCTTGGACAAACTCTAAGCGGGTATGCACAGGCGTGTGCTTTCGTTTCGGTGGTTACCGGGGGAAATGAGGGGAAAAAATAGGGCGTCTCTAGGGCGTCCTGCCTAAAAGTAGGGCATCTAATTTCTTATTATTTTCTGTACAGGACTCCCGGACACCCTGCTGGCTAAAAGCCAGCTACGTCACTCAAACCGATCTCCCCCTCTGCCCAGGCAAGCACACACACAAGCAACACGCATGCACACACATCACTTAAACAGATCAGAACTGTTTAAAACGCATGGGTAATGCAGAAAAGTGTGTTACTATGGTCTACTAAGTAGTGTAGTTAATGATAGTTATAGTGTAATGTGTTTGTAAAAGTAAAATTGAGTTTCTTTTAGCCCACATGTGCATTGATGTACATCTCTGAGAATGGTTTAAATAGGTGAGAGGTGTGAAAAACTCAACCTGTCCATCATACCTCCTCCTTAATTGACAGATCAACTTTAAGCATGCCTACACAATCAGCAGCTGGTCCCAGTGATGCCATTCAAATTAGCTGGATATTAAAGAATCCCTCAGCTGAAACTACATAAATTATACATAATGAAATGCAATTAACATTTTACTCTGACAATTAAATACATTAAAGAGCCAGGCCTGTGGAAACAGAGCGGGAGAGGAGGTAGGCGGATTGGGGTGAGGGGAGGTTGTATGAAACAGCTACCTTTAACATTCACCAATGTGCACATTAAGTATCTGCTCAAATGTTTACAAACCAATTAGTGCTGGTGGACAGCCTCTCAATCAAACCAAATGCCAGATTTTCACAGAATATTAAGTGGCTTATAGTCGAGTGAGAAGTAAATTAATGTTATTCTGTGAATCTCTTACACAATAAGACCACACAACTAGGGAAATAGGCAACAGTGATGGCCAAGTAGAATTTGGCTTACAAGCTAAAAAGGCCTCAGCAAAGGCAGCAAGAGTATTCATCTACCCCTTTACCACAAGACTAGTGGAAAACAGACACATTGATCAAGAACAGCAGAGAGGGCAGGAATGCAGTGATACAGAAACTACTTGTTTATTCCGCCTTGAAAATTAAAACAAGCCAGCAATGTGGTCCTGGCTGCCGGCAGCCTCTGGCTATCTTCCTCCATCAGGTCAGCTACATTTTTCTGATTACATCTGCTAAAAGCCACCAGTTTATTTAGTGTCTACATCAGCAGAGCAGCGATGGCCCACGATATAGAGGGTGTCACTTATCTTTACTCTTCAGCGAGGAAGGTGAGGAGGGCTGCTGGCGGGTATGGTTCTGTCAGTACCCATTGTAAAGGAATTATCATTCACAATGGGAACTGGCAATAAACGTTCATAACTGAAAATATGTTCCATTATTGAGATAATTGGATAAGAGAGGATGAATCAGTTAATTAATATCAAAATCAGATGGGCCCATACTATCAGGCGTCTGCACCCTCATGCGAGTCGATTAAATTAAGACCAGAGAGGCCTTTTACACTGCCAACCAGCTTCCGTCATCCAGGACCTGAATAGGTTTCGAATGAATTCACCAATGTGGTGTCACAAACATCTCAAAGACATGCAATAATCCCTGTTCTTTCCTTTTTATTTAATACAGCACTTCCAGTTTGACAGTATGGGTCAGGAGTACATTCTTTCTGGTCTTTTGACTTCTCCATTTAATTCTATGGTACAGATTTAAAATGCAAATGGACTGCACTTTTCTCTTCTTATTGACCAGTGGAAGCACTTTGTACGATACAAACCACATTCCCTCATTACCACGCTGATGATACATCGAGGTTAATTTGGGGTTCGGCATTTTGCCCAAGGACACCTGGGGGTTACTGGTGTTTGCAGAGTGGTCATAATCACCTCAGCATAATAGGAAATGCTGCTGCAGTTATTTTTAAAAGGTGATTCAAAATTTCCACATCCACTGGGGTCCACTATGATCAGCATGACCTAAATGTTTCAATCCGTCCTTGTCCAGCATGCATGAATACTCTATGCAGATGTCTGTGTGCAGTCCACAAAATGTGTGAACACGTCTTGTATATGCACGCACACCACACCTCCTTACTAACGTTCCACTGCTATCTAAAATCAGCTCAATTTCGTGGAAATGCTGTTTGAGTCTCAATATTTGTGCGTTGCTTTTCAACACAAACAGAGCCAAACTGTAGACGAGGACATAAGTGATGTAACTGGCTGCATGTTAGGCATCTCATCACAGACTAATAGACTCAATTTTTCTGGCACTCAGTCTCTCAATAGAATAAATTGAATCAACTCTGTCGTGATTGTACGTAGATAAATGTAGTGGTGTTGAGTGGAATTGGCAAATAAAGACAGTAAAGTGCAACATGAACATTCGGCGAAATATGTTTTCACATGCTGCCAATATCACCCTTCTTTTCTTCTCTTGTGTATTGCATTGCTCTAATGTGGAGCATTTAAATTGGTTTGTCTGCATCTGATGTGGGACTTTTGTAGCTTATAAAAACTTAGGCATGTGCCAAAAACCTGGGAATTCTACACAGTTTGTTTTCCTCAGTGTGATTTGCAGGAGACCCATGGTGCTCGAATACCCCACTGTCACATGTTGCTTCTATTTATTGTAGTCATAGGTATATTTTGAACCTTTAAGCTAGCCTTATTCACTGCTGTCATATTATTGCCTTGGCAGCCCACTCATGTCACTCAATATGACCAACACATCAACTTTGCTAGCTTGTGCGTGTGTGTATATATATAGTAGTAGAGTAGTACTAGCTGAAATCCCCACTGAATTCAAAGGCATTCACATGTACCGACAGAATTGGATCATCTACCCAAAAAAACATTATCATCGCTCCACTTTTGGATGGTGCTCCAAATTATCTGTCACTAATGAATGAATAGTGATTGAATTTCAGTGGGCTATTCTCAGCCTCTTAAAATCTCTTAGACATCTCAAAAACCATTCAGTGTGAGTATTTGAAGTATTTACGAATAAAAAAACCTATGTCTCCATGATTATCTTCCAAGACATACATACATACATACATTCATGAGCTAATTTGCTCACAAACAAATGGATCAATAGCAATTACCTGTAATGACTGTTTCAGGCTGAAATTCAAACTCACCCACAATGGACAGCAGCAGTTCAGCTGCAGTGGTTTGTTTTGAAGGTTATTTGCCCTAGATGTCAGAGGAAATCAGATGTTTCCCACATCTTCATGCCCTCGGTAGCCCTTGCTGGTCACCCCTCCCTCTCAATGCTCCACCCAACCTCCAACCCCAGCAAGCTCAAAGGAGGTTTGTTGATGGATGTTGAAGGCTGCTTCAGTCCCACAGCAATTAACTCTTCTCCCGCAAGAAGCGGCCTGCCAAGTTGATGGAATCTCCCCACTGCTGCTGTCTGTCACACAATCCAGGAGGGTCCTCAGACAAATGCTTCATCTATGTGTTTGCTTTACTGTTTTGACTGTGGTCAAGAGCTTGCACAAGCGAAGAGCCATGAGGCTAAATTGCAAGCTATTAAGAGCCCCAGTGACTTTCCCAAGTCAATGTCTAGTATAGAAGATGTGTGGGGTTTCAGAGTAGCATGGGTAAAAGAGCTACAGCAGAGACACTTCAGTTGCAGCTTTTCTTTTTACAGAAGGTTATTTTTACCATGGCAAAATTGATGTTGGGTCTATTTGTGAATACAACAAATTATAAAAAATAGTAATCTTAGGGGTTTTAGTAAAAAAATGATTATCCACTTTGATGTCAACGATCATGTAACCTCTTGAATTAATAGTATATCTATGTGGGGATTGTGGATATGTGGTTGCAGTGAACGGATTGTGAGCCTGTTTGGACCCTGGCTGGCATATCATTCAACATGTTAATATTATGAAATACCTTCTTTTGGGAACCAGATTTGATGTAATAATGACCCATCTTGTGTAATTACAAAAGCCTGTTGACTTTCAGCCATGTGAGTTCTCTCAAAAAAAGGGGCCATAGTGAACTTATTACCTAACAATGGAATGGGGGGAAAAGGAAATTACATAGAACCAAACAAATGTTACTCAATTACTCAGAATTTACTCTACATGTATAAATCCGCATAAATGGATGATATGAGAACCTCTTGGTGGAAAAGGGGACAGGGTAAAATACCACTATTATTACTATGTGTCAATATAGCTCATACCAAGAAAAGGAGAAGTTATCCTTCCAGGCATATAATCATATATTCCAGGCATAACCTGTGTCACCATCTCTCTCAATTCTGCTCTCACATTTGTCTTTGAAATTCAAAACAGATTTAAATATGAGTATAGCTCCACTCACTAACTGTTAGTTGCACTCTTTGAGCCAGCAGTATATGACCTTCCACCTTTTGGCAGCAGCATTCTTGCTACTCGTGCCTTCCTCCTGCTGAGTTTAGTTCTTGCCTTTGCACTTGGAATTCACCTTGGTGGGATGTTTCATTTGTGCCATGTAGCCCAAGGCTGAAGTGACGGACTGTAGAACCATCAAAGGTGTCGGAGCCATTATGAATTTCTTTTAATAATATGTAAGTAAAATGCTTCTGGCTATCATATGTTAGAGTAGGGTTGACAACCTTAAAGTCATTTTTTTCTTTCTTATTTTTGTTGTTAAATTTTTCTGCCTGGCTGTAGGACCTCTCTGGCATGACTAACTCTGTGGCTGCTAACCTGCCTGCAAGCGCCACAATTTAGGTCACCATTACCAAATATATTTCACAAACCAATATAACATCAAACAACATACATCAAACATACATGTGATGTCCAAGCTGTCCAAGATATCACAGAAAAATCCAATTTCAGAGAGATACACGCATGGAATGCGTTTTGACTCTTCACTTTTACTACTGGGGGGCAGTGGTTCCTGGAATCAGAAAATTGGCTGATTGATCCCTGCCTCCACTAGTCTGCATGTCAACGTGTGCTTGGGCAAGATACTGAAGCCAAACTGCAGTTGAAATGTTGGACACGATGTTCGTGTAGAAGCATGTGAATGAGTGAATGTGATGATTTTAGTGTCAGTAAGATTAAAAGAGTGCTATTTAATAAAGTCCATTCCAGTTTGACATAACAAATTTGACAAAATAATCTTGGGGAAAAAAAACTATGTTGGTGGATCATCATGATTAGATTCATGCAATTTGGCTGACATGGAAACGGGGCCAATGGTACATCTGAGTATCTTATTATTTACAGTCTCTACCAGTGGTGACTGCTCTAAGACAGCTCAGCCTGTTGTCAAATATGTACATTTTACATTACATTTCAATATGAAACGTTAGCGCTAGAATGCGTTAGAACGTGTCACTAGTTAGTAGAATCAACCATTTATCACGGATGAAGATGATTTTCGTATTCCTGCAGCAGCCTCCACATTAAAACCCATTGAAGCTCAGCTTCAACTGTCTCTATGGGAAGGCACAGAAAATGTTTTTTTCACTACGGTGAGCTCAGCGGTGATTGGACAAATGAGGCAAAAACGTGACTTCCACTGAAGCTCAGCTTCTCTCTGAGTCAATGGGGCAGTGGTTGGGCATGGATGCTGGGCTTCTGCCTCAGGATTGGAGGAACTGTCTGAAAGGCGAAACTAGTTTTTGATTGACAGCATTGCAGAAACATACACAACAGCAAATTGGAATGTTTTTGCAAGGGAAGCCTGTCGACAAATAGCTGATCATTGTGTTTACTTGTTCTCCAATATAGCCCTAAAAACATTATTATAGAATTTCAGTTTTACATCATTATCGTGTTTCCTTGTTCTAGAATTTATGTATGAAATGATGAAGTTCCCCTGTTTCTAAGTCGATCAACTACCACTGTTCTCTATGGTGACAACCACATGATGCATTTCATCCCCCACTGCCACTGTACTACATTCAGCACATCTCATATCTCCACCTCCTCACCTCATGCCCCCATCACCTCAGCATGCAATGCACAGGACCATCTAAGATGTTTGCATGCTCTGTTTCCTTGTATTAGCCGGCACAGAGGTTGGGTATGCCACTTAACCTGTCATCTCAAATTGTGTGCACAACACCAGATTGTTGCCTTGACTCTCCCACAAGACAAAGTCAGGCAGAGAACTCAGCATGTGTGGGAGCAGTCAAGACTGCAGTTGAGTGAGACTCATGGGAATGTAAAGACATTTACAGGTCAGGTGGGGATGCACAAATGTGTATTTGAAAGGAGTGAAGAGGAGATGAGCCTGATGGTTGGTACCGCAGAGGCCATAATTGTTTTAGAGGTAGCTTTTGAGGCCATGCAGATGTGGCTAATGTCAGCAGACATTATCCACATTATCTACTGTGTAGTGTGGTGTGGCTAAACTAATAACATGTGGCATGTTTCATGAATCACAGAACAATGCCCTGCTACACACATTGTACTATCAGGTACATGCACACAACCATATTGTTGGTGCAGCAGTTAAGGGTGTGCCAGTGTAACTTGTACATGAAATGATAATAACATGATCTTGACTACTATAACAGCAGACATGTTGACACCTTCTAAGTTGTTTATAAACCAGTTCAAATCAGTTTCTGCCTACAGTTCCTGCATCCAAACATTATCCGAGAGATCCACTATACCTACTGGTATTCTATGTTCATGCCAAACTGTGTGCTGTTCTAATATATTCACATACTCATACTGTCAGGATGATGGAACTTAGGTAGAGTTTAGATTCACATCACTATCCTCGGGCTGGGCCAGGCCGGGCCGGGTTGGGCCTTGATCAAGCATTTGTGTTTTTTCTCCCTCGCCATGTTTGCGTGGTATGTTATGGCATGTCGTATTGTGTGAAGTAGAGCTGCAACTAACGATTATTTTCGCAATCAATTAATCTGTTGATTATTTTCTCGATTAATCGATGAATCGGTTGGTCCATAAAATGTCAGAAAATGTTAAAAAAAACATTGATCAGTGTTTGTCAAACCTGGAAATGATGATGTTCTTGAATGTCTTGTTTTGTCCACAAACCAAAATGATTCAGTTTAATGATTTCTTTGTTATGTGGAGCAAAGATCTTGTTTTAATCATGAAAAAAGCTTAAAAACCGATTAATCGTTTATCAAAATAGTTGGCGATTGATTTAGTAATCGATTAATCGTTTCAGCTCTAGTGTGAAGGTGTAAAAACCTGGGGCTGTGAACGCATCATTCAAAAACCGGGAAGCGTATCGTCATTAGCAACGTATGCGTTCATGGAAGCGGATCTCAGCGGCTCTGTTATTGTCGTAAATTAGACTGTGGCAGCATATGCAACAAGCTCCCACTGTGGGGAGGACGTGGACGTACGTGTACATTTACGGCTCATGTATTAAAAAATTGTCAGGTTTAAATCGGGCTCGGGCTCGTAATTACAGTTAATGTGTCAGACTTGAATTTTTGGGCCCAATCTAAGCTCTAAACTTAGGCTATGTGCTCCTTCAAGGTCTTTCAGTGACATGATACCTGCCATTCAATTCATTCGGAATTGCTCACCTACTGTATTCTACTCTCTTAATAACACCTAGGAAGAAGGATACAACAAGGACACTTTGTACTCTTGGTTGTGTGGGATTGTGAGAATGTCCTTTTAGAACCATGTTTTTGACAGAATGCTTTTTAAACACATGAACAAGCCTTTATATTGCGATCTTGTAAAACTGTATCAGTCCGGAGCATTTCCACAGGGACTATTCTTCTTACTATAATAA
Source organism: Microchirus variegatus (assembly GCF_963457635.1). Lineage (NCBI taxonomy): Eukaryota > Metazoa > Chordata > Actinopteri > Pleuronectiformes > Soleidae > Microchirus > Microchirus variegatus. The sequence continues at coordinate 10,897,624 of NC_139805.1, forward strand.
TAATAATAATAATAATAATAATGCATTTTATTTGGAGGCACCTTTCATGGCACTCAAGGTCACCCTACAACTATTACATTACAATTGCTATTACACCCTTCTGAAACTCTCAATTCCCCTCACTTCTGTCACTGCCCCTCAAGCAGTGACTTTACAACTTGACGTATCTGTGTATCGATCAGGTGTGCCGAACGGTGCCGTTTGAAGTAGCATTTGTCTGACTATTGACCACCCTTGCCCTCCACTCACCGTCTCCCTCCTCCCACTTCACCTCCTCCACATCTGTTCTTGACAGTCTCACTTACTTCTCTTCCTCCATTTCGTGTTCCTTTCTTTCACTCTGTCAGTTTTATCTGCATGGCAGAGGAAGTGAAAGGGGGTCACTATGTGCTGTACAATCAGATGGGTAAACACCCACAGTCCTTCACTGTGGTTAAAATCAATAGCAAGCAGGGTTTTATAATAGACATGCCCATCTAAAGCTGGGCACAAGATTAGTACCATTAAGTAGATGTTGCCAGAAAGTGTGTTCTTGACACAAATACTTGGAAGAATTGAGGAGAAAAAGGTGTGAAGGTGTCCACATCTGAATGGAGACTGTGTTTTGATTTGAATTTTCTCAATCTTTTGAGCTAAAATAACGTTTACACACCTTCATATTTACAAAATAAAATACATATTAGCCCTCTACTATATCTATCTTGAAGAATCATGTCCATCGATTGAGAAGCCCTTCCCTTATTCCAAATGTAATTAATTTGTAGGTAATTATTTCTAAACTTCATGCTTGCTTGTTGAAGGACCGTGACTTTCATTTTTTCCATATTTCTCAAAACAGCCTTCAATTTAATCACTGCCTTGCCATTCTTCCGCTTGTCCTGAACTTCAGATTGTTATCAAACTTTTACTTTTATTACCTGGCTTGACAAATGAGTAGGATTTGTAAAACTCATTAAATATAGATTCATATCGGGAACAATATTTCCATAATATTGCACCTACTGCATGTCTGGTTATTACATTGTCTTTAACTGTGGTTCCTCTGTTAAAGGTTATACTGTTAGACTTTGAAGTGTACCAACTGTAACTCCGCATTGAACCTATAGAGCATCTCCGTGGTTAACAGCTTATTACCTTGGACTATGTTTGTTTTTTTTCCTGTATTGACAATATGTCCAGGTGTTTCAAGTCATTTCGCCCCCATAGCTTCTAGGACTTAACTCACACCTCAGTGCTAGATAAGGCCTCTTTGCTCCACTGCACTTCATAAACACAACCGACAACTGTCTGTGTGTACATCTAGTATACGCACGAAGGCGCACTCCAAGCTTACAGCAATCTGCTGGCATTCTTTTAAGCTTCCCTGGCTGCAGCAGAAGTACTGATGCTGCACACCAGGTAAGAGAGGTAATGCTTTTTATAACACTTGTTTAGCCTGAAGCTGTGCTCTGTGTTCAAACACGTCATAGCTGAAAATAAGGGGCCTTACCAGATGTCTCCTCTGTGTCCAGTCTCAGGTTCAAATTTAGAAATGAACTCCTAACTCATTAAGCAGTAATACAAACTTTCCCTACATAACAGACATAATTTGTACTGTGCTTTATATTGCTTCAGAGAGGGAAAAAATATGCATTTTAAGTAAGGATTCATATCAATGGTGCTGTGTCGGTTTAAATTGAGTCAAAAAGTGTCATACGTTACAAACTCCTCAAATGATTGGAGACTAAAACTATAATTACATTTCTTGGATTTGTACACTTTTCTTTTGTAATTTTAAATTGCTCCTAATAAACTCTAAAACATAAGATAAACCCACCAGGTTCTGAAACTCATCATTATTTAATTCTCATATCATTATGATAAAAGTATGACAAATTAAAATATTCGGACCGAATAAAATAATTGGCCGAGCTACCTGTCTGTCTTCTGTCCCGCGCCTCTCTGACAGAGCAGTGTTGCCAACTAGTGTTGTGTCGGTCATGAATGATACGTCGAAAGAACAAATCATTTGAGTGAACGAACTGACTGGGATCACGTGAACTGATTTGTTCCTTTCTTAGTTCAGTTGAGCTCAGCAGCGATCGTGGCGGGCGGGAGTGGAACTGCCGCGTTCTGTGAATCACTCGTGAAGTCGTTCGCCGGCGCCGGCGCTCACCCGTGAATCTTCGGCAAACGACGCCAGCCAACGTGCACCGAGCCGGGAGGTAGTGACTAGTAAGAAGAACTGTTCTGCCGTGCTGCTGCGCTGTCAGTCACTGACTCAGTCATGATTCGCGAACGAACTGACATACAGAGAACTGGAGAACCGTGGCTGAGGACATGAATCTCGTTCGCGTCACAAACGAACTGACGCAAAGAGAACTGGTGAACTGTGGCTGTGGAGCGAGTGCGAGCGAGTGAGCTCTGAGGCCCCAGATGCACCGTATGCGCGATGCAAATACTATGCGAATATATTTGAATATCTGTGGGGTTTTTTTAGAGGGAATATTCGAATATCATTTTGAGCAATTTTGACAGCCCTAGTAAGCATGTCTTGGAATATCAAGAATGCATGAAGTTAAGGTCGGCACCCTCCACATCAGCAGGTTACACGGGGAATTTTTATAAAAGCTGTTGATTTGCACAGTAAAAGTGAAAAATACACATCTGGCTGCTGTTCAAGGCAGAGATCACTTATTGACCATTTTAAAAAACAATCAGTGTGTATTTTTATTGAAGTGTAATGGGATGCTACATATTATGTGTATTGTGTATTTAACAGCTAACATAATGGTAATAGACACATTTTACAAGGAGGCAGCTCAAACAGTTAAATGCTTATTCAGAGCTACCGACAGTGGTGTTTGTCTAAATGAAGCAATGCATTGAATATTCATATTTTATGTAGGGGTTTATATTATATCGCTTGTCAACATCATTAAGTGTCATAATGTACAAACCAACAGTGATTACAATGTGATAACAATTAGACACTCTGATCGATTTGTGCTTGCTCATTCCAGCAGCTGGAAACAGACAGGAGACACACAAACACTCATTAAGGTTCTCCTTATTTTAATCATAAATATTTAAGTTAACAAAAGCCTGCACTACCTTCCCATAATTATTGTTGTGTTGGCAGGAGTATACTTCCCACATTATATCTGATGTTGTCACAGCATTGTCATACATCATGACTGTGCCATGTGCACTTTGCATCAGCCTAGATTCTGGTGTTTGTAATGTAAAGGAGACTACCCATGGTGCATCTCTGTCTTCCAAGGACGAGACCCACTGCCTCGAGGGGATGTCTGGGTTCTTGGCTCTGACTCTAAAGGCGTCTACAGACTGAGAGATTTTTTCGCAAATTTAATTATTTTGTCAGACATCACACTGTTCAACACAGATCTAATAAACTTGTATATGACATAACCTTTGATTTATGTAGACAAAGTATGCACTTATAACCTAAAGAAAGGGGATAGCAAAGAAACAAGGTGCAGATAGACAGTACAGATAGGTGGAGATAAACAAGATTGGCTCAAGTGAGAGGAAAAAATAAAACTATATGTAGAGTTTAATAATGCAACATACAGATTAGAATTCACATGTGTGCCTTGCATATAATATATTATCCATTGAAACAGGCATAACAATGGTAAAGGAAAACTACCATCACTACAACCAAACTACTAGCAGAAACTACCCCAAGAGAACATTATGCAGCTGGGTGAAATTAAAGTAGCAGTAGGTGGGATTCAACCGATCAAGTGACATCCAATGAACTCATTTCAAAGTCTACTCAAAGTATTCTAACCCTATTGAAAAGTGCCTGTTGACTATAAAGTCATTACTTCTGATTAGTCCATTACTTGAAATTTAACAGAACCATATCAACATATGATCGTTGTCAAGTAAACATCAAGTCATAGATTAGATAGCAATCAACAGACATCTGTAAATGTGTCAGAACCATCTAATCACAGTGAAAGACAGTTGGCAAAATAAGATAACTGAGAGTCAATTAATATACTGAATACGAGAGTCAAAAATAGGCTGTGGAAATAAAATTATACTGTAAAAAACAGTATAGTTCCAAGTATACATCTGGCAAACAGTCAGATATAGGCATATGTAAAAGGGATTCACATGAGCTGTTGTCTAAATGCTGGACTTGCAGCATTCAGGGCAGGTGATATGTGACTTAATCATTAGAACTGCTGACAGCGGCAGAGGATCACAGAACATATCTTTATGAGAATGGCCTCATGCAAACGAAAGAACAAGACCACTCAATTCTCGCCGCAGTGAAGCATCAATGATTCTGAGGCCAAGTGGATTCAATTTATTGCACACCAGGTCCATGAAATCAGGACAATATGCTAGGCACTTGTTCAAAATAATGCTCTCATTAACATGGGCAAAACACAACAGCATCTCATCGAGCCATTTATCAGTGCTTCTTGGAAGCGGGGAAATTAGGTGATATGTTGTTGTCCCTTGTACTTTATCACAGCACCAACACATCTCTCAAAAGTCAAATTTGAATATTTCTGCTTGTATGATGAACAATCAGATGTATTGTATCGGTAATTGACCATTAGAGTTTAGAATAATTTTTTCTACATTAAAGCCATACTTACCTTTATTGCATGTCTCAGAGCACTTAGAGAAAATTTAAACATGAACACCTCCACCTCCCTCAAAGTCCCAGGGCGGAACGGCAGTGGCTATGTGCGATTAATTAGCAGCCTGGACACTGAGTGCTCAGGTTGTCCCCGCTGCTTTGACTGTAGGCTGGGACTGCAGAGGTTTCTATGCTTTGGGAGGTGATCCCGGGCAACACACATTGCTTGAGATTTAGCAGATTTATCGACAAAGTCGCCAGGTTGGCAACACTGCTCTGCTCAGCTAGCAAGCTGCGACGAGGCGCGTGACAGATGACAGAGGCGCACGACAGAAGACAGACAGTTAGATCGGCAAATTATTTTATTTGGTCCGAATTTTAATTGGTCATACTTTTATGATAATAATATGAGAATTAAATAATGATGCGTTTCAAAACCTGGTGGGTTTATCTTACGTTGTAGAGTGCCATACGCTTATTAGGAGCAATTTAAGATTACAACAGTGTAAAAATGCAAGAAAGGTAAGTATAGCTTCATCAATAACAATAATAATACTAATAACAACAACTTTGGAACAAGGGCCTTTCTGCAAGGAGTTTGCATGTTCTCCCTGTGTGTGCGTGGGTTTTCTCCCGGCTTCCTCCCACAGTCCAACAACATGCGATATGGGGATTAGGTGAATTGGTCACTCTAAATTGACCATAGGTGTGAGAGTGTGAGTAAATGGTTGTTTGTCTCTATATGTGGCCCTGTGATGGACTGGCAAACTGTCGACTGGCGGTGTACCCCCCCTATCACCCAATGTCAGCTGAGATAGGCACAGCACCCCCCGCGGCCCTCTGGTGGAGGATAAAGCGGTAGATAATGGATGGATGGATGGAATAATAATAATAATAATGTATCTGAAACTCAGTCATTAGCAGTCAGGGTTTCTTATGTATAATGTATTTTTGCACAAAAAGTCAACAATCTTTTGCAACAACTTTTTACTTTGTGAAATACTTTTTCTTTTCTTAATCAGTTAAACTCTACTTGTGTGCACAACAGTAAGTACGTTCTTGCATTTCATTAAAGTTTCCCACAACCAAAGCCCCAGTTTTATTTTTTATTTGTTTCCGGTGCACCCAATTCTCAGCTCATGAAGTGAGAATGCAGTTGTTCCCCACTCTTGACACCATCCTGATTGGCTGTCACAACACATAAAGTCAGCCAAGGTAACTCTCACGCCCTATGTACCAATTTTTTGCTATGCAGAAGGTGATGTAGAACTCCAGTGACCCAGGGCCGGTGTCAGTTTACTACACTGCAAGGAATAAGGCGAAAGTCCCTCACACTCACAGCTCCCTTCACCATACACTCATGGTGTATAAAATACTGGCCATACACACACAAACACACAACCGCCTTACCAGCTAGAGTTTGCACATTTGTTGTGACCTTTGATGATAAGAAATCCTGTGTTTTGTGGTAATATTGGGGGAGGGGAGGAGGTATCTATAGATCAATAGGTTTTTGTGAGTGGCTGCAACTTCTGCCATCATTACGGAAGATATAACAATGTGTGTGGATAACCAGTGGATGAAGGATTTTAATGAGGGTAAAAGGATCATATGTGAAATAATTATACCATTATTTTCTTAAAAAATACCAGTAATTCTGTATAATGTTAAATAATAGTAATTTAATTATAGTGGTTCTAAGCCAAGGTAGTAGTTGACCGTTGGACACTGGGCATCGTGTTAGTGTTGCCAGAGTGTGAGCTGCATACCATATGGCTCAGAGGTGCGAGTGTCCCCAACTTGTCTTCTAAATGGTGAATAATACTTTCACTATACTTTATGCTCACAATTGAGTGAGCATCACGGCCGCCTGTGACCCCGCCTGCGGAGGGTGCCGCTGAGGAAAGTGCCCACCGGGTGGAAAGGAGATGTCCCAGGCCGAAGAGAAAGACCTTGAAGTTATTCGGGCAGACCTGACCTACAAAGTGTGCGACGCCCACAGCAACCTGCACTGGGATGCGAGGTACCCCTGGAGTGAGGACCCGCAATCTCTCCCCAACAACTGGAAAGCTGTTGAGGCAACGTTTCTGAGGGCCGAGGGGAGACAACTCATGAAGGACCCCTTGTGGAAAGAAGCCTACACGAGACAAATCCGAGGGGGTAGGTTCCAAACCATTACCCAGGAAGAGCCTGTGGTCCCCTTAGTCCCCTACAATGTCTTGGTCAGTACCCTTCTTACGCGGGAAGCCCATGAGGCCAGTGTTAAAGGAGCTTTACGAGTTCCTTAGTCGCGTTGACAAGGACCAGGTCCAGAAAAAGACAGCAGCCACGGGGACCGACTGGACGCAGGTGTTTCACCCTGCGAGCTCCCCACACCGACACAGAGCAGCCGAAGCAGCGGTTTGTGTACTTAAGAGGGCATTGAGCAGTGTTGGCAAGGAAGGAAACCTGACAGCGCTGGGGTTTTTAAACCCTCCTTTACCTGGCAGCTAACCTGTCTAACGAGAGACCAATCGGTGCCAGGGCTCAGGTACAAGACGAAGCCGTGGAAGTTATCACTCCAGAGGAGACACCAAAGGGTTCAAGTACCCAACTTATCCCGTTGTACGTCTAAGAGCGATCCGAATCGAGGTCAATAAGTTCTGGAAGCGGTGGAGCCAGCTGGCGGGACCCAGTCTCTTCGTCCGACAGAAGTGAATGTCACGGTAGGAGACCTGGTGCAGACATAAAGTCTGGACAGTATTGTTGTGTTTTACAAATCACATTTAAATGTGTAAAAGGATAGTTTCACCTAACTGTGATTACCTAGTTAAAGCCAGTGTAAACCATTTTAAAGACACTTGTAATCTAGTAATAGTAAAATTGCCATTGTCTTTTATCAACAACAATTTGGAACATTATTTGCAAAATATATTTGGCTACAACACAGCTTAAGAAAACTCCCTCACTCTGCATGTTGCTACTGTATGTTCAAAATTCCATGAGGTATTTCCTGCAATATAATATTGCAAATGATTGCGTACCAGTGCCACCGACCAGTGAATGCCTGCCATTGCAAACCAGAATTCTCCCTCACACACTCACTAACACAGTGGACTTAAGCAAAAAAAATCAATGTGAAGCTGCTTCATTTTGCATTTGAATGTTTTTGCAATGAGGAGATGGGCCATTCAGTTTGCCAGTTAAGGCATTATTAAGTCTGAAGTAAAACAGGTTCCTTTCCAGTGAGCAGCCTGCCACCCTCTTCTCTCGTCCAATGAATAATGAGGAGTCCATAAGTGATGCACAATGAATAGGAACCACAGCTCCATGGGCAAATTCCAACCAACAATAAACCAACATCATCCTGGTTTCTGAGCCGCAGAGAGACTCAGTTGCCTGTCAGCACCCAATTAAAGCCAGAGGGGGCAAATTAACAGGAAAACCAAGAAACTCCAATTAACACTGACACATTGATTTGGTGGCAGGCTCATCATTGTCTTAAAATTAGAATTAATCAACACGGCAGAGGGTGCCAAGTCTAAGGTCTAGCGAGAAAAGCGCCACCGCTTATGAGAAGCTGATGTGGGCAGTGGTCTAAAGATTAAGAGAAGTCTCTGTTTTTATTTGTTTATATTCACAACCCCCTATTTTTCCCTTTGCCTTTCTCAAACATTAGATACAATACACTTTCTATTAACTCTGCACCGAGGACAATAAACACATTAGATATGTTGTTAAAGCTATTTGATTAAAGTTTTCTGTGTGCATCTGCTAAGCATAATGAAGATTTCCCAGCCCAGATGTTCACTATGAGAAAAACTCAGTCAAGGACATGCACGTTATAATCAGCAGTCATAAGTTAGTGTCATACTCGGGTGATCAATTAAACAATATTGCTATTTGAATGCAAGGGCAGATCAGCTGTTAAAGAGACCTCCGTTTCAGCCCCATCACGGCATTAAATTTTACTAATTTTGAGAAAAATATCTGACTGTAATGTTGAGCAGTCATTTACCGAATGATGCATCCATCATCCCGCTCACCCTCACCTTAAATGTCATGCTGTAAGCCTGAGGCTTCAAAAAGTAACATAACCAGAACAATACACTGTTTGACTGATCACATTAATTATTTTAGTGGGCAGCATCGAAAAGTGATAAGTAATATTGATCTGTGTGACTGAGCTGGTGAATGGTGTTATTATAGCAGGCACAAAGTTATGAGACTTAACATTCAGTATACAGTATGGGCTGTCATATTCAGACTCATAGCATAACCGTGATTGTTTTCATTACCATTTTCTTTATGTGGGCACATATCATTCTAGTGTTGCTCTGAATGAATGAAATGGTCAGTTAAACACTGAACTCAACTATTGGCACATTTTGCTGTGTGTTTTTCATGTTGCAGGCTCAAGTTCTAAATCTTTATTGCTTTATCGCCATACACACAAAGGCATAGGATTGCATATGAGGAGAAATCTGTCTTTCTCCAATCTAAACACAGAGGGTAGTTTGAGGAAAGTGTTAACTCCAAATGCCTTCAAAGACTTTGCGCTGTGTTTAAACTGCCATGAGATAATCCCCTTGGCCCATTTATGCTGCTAATATTTCTCCAAGAGTTAATGAAATAGAAATCTAATCCCAATGCTGTCCAGGTGAAAAATAAACAGTTGCATGGGTATTGTTTGGGCTAGAGTTGAATTAAATTTTCCCTACAAAAATTATTTGGTGCTGTTCATCTATCTAAGGTTATTTAAAAGAGCATGTTTACATCACTTTTACAAATGACCTTTCTCCATGTCCACCAGGCTGCCAGGACTAATGCGACCCATCCAACTAAACTCTTCTCCTACCCCATACTCAAAATGTATTCAAGTATTTTTAAGAACTGAATAAGCTTTTGGATGAGAGATGAAACATCTTCATAAACCTCACACATGTCCACTTGTCTTTAAACAACACAACACTCCTCAAAATGCCAAAGGACAAACACTTCTCCACTCAACATCTATTTCATTTGAGCCAATGGGTCCATCCTTTGGACATATTTGACTTAATTTTTCCCCATATAAGATTACTGGATTTATTATAATCCCATGATTGGATTATAGCTGCCAACAGCTCTGATAGCAATTCAATTTGTCTTGGGAGTGGAAATCCCACTTTGATCTGAATCTCCTAGGATTTTCCCCCTTTTTTGCCTTATACAATATGTTGAGGTTTTTGCAAGATTTTGGAGTGGGTGTATATCTGTGGCTTTGGTGAGTCTGCGAAGCCCACTGAGACACAGAATGCGAGTGAGCCATACTCAACATACATTGGCCCAATGATATGGATGCTTTGAAGTAGAGCAGTGGTTGGCGCAGATTTTGGTGTATGGTTTGACGGCAAATGTTGCATACTTAATGTCAATGTGGTGCTTTTCATTCTTGAAAGACCAAAAATTATGTCCAGATAATTCAGTATGGTATAAAAATGGGATTAACCTTGTGACTTTGGCTCATAGCAACACAGACTCCATACAGACTGCCTCACATGTAGTCTTAACCAAAACAAAAACTCCTCCGCTAGTCTTTGACTTTTGCTAAGTTTATATTTGGCGTCATCCAAGAACAGATATTATTGTACTCACTCTGGGTTCATATAAGAGCAGTAGTGCTTAATAAAAAAAAAAAACAATTAGTTGTGTATAAACACTCACAATAAAATGTAAATCCTTCCTGAACACCAAATGCCAGACGATCCCAAGGTGATTCCCCCAAGAGGTGCAAATCTGCTTTTTGAGAGCAAAGGGGTTTTGTCAGTTTGGCTGAACTTATACTGACCCGACTCCTTCAGGTAAGCTGTTTGACTTTGCCGTCTGGCAGATCATCCCCTGTGGGCTCCAATAAATATTCTGAGGCGTTTCATGTTGCCTAGTGGGAAAGCAGCCTTTCTTCTCACTGATGCTGGGCTTTGTAGTTAACCCAAAAAGAGCAGAGAGTGGTACCAGACAATATGACTAATGGAGCATAGTCCTACCCCCTTTCAATCAATTCTTTACACAGTTATTAGTTTATGGCTTTTATCATTGCACCTCTACAGTCTGTATTGACTGTGGGCTAATGTCAGAGAACCAGTGGGATTTGTTTCTGTGTGGGAGCAGCATGCAATGCTGCAAACACTCCAATAATGGATGATTCCAAAATTGTGTTTTGATGAGAGAGTGGCATGCTCCATCTTACCTAGTGAAACATGGTGGGAAAAATTACAACTGCAGGGAATAAATAAGAAAAAAAATTATTTGCATACTTTGATATTTTGAGTACGTAATGCATAAAGAATACATTAATCAAATGTGACATCGCATATAATAAGTCATGCTTATCTATATTGATCATTTCAGGTTGCAGGTATCACTTTTTAATGTTTCTCACAACAATCATCCACAATAATGGGATTCAGTGTGTGACATGCTGTGCACAGGTATTACTTCTGTTTGCTATTGTAGAGATGCCTCCTTTGCCTTTCCTTGCATCAAACTCTTACTCTTGATATTTCACAGACCCACTTGTATTACTTGTATATACTTGACACCCTCACTTTCCCAGCATCACTGTGGATCATGAGAATGGTTGGTCAGCTACAAGCAGCACAACAAAACATCTCTTTCAAAAAACTGACAACAGAGATCCGAGAGCTTTACCATGCAAAGTGTCTCAACTTAATGCACCCATAGCCATGAATTGGCAAAATAACAAACTGCCAGAAAGCTGAACATTTCTTTGTAAATGTTTAAAATGTCTTGTGGGAAAATAGGGCTAGAACTATATGCTTCTCTTGAATCTTTTCAGCTTCACACTATGTAAATGGGCAATTTAAATTAAAAAATGGAATTATACAAACAAAGGAATAAATCCTAAATTACTTTTTCTGTCTGACCACACCAGAATCGTTCCCTATAAGCTCAGTAAAGAGCTCTCAGGGCCTTAACTTAACAAAAACACTTTGTGTTGTTTGATTGAACTGCAAGGGTGGTTTGTTTTAATGTCTGTCCATGGAAGCTGATAAGTAGCTTTGTTTAACCCCCTCAAAAAAAAATAAAAAAAACCTGTAGTAATTTGCAATATGATTGAACATTTTTGGTATTTGTCATCCTGTCTGTCCAGTCTCTGCAGATCTACAGACCTTCAACTTTTGTTTGCATCTCAATTAGTTATGCAATCTTGTTCAGTCCTTCTCTGTCATCTCACTCTCAGTCCTCTCTGTCAGTTTCTTTGCATGTGGTCTGCTTAATTCAGACATGTTCACGCTCTCAACATATCTGCCTTCTTTTATCAACAGCAAATGGTCATTGTGTTCATGAGACCTGGTGTTGACCAGGTCAACCAATAATGATGACTAGTCCTTGAACCTTTCCTCCCTCTCAGTCTCTTTTTCTGTCTACTTGTCTATCATTCTCTCTTGCTTGCACATGCATACACACAGTTTTTTTGGAAACCCTTACACCTGGCCCCTGCATCTGCCTTGTTACTGTCTCCTCAATAATTCACTGCTCCCAAGACTTTCGTAACATCTTTTATTCATGGACTGAAGAAATGTTCATCTACACACACACACACACACTCGAACACACACACACAAATAAAAATAACCTTGCATTTAAAAGACTAACAACGAGTTTGCTCACTTGTTATCTTGTTATGTTACCACCTTGCTACCCCGATATTCTCACAAATCAATTGATGAGTAAATATGTCACTGCGATTTCCCTCTACAATATGGAGATTGCCAATCAGTTGATATCTACTGTATATGAGCTGTGCTTGGAACAATTGTTAAAAATAAATGTGAACCCTTAAATGCTCGAGTTCAGAGCTTTAAAACATTTATTTTTTATTTATCTTACCAGAACATCTATATAAGCCCTTGCCAATGCAGTTAATGTGCAATGCTTATTCATCTTATCTTATCTTATCAGCACCAAGTGCTTTGATTAGTTTGCCAGAGCTGCAGAGTGAGGCAAATGCAGCAACAGGGACCAAATATATTGCAGAAGTTATAGGGCAAAATGAAAAAAACAAAAAAACAATGGGGCTCTAGTCAAAAGAAAGTTTCTGAGTCCACATAACAAGACATGGTCTAATTCAAGTACAGCCCATGGTTATAGACCATGTATGGTCAATATGGAAATGGTTGTGGCGCGACTGCAGGTCCTTTCTTACACTTTGAGTGACTCACACAGTAAATTTTGGGTGGTTATTTTTTTTTTCTGGCGTGTAACATTTAGGAGAGGATATTGAATTGAAACTACTCATAAGTATGTTTGATTCATGTATACTCATTTGACATTCTTAAAATAAAACCTTTTATAAGTAGTTTAGGTAAGGGCCTTGCTTTACAGAGGCCATTTTGCAATTAAACCAGTCAGCAATTGAGTTAGTTTGTTTGTGTATCTTACTACACAGTTGAAGAAGGATATTAGAATGTCCAGTGCATTCACATAGACAAGATAAACAACACAACGTGAAGGGGAAACAACAGCAATACCTATGGTCCAACTGAGAGACGAACACGACGAGGATATCCACGCAGGTGCAGAGAAGATTCAGTTGACAATTTCAGTCCAACCCCTGGGCAACACTCTTGGACTCCGGCTGGTCTTTGCATCGTTTGCCAGTTCCCCCGCTTCACACAGTCTTTACTTGTTGGGTCCATTGGTCGCTAACTTGTTAGCAAAGTCCATGCACAGGCACTACTAGCCACCAGGTTTTAGCAGCTAGAGCTAGCTTAACTTCATGTGTTGTGTCTTCTTGTGTTGAGTAGTTCACCCAACAGATAAAACTCTACACCACATTTAAGTTGCTAAATGAGTCTTGGTCGAACAATACCACTAAAAAGATGACATACATTAATTTAGATGACTTTTTTTCAGTTGAACAGGCCTCTCTTCTCCCCTGTCTTACCCCTACTACTCATCTTCTCTCTCCTACTTCCCCTCCACTTCCTTCTTCTGCACCTGGACTATGATTGGCCACTAACAAGGTCACACACTGAGGGAGACTTCAGATTCTTAAAGGCACATTTCAAACATTTTCACACATTCTTACCAAAATTATTATTATCTAACATGTACTTGTTAAATTCATGGTCAAAGCAATTTATTGAGCTATGAACTTACTTAATTAATAATAATTAGTATAATTATTAATAATAATTAATAAGCCTATCATCTTGTACTTTTACTAATACATCAGTAAAAGCATTTTAACAAAAGTGTTACAGTTGCAATAAGCAATGCTAGTGGGGGAAGAGACAGAGGCTAATGAAAGCTCACACACTTATAGCTGTATATTAATACAGACTGTGTTTCACATTTTGCACTCATGAATGCACACTGATGATATGTGTTGAAGTACATGCAGGAAGATGGGCACTCCCTTGCGGTCTCATGATCAGGGACAGGTGAAGTTGCAGACACACATTCTGGTGGCATTTCTGCAATTAAAGTGGGCCCTGTGGCTATCTTTCCGCTGAGTGCACAAGCCAAATATCAGGGCACGGAGCTGTGGTGCTTTGCTCCCCTAGTGGAACTAATTAGATGTTCCCAAAGGACAGCCCTGTCATCACATTGTTATGCCCACAATGCAGCCTCATGTGTCCCCGCAAGAGAAGAAGTGGGCCGAAATAACCTCGCGACTGACTGAATTATACAAAGTGTCTCATTCAAAAACAATGCATTTGCAAAAAGGCTGAGACTAAACGGTTAATATTTCTAATACTAAACTACTCCATACTCGAGTGCAAAATGCTTTGTCATTGTGGCGATTTAAGAAGTTGATGTTTCCTCATTTCTCGACCTTTCAGGGTGGTCAAAAAACTTTGTTTTGAGTGTTGTTGTGTTGTGGTGTTGCATATGATTGCTTCTGCAAAACTTTTAAATATTTTCATCAAATATACGACTGCTGACTTATATATATACGAATTTGCCTTGCGCAAAAACGTTGACCTTGATGCTTTGTTTTGCTCACATTACATGTTGTTAGTTAGTTAGTTAGGGTTAGTTGCTAAACATATTCTGAAAAAGCACGCTGTTGTCGCTACATGTGCAGCTACCACAATATTTATTTTTTGTTTGTTTATTTTGGCAGTATTAATGTATACGTCGTAATCTAAGAAATATAGTTGCAGAGGGAGAGCAAGGAAATGGTTAAAATGTATGTTCATATAACTAGAATGAATACCATTGCACATAGTCCTTTGGGGGCAGTCATTTCATGACATTAAGAGGCAGAATCTATAATTATTTCACAATAGGACACAAAGGCAAACAAAATCACCAAGCATGACATGACACATACACAGCATCAAGATGTTTCATCCATTACAAAAATTAAAGCAAACCTTTAACAAATGCACACGCTTAGGTTTTACTCCTGGAATATGATCAACATAAAGTAATCTACGAATTTAATGAGATACTGTTCTATTAGTTCTGTTCTATTTTTAGGTATAAAGATCTGATAACAGATTTTGGATGTTTAATTAAATCTATGTGAACTCATTAATTCATTGTGAACTTTGTATTTACCAAGGACCTATCAGAAGTTCATTATTGTAAGTGTTCCTCATTAACCCAGTATAATTGAATGGTCTTCGACAACAATCATGCAGTGAATCCAATGTTGGTTGAAACAAAGACGCATTTGCAAAGTTGCAAAGAGCACACACAGGAAATGTTAATTATTCCCAGAGAGAATGCAATTTGTAGAGTAGAGAGAGGAATTTGTGCTCCTTTCAGTGATGTCGAGGCTCCAACCTATTGTTTTGAGTCATTTCCTTATTATATGTTCACAAAAGAATTGAGTGCTTCATCACCTTATTCACAGCCGTGTGCAATTCTGATGGTTTAGCTTCAAACAACAAAGAACCACTGAGATGAATTGGTAGCTGTGGGATACTGGCCGCATGATCCAGCTGTGAGTGCAGCTGATGTTTCAATGAATGCCATTGTGCCAGGCCAATGTCCATAGAGTCACTGCAAACCCTGGCCAGAACAGCCAGTGACCACAATGAGCATTCACAAATAAATCAACAGACTGAAAGGACAGGACATACAGGTGTTCACCTCAGCAGGCAGCTGTCATTTGGATCACGTACATCCACAGGAAACCAGCGAGGATCAAACAAAGTGTCACTGCAGTCACAACAAGGGGAAATTATAAAGAAACGCTAAGCACCAATCGATGGTACAAAAAAAATCAAACCATTACTGAAAACAAAGTCATCATGCCTTTGCAGCAACATTAACCCTTAGAACACAATATTTCGGCTGCTTTGTTTCCATTAATATGTCCATAAGAATGTGGAATATAATGTCTTATATCCTTTTTATATCCTAGAAACTCTGATGACTATAAACATGAATAACATGAATAAAGCAAATTGGTCTTCTGCTCACCAAGGGAACCTGTATGAGCTGTAAGTTAACTTACACTTACTTAAGTAAAAGCTTGTGTATTTCGCTGTCTGATTTTTGACGAATAGATGAATTTTACCACAGTGGGAACCGCTTAAAAAGTTCTTCTTGACTTCTGAGACATTGTTGTAATACACGAATGATAGATCCCGCAAAACACAAAGAACGGATTACACAGTGGGGAGATAACGCTGCTTCTATAGCAGATTTGACCAACTGTATCAGATATATCAGAGCTAAAGATGCCTCTTGGATGAGAGAGGAAACATGTTCAAGAAAGCTCAGTTGTATAACTCCTGAAAATATATTTTGCTAGACTCAATCATTTCCACCAAATCTTTGATAATTACCCCATCAACAAGAATGGCACTTAGCAGAGTGCATATGTCTGTCAAGGTCAGTTGCACACAAGTGTGCATATCGCAACTGAAAAATAAGAGGAGAGGAAAAAGGACACATAAAAACTTTATGAAGGTAGAGATCTCAACAGCATAAGCATGTCAGATATTGTTAACATCAAGATCCAGCTGTTGTTTTATGAGACAATATTGGAAAAACCCTCTCTTGCATCACACAGACAGACGCCCCCTGGCTGCATGCTGCATTTGTATCACTGCACATGTGCATTAACTTCATGATGATTTGGAACTTCACATCACTATCACGGTGAACAAGAGTCTGTCATATGTGATGAACTCTACATTTAAATGTGAAGAAGCATTTGCAAGATACCCACAGTTCTACAGTATCGGCGATGACGAGGCACGTGGAGGGGGAGGTGATGCTGCTGATGGCAGTGGTTCTACAGCCCCAAAACAGCAAAGGCTAACTTGTATGACAAGGAAAGACATAAGAATAAAAAATGATGCCGCAGTCGACTGACTTGAGTTAGTCCTTTTAATGTCCCAACTTCCCAAGGTGAACACAGTGGAAAAACCCATGGCTGAGCTTGCAAGTGTTCCCTTCTCCATAACTAACCCATACCTGACAGGTATACCTGTTTACATTCTGAGGGAGATCAACAAGCTTGTATTCGGCTGTGTGGTGAAGGAGATGCTATGCTGTCAAGTGTAGCTTCTCTATCCATCCATCCGTTTTATCCTCGCGGGGTGCTGTGCCAATCTCATCTGACATATGGACAGTTCGCCAGTCCATCACAGGGCCACATATGGAGACAAACAATCATTCACTTTCACACCTACACCTAGTGTCCAAATACCTAATCCCCATATTGCACGTTTTTGGACTGTGGGAGGAAGAACCTGAGAACCTGGAGAAAACACACAGGGAGAACATACAAACTCCATGCAGTGTGGCCCCAATGTGGAGTCTCCAAACTAATGCTATTCTTATGCTGCAATGGCCTAGAGTAGACTGATGCTAGTAGAATAATTATATTTAAAGTACAACATGTAAGTAATGACAAAGGCTTTTAAATTGTGTAATGTAATAAAGTGATTTTTAAAATCAATGATCCCCCCAACACTGTCCATGCAGGACAACATGTTTCATTACATAATCCTGCTGGCAAACATGCATGTGTGACCTCTTTGGCAGAGGTAATGCAGTAAAAAGCCCACTGGGGGATTCTGTCAAGCAAAACACACACTGCAACAGTCACAGTGAAAATAAGTACAGCTTTAATCCACTGTTGACAAATTAGCTATATGAAATTGCTGTGAAACATGTTAGCATACATTTAACGGTACAGGTGGTTACAATGTGGTTTTTCCCTCAGGGCTTTGACTGAATAACAATGTTAACTATTATTGACATGTGACCTGAAAATTGTCAAACTATTAGTGTGTGTTGGAATTTGGCTCAGCTTGTTGGAGCAATGGTACTGCTCAGTGATCCATTCATGTACTAAGGAGTGGCATAGTTGCTGCTCATCATCTCATTACAGGTGGGAAATCAGTAAACCATGATTAGGTTTATGTTGCTTTGACCCTCCTGGGGAAAGAACCTCTGGCACTAACCGTGTCTCACCTTAATATCTTTCATTTTAACTAGCAAATATAGCTAAATTTCTAGTGTCGAGGCCTGAGTTTATGCAATTGTGCATTTGTAAAAGCAGAATCCATCCATCTTCTACCGCTTTATCCTCCACATAAAGGGTCACGGGGACGCTGAGCCGTAAAAGCAGAATGTTTCATTTTTTACTTTTTTGGATTGGCAAAGGCAAGATACAGTAAATCTTTTTATACTCTTTTTTTTTTTACTTTTGGGTAC
This sequence comes from Microchirus variegatus, assembly GCF_963457635.1. Lineage (NCBI taxonomy): Eukaryota > Metazoa > Chordata > Actinopteri > Pleuronectiformes > Soleidae > Microchirus > Microchirus variegatus. Next base: position 10,915,904 of record NC_139805.1, read on the forward strand.
GCAAAATTCTCACCACTGACAAACAAAATGTCTGGACAGTGTTGACCTTTGCAGGAGAGGAATGAAGAGAACAAATCAGCTGTTGTTCTGTCCGAATTTGTAAACAAATGTGCTTGTTTCTCAGGAACGATCGCTCTGCGGAGAAACTCGGTTTCAATGGAAGCAGCAGGTAAATCGAAAGACAACTCTTTTTCGGTGGCCGCCATGTTTGATGTACACAAAAGCTGCTTGACTTCGCTTCTCTGTCGTCGTTGCGTTAAGCTCATCTCTAGCCTGCAAGGGTTTTTAGATTTTCTTTCTATTTTTTGGGAGATTTTGAAGTTGGCCAAAACAGCATCCTTGCCAGACGTGTCTGCAGAGTGAAATCAAATCACTGGCAGACTCTGCTGGGTTCACACAGGCTACCTTTGATGTGTTTTGACAGATAAAATTGCACTGTGTAAAGTGTTTGCTTCATAGCAAGGTGACCATTCCTTTTTCCTCTTCTTACTTTTTTTTCTTTTTCATATTATTTAGAGTACAGAGCACTGGCCAAAGTACATAATGTTTCTCATTCTGCACCCTCTGTGAAATATGTCAAAAGAAAAAAAAAATGCATTTTCTGACATACTTCAGAGACACAGGTCAGTTCTAGGAACAGGGTTTCTTAAACAAAGGAGTCACTGCACTGATATGACACCTCGTTAAATTGCAACATGCTTAACTGTCCATAAGGATTATGTAAGAGCTTAAATCGTTACTATAGGAGATGAACGTTTAACATCATTTAGCCCCTCAAATCTGGGAGCCTGCCAAGGCAACATTTCCCTGATGTTGCTTTTGGTGGAGAGTGATATGATGAATTATTTAGTTAGTGTTGTACATCAAGACACAGCAACCAGTAACAGTTGGTTTGTTTCATGTTTTGCAGGAAAGTTGCAGAAAGAATATGTGCACGGTAACCAGCACTGCGAGTCTGAATCCACAATACTCGTCTCTTGAGACTGTAGCCCTAGTAAAATCATATTTTTTGTACCTGTTTGTTTACCTGGGTCAATTTCTGAACTGAAAAATTCCCTTGGCTAGAGCAATGACATACAAATCACAATCACAATTGATATGTACCTTGATTTGAAGATGGTACTTATAGAATACAATGCAATATCATGAATACAATATGGTTTCACACACAATGGCATAAGAGGATTTAAAGGTTGTAAAAATTCAGCCTCTCCTCTAGATGGCACTATAAACTACTTACTTCACCTTTAAGTTGTGACATTTACGAGTGACAAGCTCCTGATACACACTGACCCAGACATGAATATAATGGTTCGATTAAAGTATAGATTCTAGCTAGAGAGATGAATTAGGCTATGTGAACAAAACACGACTTCAGCTTGTGGCACTTAATTTGACCTACATATATTTCCTTTTCATATTTTCCTCTTTGCACAACGGTTTTCATATGACGATACACAAATGGAAAGGTGTGTGTATCCAGCATGCAAATTAAGCGAAACTAGAGTATTTTACCACACAGAGCCTTAATGTGCTCCACTGCCCTGCAGAGAAATAAAAGCATCTGTGCGGAAGTGACAGCCATTGTGTGAGTAAATGTGTGTGTCAGTATTTCATGGAGAAACAGCACCTTTTCATGTGAACCTGTATCCACCAATTCAAAGTAATAATACACAAAATTATTAGAATTAAAGTGAAAACATCACTTCTATTCATGTGTGAAATCATATCAAATTAATGTTTGTCGGCATCTCTTCACCCACCTGTTAGGGGAGTTACTTGCACTTTGTAGCACAGCCCCGAAGAGGTAAGCGACTCGTTGCAACAGAAGGCAGGTTGGTTGTTAAGTGCTGCACCGTCACTCGCTGCAAGCTGGTGCCTCCTGTTGAACCTGTGTTCACTGGACCCTGAAAGCCTGCTGAGCGAGAGGAAGAAAGGCAGCAACATTCTGTAAGGTGGGTACAAAGAAAGGAACAAAAATGGGAAACTTCAAACCAACCAGTCGAGCACCAACATTCATTTCAAATCACTGAAACCAGGTTGGGAGGAATGTTTCAGATTTTTGAACCCCCCATGTTCAACTGTTCTTTTTCATTTCGAGTGGTCAACTCAACTTAAATTCCCCTTTACATTGAAGATGTGTCTTGTAAAGAGCATGTCTTGGTAAAGAAATGACATTTAAGTGCCGTTAAAGTAGAAGCACCACGTTAAAATATTCATATAAGTCACAATTAAACTAGAGAAAGCATTTTGGGCACCAATTAAAAATGATATGAAGTGGTTTACAGTAACAATTAATTAATGATAAATATCTAATTTAATAATTAAGTATAAAATTGTGAAAATGCCACAGTCAAAAAAAGATTGGTTCATACAGTACATTGTATAAATATTGAATTATTGACAGTGATAACATTTCAAGTCTTTTTATTTTGCATGTTTATGGTCATTAAAATGGACTAATCTGTTGTGCAGGCGTCATACTCGCCAACGCAGCATGTCTGCTTTAAAACGTCTGTGCTTGAGACTTTTTATGGTCAAACAATAATGACTTTAAATAATCATTGTTTTAATCAAGTAAACATGATAGGAACTTTTAAGCAGGACAAAAGTGCATGTGGTCCATATGGTCCATATGGTAAAAAGCAGAGAAAGTATCACACGTGACTGTTGACAGATCGTATTTGAATGACTGGTTGAAATTCTGACCGCAGGGGAAGCACAGCTGCATCAAACGTCATGTTTGAATATGTAATATTATGCATATGTAATCTGTAATAATCTGACTTCATGAGTTAGGATTGTAAACAGTATTATTGACCAGAACAAGATGGACTATTAAACAGCATGGTTTGAAATCTGGGTAGGTATTTTAGACTTTTCCTCTCATGGGCCTCGTCACAGGCCTGTTCCCCTGCCCTGGATGAACTGCTATGGCTGTACATTACTTGTGGCTTGTGTGGTGTATGCGGCCTTTTCCTCGCCTGCTCCGAGATGCTTTGACAAACCAATAGATTGTAGAGGAATACAAGGTCTGTTCCTCTGCCTAGTGAGGTTATAAAGAGTCTATTAATTCCACTTTTAATTCACATCATATTCCATCATATCACATTTTTTTCTTAATTTGTGTCTTTGTCACTCAGAGACACACAGAAAAAACACATTGACAACAGTCATCTTTAACGCGGATTGGTCAAAAAGGATGTATACAGGCCTACAGGAAGTGTCTCTACAGACATATTCACCCCAGGTCTGAATGGGACCACAGAAAAACACTGGTCCACTATGCACAATCACAGTTAAATGCTTACACGAAAGACTATGGTGTCCATTTACATTACTGCTGGTACCCACGTCCCCCTCTGGGATCTCTTTTCCTGTTGGCCACATTCCCAGCACCCTAAGAGGTGATATACTGTGTTTGCAAAAGGGATCACTGACATAGAGTTTCTCTCATGTAAAAAAAATCAACATCATGTATGTAACAAGCCTCCATTATCAAGTCAGATTCATTAACCCTTTAAAGGTACGCGCCAAGAAAAAAAGCAAAAGCATTTTTTATTATTTTATTTTATTTACTTATGATAACAATAACGTGAAAGTAGACTCACAGTATTTCAGATACAGGCCTCTCCCAAATGGTTGAGACGTCTGTTCATAATAAACCTGGTTTGCAGAATTCATAAAGTACAACATTCAGAACAAGTCACATTTTTCAATGAGATGTAGTGACTTAAAGTGTGGCTGAACAAATGGTTGAGTAGTACCTTAAAGGGTTAAGATGCATTTTTTTTTCAGCACTTTAAATAATCAAAAGAAAATTCTAATGGTACATAATTATGAAATAAATAACTGAAAACACAAGCTACTTGTTCCTTTTCATGTTGTTTAATGTCGCATTGATTTACTACACTGACACTGGAAGCGTGCTTATAGATTAACTCTAAGCTGTGGTGTGTTTTGGTCTACAGTATGTATGAGCTGTATGCACTGTAGCATTCAGGAGTAAGGTGTATTTACTCGACACAGGAAATGGATGTTAAACGACCATTTCTGCATCTGCCATGAAGTTTCCTACTGTTTTTATTAGTGGACTAAACTGTGCTGCTGCTCTCCACTCCTCTGTGTTGTTGAAAGACACACAGCAGGTAAGTGGAGCTAATTTTCTGTTTTCCCATTCTTATTTTTCATATAGGAATAATACATCATTTAAAGTTCAGCGTGTGACTCAGTTCATATTGTCATTATATAAAGATCCAATTAGACTACTTTTGCATTAAATGCGTTGTTGGCAGTTTACCAATTGTGGGTTAGTTTCTTTGCCCATGGGTCTTAACATGGGTGTGTGTGTGTGTGTGTACAGACTACTAACAGAGACATATAATTACATTAAGAACAAGCATGCAACTTTTTGAGGCTTTGGCTTGCAGTTCATTTGGCACACTTGTGGACCTCAAATGAGACCCATTATTTTTGCTTTAATGTTCTCTCAGTCAACATTCATTCAGTCATTCAATGTGGATTTTTTTTTTTTCATGGATCTAAATGTATTCCTGCATTCTGCTGAGTCTGGATTATATGCATCTATCCTGCCAAAACAACTTCAATTTTAATTGTGGGTGATTATTAACTGAGCCTGCGAGTTGCTTATTTACAGTCTCGCGGAAGGTTTTTTGCTCTTATTCAAATTTGAAAAGCTTCAAAAAGATGTGGTGCTCCCTGCTATTGACAATGGCCATATAGTGTACCAGATGAACCAACAACATGTGGCGTACTAAAGTTCAATTTCAGCAATGTGGAATTTGTGCCACGGTACTGAAGAGTAAACATATTTTAATTAAAAAGAAGCCCCTTGGAAACCAAAAATAGCAGAGAGTACAATTACTGTGACAAAAAATTCAAAGATGTCATCTGCGTAATATTCAGAAGTATTCCAGTTCAAATTTTCAGGAATCGTTACAATGTAAACCAATAAAATAGTGTGGCCTGAGTTCTAATGGAAGTGAAATGAATGTGTGTTTAGGTATGAACTGGAGTACCGCCCCCTCTGCCTTGAAGACAATTTTTACATGGTGGCCACTGTGGGTACTGCAACAGAAAACCCCATGGAGCCAAAAAGCAATTTTCCCATTGACCGCAATAGTAAAAGAGACGCCTGTAAAAGTGTCCACAGGACACCTCGAGACATGGACACAGGCTTTTATAGATCTGTGGTAGTGACACTACTGCGCATGCTCTATGTGCCCCATAACCCGGAAATAAACGTGGAAGTCAAAAACTTTTTTGGCATAATGCGCTGGGTGAGTAGCTTCATAGGAATGAACGGAAGCAAGGGGCGGTGCTCTATCCAGTTCATATAATACATCCATGGTTTAGGTCTACTCCCCCTTGACTGAGAAATGGGAGCCTTGTCAGCAACGTTTTAAAGGTCAGCACAGTCAAGATCAAAGAGAATGGAAATATGGTGGAAATATGTACAATCTGCCCATCAGCACAGATGGCAGAGAGAATCATTTGTAGTTAAGACACATCCGCTGCCATCACCGTTGCTTAAGTTTGGTTTAAAAATGCCAAGAGTGGCCTTGTCCAATTAAAGAGCAGTCTTCTACATTCTCTGTTAATTCTAATTTCAAGCACTGGCTGTCTGAATGGTCTGACAAATTACATTTTGTTCTCTCTGATTCATTATTTTTCTTCTTTTTTTCTTTAGCTGCTCTCTCTCTCTCTCTCTCTCTCTCTCTCTCTCTCTCTCTCTCTCTCTCTCTCTCTCTCTCTCTCTCTCTCTCTCTCTCTCTCGCTCTCTCTCTCTCTCTCACACACACACACACAAACACACACACACACACACACACACAGACATACACCAACTTTTAAACCTCCCTCACCATCTCAACCACTCCATCACTCAATACCATTATTTCAAATAAAATGAAGAATATTAATTGGATATTTGATTAGATTAAAGCTCTTCTTTTGAAAAACAAAAAGATGTTTCACCCACAGATCATCACACATAATTGCTATGCAGCACGTAAGCAAATTGTTGCCTGTTGGATATGTATAAGTAAAATTAAGCTTCAACACCCATAATTTTGTATCGGATAGTAATGCTTTGTAACTTGCCTGTTCATGTGCCTAACAACACAGGAGGTTGTTTTGTGTCAAAGAATATGAATAATGCCAGAAGTAAAAACTGACCTCTTGTGCATAGATCATATCAAGTTCACCCACTTACCAGTTAATGTGACATAGCATAATGCTTTGTTTTTCTTACAGCGCAGGGTGCAGACTGTTATCTCTCGTGTTAGGAATTAAAATTACACAGACCCTGACCAGTTTTTTCTGTGCTCCTCTCACTCATAGGAACCTAACAAAAAATGAACAAAAAATAAATTCACAAAATTGTCTTTTGACAAGAGCAATTATTGTTATTTGGTTTTGAAATGACACAAAACATGTTGGTAATTAATTGCACCGCACGCTGTTGTGCTTGACAGAAGTGTTCAAGACTGACGCATAACCTGTAAAAGGAAAGCAAGATTGTGTTACTTGATCAGGTTTCAGATAAAATCATAGCCAGGGTTAAGCCTCGGCTGTGAAAAGGCCCATTTAAAATTATTGAAATGGCAGTCAACTGTGTGCGACCTTCCACAGTGGATCTAAAATATCACATAATTGGTTGCACTGCCTTATGGGAAAAGCATCTTTATTTATATTTTCCCGGTTGGGTGCATCTATTTACATCATAGAAGCTGCAGCATGAGAAAATCACATTTGTATGCAGTAATACGTTTAACTGTTGTTCATAACACATCCACTATTACTCATCCACTCACCCCAAAGTGATCTCTTTTAAACAGATGGCTTTAAGTGCTGGGCCACAGAAGGGGTAGCACGATTTAGCTTATATATAAGAAAATAATCTTAGCTGTTCCTAGGTCTGGACAGAGAATCTGTTGGAGCCACTGTCCCAGTTTTGGGGGTTACAGCCCCAGGTGCTCCCATCAACACTTGGACCACAGTTATTCCCCACATCTTCTGTAGCCGAGGTATTTAAAGGTCATTTACCTGCTCCACGGTCTGTCTGTTCACCCTTAGTTTTTCAAAGAGGGGTTGAGGAAATCAGATGTTGGTCTTCCCCTACAACACAGCTATTTGGTTTCGGATATGTACAGCTCCAAGAAGCTTTTATCTGAGTGTTGACCTGCTGGAAATAGTCAAACAGGGAAACGTGGTCTTTGTAGCACATCAGGGGGAATAATACCCAACTGTTCCATTCTTCCCTTGGGGTACCAGAGTAAAATGGCACAGTAAGGTCAGAGTAGAGGTAGAGCGATCACAGTCAGCTGATTGGGCGACAGAGAAACATTGCGGTATAAATATCCCATGGATGTTGATGCAAACACCTGCAGCCTATTCGCATACAAAACTTGACGTCTTGTTGAGACAAGCAGCCACAATCCGAGCTGTACAGAGCTGTTGGATGTCCTCCATTGTTGTCCGTCACGCTACCCAGCCATACCCAGCCCACGCCTCAGTACAGTACTGTGTACGTAAATCAGTTGATATGAAAAGACAATAACTTGGATACATTTTCTTCAGGTTTTCTAATATCTTCTTGCAATTTCAAGAGCTTCCTAACAAGCGCTATACCTTTGACAGAGCAAAAGGAGCTCTGACAATGAATGAGCAGCCCTGACAGTTAAAATGAATCCAGGTACAGTTGAAAGGACATAGGGCTCACGGGGAGTTTAACAGTCCAGAGGGCTGTTTATACATGTATTTGGTAACTGGTTTTTAAATCAATTCCTTTCGACTCTAATTATATTTTCTCAGTGCTGGGAAAATATTGGCGAATATGCAACCCTAAGAATAGCTGCATTATTTTTGCTGAACCTGGAGTTTTTGTTTATGCAGAAAAGAAGCAAGTTGCTCTGGTGTAAACTGTAATAGCTGTTGTTTACCTTCTCTAGATAAGCTTAAATGTTTTAACTGAATTGGTTTGGGCTGAATCCCAATAATCCTACCCCTCTGAATGGTCTTGAAGTCTGCAGTTTAGTGTCAGCTATTTTCTGAAAAGGTTAAATTGTTAAGTGGCTGATCCCTGGATTTAAAACCGTTAAAGTTGTGCACAAATTACTCTGCACGAACGTTCAAGGTCCTCTTTCTTTCACCAAGTTGCCAATGATCATTGAGCCAAATGGAATGTGACACAAAAGTAGGAAAAACATAACTTTCTGACTAAACCTGTACACACAAAGTCAATAATGGTTTAATTGTTGGATTTCTCTTTGTCATTAGGCAAAACAATGAAGGCAAAACAAACTGAAAACAAAAGGACGGATGGTGACGGGGATGGAGAGGAAAATGAGAATGGCTTGAGTCTTGTTAGATCCCCAAAAGATTATAATAAATATAATAATCAGACTCGTTCTATACAGTATTATTAACTATACTACTGTACTGTCTACCACCATTACACAAAATATTTGATATTCACAAAAACCTTTATTAGGTGTACTGTATATAGCCATACTGTGTCATGTCTCTTGAGAGCACGAGGTCAAATTTGTTCTATTATGCCTCTGACTAACTCTTTGAAGGTCTCTTTAATGGATCAATATTCCATTTTCAAACATTGGGTAAGTGACTTGTTTGCCACTATATACCTGCTACAAGGTAAAATGCATGCCCCACTGCATAAATGTTGGGATAAGGAAGAGTGGTCATTTTCACACTGATTACTTTATTTTATTTATTTATTTTTAAATGTTTTACGGCCCTTTAGGAGTTATAAATGAGCACAGGCTGCTGTATCTTAAAGTAATTAAGCAATAAACTACCTTAAATAGCAAACTGAACTTTAAGTAGAGAACTGATAAATGTATCTGCCTATATATTTTATACATTTTTTACACATGAAAAAAACAACTTGTGTGGACTTTGGCTTGTCTTCACTAGCCACACACTCTCCAGCTGAATGTTATGCTTTGAGAGGCATATTTACCTAATCTTCCAGTACCAAAGGAAGTGCATTTCAGCTGAGTAAGCCTTGTACAAGGTGCATCAGATTTTGCACAGTATGGTGAAGAAAATGCTGGCTTTTTAAATACATAATAAGTGACAATTCTATTTTTCTAAACCCAAGTGGAAATATGACGCAACCCAGGGGCCCGTCCCTGTTCCTGGGTAGAGTTAGGTGGTGCCTGCTGAAATGTCCTAGTGTGCTATCTCTGGGGGGAAATGGGGATAGACTGTGGGCGTGGTCTGGGCATCTGGTACCATGGGGATGCCGTGCTCCTTGGGAGCCTATCCCTCTGGGGACTGGGGTGGGGCTGGCTCCTGTGGTGCTTGGGCGTGTTCCCCAACTGGGCTGGCTTAGCCCCTTTCATTGTGGTGGATATGGGTGGGATTGGGCTGGGTGGCACTTCCTGGCTGCACGGAGGTGCACCGGTTCCCCTGCCACTGCTCGGGATGGTGCAGACCCTGTCTGTGGTCCTATCATTTTTCATCGTCTGGGGGCTGATATCCTGGCACAATTTTCTCCTAGATGTTTCTTTTTTTATCCACATATAATTCTTGTCCGTTTTAAAATGAACAGACCTGACAATCATTTAACATTGAATTCTAAAAAAAAAAAAACCACTGCTGAAAGGAAGCTGCCTTTCGTGACACAGACAGTGGGACAAAAGACTAATTAATTTACTTACTGCTATGAAAATTAAAGAGTTTCAGAAGGCTATGAATGGTTGTTCTTCATCTGCTTGTCCGTACATGGCCAGTGTTAAGAGAATATAACGAACAAAGTTTTAAAAAAAAAAGTTCATTAATGCTCTATACACTCACTTACACAAAGTGATGAAAACCTTACAATTGTAACAGCTGATAACCATAATATATTCCATGACTTCTTAGCCTACATCTGTGAGTTATTGCTGATAAATTAAATGGCAATGTACAAACACTGACATGTGAAGTATTGTATAATTGATAGCTAAAAGAGTATAGCCCTGACTTTATGACTTGCTTATATAGAAATAAATAAAATGATCAAAATGGTAGGTTTAGCAACATTAAATCATTAACATAGACATCATAAATTCTGGTCTGAAATGTTAACATGCCTTTGCATGTCCATACCAAAGCATGTGCACCTAAGTTGGGCAGTGCGTGACCTTTGGCATCACTCCACTGCACCTCCATCTGCCTCCTGCCTTCCTGATGCAGCATTGCACCAGGGGAGGCCTTCTACAGCCCACATCCACCCAGTCTGGACCAGACTAGCAGCCCCTGATAGCCACAGTGACAAAAGACTCTGTTGGGTTTGTGTTTAATGAGGCGCTACTGTGTATTCATTCAGTAATAACAGCCATATGGTTGCCGTCACTGAACATGCCTCCCCACTTTGCTGGAAAGTTCAGCAGCATATCCAAGGGAGGACAATTAGCATGGTGCACTGGGGTGGGCTTCGTTAATTAGCTGGTAATATGACAGTGTTTGGGAACTTAGTCGATGACTGACATTATTTATTTATTTGAAAAAAATAATTACAAATAAATAATTAAAGTAATGGAATAGAATGTCATTGCGGTGAATAATGTTTAGACCACATCTTTCCATCAAACCAATTTGCATCAAACACTTGAGGATTTTTTTTGTTGTTGTTGTTGGTTTGTTTTTTATTTAGCCAACAAATACTTGAAGAGTTAAAATTAAGATTCAATTTTCCAACTGGGATTTGTTTGAATGTGACACCATGCCAGGAGCACATACATACAAACCAACTTTGAAACCAGACAAAGCAGGGACAGGGTTACACATACACACACAAATTACAGATTTTTAAAAGTTTAAAGTGAAAAAAACGACGACAAATTCACCTTATGATTAAAAAGGTTCACCGCTAATCAGCTGTTAATTGTACAGCAAGATGACATTATATTGAAAACAATACATTCAGGAAACAAAACAGCCCGTTTGTATGCCTGGGGATTCAGTTAAAATTTGTTCTACATTTGGCTACTGCACCTTTATGTCTGCTGAAGTCACAGTATATGAGCAATAGATGCAGACAGTGAGTCAGGAGACTGCTCCACAGAGAGGGTGTAGTATATTCTTCCATTACACCTCCCTTTCTATTCTGTGAGTCTCAGGCCATAAAACATATCCCTATTAGCATCCTAGACACTTAGCCGAGGAGCCGCTTCTCTCTTTATATGCAGGCTCAGGCAAATGATCATTTCCATTACAATCATTTGGGTGAAAATATGCAGCAGACACAAACATGACATTAATTTTAATGTGGTGCCACAGCTCTGTTCAATTACCTTCCATAAAATATTCACAGGGAGCCTCACTCTGATTTAGGTAAAGGGGGTATAGCACAGCTGGAATGTTGTGGGTGCACAAATGTAATATATAAGTATACATGGGAATTTTTCTTGCTCAAACTCAGTGTTTTGTATGTGATTTTTATTGATACATTTATAGATTTGTTTTGTCTAGTGAAAAGGAAGGGAGGCATCCATATTACACACAGACATTGAGACAGTGAAAAACTACACAAAAAAATTACAGAAAAGTACTATGTCAGAGGCACTAGCGCCATCTTTGGCAGGACATTCGGTTTTATTTCCCTCCAAAGTTAAAGTTAGGGGGGCATAAACCCTCCAATATTCAACACCAATACGACAACTATGATTATATATTATATAGCTACTCGTTGCTGCTAATATTAATATTATCCTCAGCCGCCCTTCATCAACAGCTTGTCCTTTTCTGATGGTCACATGAGGAGCTGGAACCAAGCCCAGGTGGCGTTGGGGCAAGCGGCATGATGTCACACGCTGAACGAGATGATGATAATTGTCATGAATGTTATTAATTTTATAAAATCCTCTCTTTCCTCTCTTTGTAAAGGTGGTGTTTTCTTTCTAATCTGCTGAACAGCACACCTGTCCATCATGGAAGAGAGATCCCAGAGTTTTTCCTCACTGGATGTGAGGGTCTCAGGATAGAGGGTGTCACTTGCTATACAGACTGTAAAGCCCTTTCGAGGCAAATTGTGTTTGTGATGTTGTGTGCCATATAAATAAAATTGACTTGAATTGACTTGACATGTGACAGCGCCGTAGCCAAAATGAACCCATCCTCTGAGGCCCGGTCGCTATGGGAAAACCTATGACTGCAAATTTGACGGAACGGAAAGGCCCTAATGTAAAGTGTGCTAGACTCACTGTGAATGAAAACTGTTGACATTCTCCACCAAGAGAGAGGGGGCATTTCTTGGGTTCCAAGATGCAAGTTTAATGTATATATTCATTAAATGAACTGCTTTCTTGTATCCAAAAATGTTAACACAGATATAAATAAATAATTAATGCCAGCTCTCTTAGAAATGAGTTTACCTGGAGATTTGGGACTTATTCAGTGAAACACTATTGGCACTTGAGGACCACGCAAGGTCAGGGAACAGACAACAGATCGCTCACCAGAAATGCAAAAATTAGAAAATATCACTGGAATGTTGTCAAGAGAAATGAAATGAAATGCTATGGGATGAAAATGTTAATACTGTATATAAACTGAAGAGGTGAGTGGGAGGAGTTAACAAGCCAGAGCTGCGCTAAACAAAGGATACAATGCATATTGCATTGTATCCTTTGTTTAGCGCAGCTCTGGCTTGTGGAGCAGAAATACTAACTCTGTCCCTCTCCCCCTTCCTCTCTGTGATTGCATGCAGGTGTGCCAGAATTAGGGTGGATCATCCACCAGGTCTAACTGATCAATGCAATCAAGACAAGTGAAAAACTCGGTTCATCCACGTTAATCCTATAGCTTTATATATTTTTTCCCCTCAGTCTGTTTTTTTTTGGTGTTCAAAGCCTTGATTTAAATGCTGGTTTTGATTTCATTGTTCCCCAGTCCCTGTCAATCCCGACTCAGCTCACACCCACCACTTATTCACAACACTCAATATCTACAAGCCTATCCTCATCTACTCATCTACCTATTGCAAGAAGATATAAGAAAACTAATACACTTTAGACCCTCACCCTGTCCCTCCCTCAGCTCTGGCACTACTCATCCACAAGGTTTTTGCAATAACTGCCTGTAACTGATCACTCTAGAGTCTGTTAACTATGACAGAGTTTTCCGGACAAACAACAAAAATATATAATATTATGGGACAAAAGAGATTTTGTAATTTACTATGTTATTATTTTTCTTTGCTTGATTAATAATGACATTGTTCTTGTAATATAAATTGTTTTGTATATTATTCTCATAATATTATGACTTTATTCTGGAAAGATCTGATTTTTTTTTTTTTTTTTTTTTTTAATACTAATACTCTCACTAGAGCTCACTAGAAGTTAATGCCTCACATGACATTGTTGGCCCATAGACTTGCTGATGTCACAGCATAATGAAAGTTGCACATCAATAATAAAACAAACCAAAATGGCGCAAGGTCAAGAGGTAAAACAGGAGCCGAGGACTGCCTTCTTGCCATCAGCAAATAAAGTAGCCACCGTACTCCAAATATAGCTCACTTTCACCACACCTGGATGATCCAAGCTTGTCAGCCCATGGGCATAAAAAAATACCCTCACATAGTCAGTGAGTGAGTATCTGTTTTGGCAGGTCCTGCCACATGCACTATCACTGTTACAAACCAACAGCTTGTGTGTGTGTGCATCTCTTTGCAGGAACAGGGAAAAGCTAAAAAAAAAAGAAAGAATTTCAATGTTTCACAGATATATATATATAGGTGGACATTAACGGAGGTCAAAAACATAATAAACAAATAGGAGCATATATTGCTGATTTAAGTTTTAAAGGTTATTTTGACCTTAAAATAATCAAAAGAAAACAAAAAGATGTAGATGTTTAGTGGTGCAACAACAATAATAGGTGTGTTCCACTGAAAAAAACTACCATTCGGAAACTCCCATTTCTGAATGGGAATCACGCAGTGATGGATGTGGTAATTGTTTTGAAACTAACTTCCTTGACTTTGCATTTGCCAATATCATTTTTGCAGCTCAGAGCATCTCAGCGTCATTATCACACCATTTGTTCATCTGGGGGATTTCAATTTTGTGTTTATTTTCTACATTATCCTAATGTTCTGCTGTGTGCTGCAATGTATAAATGCCATTTGCACTAAAGTGTTTCAAAGTGAGATGACTTTGCAGAAAACACCATGCTGAAATCTGTAAAATGTCCTGTTCCATCTCCAGATCCTGCATACATGCTGACCAGTAATTGCTTTCCATTTTGTTTATGCACTAAAACCCAAAGGTAATTTAATATTTTCTGTTGCCAGCCTTGAATTCTGATATTGTTTGTCTCTTAGACAATCGCTGTACTCTTAATAAAAATGATTATCAATATAATAAATGTCTTTTTTCTCTTCTTTGCCCTGATTGACTAAAAAAAATCTCTTTCAAAACAAAAATGGTAAAGGGATAAGTGAAAAGGAATAGTCTGCTAGTATATCCAGGGGGAACAAGAATCCCGTTATTGAAAGAAGTAAAAAAAAAAACTAAAAATCACAGTGTGACATCTCATATATGGTGCTCTACAGGGATGCCTCAGTGCTGATGCTGAGGAGCTCAAAATAAAACTTCCTGTCCCTCTGACAAACTGTCAGACACACAGGTCGTGAGCATAAATCATCTTATTCTGTATATAATAGCATATGGGTGAATGGCTCTGCTTACTAGATGGACTGTAATGTCAGCTAAATCTGCCACTTCCGCACACAGCTCACCTGGGACAAACATCCTTTATCAATATTACAGAGTGTCTCTCTACTCGACTAAAAACAGACTGTAGCATTCAAGTATTACTCAGCATTCTCGTAGTGAATTACAAAAAAAAAAAAAAAATGATTGTGCTCATAGACACAGCTACTGTGTCACAATACTATATATGGTTATAAAGTAGTCCAGATATCCACTCTTCTGTTTACTGATGTTGCCTTCTTTTTTTTCTTGTAAGAAACATATATATATATATATATATATATATATATATATATATATAATTATTAGTAGTAGTATTATAATATTATATTCATTTATTTATTTTGGGTAACTAAGTGCAGCTGCCTGGGAATCCTGGGCTGACTGATCCCTCTTTGTCTGTTGTCCTTGAGGTCTGACTCCGGGTCAAAGTCATAAAAGGGACTGCGGCAGGGAGTCGTGACGAAGCTATTTTTAACTATTGTTAAAACAATGTTTTGATAATGAGTGGGGAGCTGCGCTTCTGAGAGCGGGTGTGCTGAATATGTCACTTCCGGGGTACTGGCCAATCACAAGACAGTTGGGAAGCCGGGGTGAGAGTTGAGTCTGAAATATCGCGGCTGGGGAACAGCGTCAGAAAAGACAGATTTCTATCGGCTCGTTTACAGCAACTAGGAGGTTTTTGACCATAAAAACAAGTTAATGTATGACTAACATATATGTGCAACAGGACCACTCTATGTGAGCTTTACATCAATGAAAAATATACACACTCTTATGGAGAAGAAATGAAGAGAGCAAACCTGCTACTCATCCTTGTTGGCACCTACTGGCTGTTAATTTGCTTGGGTGGACGCTTGAAAGCTGTGGATATAAGAAGTGCCTCAGAAATAAATAGGATGAAGGCGCAGTGGACGTTCAAGCAGGTGGAGGAAGAGTTATCTCCTGTTGCTATAGCGATACATGAGTCAGGACGTGAGAAAAAGCTCCAGTCTATGAAGAAGAGGTCTCTTTAGCCGGTTAGCGAGTGAACAATAAGTAGCAAGCAAAAGTACGTATGTATTGTATGCCTGAGTACAGCGGTGCGCAACAGGGAGACAGAGATAATACAGATAGCGGAAAATGACAGTAATGTATGGTAGAAGGTAAATGTTGAGCACAGAATCGTGAATGAATATGATCTCCTCTCCACATGAAGAAAGATAGATCTTGGCAGAATATGCTGGCATTTCATTTTGAGCAGAAGAGAAGAGGAGCGTGACAGACAGGTGACACATCAAAAAGAGAAGAAGCTAGACTTACAGAATAAACACAGTTTGACACAATGGAAACGTGCAAAATTGGCTGGATTACAGACAAAATGCTCTTGAGAGAACACTACTTTGGTGCCCAACAATTGATTTCCACAAACTTATTTTGACAGGAAATACTGTAAGCGACGGCGAACACGTCAAAATCCCACTCAGAGAGGGGAATTTATGAAGGAGGGCTGTGTTGCAACCGTGAAGCTGCTAGCACCAGACACAGCGAAATAAATCCACAGTATCCGTTTGTCTTGAAGAACTGTCTTGTCCCACAGGACTAATGATATGTCACAAAATATTGAAGAAGAAAAAAAAAAAAGAATACTGACGGAAACAAGAAACCTCTTTTCTTTCTGGGCTGCAGTGAAACAACATACCAAATACCAAAGGTGAGATTTCTTTTATACCCATTTTCTGGATACCTTATATAGTGACATTTCATGTGACAGTTGTATGAGCGAGCTATAGTACATTCAAGTCTGGAGTTTTACATTTTAAAAATTCTGGTTAACGTCAAGTCTATTCATATTTTTTCTAATTATACCAATATACATGAACATTCAGCGATAGTCTCCACAGCAACCAAGACACCAAGATGAAACTTATTATCGGCAGCCACATTCTTATAAAGACACCAGATTGTCACACATCGGCAAATGTGTTAGTTGTGTTTTGTTTTGGGAGTCACATTTTTGTCATTTCCTGTTTTATTTTGGTGAGGTTTCCCTTTCCGTATGGTCTCTCTTTACCCTGGTCCTGTCTGATTTCTGTCTGAGTGTCTGCACCTAGTCCCAGTTCCCTCTTTCCTTCTTAAGTCATTTGTCTCCTCGTATTCATCGTCAGTATGTCTTCAAGAATTTTGTATATCCTGTTTCCATGCCTAGATTTAGACTCTAGAAGATCAAGTTTTCGTTTTTTTCGGTCATAGTTAGTTTTGTGCCTTCTTACCTCGCACATTCCTCTTTGTTCCTGTTTTTTATGAGAGTAATAAAGACTCTTATTTTACGCTTCAGTCTTCTGTGACCATCCCAGACACAGCTTATGTTACCATAACCATCTCAAATTTAGTCCCTGCTATTACTGTAGGTCACTCTCACTCCCTGACCTGAACATGTCAACAATTGCACTAACAATAACCTTGTTTTTATTTTTATTTTTTAATAAAAAAGACGATGACTTGAATATTTTAGGTCGAAAAATGTCTTTGCACCGTGGCGATCAAGATAACAGCAGGGGTATGCACATCAAAGAGCCACAAGATTGAACTGGTAACGGGTGTGATTGCTGAGAGGCTTATCATTGTGACCTGGGCAAAAATAAGTTTTTGGCAGACTGTGATCTCTTTTAGATGTCCACACTTGTGCACCCACACTCAGAGGCACCCTAAATCATTTAGTTCTTGAAACACACGCCTGATTGTAATTCATTCCGTGGACGTGCTGTAGAGTTGTGTGCAGACAGTGTGGTAGTTTAAATTGAGTTTGCCTCGTCTTGGTACAAACTTAAGTGTAATTTGCAGCGCTTGCTTCATCAGTTTCTGTATTGAGTTCATTATTCCGATCTCTGGGCGTGAGTGTAGGTTTGCTTTAATCACATTTAGAAAGAGCTCTTTGCTCAAGCCCCAGAGTGCCTTTATTCTTTCCAACAGCAGCTGTGTTCTGATGATGATAAAGGTCAGTTTCTTTTTTGCTATTAAAAAAACCAAAAAACTTTGCATCTGGTGCTATCTAAACACCATTGGTATAGAAACCAATGGCTTGGAAGGCAAAGCATGGCAACCGTGCCAAAGAGCACTGGCAAGATCCAAATGCCAGGTCGTATCATGTGTCTTCAGACCTTGAGACAGACGTCCCAAAAACTCTGTGCAGTGGAGCATGTTTGTCACATCAGTGACTGGCTCAACCCACAGTCAGAGCACGTTGCATAACATAGTTTTGCCCATTGTAAGAGATCATCGTTGTGTGACATCAACAGTGGGGCGGACTCTTACCAAAGTTTACAAACTTACAGGTAAACCCACATAACCTCCTTGGCAGAGGTAGTTAATGCACTCGCTGGCTTTTTCTTCTATTTCACGCTTGGGGGGGCGGGGTCGTCATTAAGGTGATGAGCTACACCTGGACCATGACACCACATGAGTTTAAGAAGCATTCTTTCCTCATTCGGCCATCTCTCACACTGTAGCTGGCCCTCTCTTGCTCTCCAGGGGACATTACATTGACTTATACATTCACTTCCTGGAGACTTACTCTAACCTTAACCATAATTACTACTGGCCTAATCCTAATCCTAACCCTGACCCTAACTTTACCCTAACCTCAACCGAACCTTAAAAATGTCTTCACCTTTTGGGGACTTGGGTTTTGTCCCCACAAGGAAGAAAAGTCCCCATAATGTGACTGTGTAAACAGTTTTACGTCCCCACTACATTAGTAATACATGGCCACACGCACACACACACACACATACAATTCAAATCGCAGAATAAGGAATAAGAAATGCTGTGGTATGGATCAACATATTTAAAATGAGTTTTGCGTCATTTCTTTTAAGATCTTATGTGGCAGGGTGTGCAGAAGGGTAAGGGTAAGACTGTTGCAACAGCTTTTATTTGATCATCTAGATATACTGTAATTTATTGAAGTAAGTTACTTTAATGTTTTAATTCTCCCTTTAGTCAATTCGTCATGGCAAACTCACCTGTACTAAGAACTGTCTCCACTGAAAAATTTCACATTCAGTACCAACCCAAGATGCTGTGCGTCCTTTATGTCACATATTTTCATTTATTTATCATGATCTAACCTTAACCCCTTTTTTGAGTGTTTTACTTGCATAACTCTTACCATGCATTAATCATAGTAGCCATAAGCAAAACTCTTTCAGTGTGCTTAACCGTAATGGATTGTGTTGTGTCACATCAAAATACTGCAGGACAATACTGACAACATGGAGGGAAGAAGATGTCCCCATTTCAGTCGGACATGCTATTGTATGAAAAGAAATAGCAAGAAGAAACTGGGCTACATGTAAACCAGCTTTTGTCTTGTCAGTGGAGCAAAACCTGACCAGACAGGTGCAGAAAGTACACAACATTGCCTTAACTAGACAGGCTTGAAAAAAAAACAGAAAAGCCCAACACGTTACAACCCTTGCATAATGGACATTAACCACAAAGGAAATATTCATACCAGCCTGACAGGGACAATCTCCAAACTCACGGATCCCACAGGAAACCTTATCGTGGCCCCGTCAGCTTGTTGACAGATATCACACCAGACAAGAATATTCACTTAGGACTCCCCTTAAGCTGTGGTGCCTCAATATCCATGTTTAACATAATCTAATATTTGCACCCAAATTTAAACAGACATTGGAAACACCCGTAGTCGCACATTACTTTAAACCTATGTAACAATACAGATCATATAGGGGAATGTGAGGTTCTTTGTTACAGGATGTCTGCAAATAATGATGTGAGCTGCCCATTTGGTATTTGGCACATGAAGTGACTAAAAGGGGATCCCTGGACGAGCAGTAACTAAATCTCTTTGTGATATTGGCATGCTGACTATTTTGTGTCATTCACTCAAACACTGTGACGGGAAAGACAAAGCAACAGACAGCGAGCACTTCAGCACAATTAGTTCTACATCCCAGTGACTATTCCTTTTGCTGCACACGCTAAATGTCAAGTCAATTCACAGATGTCTTATTTCGTCTAATCGCAGACGCAGTTTTGAGCAGGATATAATGGATGCGGATGTGGAATTGCATTTCAACGTGATAGACATTTGACAGGAGCATTGGAGATTTTAAGGATTATTCGAAATTGAAGGTGTTTAAAATATAGAACACTAAATAAAATGGCTTGTTTCAGTGCTGACAATTATGTATCTACATATTGATATAATTCCACACTGCTGTAAATTTGAGAAGATTGTGTTTAAACCTCCGCACAATTGGTTCCTCGTCGTAGTCCTCCTCCTCCTCACACAAACTAATGTTTGCATGCCAGATGTTTCACGTGGCCACATCTGCACAAACCATATGTACAGCCTTCCCAGGAGTGATAATGAGTTGTATTATTAGACCTAGTGTAAAATTAGTTTGTGTACTTCATGTAGCATCTGCTCTCTCATGCAGCACATTGAGAGAAAGGATAGCTTGTGTTTTTTTTTCAGAGAAATAGTCAACAACAAAGTACACTAATGGCGGGGGGGGGTGTCACTTTGTTATTTGAATATAATGGATGCCCTTGTTTCCTCTTCAGATTGTGACAGAGCAGCTGCTGGACAACATTTTGGGCTTAATTTGGTCACTTTAAGAGATGCTTCTTTTTTTTTTTAATGGTGTTTGTTTTTGTTTGTTTTAATTTGGCGGAAAAGCTAATTTCCTCACATGCCCCAACTGGTGAGAAAGAACAATCTGATTCAATGCCCGCAGGACATGTGTCTTTTTTTCCTCTTAAGTCACCCATTCATGCTCACTCACTGTTCCATTTCACACAAACTTAAGATACCTTTTTGTGTTTGCCTTTTGCCATGAACCTCCATGCCCTTCTCTTACTGTATGTTGTCTTCTTACATTGTGGCTGGTATCAAATATGTTCTGACTTCCAATCCAAAGTAGTTGAATTGCTGGGCCAATGATGTAACAGTTGACAATACTTAGTTTTTTCTCATTATGTTTATGCCTCATCGCTAACTCTCCTGTCATTTCAGATCCTGCCCTCCTATGAAATCAGCTAATTCCCCTCACCTGTTGTCCCACGCCCCTTCTCCTCACCTGCAGCTCGTTAGTCCCCCTGTATGTACACATACACCAGCTCATTTCACCTCTACGCTCTTGTGTTTTTGCTAAGCTCACCCACTTTCCTGTCTACCTGATCTGACCGATTTGATTTGCTTTCCCGGTTTGGACTGACTTTTCTTTCCTTAGTTTTTTTTGATCAAGTAAACTGAACACTCCTTTGAATTTGACTTCTGCCTCTGTCATGCTATTGGGTGATGCCAAACAGATGAACAATGAAAATATGGCTGCTAGCTATTATCTGGTAGCTTGCGCTTGAAAATCTGTGAGCTGTTTTTTCCTTGCGCGGGAAGATGCACTGACAACATAACGTAAGATGGGTGATGGGTTCAAGGACAACTGGAATCTCCATCCATCCATCCATCTTCTACCGCTTATCCGCAGCAGTCTGAGAAGGGACGCCCAGACCTCCCTCTCGCAGGACACTTCCTCCAGCACTTCGGGGGGGACCCCAAGGCGTTCCCAGGCCAGCCGAGCGACGTAGTCACTCCAGCGTGTCCTGGGTCTTTCTCTGGATCTCCTCCCGGTGGGACATCCGTGGAACACCACCCGAGGGAGGCGTCCAGGGGACATCCGATACAGATGCCCGAGCCACCTCAGCTGGCTCCTTTCGATGTGGACGAGCAGCGGCTCTACTCCGAGCTCCTCCCGGGTGACAGAGCTCCTCACCCGATCTCTAAGGGAGCGTTCCGCCACCCTGCAGAGAAAACTAATTTCAGCCACTTGTATCCGGGATCTTGTTCTTCTGGTCATAACCCAAAGTACATGACCATAGGTGAGGGTAGGAACGTAGATTGACCGGTAAATCGAGAGCTTTGCCTTTCGGCTCAGCTCCTTCTTCGCCACAACGGACCGATACAACGACCGCATTACTGCGGCCGCTGCCCTGATCCGCCTGTCAGTCTCACACTCCATCCTTCTTTCAAAACGCTGGATTTGAATTTGCAAAACGGTTCATTTTGGTTTTAACAAGTCAGTGGAGGGTTTTTTTCAGAGTTTCGGGTTGTTTTGAACAGATCATAGACTGAAGACAATAACACCCCCCCCCCCTCCTTCTGTTTTTTTGACAAATCTAACCCTTAGTATAAGAAAGCACTGTACACCTGAGGAATATAAATTTAGCATGCTAAATGATGGGTCCCACCAACTGTAAAGATGTGAAGACCAAAACCATTATCTGATTTGAAAAGAGTTTGCAGAGACAGCCCAGACTGGAGGCCCACAGATGTTGTTTGTTTTTCCAACAAAATAAAAAAAAAGGGCTTTCATTTTTTTCTTCCCCCGCCCTTATTTTAAAGTCAGCGTGCCTTGAATGTGTTGGCCTGAAAATATCTAGGTCTTATTCATTTGGTTTCAGGACACATTCAGGATAGAACAAGGCAGGGGGGCCATTGTAGTTGCTTCAGAGGAGGAAAATCCTCAGGTCTTTCTTTCAGTGTTTTTCTTCTTCCACCAAAAGTGCATGATGAAGAGAGGAGAGATGCAACACAGGTTTATTGAATATTTAACACTGTATGCATTTCAGTGTTCAATTGTTCTATCTTCATCCTACATGGAAATAACATCTGTTTCAGTCCAGTAAACAATATCATAGCAATCAAATTATCATCAAACCTATTTTTTTCTTTTCTTTTTCCTCCACGAATAATGAAGATCTTGTTTTTGCTGCAAGTTTAAGTTGATTTGTCTATTTATTTAGCTAAAGTCATCACCTTCTGCATATGTTTTGTGGAATTAATGGCAGACAAAACCACTGTCAATTACATGAAATGCAGCCTTATCCCAACCAAATATTTGAAATTAAAGCTTTATTCAAACACGCACAGCATTTGTGTGTTTAGTGAATGCCAACGCTGTAGCATGTTACATTACAATGGAAGTACTTTTGTGTCACCGGATCTGACCAGCAGCTGTGTCATTAGCGCACCTGCATGTGAAAGTAGAGGGATGGATCCGGTTTGCTGCAGATCATGACCATGAAAACTTTGGCTGTCAATAAGCAAATACTTCTTTCTGTCAGGTACTTCCTCCTTTGATGCATGTCCTAGAAATTGTATTGATAATCGATAGGCGTGATTGGCCCAAAAGTTGTTGTCTCAGGGCGGGAGGATGAGAACAAAAAAGTCTTATGGACAAAACAGTCCAGGAATAAACACTTTACTCTGAATTGCATTACCCCAAACACTGCAGGTTTGAGCTTCTTCACTTAATCGCATCACTGTCGAATAAACACGATATGACCTTGTCAAAGAAGTAAGAGTATAACACGGATCGTGTGTCAGTCACGTTTAAGACATAAGTCCGTGAGTTGGGTTTTTTATCTGTTCACATGGTGCAGGCACATTTGAATGTATCCAATATTAGAATGGAAAACAATCACTCGAACTATAACAAAGGCATTAAACAAATAATGATACACTGCAAATGCCCACATGGGTCCAATGAAAGTGCACTGATATAAATAATACCAATATGACATCATCCAAGACTATGAAGCAAGTAGGTTTGGTTGCTATTGGAAACTGCCTTCTCAGGGAGTGACTGTTATTTTACCTAACACCTCTAAATGGTAGTGGGAAAAAAGCCTGTATATACAGTATTTGTAGACTTTATGTGTACAAAAACAGAAGTATTATTCCCCACACACACACAGACATGCGGAAACAACAGTCCCTTTACTATTCAGAACAAAGATGTATAAGGCACTTTCCTATGTGATTTTCTCTTGATATCCTTACTTAAGCTGCAACAAACGTGTTTGACAAAAAAAAAAAAAATGTTGTGAACTGGCATCTGCAAAGCTGTCACTTTATACTACCATCACATTTTCAAGCACCTTGTAGCCTAAATGAACTTCAGTCTGCCCATGGCTTCACCACCACCACCACCCACAAAGAAATGATTGGCTCTGACAACCTCCCACTGTGGAGATCCAACAGTCGCATGGATAAAGGATAAAGCTTAGGGAGAAGAGATGGATGGGAAACGCCTCAGCAGGTGTTCAAATTGGTATTGGTAAAGCAATGGATAAAGGACAGGCAGAGATGCGAGGTTAGGCGAGGTGAAGTGAAACTTTAATGGTGTTTTAAAAAAAATAATGAGAGTACAATGACAATGTTATCATCTCTAAGAGCACACGGTTGATGTGGAGCGCGAGAGGCGTGACAATATATAGTGTTTGTGGTGTTATTGTAATATGTGCAAATTCAATGTGCAGATTCGGTTGATGAAGTGCGTGGCACCGCAGTTACCGAGACGACTGAGTTGTTTGTGTGTGTGTGTGTGTGCGTGTGTGTGTGTGTGTGTGTGTGTGTGTGTGTGTGTGTGTGTGTGTGTGTGTGTGTGTGTGTGTGTGTGTGTGTGTGTGTGTGTGTGTGTGTGAAGTGGCTACTAACAAGGAAAACACTTCTCCACAGCAGCCTGAAAGCAAGGCTGAAAACTTGTGGATGAGAAAGGGAAGATTAACTGAAAGCAGGGAAACGGAGAGATGGATAGAGGAGGCAGTGGAGGCAGATGGATGGACAGATTGAGGGAGTGTATAGTTTTAGCATGATAAACTGCAATGCCACACTCACAGCTCCCTCTCTCTTCCTCTGTATTCTTGCACCACTTCTCCTTATATCCATCTTAGCAGAGGAGGTCACACGTGTTCACTGAAAATGGCCTTATGCTGCAGTCCTTTCAGTGATCAGACATTATCAGTTGATAGATTGCGATAGCATTTGAAAAGCCAGAGATGACACAATTATTTTATCCCACTGCTATAAAGTTTGGTAATACCATTTTACTGGTCTGCAGGTTTTGACTGTGCATGGTAAATGTTTTTTTCTTGAAACTATTAAACCATTAAAGAGTTTTACAGCTTAAGTACCATAAATATTTTCATAGAGAAGAGAGATTGGAAGAGATTGACAAGAAACGCTTTTCAAAAATAAACATGTTGTACACATTTATGTGCGAGCACATCCTATACGTGCAGCCCTCTGCCACCCCCCAAGTAATGCTTCTTCAAAATACTTAGCAGTTTTCCGCAAACACTTTGTGTGACATTGTAACACTGTGTTAGCCAATTTAACTGAATATGTCTTCAGGAACACTTATAGGCCATGACACGGGCTCTGTGGGCTGGGCTACGCCAGCAATAATCATGTAAAATGTTCTGTCCAGCCACTTCGCTAACCACAGTGATGTGAAAACCCAAATGAAAGCATTAAAACACTAACGCCTCATTCATTTTTATTTCACTCTCAAAACGGGTTTGTGTGTGAAATGAAAAGTAAAGATTCTTCACACAGATTTTGTGACCAGGAAAATGTTATATACTTTAATTTTCTCCAGTTGCCTCCCACTGGATAGATGGTACTAAAAATTAATATATAGCTTGATTATTTACAACACACCTTATTGATGATCCCTTTAGTAATTTGGTGGTATATCATCCAGAGCCAGGCACGAATACACAAATTATTTTGTTTGTTTTATTGTTGGGAAAAAAAAATCCAGTCCAACTGCATATGCCAAGTAATGTGTGTGCCATGATTTACAAATGAAATATATCATTAAAGGTCACATAGAGTGGTCCTGTTGCACATAAATGTTAGTTATGGAGGTCTACTTACATATATTAACTTGTTTTTATGGTCAAAAACCTCCTAGTTGCTGTAAACTAGCCGATAGAAATCCTCTTTTCTGACAGTGTTTTTCTTTCTGATAGATTTCAGAGTGAACTTTTACCCCCAGAAGACAGAGTCTTGTGATTGGCCAGTACTATCCAGCACATCCGTTCTCAGAAGCTCAGCGCCCCCTCTGGAACGGCGGATGCACTGCTCCTCATTATCAAAACATTGTTTTAACAGTGTTTAAAAATAGCTTCTTCACGACTCCCCGCCGCAGTCCCTTTTATCACTTTGACCCGGAGTCAGACCCAGAGTCAGAAGACACTGTCGCTCGTGAAACACCTCCACAACGGACGTTATTCTTCTTCTGCGGTTCAATGTACGTAACCGGATGTGCCCGGACTACCGCCCGGAGCAAGACGATCGGTTGTTCAGGAGAACCGCTGCTTACGTAACTATTACGGGATTTTCAGTGATCTCGTTGAGCCCCGAGATTACAATAAAACACAACGTTCGCAGCAATGGCTGAACTGTTTGTTTCGAACCGTCAGGGCTTCATAAACAAGGTAATGACGCAGATACACACCAAAAAAACAGCGATAATAGGAACTTCCGGTCTAGTTCAGCTTTAATAAAAGCAGTTTCATGTCTTGCATCATTAGTAATTGGAGTGAAACATGTCAGTTCATCAGTGATTTTTGCTGCTTAGGTTTCAGTCCTAACAAGATTATGACCTTCTCAAACATTTTAAGTATCTTACATGTTGTTCATCAAACAGTCATAGCCATGGGCTGTGAGATTAATCTTCTTTATTGTGCACAGTCCCAGTGAGGTAGTTTCTGTCAGGCCATCAAGGTCAGATCAGTAAAATCTTGATATTTAAATGTCACTTAATTAGCCATGATTCCTCCCATTGCTGGAATAAAGCATGCTGTAATATGTCTCCCTCAATTCTTTTTCTTTTACTCAACCAACACCAAAAAACAACAGGGATTTACAGTCAAAGAACATTCGTCTACTTTATATCAACATTCACACCATAACTGTGTCCTTAAGAAAAAAATTTCCCCCTAAAGATCTCTTAAAAAGATGACATTTCATATAACTTAGCCCGTTGAATCATATCAGTTTGCTTTATGAATGTAGAATATTACTATTTGAGTTATAGGTGAAACTTTATTGTGGGAAATACAAATACAGAGAAGACAACAATTAAAAGGAGTATAGGCAAATACTATAAATAATATGGTCTTGCAATTTCAACACTGAATAGAAAACATTTTTTTCATGACTGATATGGGTCATTTGATATGCTACATTTTCTTTCTAAAATTTGCAGCCTTTGGGCCACATACCGCCCTGCAAGATGAAGTTGTCAGTCATTTCTGTATTTTTTTTAATTTTTTATTAATAGATTATTTAAAAATAGATTATTAAAAAGAGTGGACCAAAGTGCAGTACAGAGTAATAAATAAACTACCGAATAAATAAAAGACATACATATCAAACATATAAAGAAAGAGAAAATAATCAAAATTACTACACATTATTGTTGTTGCAATATCGAACTTTTTCATTTGACCGGCCCCTTACTGACTAGACGCTCAGCGTCCCCCAGGTCATTTGAGTTTGAGACCCCTGCTCTAGCTGTATCTGTGGTTTCCCTATTCTTTAGCTCACTGTATTAAAGCTCACATAGAGTGGTCCTGTTGCACATATTTGTTAGTTATGGAGGTCTACTTACATACATGAACTTGTTTTTATGGTCAAAAACCTCCTAGTTGCTGTAAACGAGCCGATAGAAATCTGTCTTTTCTGAGCCCGAGATTACAATAAAACACAGCGTTCTCAGCAATGGTTGAACTGTTTGTTTAGAACCTTCAGGGCTTTGTAAACAAGGTAATGACGCAGATACACACTAAAAAACAGCGGTTATTGGAACTTCCGGTCTAGGTCCGGTTTAATCGCTCTGGACAGTTTTGCGTCTACGCTTGGCTGTCTGTATCAAGCCGACATGTTGAAAAACACAGTGCTTTTCTACAGATTATTTAGGCTAAAACCTGGAAAACTGTGATACCCTTGCATGTACAAACTGTGCTTTCCCCTGTGTGTGTGTGTGTGTGTGTGTGTCTGTAGGGATTAACATCTCTAAAACACTCAGCCCTATGTGCAAACCCTTTACATGACTCTTTCTCGCCTTGTTGATTGAGGAATTGAAACAGAACAGTGCATGTGAGTCAAGCCCTTAGGAACCTGCCTCCTTTCACACAACTTTGGAATTTAGTTTACATTTGTCGCTACAATTACAACATTACAGAAAATAAATAGCTAGTTTTATGGAGATCAGTTGTCAGTCAAGGTCAATACTAGAGAGACTCCAGCAAGAGCAAAGCAAACACTTGTTAGCAGAGAAGAGGTTTTAGTGTCAATACTATTTTGAGTTCACACCTGAATTAACATTTTAGTCCCTTCATCAACCCCTTTTGATATCACTGGCAATTTTGACACAAAGAAATACTTCCCACACACTTTTCTGTTTATCTTCACACCTCTCCTCCTCTTCTCCTTCTCTGCCACCCCCAGAGCTGCCTCCTATGTAAGTTCCTTTTTAAACATGAACATCTGGCTCCGTTGGCAAACACCATTGTTTAATGTCAGTTAGGGATGATTCACTCCATGTGGGTTTCAGTCGCACAAAAGCAGGCTACTTAGAGTAGACGGGAGCCAATAAGAAATGTTGGGTGTGATCTTGCCTGTCTAAATGCCAGGTGGTAATGCCACTTGACCTTTTCTCGAGGTTCCTGTCTGTCACCTGCCACATTCATCCTTGTTTTCACCTGCAGAGTGATGTCGGGGTTTATTCAAAGTTTCACTTCCAACCTTAATATTCAAATTAGCAAATGGGACCTTCCTTAAATCTTAAATCAATGGGCAAACTCTGCCAAGGCCACTCAGTTTCTCACAGCATCACTATACTCCATGAATCTCTTAACCCTTTAAAAGCAAGCTTATCGCTGACAACCCTTTTGTACAAGCGCATTTTCACATTACTGTAGCCATGCAACAGTTTGTGCTCTCGTAAAGAAATTCCAATGGTTTCTGAAATCTTCCGCACTTGTACTTGCCAATATGACCAAGAGAGGCCACCAGAGGCTTCTTTGCGTGAATGTGGTGACGTCTGTCATCTTTGATTTCCTTGTTTGGCCTGCTTTTGCACATTGATAAACAAAGACTCAAAAATGTTTATTGTAAATATATATTATACTGTTCAAATTTCATTCACACAATCTTTTTTTTCTTTTTTAAATAAAGCTTTTTGTTTTTCTTTATTTTAAATTGTTAAAATTGTATTTTAACATGCAGTAAATTGTAAATAACTGCCAGATATTGGAAGTCATTCAGGAAAATTGGCCAAAAGCATTTAGTTACATTACATTCTCTGGTCCTTTTCATGGTTAAAATAAGTATAAGGCACATTTTGGGTCATTGTCTACATCCCCACACAAATTTATCTGAATCTGTCATTTAGTTTTTGAGTTTGAACGGACAAACAAAAATTTGGGCAAACTTTGCCACTTTCAAGAGAAAAACAATTCAATTCACAAGTGTATGGTTAATAACTATGAATCAACGAATCACTGCTAATTATGGATCTTGTGGAGATTAAAATAAATGTCTGTCAGTTGCCAGTGTGACAACAAATTTAACACAGTAACCACAGTGTCTCTATAAAGTGCAATGAAGTCAATATGTGTGCGTTATGTGTACATGTGCGTCAGCTTTAATGTTCCACAGCACAACATAATGGGTTTCCTCCGTGTTCCAGGCTGTCATGGAGGATACAGACATACTGCGCTCCAGGTTGGGGGCAGTCAGCTGGGTACAAGGCACCCAGTGGGAGAAGCTGGAACAGATGGAGCCCCAGACCCACTCAAAGTCAGCTGCACTGTTCAAGAGGCCTCCTGAGATTCATGGGGCCTTTGGCAGACATGGGCACTCTGTGTTTTAGTCAGCAATTAGTTCGATGGAGCAAAATCTCAAATCGCTTCACACAAACACGGCCATTAAAATAAATGACGGGGAATGGCTCAGACCTCAGGTCTCAGGTCGGAATATTGCATGGACAAAAATACAACGCGGGGTTTTCCCGATTTGATAAGGAGGCTCTTGAGTGTGAGTGACATTATATAGGCTGCGCTTGTACTGATAACAATTCTCGCCTGCACGTCATGTGTCTCCCTCTGTGCATGTATAGTGCAGCTCTTATGTCGCTTATCGCTCATGGAATAGAATTGCTTGAAAGACCATGAAAAGTGAAAGTAGGCAAACGCAGCCAATTAGATCGCTTACCCTTCCCTTCACAGGAAGCCAGCGGACGTGGTCGGAGAGCGTTTGTCAGTGTGTGAGATCATGTGTGTCTATATGTGCATGCAGTTCATGAGGTCACGCTAAATATACCACTGTGGAGCACTTTTGTTTCATTACATGGGAACAAATAACGTGGACATGAAAAAGCCTGTTCAGTTAGGGAACACTCATTGTCAATAATTTATAACGACAGATATTTTAAGTGTATGTAGTGTTATGGATATACTGTATGTAGTATATATTTCCTTTTCCCCATTATATGCATTATATATGTAATGGATAAGATCTCGCAATGGTTCAGTTGGGAATATTGTATGAAACCGATGCAGGACTCACTTTGGTCACTGTCCACTGGTGAACCTCCACTGCTGGGTGAGAACCACCAATGGTGAGATAAACATCCAGGGACTATATAGTTGAAGATTGTATAAATTGGAAGCAGCAAAATAAATTTCAGCTGCAGTCTCAGTTTGTAATCTTTTCCTTCAGCATCACAGAATTTTATGTCCTTTAATTGACAAAAGTGGAGCGACGAAGAGTTTTCCATCATCATACTGTCAGGAACCAGCTGCCAGCTGCATAGGAAGCCCATAATGCAATCAACTACTGTGTTGAGGTCTTAAGATTGTCATTGTGTAGTTTTTGTTTGTGTTTGTTTTGGCCGGTTGCACACACACACAAATCTTTGTCATAAAAGTGCACCATCAGATGTTCACCTTTGATGATGAAAAGTTAAATTTTGGTTTTCACGTTTGCTGAAAACTTTAAAGCAGGTATTATGTGTCTGCACAATCTATATCGTGTTTTCTAAGCAGATGACAATTATGCGCATTTTATGTCTTAATTTGACCAAAAGAGTCAGAATTATTTAAACATGATAAATAAACATTTTAATGGTCAGAGTAAAACTTCCCATTAAAGCAGAAGCTAGTGATTTAAAAAAAAAAATTGTTTGCAGGTCCCGAAGGCAGGTTTTACTGCAATTTTCACCTTCAAGAAGACTTTGCCAGTTTTTCACATTCGATCTTTATACGTGTGTGGAAATAATGACTTTTATTTTCTCCTTGATCAAAAAAACAAGTATTTTCTATCTTGCAAAGACAAACAAAAACTTAAGCTCATTTAAATGATGTTCCATAATATCCAATTTAGGAAAATATCCATGCCCAAATTAATCATGACATTATTCAAAAGTAAAGCAAAGTATTTTTTAGATAAAAGTGGTCGTGACATGTAATTAATTGGCACATTAACTAAGCAGCAGACCACAGTTGAACAGCACATTTCTAATGCTGATATTTGCAGAGTGATTGCCCTCACCCTCATTTCCTCAAAATGCCACAAATGGCTTGAATACTATGACATTGGCATACACATCTGTAAACATGCTATTAATTAAAAAAAAACATGTAGGGTTGGTGAGGGTTAGTCTCAAGAAAAACGAGAGCAGAAAAACAGCTGCACCCTAAAATGACTTAAGATTCATGTGGCTTCCTCAGGACCTTAATAATAATATCAAATTAAGTTTTGAAATGTATGTGTGACCTGAAATAAGATATAGCTTATTGCCGTAGCGCAGTATATGGTCAATTCCATGTTAAATGGTTAAGAATTAAATAAGAGCAGTGATATTCATCATGTTAATGCCCTCACTTATGTTAAATGCCTTGCATCGCTCTTAACTTAAATGATGGAGCGTTTTAAACGTCCATCCTGTAAACGATTTTCACATCTTCGCATTCTTCACATCCATGCATTTGTTTAATTGTTCCAACTCTTTATTTAAAAGAGCAATATCCTGCAGGAAACAGATAATAGATACTACGCAGTTTAGTTCGAGATAATTACCATTTTCTGATGATTGTCATAGTTTAAGCGGTTTATTATAATTTTAATTGTTTTTGACATTTTTTTGTTAATTACAGCACATGAACACATCTTTAGCCGTCACGGTATAAGTAGCTGGCTCGGAATGAAGCGAGAGGCAGATTGCAGATGACGAGAGTTACAGTGAAAGGAATATAATTTGCAGAAGCAGAAATGCAAGAATTAATGACAGCTGGAACATGGTGCTGTGATGGAAACACCAAAACACATAATAAGTCAGTCAAGGCTGTTACAATTTATTTTTACAGAGTGTTACTATATTTAAATATGCCACCTGCATAAAAATAATATATGATAGAATACGATATCTAACACAGCCGCTGAGGAGACATACGTATCCAGAAGGATAAATTGGGAGGGATGTGCCGGTAAGGGCATCCGGAGTGAAACACCTTTGCCAAATCAAATGTGCAGATCAGTCAGGGCCTGAATTAACAACGACCGCCATCGTTGCTGTTAACCAACAAGTTGCCGATAGAAATTGTGCTACCATTGGCCAAAGACAGAGGAAGATGAGGGGGTGGAAGGCGTATTAGGAGGGAGTGAGACTGAAGGAAGGGAGTGACCAGGATGTGAGAAAATGAGCACATTCGATTCACATTCGAAGCAGTGTTGATCGCTAAGTGGCTGCATTCCCTCGTCAGCTTCATTAATCACATTTTGGGATGTCAAGTATACGGGTGGAAAATTTACCAAATTAGCTCAGCAAGAAACCAGTAATGATCACTGGTCTGAGATTAACAGCTGATCTTTGAAACCAGTTTAAACTCCTGACCTAATCTCCTGACTGAAATTCTCTCCAACCCCTTATTCTACCCTTATTCCGCAGACTCTTTTCATCTTCCACATTTCTTTTGCCCATATCGCCAGTAACCCTTGTTACATCTGCTCTTCAGGCGCATGCTGCTTTCATCTTAATAAGTCGTGCTACAGCGGGTCATTTACTGCAAGCTCCTTGGCTGCAGGGCGGCCAAGTAGTGAGCAAAACCTTTGTAGAGTAAAGCTTCAGTCTCTCCACTATACCTCGTGTTCCCCGGCAAACGCCACTGTATGCAGTGCATCCTGTTGAGAGACTGAACCCAAACACAGTTATTTGCTCAGGAGCGCTTGCTGTTGCATGGCCGTACAATTCCTCACTGTACAAGGTGAACGCAAGAAAGCTAAGGAATAAGTTTTGGTGAGGTAGACATTATTGGACTGCAATGTGTCTCAAGTTAAAATGACTGATGATTTCGCCTTTTTGCTGTGCAACGATTTGCCCACTATTGTTATTCAAATAAGCTATATGTTAAGGAAGGCAGATTTGTTTCAGAGGACCACATGGGAGCCAAAGTGTTGGCCAAAGATAAGAATGTAAATGGTCCAACGTGCGTTTCATTTCAATTTTTGCCATAATTTGCTCTGTTCATATTCATTCCCAGCAAGGAAATTGGTCAAATCAATCAACTGTCAGCCAGCATAATTTGCCGGTAATTACAAAATTATGAGTTTGTGTGAATGTCGGCGGACAGAATGATGGATAACATACATGGCGTACCTTTAAATTGTGTTTACTTAACAAAGCTACAGTAAACACAATTTACATTCCCTTTTTCTCACCGAGCGAGATTTGCTGAGGTAGTTTATAATTGAGTCTAGCGGTGCATGAACTTTCTACAGCTGCAATCTGTCTAAGCACAGCTATTTCTTCCTCTACAGGCCCACAGCTTTTCTTTTGTTGACACCGCCTCACATCGCGGGAGTCTCCAAATGTGAGCGATCTTGATGAAAGCAGAATGTAATTATTAGTGTGGCAGTTCCAGTATGGTGGCAGAATCTCTACATGGTTCAGCAAACAACACGCTCTCTCTTCAAATGAAGAACATTCACCTCCTTTCAGGGGCAATTATTTCAACCCTCAGTCAAACTCCCTCACCATTCCCCCCCCCCCCCGAATGTCAGTGGAATACAAATGGGCTGATGAAGAATTTATCCAACAATCTCAATATAGATTAGAAGCTGTTATAGCTTTACCGTACCTGACATCAGAGATGCATTTTTACCCCCCCTCAAATAAAGTACAATAGGTACCTGATGTGGATATTTATGTGGAACCGGAAGTTGATTCGGACAAATTGCAACGGGGGGAGAAAAATTGGACTCTCAGTATAACAGGACAGGTTCTTGTTATAGCAAGATCGGTCTTTACCTTACAGTCTGATTTATTGATTGATTGTTGCGGGGGTTTGACATCAGGGAGGGATGAGTCTGGAAGTGGAGAGGCTCTGTTTGCTCTCAGGTTCACAATAGTAACTTTGTAATTCTTCAGTTTGACAGTGCATCCGTCTTGAGTGGGAACCCATACAGAGTCTCTTCCACCTGCACACTGATGTCAGTGTATTAATGCACAGATTAATCACTGAACATGTTTTACAGTTAAATCTCATGCACAACCCATCG
Source organism: Microchirus variegatus (assembly GCF_963457635.1). Taxonomy (NCBI): domain Eukaryota; kingdom Metazoa; phylum Chordata; class Actinopteri; order Pleuronectiformes; family Soleidae; genus Microchirus; species Microchirus variegatus. The sequence goes on from NC_139805.1 coordinate 10,950,083, forward strand.
GCGATGATATGAGGATGTGCACTGCTGAATGATTTTTTTTTAGGCTCATCCACCTGCTGAAGACGCCACAAACTCCCTGGATATCTCTATCGCTCGCGTCTTCAGCAGACACCAAGTAGTGAGAGGAGCCTCATCCTTCAGCTGTGTGCGACAGTGCGTCATTACTGCTACAAAGTGCATGAGATTAAACTGTACTCTGAGCACACAGACTCTCATCCCTCCCTGTTGTGAAAACCCCACAACCATCAGTCAATAAAATTGACAGTAAAAACTGAACTTGTAATAAAGAGAAAACTATCTGGGGCTCTTCCGCAGATTTGCTAGTCTAGTTTCGTCTTGTTCAAAGGAAATAATCGGCAGTTACCATGGAGTTCCCAAACAACACATGATGAAGAAGACACAACAAATTAAATATCCACATCAGGTTTGGCCAAATAATTTTTTTTCATTTGCTACATTTCATTTGAGCATAAAATTAAAAGTACGAAACATTACCAGTTTTTTTTTTTTTTTTGTTTATTTCTCGATTAAAGCTGTACTTACCTTTCTTGCAAGTCTCACAGCACTTAGTAAACATTTGTAACATGAACACCTCCGCCTCCCTCAAAGTCCCACCTTCCAGGGTAGAAAGGCTTGATTTGTGTCGGCAGATGTTGGAAACGCTGCTCTGTCAGAGATGCGAGCGATCGGCGAGGCGCTCGCCAGAAGACAGACAGGTAAGCTCGGCCAATTATTTTATTCGGTCAGAATAAAATGGGTTTATCTCACGTTTTAAAGTGCCATACGCTTATTAGGACACATTTAAGATTACAAAAGAAAAGTGTAAAAATGCAAGAAAGGTAAGTATAGCTTTGATAGTATAAATAAAATAATAAATTAACAAACCTTTTTGTTTTCATTTTCCAACAACATATACACATATATATATACAGCAAGAGTATTGAACTGTATATTTTTTCCTGTCTAGTAGTCCATGGCTTCCAATAATACATGTTCTGTTCATCCACAACTGGTCTTTTTGCCTTGTGTGAGGTCCACCAACGCCCGAAAGGTCGAGATTAAAGTGGCTATTTGTGTAGATGCCTTAACTGGAAGCCTCTCTCCTCTTTAATCTGGGGAGATCAGGTAGATTAAAAATGATCTAGGGGGAGCAGCTAGATTAAAGATGAGATTAGTATGAGCTGAATAAAGACTTACCATCTGCCTCAATTGTTCTTGACAACTTTGTCTCTCCCTAGAAGGTTACAGCGGACTTGGCAAATTACAAAGAAGGTAAGAGCCAAATGTTTTGTTTTTCCTTACCATGTCCATCTTTTCATCATTGTTTTATGAACTACACGAAAGACAAGGAATAAAAGATTGTCAATCAATCAATTTTCAACTTGTTATTCCTGGTCATAGACAGAGTAGCAGCAGGGAGATTAGAGCATTTCAGGCCTCCTCTCCGCTTCCTGGTTTGCCAGGGATGATCTCTATCAGGCCTCCTGAAATCTGTAATACCTTTTTAGCATGTACAAATCTTAGCTTAGAGTCTGCTCTCATAGTCGCCCTTCCAATGATGCACATTAGAGGAGGCTGCCATTCAGGGTGCGTAACAGCTATGAGTAATGTGTAAAATAACCAAGGTTGCTGAGCATTCCTAAGCTTCGCCCTGCATCGACCTGCATCGACCAATTTGGGATGAATCATCTTTCTTTCTGAACTAGACAGTACAGAACATCTCTCTCAGCCACTTCAGTCTCAGCAGAAAACTTTTTTTTTATTTCTATTCAATTTTATTTTATTTGTATAGCAAGCACCAAATCACAACATACATTATCATAAGGCATAGTCAAGCAGACAACGTGCAATATTACAGAGAGAAGAGAAATCTAGCAGTTCACAAAAATCTAAATTTCAAAAGGTCAAGCTCAGATTAAAACAAAGAATAACATCAGCAACAGGGAAAAATACCACCACTAACATTACCAACCTGATAACTGCACATATTCATTTGATATCTTTCCTCTTGCATGGACAAGACATGTGAATAATTCTGACTTGGAGGCTTGGAACATGCAAATTGTTCTGCCAGTGAAGAGGAAGAAATATGCCACAGCAGATGTATGTCAATCTTGTTGTTTTTATAATTCCTCACAGGGTGAGACCCCGTTCCATGGTATCCATGGTGAGGAGTCTCCTTCAGACTGTTACTTATTCTCTGTTGTCATGCATGTATCAACATTCTCCCTCATTCTTTTGTCTATTCCCTCACTTCAATGCAAATTAAGTAAAAGAGGCTTCTTACAAATTTAGGGCAACATCACCAGACTACAAAAAGTAAAGGAAATAGTGGACAATAGGGTGAGTCAACCCTTCATTACGGGGGAGGATTATTAGGGTCCAAGCTCACAAAGAGTTATTATTTAAAAATAAGGAACGTGGTCCTCCTTGTTCACTTTGTTTGGTCTACCTTTTTTTTAATAATCTCCTCCTTCTAGTTCCATTATACAATTTGCATAGAAACATGTAATTTACTTCTTTGTTGCATCATAAATTACGGCACTTTATATGAATCACAGGGGCTACATCTCCTTGTAAATGTATTTTCGCATGTAGCTCAAAGCAAAACCCTGAATGCAATTGGGACATTCGTCCCCAAGGCCTGTTTGGCTGGAACACTGAGCACAAATGGATTATTTTATTTTTTTTAGCATCACAGGCAGGATGCAGAATGACAGAAGGATGAATTTAATATAATGAGTTTAAGGTGTTACACTATAATTATTGTGACTGTTGTGATGAGCCAAACGCTCTCTGTTGTTTCAAAAGCTTTGAAACCACTGTCCTCTCAGCAGAGGGACACCTGAGACCACTGGCTCAGTTTACCTGCTGTGGACAAGTCTCTGCTTCGTTTATTTATTGGGGTGGAAGCTACAACACATGCAAACCAGATGAAGGAACATCAGCCTGACACAGCAGGTGTTTTTTCTTGTAAGGAGGCAGTTTATTGAACAGTATTAACCGTTTAGCAACTAAGCCCCAAAATGTCTCTCTGGAAAATTATCATGTGAATAAGTGCATTTGCCCATTTTCTCCAGATTAACTTTCAATATCTGGCAGGCATTTGCAATTTACTGCACGTTAAAATAGTCTATTAACAATTTGAAATTATGACAAACAAAACGTTACATTCAGACAAAACAGTCTAATTGCATTCAGATTTTGCGTTTTTAAATGTGAAATTCAAACATTATGAAACATGTAAAATAAAAAAAAAAGAGTCTTTTTCTTAATGTGCAAAAAATGGAAACTACTGTATGCACAGGTGTTTTTCCAACTCTCTCCTCTCTGGTGACAAAGACGTTGATACGTTGGGTTCCTGCAACTGTGTGAGTGAAATGACCAAAGTAACCACGTTGGCTTTGACTTGCAACTTCTCAGCTTGTCCAGAATTTTGCATTCGTAGTTACGGTAAATGCAAAGTGTACTTGTGCTCTGTGTTGTTTGAACTGTACTGCTTATAGCAAAAATATTACATGAGAAATTGCAACATAAACATGAAATATCGGTTTGCACTATGTTATGACTATCTATTGATAGTAGCCGCTGCTCATTTACACATCGAGAGGAACATTATAATCTAGGACTGCTCGTATAGTGCTCACAGTCATTAAAAGAGCCTTTGTGTGTGTGTCCCATGCAGTTCTCTGACAAGTAGCTCAATTCAAAATTGCCATATTCCTGTTGGGTCAAGTTTGCAGACATGTTCGGGGGTCGGTCTCTAGTGTCACGTATGTTTCGAGGCGATCGGTCAATGTACGGTGAAGTTACAGGACGTGGCGAAAGTAGCCAAAAAGCAGAGGGTTGCCGTGGCCCTGCCCTTTTGAATCCACAAAACCCTTTCATAACTTGTTGTAGAGGTTTTTGGGGGGTTTTATGTTGGAACAATAAACGTGCACAGATGAGTTTGTTCATTGACTGAGTGTGCAAATTGCCAAAGACGGATCCCAAAAAATGGCCGACTTCCTGTTGCGTTGCCAATCGACTCTTTTGTTGGTTTTGGGCCACTAAGTTTTGTCAAATTCGCTATAGCTGCAGAAGACCACATTGGGTGCCATTCCTACCACTTGACTAGGTGTCCTGTTCCTGTGCACCTAAAACATGGCACTTTACAACATTAGTAACAATTGGATAAGTATTTTTTTTTTTTTTTTTTAATATGTTCAAGTTAGGTAGAGACTGATACACTGTAGCACTGTTAATAAACCCAAAATTCGAAGAATCTTCACAAAGCTTTCTCATGTGATCCATAGCTCGAAATAGCTCTCCACAGGCTGGGATGCTGGCAGAACTTGCTTGTTTTGTTCAATGACATTCCCCAAACAAAAGCTGAAAAAGCAGCCTGTCTTCTTTAAGGGGGCGAACAAAAAAAAAGAAAAAAAAAGAGGATATCTTCCAAGAGGCACCAGAGGGATCTGTTTCTCGTTCCTTTCCATCTCCCTGCCGTGACCGCAAGGGGGTTTTCTTTGGAAAACAACAGCGCTGTCAGTAGCTAGTGCAGTAAGTGCTAGAGGCCAAACAGAGGAAGAAGCAGCACTTAATGCAAGGGAATGGATTAGAGAGGCTGATTATGCCTTGGAGGTAGGAGCAGCAGAAAGTGAAAGAAAGGAAAAGCTGGAGCAAACAAGAGGGAATTTGTCTGAATGTGAGTGTGCATGAATTTATGGCAGGTCTACAGTATGTGCCGTGTGTGTATGGGCCTGCTTACATGTGTCACATACGTCTTAATGTTTAAATTTTACTCATGCTTGGTACCCATTATGTATATGTATCACAAACCAGTTAAGTGTAGCTGTGAAAATTTGATGCATTATTTTTAAATGTGAGTTTAAATATGTAAAGCAATGTCTTTGTGTGTGTTCATGGTGCAAATGTGTCTATATCAAGAAAAAAAAAGAAAGGCTTCTCCAAAGGATTCTCCAGACAGGCTTTGTATAAAAAGTCTTGCCCCAGATCTTGGCATATAATGCAGCTGCTGTTGCCAAATAGCCTCTTTATTACTTTATATTCTTTGTCAAGTTGTATCAATGCTAATTCTGGCTATTACTTTAGAATAAAACGGATGCTAAAGCCTGTTCAGTTCTCATTTTAACCAACTGTTTGCACATGATGCCATGACTATTGTTGCCTGTAGTGTAGAAGATAAATGTGCAAAAAAAAGTAAGTCCCCCGACCTTTCACTCCTCTCACAATCTGTCGCTGTGAAATACTCTGAACGCTTTAGCCCTCGTCCATGCCAGCTGAACTGGTGAAACCGTGTCATAAATCAAAACTGCACAACTCCTGCCAAATCTGACGTAGTGACACACAATGAGGCTGGGAGAGGGATGTTCTTGCTTTTAAATCATCAAGTCATCACTCAATATTCTGTATGGATTAAGAAGTCAGCTATATAATCCATGCAGTACACTTTAAAAACGACGAATATTTGTATTTAATCGTGTAGTCTACATGCATGACACACAATACAGGAATGTGCATTCCTACATCGACAAGAACAAACTGGCTTTACAGAACAGACATAAGATGCAAATTCCACTGGATTTAATTTGATTCAACATAGTTAATTCTTGCTGACATTCATCAACACTGTTGATGGATGTACAGAAAGCTCCTTAAAGCACCCATTTGTATTCAGAGCAAACAATAGTTACCAAGAATAAATAACCGGCGAAATGCTCGGTTGTCGTGCAATGCCTAAGTGGTGCCTAAGGGGGCACAATGTCATTAAATTCATTCTAAATTTGTAAGCCATTTGAAAACTTAATGCCACAATTGATCATGCGTCGTTACATGGTTCATCTGAAAATGGAACCTCATACGTAGGAAGAGAGTGATTCCAGGAAGTAATGCTTTTACTTGATAGGCAATATCCTCCAAAAAATGGTCTTCAAGGTTGTGCTGATCTTTCTCTCTCTCTTTCTCTCCTATTGCACTCAAAACTCCATACTGTAAATACACTGGGCTGTGTGAGTTGACTTAAAAAGGTTTGTAACAAGAGGAAACATAGGGGAAAGAGACAGAAGAGAGAAAAATAAACATCAGAGAGACATTTATGTTGGCTTTGCAAACGCTTATAATGGACTGAAGCAGATGTATTGGTTGGCAAAACAAGTGGTATAGTGTTAAACCTACATCATGTAAGGTACTTATTTCAAATAATAACATGGGGGAAAAGATTGTGTAGAAGCTATTTATTTTGGTATTAAGTGATAGTAACATTTGCTATTTGTAGATTATTTTTGTTTCCTTTATCAATACTTATTAGTATTTTCTTTATTAGAATTACTAGTTTTGGTTCTCAAGCTTCCTCTGGTAGTACTGGGAGGAAAATCAGAAATTGTGTTCTATGCCAGGGTACGTGATCGAACTGCAGCTAAGAAATTTTGACCAGAGTGGGTAGAAATTGAAAGAAATAAAAAAGAAACAAAAAAACCATAATAAATCTAATTATTATGATTAGACTCACCTTATCTCACCCTCATCTCAATCTAATTTTGCTATACCAGTGTGTGAAGTATATGTGAGGAAGAGGAGGATGTGATGAGAGAGCCAATTATCTTATTGAGAATAAATCTGCCTCCTGTTCGGCCTGTTTACACCACTGTACATGTTGTTACTGTTCTCAATATTTTCCCTCATGGTACTTGGTATAAAAGGTGTGACAAATACTGATTTAGCCTATTTGAGTTTTTGTTCATCAAAGTACAAGACTGTACCTAAAGAGGTACAAATGCTTTGTCGCTCCAGTTACAGCACTGTACCTTTTAAAATTTGTACACTTTTTACCTGCTTGTTTGTACCTCTAAAGAAACATTTCTGCACCCCTTGTGACAAAAATGTACCTTTATGTCCTGGTACAAAAATGTACTGATTGTTTCACACTGAGAAAGGTACAGTGCTTGTACCCTGATACCACTGGAGAGACAAAGCATTTGTACCTTTTTAGGTACAGTCTCGTACTTTGATTTCTTAGTGTGTATGTTTTTGTATAGGCATCACATAAGTTGCATACATAGGATGACTTTTAAGGGACCACAATGCACCTCAGTGGACCTATGTTATTTTTTTTATTATTATTATTATTATTATTATTATTTTATAACGAGATTGAGGGGCAGAAATGGATTCCTTTCCTCTATTTTATGTTTGTTTGCTTTCTGGAGAGTAAAAGCACACAAAACAGCAATAACCTGGACTGGACCATTACCATTCTTTTGTCTGTGTAAGATGCATATACAGAGTACATTAAGTGGTCTTTTGATTCAGTTTAGTTTGACTTTGATTTGTTGTTATTGGACAAATGGCCACTACATGTCTACATTGAACAAACATAATATTGCTGCTTTTGTGTTTTAGTGAAAGTCAAATGTCTAAACACAAAGTATTAGGGTATTTATTTGAATTGTATATTCTCAGTGACCACAGAGACCAGGCTCCAGCAGCAGCATGTGTATATTGCTTTATGGAAAGTAAATACTGTTTGCAAAAAAAACTACTGTAATGACTTTCATTTATACTGACATCATGCTGCCCCTCTTTCTGCATTTTCATCAAACTGCCAAGTCAGTGGTATTTGAATTGTTTCATTACAAAACGCTGATAGAAAAACTGGCGATTTGTAAATCCTCACTATGTCGTTCAAAAATACACAACATCCAGCAATGTGTGTGTGTGTTTTGTAGCAGATGAAAAACTGTAAACCGATAACACCATGGTTTCTCTGGAATAAAGCTTACATGGTGTTTTGGAGAGAAAAAAAAATGTCTTAAAAACATCTCTGTATAACTTTGCAATATTGGCAAAACTGCAGGGAGTGCTGCAGGGATCATCGTTTCACAGAGGAGAGGAGACACAGGCAATCTTGAGTCAATGTCAACATGCTGCTCCTTGTATCACTTGAAGACTAAACGCTCTATTTTTTTGGTCTATCCTGATTTGATAAAATATTTAAAAAAACAAAAAAAAATATCACTGCACTGCTGCTTCGCTGAGTCTTTGTGTGTGAAACCTGGATAAAAATGAGTCATCACTACCGCTGACAAACAAGCTCGCACTGAATAGATGATTCTTCAAATCACTATTTACAGCTAGTGACCATATGAGTCACGTGACTAATGATGAGATATACAGTATGGTGCCGCAGATGTCACATGACACAGTTTGCTCACACCGCCTTGTTGGCATGAAAAACTGAAAACTCCATTGGCCAGTTTCAAGTATTAAGACTTGTCTGCACCCTTTTAGAGAGCAGTAGATCACAGAACCTGACAGACTGAATGTTTCGGACCCTCACTATACGCCCAAGTGCTTTGCATGAGTGTGGAAATGTTTCCATTATTAGATATGTCGCAAAATACACCAGACTCCTCTGTTAGATGATCGTTTTTTTCAGTAACTTATATGAAGTGATCCCTCTACAGGTGGAATCGGTTGCCTGTCAGTGAAGAGACAAGTTCCCTGACATACAGTATTGCATGTAGTATTGCAGTATTATCTGGTTGCATGACCTCATACCAGGAGCTCTATATACTCAAAGTGTGTCGTAAACTACATAATATGGTATGTGTGAGAACGTGCATTTGTGCGTATGCTCTGTAGGTTTGAGGGCAGGTTGTGATCCCTCCACTGTCAAAAAAAAACAGAGGAATATCACTTATTCTGATTTATGTTCTACAGTGAAACAGCCTCTCTGAGCTCTTCCAGTGTGGTGGTCAGAGCAACACTATAAGATGCCCATAGGGAGAAAATGAAAATAATGAGTCTGCTGTGTCTGAGCTGTTAAAGACAGAGTCACAATATTTAAAAAAAAACATATCAAGGTATGTGTCTGATTCAGCTTGGTTTTTGCACACGGTTGAGGTTCTCATCCATGATCTATTCTTCAAACAGATGCCGGCACACCTGTATCCTTTTCACTGACAAGCATGAGAAAAGTATTAGTAAATGTAAAAATGTATTTATTATGTTACAGCAGGCAGCAGGTTATTTTTAACCTTTGAGGCACATCAACCATGGATGTTTTTAAAGATGCTTGACCATGTTGTTACTGAAGAATAATTATAGATTCGCAAACAACCTGTGATTTTATATTAATCAATGAATTTAATGAACAGATTGTAATTATCTTTTAAATGGACTATGGTGATTCATTTGTTCATCCTGGTTAACTGTTATTCTGCCACTGAGCAACATTGAAGGTGCCATATGTAAGAATGTGGCCAAAAACGGTTACTACATTCAAATTAAAAATACCGAGGTCTTTTAGGTTTCGTTTCCTGACGTAACTGGCAACCCGTGGTTGATCGGCGGCTGAAACTACTGACTGCAATGATTGGCGCCACATGCCAAAACATGATTTCAAAACATAAACATGATTTGCAGTCTGCAAAATATGTTTTTTAATGCAAATATTTTGGCTGTACTGTTGTTGTTGGTGAGTTCAGTTTGTTATATGAACATTATTCCTGAGTCTCTGTGACATATTAGGAGGATTTTATGGCCAGTTGCTTTAGATTTATTACATAATGCACCTTTAACTAATTGAAAATCCTTATTAGCTCATTTTGGCTTGTTGCCAACATAATTCCAACACCTGTCGTCTAAATCTTTCTCTTTCTTTGTTTTTGCATGAATTGCAATCTCAAATTAACTTTTAGAACCACCACGGCTCCTTTCATTTTGTTTTCACATCGTATTTGTTCTTTAATTGTAAGATGGAGGAGAGACAGCACTATGTGGGCCTTCGCGTTTGCACGTGTACACACGTGTGGTGGTGACAGCACTAGCGGGGTTCTTAGCGGGCGCCTCAGGCAAGACAGAATGTAAGCACAGCATGAGTAATGAAATAATGACTGAAATATAAAAGAACGAGGCAGGCTGTGCTCTCTCTCTATCTGGGAGCCGACAGGTGTTCGCCGTAGCGCCGGTGCAGAAATCCTTAGAAGGCTGCTGGGGGGTGACGTTGGTGTAATTACAAACCGCTCATAGCAACACAATGCTTCGTCCTCATGTAAGCCATGAAAAAGAAACGCACCACAGTGGCCCGTGTGGTCTGTCAGCTGTCTTTCGGTCCTCTCCTTTTGTCCGTCTCTCCAACAAAGCATAGTATTGATCAAATATGTGAGGAATTGTGGTTGGACACAACGGTGGCTCCTGTTCAACATCCACTCTTTGGAGAAGGAGGGTTCCAAAGGTCAAAAGGATTCATGGTGACTACAGCAGTATGAACCAGTGAATGTGAGGTCGTAAACAAAACAAAATGACATATTGGTCTACATTTCACAAGCAGTTCAATTATCCATGTCAGAATAATGATTGGATAAGTTAATTGATGGGTAGAATATTGACTGAGATGCTGTGTAATTTATGTTAACTTTGACAAAATGCTTCTCCTCAGTTTTGTGTTTCTCTGTCTCCATTTACTTTATTTCATTGTTCATTTTAGTTGTGTTTTAGCTCCGATAATTGTTATATAGATTATTAACTGCTACATTCCATACATAATAGAACCAGATATGCATTGTCTGTTTCCTCCTACCAGACTCAGCTATCTTATTGGAGATATCCTGGAAAAATCACTTGTAATGCTTCACAATTTGACACTGGAATCAACTTTAATTAAAAATTTAAGAGTAGGTGCACCTGAACAGCAGAAAAGTCCTCTGCTGCAACAACAAACCATCAACACGTCCACAAGCTTCTTCTTTTTTCCCCAGAGGAAGCTTTGTATAGTCCACATATTTTAATATAAACATGTTTTCTCTTCTTAAACACTGATACTTTTGCCGGAATATCAATAGAATCAATTAATCAAATTAAATTTAACCCAACTTAACACAGTATGGAACATAACCCTGGATTTCCACCGGGCGCATTACAGCAGCGGAACGTAACCACTATCGATAGGTAGTAGTTCTATTTTTGCCATTGCCGTTGCTGAGTCACGTCAAGCTCAACAAAGCAGATTGAACCAGACAGCAAGTTTGACACAGAATCAGAGTAAAACACTTCCACCCCCCTTTCAAAATAAAACACAATAAGCAAGTCATATAGCCTATCGCAACATCACATCAACATTACGTCATAACTGGTGCTACCAGGTCAACCGACAAATTGATCAGGGTCTCGGAGAGTCATAATGTACGACGAGAGACTGATTGTTGAAGTGGAGAAACATAAAATCATTTATTACACCAGATCAACAGTTCTTCTACGTCGGAGAATGGAAGAAGCTGTGTTGTTGTCTTTTCCTTGATACATACAGTCTATTGCGGGATTTCGCGAACTCGCGTCCGTTCGGGATTATCGCACGATCTTGCGTGAATACCGCTGGCTCCCAAGGCACAGCTGCACTGCCTTAACGCGCCCAGTGGGGATTATTGCAGGGCTGGTGCAAAGGACGGTGCAAAACCCCGCCGCTGACGTTCTGCTGCTGTAACGGGCCAAGTGGAAATCCACCTTAACGCTCCCTTCATTGTTTGGCATTTTTCTCAAATTTCATTGAAGGACATTATGAAAGGGGGTCTGACAATGAGTAAAAGGACAGCAGTTGCTTAAGAGCTTTTTTGTGCTTTGGCTTTTAATTGTCACTCTATACAGGATACTCTATTTAACACACATTACAAGAACTGCCAAGAGGTAATTCTTATACTAATGTATCCATGCTTCCTTGTTTTCTGAATGAAGACCAGCCAAGCTATGCATCATCTAAAGAATCAGCCAAGTAGCTTTTGTCCCAGCACCCCCAAAATGGAAAACAATATATTGAGTTCTAGTTCTCTGACTGAAATGCAGGTAATGTTCTGGAGTGCCTTTAAGTGTCACCACAGTGGAGGTAAGAAAATGTGCCCCCGAAGTATTTTATCAAATTCAGCTGTCTACCCTTACATAACCCTTGTCACATAACCATTCACATGCAACTGTCACTACTCATACATTAATGTGACACAAAGAACAAGAGAATTGTCTTCTCATCTGTTGGTCTACAACTGCCACCGTGATGTGGGATAACATATAATAATGAACACATTATGTGGAAATACAGATATGGAAATAAAGCTGCTGCTATTGCTGCACAGACCCTATGCATTCAAATCTTTTAATATATTCTCAATCCACTGCAAAGGTCTCAGATGTACAGTATGACAACTGTATTGAACTCAAAACGCAGGGGTCAACCTACTCAAATCAAAACAGCCCACAGGTTCCTCAGCTCAGCTTCCCAATAGCGTCACAATTCCAGTTGGAAGTTTAAATGTGCCTGCACACTCGTCGTGTTTGTTTTTCTTGCCCAAGGACATCTCAGGTGGCAAGTGAATGATGAAAGAAAATAGAGCAGCTAATTAGCATAGCATGCATAAATCAACTGTTTCTGAGGTTCCTAACTAGACCTCCATCTGAGCCCCTCGCCCTTCATGTCCATCACATTAGCAACATCCACACCAAAGCGTTAGCTCCTTCTTAATGTCCAGTTTTGCATTTTGCCTTGTTGACGTGAAGGTTTTTGTGCGATACATAAATGTCCGTTTAAAAGAACTGTTTATATTTTAAATGAAGTACTTCCATTTACTGTGGATTGTCCAGTCCCGATAAGCAGGGTTTCTCATTGATAAGGCCATTGAAGGGTTCCTGTTTTCTCATGAACAGACAAGAAAGAAGAAGTCATGAATTTATATGAGTTTCCACCGCAATGAAGCAGTGGAGAGCTTCGCTGTAGCCAAGTTTACCAGGCCATGGCTCGACACAGTCATTTCATGGGTTCATCCAAAGCCAGTGAAGTGTAAAATAGACTGTGGTGATTGTTGAAACGCACACAATGGCTGCCATTGTGTCGCCACTAGGCTCTGAAATCATATTCTAGGGGAACTTTTATTGTGGATATGCATAGGAAGTAATAGCAACCTGAGACACATGAAAAATGGTCTGTTTTGAGCAACATTGTGTGATGTACACTCAAAGGATGGATTTACATTAATATAATAGAGAAATTACTACACCCTTCATGGATAACTTTTTTATTTCTTAGATGCTATAAACTTCAAAGTCAGTACTGCTGTCAAGTGACCCATTGGACAGTTATCGGTACTGGCAGACAGATATTCCTTTGGGAAGCTTCCCTTTTTCCTCACCAAATGTCTTCAATGGACTTACCAAATTCTTAAGATTTCAGCTGCTTGCACCACAACTGTCAAACTACATTCGAAAATCATCAATTTAGAGACTTTGACACTTCAATCTTGGTGGCTAATTCTGCAACAGCCATTGTGTCAAAAGCCCTTTATCCTGTTTGAAATATGTCAGTGGAAAGCTAGATTCCTGCCTGCAGTAGACCCACATAAAAGGTGACTGAGTGATCAGGACCTGGCAGTATGTTCTTGTGATGCTGGGCTAATTTTTCCTCTTTACACTGTGAGCCTTGAGATGGAGGTGCAAGTTATTGCAGTGGTGATAACTCTCCAGAGTTGTAAAACCTTGCCATGCAAAAGTGTAAAGGCATCATAAGCCTTCAACTGGACTTCCTCGATCGTATTTCATTCCCTCAGCGAAGCGGACTCATAAAAGCTCAGCTGGTTGGCAGCATTCACCTTAGCCTCCCCTGTCTGATCTGTGCTGAAATACCGCGCTATGATAATGCTGCTTAGCTTGGAGCTCAGGATGAAAGGATTCATTGTAGACATCCAATAGCTGAGGGCCAGAGCAAATCCACTGACATGTCAGACGTGTTTTGAAGAAATTCAAAGAAAAGAGTCAAGTTATTCACTTTTTAAGGATGTTTTGCTTGCCTTTGTGGGGTTTTTTTGTGCCACCGTCCTACTCATTTGTGTAAGTTAAGCTCCTCTTGTATTTGCACTGACCCTTGACTCTGGAACTAGATGATTACAAGAAGAGTTTCTATTTATGCTATGTGCATTCTTGTGGTTGTTCTCTTAATGTATTTAACAGCGGCTGTATTGAGTCTGTGTTACTGTAAATGAAGCACTTCAGTCCTAGTTCTTGTCATCCTACTGCTGGACGCATGCAGATAGAAACATCAGCAAGATTTGAATGCAGCAAACATGGTACTCACTGTTTGTTGTCTGCTATCATCGACTCTCATTGTCTGCCTTGTGCCTTTATTTGTCATTTTGACGGCTCTGCATCCTTTCGCCGGCTTTTTTCAGGCTTTTTCAAAAGTGTCACTTTTCAAAGCAAGGTCGCGGTTATTTTGCTCAGCACTTACAGGCAATGTTAAACATATGACTCCACCAGAATACAAAGCCATGGCAGATCATTCTCGTCCTGTTAATTACGTTTTCCTTCTTTGGGAGATTCATTTGAACTCTTTTAGGTCAACCAGGGATTAAGGACCTAAAAAGAGGTAGTTATCTCGTAGCATTTAGCTAGCTGTGTTTTGATTATAATATAATCAATTATCTTCATGTTGGGAAAAAAGTTACTTCATGTTTAGTTTGAGTGTTAATAGTTCAATCGTCATTTATTTATGTTTTATTGTGAATCGCTCACATGCTTTTTGTCAACACAGACTGATATAACAGCTTAATACTGTACATTATAAATGTGGAATGATTTTTTTTGTGAGCACCTGCGAGTTCAATCAAAGTGTTATTCCATTGTAATAAAGAGAGGATTCAATATTGATTTTCTTCTCCAAAGGTCACACATATAGTGAAGTTGATGCATACAGTGAGTATCATAGTTAAGGACACACCAATCCTTCAGTGCAGATATAAACAAGTATGACTGAGAGAGACCCTGGATGTCTGTGGACTCTTTCCATCATAGCATTCATTTGTTGACATAATGTTTTTTTTTACTGTGTCTCTGTGACATTTAAAAGCTTTTCAGATAAAATGATAAAGAAAAAAGCATTTTTTTTTTTCACTGATCATATTTTGGTACTTCCCCTGTACATTCATGTGCTTTCTCTGCCTCAGAGGAAGTATTTAAAGAAACTTGGCATGGCTTTAAGAGTGGAGGAGTCACTCCTCTGCAAAATGCACGATGAACTTGATTCTAGCATAGCAACATTATCCATTATGTGACATAATATGTTTTAGAGGCAACTTGTCACTTGGGAGGAATACTGATGAATCCCAGTGATGTAAGACCCAGTTAAGATAAAGTAACATCACTAAACTAAACTAAACACATGTAAGGGTTTATCTTAGTATTTCAATTTATATGTTCTCTACTGAGTTGGTGTGGAGTTACGGATGTGATGCAATGTCACCACTTCCCTGTTATATGTTCATTAATCCCTGAGCTGTTTGCTCCATGCCCATTTCGTGTATTGATATAGTTCTCTTTAAATACTTCAACAGTAATTTCATATACCAGATCAGTTATTATAAGTTATTATAATATGGCAAAATACAATCCCAAAATGTGAGGTTCCTGACAAATATTCAAAAAGCATCACAACTCCCAAGACAACTGCTAACAACTGCTGTCTTCTTGCCTCTCAGCCGCATGTAAAAGAACTGCACCTGCTCCTCTGGAAGAGCACTGTGACCAAACACTGAGGGACTGATATTGGATTGGGCAGCGGGCAGTCCTGTGTTAATCTGTAATGAATATGCAATCTGACAGACCTTGTTACCATCCTCAGAAATAACTATATTAGTTGAGGATACAATCTTTATTGACTGTTAATTGAATATCTGTGTTGTTTTTGCCAATTTACATAGAGAATAACCCTTCCAGATGAAGTCAACCTGAATAACATGCATATGTTTGTGTGCTGATCTAATTACATTTAAATATTAATATGTTCCATTGGTCCAAATCACTGAATTGCAATGGAATAGGATCCTTTGGAGGCATCAGTGAAAGTATTACTTTCCACTGATGAGGATTGCTTTTAACTACAGACAGATGAGAGAGCGCTATTTTAATTCTTTTAGACTTAAGTGTTGCTTTTGACACAATAGATCACAACTTTTTAATTGACCGTCTTAAATCCTGGTATCAGGGACACTTGGTTGGTTTTGTTCTTACCTTTTTAACAGTACCTGTGCGGTCGCCACAGGCAACTACTCATCCTGTACAACCCAAATAGCCTATGGTGTACCGCAGGGTTCTATCTTAAGTCCAATCCAAGTTATCCAGCGGCATAAGGTTTTCTTTCCATTTTTATGCTGACAACAAAAAGCTACACCTCTTGAAGTTGGGCTGCTGTTTTAGACTGTTTAAAAGACGTGAACTTCCTCCAACTCAACAACTCCAAATCAGAAATAATACTGTTCAACCCGCCAAACACCATCTCCAGTCCCATCAGTCTGGATGCAATATCTGGTAACATTAAGCCCACTGCCAGAAACCTAGGTAACATTTTTGACTCCACATCAGAACCATTGTAAAAATCGAAAAAATATCCTATCAAAGCCTGACCTAGAATAATTAATCCGCGCACTCATATTCTCCTGTTTAGATTATTGCAATTCCCTTCTAACTGGCATCAACTACAAATCCCTCTCCCGCCTCCAGCTGATTCAAAACTCAGCAGTCATGCTTCTCACCTGTTTTGACAGACGGCATAACATTACTCCAATCTTGGCTTCACTCCACAGGCTCCCTGTACGTTTTAGAATTGATTTTTGGATTTTACTGATAACTTTCAAAGTAGACCTAGACCGGAAGTTCCAATTAACGCTGTTTTTTAGTGTGTATCTGCGTCATTACTTTGTTTACGAAGCCCTGAAGATTGAAAAAAAATGGTTCCGCCACTGCTGAGAACGCTGTGTTTTTGTGAACGCTGGCTCAGCGAGATCTCTGAAAAAACCCGGTCCGGTTACCGCAGAAGAAGAATAACAAAACGTTGTGGAGGTGTTTCATGAGTGACAGTGTCTTCTGACTCTGGGTCAAAGTCATAAAAGGGACTGAGGACAAGTCTCTCTTAACTGTTCCAAGGTCGAGTCTCAAAACCAGGGGTGACCGTGCCTTCTCCATCAGAGCACTTCGGCTTTGGAATGGCCTGCCCACGGAGATAAGGCTTGCTATATCAGTGTCTTCTTTTAAATCACTCCTTAAAACTTATTTTTATAGACTGGCTTTTATGTGATGCTGTCTTTTTATCTCTCTCTCTCTATATATATATATATATATATATATATAAATATATTAATTTTTATCCTTTTATCTAATTTATATATATATTATATATTTGTTTCATGTATACTGTTTATGTGTGTGTATGTTTTGTTATGTAATGTAAAAGCACTTCATAAACTGTTGTTTTTAACGGTGCTATACAAAAAAAGGTATTATTATTATTATTATTATGATTATTATTATTACCATGAAGGCTTCTCGTTACGTTTCTTGCTTTTCAATGGCTAACAAACGGTTTAGAGGCACACACCTGAGACCATGGCACTACATTTACAGATGTAATCCACACATCCACTGTGGTCTCTTGCTCTCTCTCTCTCTCTCTCTCTCCCTCTCTCTCACACACACACACACACACACGCACACAGACACACTTCTTCTTGTTCACAGTACGCTGTTGTCACCAAACATTACTCAGCCATTAAATTCACAAAACTAAATCTCTAAACTTCTTTTCAAGACACACAATCATTGTGTCACCTTAAAGTGGTAAATTCTTCATGGTGGGCACAGAAAACAACGATTAGTCACTTTGATAATCCTGTTTCTAAAATGCATTCAGCATCAAATGTTGATGTCTGTCATGTGAAGTTAAAATAAGATGCACTGTCGTTCCATGTCTTTGTGTCTCTGCTCACAATAAAGCTGTTCAGATCACAGGTGTGTGCTTCTCCTCAGGTGTCCAATCACTAACCAGCTAAGGTTGCCTAGCAACAACACCACTTTGCTTTTGTGTGACATGTGAAACACATTTGCATTATTCATGTGCATTATTTAATATGACTTATCTATGTTTTGTCTCAAAGTCCCAAAGCATCTCCATAATTTGTGCGCGCAGTGAAAGTTATTATTATTTTTATTTTCTGTTTCTGCAAGTGTTTCTTTGATATTTCATGAAATGTCACGTTATGTAAAGTAACATATAGCTTTGGAGAAGTTGGATATCTGGATTTTTAAGAATAAAAAAAAGCAAAAAGTATAATGTCATCCGTGTTGCAGCTCATTTGGTGAGATGTCTCATGTAAACATCTCTGCGGTGACAACACAGCAGATGTTGTCTGCATGTCTGTGTTAGAAATACTGCATCGCAGTAACATGGTTAACATGGCAACGGCACCGTGTGTTGAGAACATGTCCATATGGTGAGAAATATCTGTGTGTGTGTGTGTGTTTGGTATGAATTCTAATAAATGTCATTGTAGAATGTCATTTAGTGCTCTGGCAGTATGTGTGGGATGGGATAGTCATAGACACATTATAAAGATGACTGACACATCTCCACTTCCTTCCAAAATAATTCTAAATATAGGGGCTGCCAACCTGGGTTAGTTATATTTTTTCAAGTGAGTCGGTGCACCAGTGGTTATAAATTCACTTGCCTTACAATCACACCTCAGTCTCACCTGTCAATCATATTGTTTCACCCAGTTTTTGGAGCATAACTTCATCAGAAAAAAATTAATTAAGTACTTGACGGAAACCTTTTTGTGTTTTTTTTTGGTTTTTTTTCCAGTTGACACTTTCTTTGACTTTTTAAGTCTGACTCATGTTCCACCCACTGACATGGAGAATGCAGGGTTTTGGTGGGAGAAGGTTTGGCTTCTCTTCCCCTTCCTGTTATATGGCAGTCTGTCTGTTTCCTCCTGTCTGCATGAGCGGGTGTGTTTGTGGGTGTGTCTGCTTGTTGATTTCCCTGCATACTGGCCAGAGAAACCCCTTTACCTGGTTTCCCTCCAACTCACCTGCTGCAGATTACTCTGATTGCCTCCACTCACTCACTCCTGTTTAAAAGCCTAGACCAGCAGCTGCTTAACAATTGGGGGGCAATCCAACACTTCCTGTTTTTGTTTCAAAGTGAAAGCACCTCATTTCAGTGCCCTGAATCCATTCCTTTAAAAGTGGACCTAGACCGGAAGTTCCAATTAACACTGTTGTTTAGTGTGTATCTGCATCATTACCTTGTCTAAAGAGCCCATATTATACCCTATTATACCTATATTACTATTACTATTAAACTAGTTCCCGATGCCCTAATGAACATGTCTGTGTCATGCTTTAGTCAAAATATCATAAGGATAAAGCACAAAATGTGTATGTAAATTCCTACGCTAGAAAAAGACCTTGAATGCACCAGTGTTACAGGTGTTTCACGAGCGTCAGTGTCTTCTGACTCTGGGTCTGACTCCGGGTCAAAGTCTTAAAAGGGACTGCGGCGGGGAGTCGTGACAAAGCTATTTTTAAGCACTGTTAAAACAATGTTTTGATAATGAGTAGCAGTGCATCCACCGTTCCAGAGGGGGGAGCTGCGCTTCTGAGAGCGAGTGTGCTGAATATGTCACTTCCAGGTACTGGCCAATCACAAGACAGTTGGGATGTTGAGTTGAGTAGAGTCTGAAATATCGCGGCTGGGGAACAGCGTCAGAAAAGAGGATTTCTATCGGCTCGTTTACAGCAAGTAGGAGGTTTTTGACCATAAAAAACAAGTTAATGTATGTAAATAGACCTCCATAACTAACATTTATGTGCAACAGGACCACTCTATGCATGACCAACAAATATGGAGGTTCACGATGAAGAGTCCTGGTATTTTGTTGATTACAGAGCAGTATATATGTATATATATACATATATATATATATATACATATATACATATATACATATATATAACACTTATGGCAATTGGCAAACCCTGAGAAAAAAAAATAGCAGCAGCTCCTTGTGTGAACAACAGTGAGACACACACTCATCAGCAAGAGATAGAAGGAGGAGAAACGGAGTGTGACATGGTGTGATCCAAGAGGAAAAATTGCATTTACACTTTGTATTTAAGTGCCTATAATGTTGTGAATGTCTGTGAAGGTTCTCAGTCACCCAAGTCATAGTCATATTCATTAGTTAACTGGAAGCAATTAGACGTGCTTAACTTTTTTTTCCATCAAAAGTGTTTTATTATCTTAATCTTTATGTTATAGGTCTGTTTTAATGTTCACATACCATTAGAAGATGTGTATATATATATATATATATATATATATATATATATTTATAACCCACTCACAAATTGACAATATATATGTCATATCATGAATTTCAATTTTAATACACACAGATACTGATGCACACATTTAAATATACAATATGCATACAGTCCATGAGCTCAGGCAGATACCATGTAATTTTTTATAACATATACTAATAGCAGTCACGTCTCTGGGCAATCTATGCTTGACAAAGCTGTACCTAACTGAAACTGTCCCAGAGCACTTTTTGTCAGAGCAAACGGGGATTAATGATTGGCGACACCAACACAAACACTTGGAAAGCAAAGACAAAGTGAGACAGATGAAGACAGATAGAGGCAGAGGAAGAAGCTCAAATTAAATACCCCCCATACAAACATTTCAGCCACAATGGCTGAAAGGCCTCTAAAGGCACTTTCTTTTTCACTACAACACATCCCCATTGGGTCACAAGAGTCGGGTTTGTATAATAGAGAGCGATGGGGAGAAATGGAGTAGAATAGAAAGTAAAACACGTTCAGAAAAGTAGAGCATACATTTATCCTGCAGCTTTTTCACGCTTTTCTTTCCTTCTCATCTTCTGAGTTCAAAGATTTGTTAGGTTTTAGTCGACGGTGAAGTTCACTAATTTGAGGACTTGAACAGAGTAAGGTTTTTCAAAGAACTGAGGTGACTCGGAGAAAGCAAAACAATCTAAATGATTAAAAAAGACGGAATCTTTCTTCTTTTTTTTCTCTATAATCCTTCTCAAACACATCATCCAGAAAATTGAGAAAATAGACGTGCATGTGTAACACCCAGATAAGATTTGGCACCAGCATGGCATCTTTCAGGTGATCATCCACACAAGTAAATGCTACATATCAACATCCATCGTGTCCTCTTGGCCAAAGGTATCTTCAAACAATATGACCAACCCACTTTTTAGTCTTATTTTGAAATATACTGTTATTTGTTGTGTGTTTTTATTGTGGTTTTATTGTAATCAGTGTTGTTTTGTCTGTAATTGGTGAGCCAAAAGCTATTCTATTCTATCTCCTTACAATTATGCAGTATCTGTGAGCAAGCTTTGATTTTTTGAAACATGTGCTTTTTCCGTTTTCCAATCTCAGAATACTCTTACTGCATCTATGTTAATGATGGGGTTATCCACAAAACATAGTAGTTATTTCTCTTTAATCCTAATTCTGCTTAGACAAAGAGCTCTGTAGCTATTCTAAGTGATTTCCATCTTCAGATGCTATCAGTGTCCATGGCTGCATCATCTTGTGTTATCACACTCAGGAGTCAGTTTCCATTCTTTTAAAAAAAAGGCCACGTGTTCCTTTGTCATGCTTACCTCAGTTAAAGGTACAATATGTAGTATTTATGGGTTTATATAACCCAAAATCCACTTTTTTATACATATTATGTGCTCCTGCATTGTCTAGTCGCTGTATAATAGTTTTTGTTTCATTTTCGTAGTGTTTCAAAAAGTCATGTTAAATAACATGACCGCGGACCGTGGTTGCATAGCCACTGTTAGCAGCAAGACGCCATGTTTCTACCGGAGCCTGTAAGGACAAACGCGAGAGATCAAAACAAGCGTCTCTTTACTTGTAGCGGAAGTCCCGCCTCCACTCTCTCCGCTTCGTCTGCTACGGCCGCGGTAGCTCGCCCTCTCCCTCGCCTCACGAACCTCATCTGCTGACACGGAGAAAGACGACGAGGACGACATTTGACCAGCTGCGTATACCGTAGCGCTCAGGGAAGGGAGGGGGTGAGCAGAGGAGCAGGTCTTTGTTGTAAATTTCAGCCTCTCCTCTAGATGGCACTATAAACTACTTATTTCCCCTTTAACGACAAAGTAAATGACCACTGGCGAGACAGCTGAACTGTTGGCGTGTTTGGAGAACTGGAGTAGAAATGGCTGCTGAAAAAAAAATTGTACACTGTTGTAGCTGTTTCACACGCAACCTATGTTCAACCCTGTGTTGTGAACTTTGCAGTCAAACATGGGGGAAAAAAATAACACAAGCATTAATTCGTGAAAACCTGGCACCTGCATCCCATAAATGTCAAGACGGAACCTCAGGTTTATCATGGGTCTGTGACCTCTGATACCTCAAAGTGAATTACTACAAGTTGTAATGTGTTCCACCTGTCATCCACTGCTGTATCTGCACTCTGACATGTTACCCATTAACTCTCAATTACCTGCTAAATGCCTGCTGAATTGGGCTCGGTGTAATTTTGAATTTCTCAGCATTTCATCTGTTCTGAGACCCTCAATAATGGCACTTTCCTCTTGGCAGACCTGACAATACGGTATGTGATGGGAATTGTTAGTGAAGACTTAGGGGGAAGAGAAACGCTCTCCACGTTCATCTTCACACACCATATGATACTGTATTTTAATGACCTAGAAAGTGTGTGTTATACACTAAATGTGACATCATTCAGTACAACCAACCATGTGAGGCTACACTCATGTACACTGGTGAGACAAATAACAGTCGTTGATGCTACCAGTTTCCACGTTCTAATGTCGTGACATAATAACATTTACTATTCACTGCAGTTCAACTGCAGCTAATAGGATTGACTCTGATTTTTAAAGGTCACAAATCAAAGTCTGAATGAAGTAAAACTTTGACCGAATGATAGCACCAAAGTCAGTGGATCAGTAGAGTTATTGGAATTCACATTTCACACCGACTAGAGCATTAAACTCAGAAGCGCATTTCAGAACATGATACATGGCAACCTAAACAAAATTGTTAGTGAGACATTTAAAGCTGCAGTGCATAACATTTGTTTTTTGTCGTTATTCTGCCTGTGTTTAATCTTCCATAACAGAAACCATGTCACATTGTTTGTATGCTGTGTCCTTCACTTGAAAAAGGGCTCTAGAAATCAATACTATCAGCAAGCATTTGCGAGAAAACGTGTGATTTTATCACATGAAGCCGCTGAACAACCATGTTGTTGTTGTTTCATTTTTTTGTTTCAAATTCCCAAAGGCTCTGTAACTTGTGATCAGAAATACCTCTCAGTTGTTGGACAGACATGTAGGCTGGTAAAAAGACAAATGCCTCTTAGTCTCTACATCATGGAGCATTGGGGAAGGTGAATGTTCATCTGCCCCGCTGCACTGGTGATGAGCAGCGCCCTGAAGACTGGCAGGTGGCTCGTGGGCGGACGTGGTGGAGCAGCGACAGCCTCTGTGTTCTCTTCCACATTTTTCTCAGGGAGTAGAAGGGAGAACCGGAAGGAGAACCAACAGATAGTCACAACAGAGTCAGAGGACATACTGTTAAAATGGTCCGTTTGGCCAAAACTAGCCTCATCACCCTGGTGGAGGAGGGTCCTGAGCTGCAGGTGTTGCCCACATCCTCAGCTGCAAGTAGGTGGCTTTGTGTCGCTTTGGTGTGATGATGCTCTGCTAAATGTGCGGAGGAGAAAGTTGGGACCTGCCAGACACAGAGGATAGAAACAGCATTCTCATTTCCATCTATCACCAGCTCCGTTCCCAGTTCTCCCTCCTCCTCACTTGAATCTATTTTCTTTTTTTTCTTTTTTTTCACTTGGATGTCTATATCCAAGCGGCTTTAGAGGAGGACACTGAGGCTGTAGCTGTTAATACTACGCTTCCAGTGAAAGGTGTGGGAAGAGTTCACACCAGTGATGAACTGCTTGCAAGCAGTCTGAGGGCACCTCATTCAAGCAGACCAGGGTTTGGTTGTTTGATCTGCAACAGAGGTCTCAGACTACATTCACACCGACACAAACACACTACACTAAAGAGGTAAATGCAACAGGGTTTCGATTTAACGTCACCAAACAAGGCTAGTGTGAACACGCCCCCAAATCACTCCTGAAACTTTTCATAGGTGCTTCTTTGTGTTTTCACTCCAACCTGTTTACTGCCATTTTGCCTTTCTGGCACAGTGTTGCTGTTGCCTCCATCTGTCTTGACATAAAATGAATCACTTTCTGTGTGTTGCAGGGCAGCATGAGATCGAAACAGCCATTCTCACAATTGTTCAATTGTTTGAATGTAATTTGTTTATTTATTTTTATACAGCATCACAATAAAAGTAAAAAAAAAAAAAAACGTATTGTTTTGGGCATTTATTGGTTCTACTCGTTTAAAGCGGAACTAGACCGGAAGTTCCTATTGTCGCTGTTTTTTTTGGTGTGTATCTGCGTCATTACCTTGTTTATGAAGCCTGACGGTTCGAAACAAACAGTTCAGCCATTGCTGAAAAAGTTGTGTTTTATTGTAATCTCGGGGCTCAACGAGATCACTGAAAATCCCGTTAACGTTACGTAAGCAGCGGTTCTCCTGAACAACCGATCGTCCTGCTCCGGGCGATAGTCCGGGAACATCCGGTTACGTACATTGAATCGCAGAAGAAGAATAACGTCCGTTGTGGAGGTGTTTCACGAGCAACAGTGTCTTCTGACTCTGGATCTGACTCCGGTATAAAGTCATAAAAGGGACTGCGGCGAGGAGTCGTGACGAAGCTATTTTTAAACATTGTTAAAACAATGTTTTGATAATGAGTAGCAATGCATCCACCGCTCCAGAGGGGGGAGCTGCGCTTCTGAGAGCTGACGTGATAGATTACGTCACTTCCAGATACCTGGCCAATCACAACACAGGTGGGAAGGCTCTACGCTGGCTGGCCAATCACAACACACTCTGTCTTCTCTGGCGAGATTTATGGCTAAAAATAGCACGACTGACAAGTGCTTCGAAAAGGACAGATTTCAATCGGCTCGTTTACATCAACTAGGAGGATTTTGACCATAAAAACAACTTAATATATGTAAGTAGACCTCCATAACTCACATATATGTGCAACAGGACCACTCTATGTGACCTTTAATAATCTTTGAGGTATTTAACTCTGGACCAAACTAATATAATATATATACTAATATACATATGTATATACGTATAACATTTTATAGATTTGGTCTATTGCTAATGTTGTGTTTTGATTATTTCAAGTGTTATTTAATTTCCTGAAGGATCAAATGTGAAGCATCTACTTACCCCTTTGTGAATAAAGTATTCTAGTGTTCTGTATCTGACTCATACACTGAATTAAAAAGTTATTTAACTACAAACAAAGACCAGCAGAGATGTTTCAACCTTCATATAGAACATGGTTAAATGGTCTGTATGGGTTAAATGTCTTGTCGGGACAAAAGACTTAGACGAGTGGAGCCGGGAATCAAACCCACAACCTTCAAATTGAAAAGTGACTTGCTCTACGACTGAGCTGGAAATAATGCACTGCATGCAACATGCAAGCACCGAAGGGAAACCTGGCTTTATTTCCTCCCGTACCCTTTTTCCCTGAAGGTGACGTTCTCTCATTGTGACAATGTACTGTTATTGTAAGAGGTGATGCACCTATCAAGGTTAAGTCAGATCTTATCACAGTGATGGTGTGAATAGGGATGCATTTTTTGCAGGCAGTTGCAGTGGAGCAAACAGGGTAGACAAAGGTTGACTGATAATGTACTGATCAACCACAATCTGAGTCACTGCCTCTTTTTTGGGTGAGGGGGGGGGGGTCTCGTAAACACATACATATTTTCTGTGCACAATGATAAATAAGGTCAGGGTGGCCTGTGTTGTTCAGCAGAGCACGGTAACAGGGTTAAAGGTTTCTTTCTCAGTGGTACAAGGCGATTTCAATAAAACACCCACTGAATCTAATCAATAGATTTTCTAAATATTTTTACAATATTTTTTTATTAAACCAAACCTCCTGGTTATCATATATAAATGAATATGTATGACTTACCAGTTGACATTGGGTGAGATGTAGGGTTGACCCTGGTTTGGCAGTCCATCACAGGACCAAAATACAAACATAAACAATATTTCATGATATCTTCAGGAATCAACAGTAGCCAACTGGACTCATTTGAGTTACAGTGAAGGCGTTTCACCTTTTATGCAAAAGGCGTCTTCGGTTCTGTCTAATTGGAGGAAGAATCCAGTTTTTGACTGTTATTTGGTGACATCCAGTTCATTTTCTCTCTTTTTTTTCTTTTTTTAACTAAAGTTGAACTTTGTTGACAAGTGTTACCTGCTGGGAATCTTATAGAAATGTGGCTGTTGATGTTTTGCCTTATTTTGTTGACTATGTGCTGATTATGTGATTTCATATTGTATTCTTTATTCTTTTTATATTGTATTCTATGTATTGTATGCTGTACATTTCAATAGTTATAACCAGTTAAAAATATATATGCACCGATGTCAATTGTTTTTTTGTTTCATTATTATTATTATTATTTTTATTATTATTAGGGACCTTGTACACAACAGTGACGAGGTACCTATTGTTATTCAAGGAATTATTATTGTTATTATTATTATTCCCTGGTTAAAAAAAAGTTAAATAAATTTTTTTTATATAAATAAAAAAAACATGTCACCCTCAAGGGTTGTTTTTCCATCCAACTGACAATGTGTGGTGTATGTATGTGCTTGAGCATCTATTTATGTGCATGTGTGACTGTGAAAGAGAGACAAAACAAAACAAGACAAAAATATAACAATAAGTCCAACACAGTATTTTTAAATATCATGACTAACTGGCAGACAGAACCAAATTCAACCAGCCGCTGTGGGCACAGATGGCTCATTCACACATTTCCTGCTTCTTAATATTATGAATCCAAAAGAGCCCAATTTTCAGCAAATGTATCTCGGCTACACCCAATGAAGTAGTCTATGCGGTACATATATTGCGTCGAACTGATCACAAAGCAACATTGTGACAATCCTATATTTACATCACCTTCTGTTAGTCTTGTTTTTTTTCTTCTTCAGATTTTTTACTTCATTTTTTTCCCTCTGAGAAATGTTCACAATGTCGCCCACCTGGATGTCCTGTCAGGCTGTTGCTATAGATATCCACACAGCAACAGCACAGCAAGCGAGGGAGAAGGCAAGAAAATGAGCAGAAAGTGAGAAGATGAAGCAAATGAGGAGGAGATGCAGCGGGAAATAGACAGTCAGGAGGCAGAGAAAGCACCGGGAGAGTGAAACTGTGAGGAAACCCTAATATGGAACAATAATCCAGCTGGCAGTGAGTTTATCAAGAGTGAGGGAACGTATGCGGAGTGAAGAGAGGGACTGATGACAGGGGAAGAGCAGGAGAATGAGCTCTCTACCTGTCAGCACATCAAAGCCTTGTCGTGTCATAGACTTACCCGCTCACACACCCCCTCATCCCTGCAATTCCTCAACCTAATGAGCCAAGTGCCTCTGAATGGCTCCTGTATATGCCAGCACCCTCACACAGCCTCTATAAGTCTGTGTTAACAGCAATTTATTGCCCTGTACAGCGGTGCTTCTATTTTAATTCACTGCTGTCACAACCTGCACCCTCCATACTATCATGCCACTTCTTTACCTTTCTCCATAGGAAAAGGGAACGTCTTTACTCCTGCTGCAGCATATGGTGGAGGTTTTCCATCAATTGCACCATAACCTGCTGGAATACACCTGGGGATATGGGCAACACTGATGAGGGCTGATATGTCAATCCTTTTCAGGCCAAAGCTAACCAATTTTCTTTTATGGACAGACTTTAAGTTGCATACATTTGTACAAAGCACTGTTCTTTCAAATGAACAAGTATTGATGAAACCCGTTTTGTAGCTCGATTTACACACATCATCCCACTGAAGCTCTTTTGCAAACTCCCTCCACAGGTCTTGTAATCATTTGATAGTTTTTTTCCTTGTTTATTAAAATTAACAGGGTTAACACAATGAAGGGATCCGCTGTGTGTTAAATGTTTTGACTGTACGTCATCAACCACACTCTGATTGGGACATAAAAAAAAAAAACAAGAATCAAACTACAAAGTTCATTTTATTCCTCTCTCCTACAGCGTCCATTACAACTACATGCACATGGTTAATGATGCAAATAATGTGATGATGTCATTTAGCGACTTCTTGTGACTTTTAGGACATCCAAGACTTACTTTCCTTAGTGAGGAGTTGGCAAAACTGCACTAAACACAACATGGTAACATGCTAACATGGCGAGTTCAGATGACACATGAGAGATGTAAGACCAGCATTTCCACTAGTAATGTGTTGTCATGCCGACACATGAAGAAGACGGAAAAATCACAAAAGAAAAGTTGTGGTTCAATATTAAATTCAACAGTGTCTCTCTGCTCTGTTCCAGATGGGTGCAAATATTAAAACAATTGTCGAATGTAACCGCTGTGTGTACTTCTGTGTGTGTGTGTTCATGTGGTCCACTTAAATACATGCACACCTGCTCCCAATTTCCGAGTGGCCTGCCTCACACTCACACTCACACGTTACGCTCTGAGCCACACGAGGGGAAAAGGTCAGGCAGGACTGTTTGGTCCGAGATGCACACAAAGGACAGGAATGTCAAATGTAACTGCATGAGATTAATTTATTCAAGCCACGACTGAATTATGCTTTACATAGTTTGAGGTGGTTCAGCCTTTGTTAAAGCGAGTGTCTCATTAAGTTCTAGTTGCACAGCTGGAAAGCCATTTGGGGGCACCATTATCCAAAGCACCTCACAGTGGGATAAGTGCTACTTCAGCAGAGTGACCTGTGGGGAAATGAGCCACTCGTCATACTAAGTAAGTTGCACAAATGACTGGAGCAGTAAATGCATGTATTGTTGTCACCATGTGTATTTTTCCCCCACTTTAGACTTCATGTAAAATCGAAATTATATTTTTCCTATACTGATCTAAATTCACAGGATGAATAAAATCGTTAAAATGACAGTGTGTAAGGATGCATTTAATGCACTGTGTGAGGCATGAAATTGTCCATTGTTGCCTGTTTTGTTTTACGTAAGAGACATTGATTATTGCAGTTTAACTGCATTTTATTATTTATGTTCCACAGCCAGTTATTTTCTTCAATATATGCTTATTTTTTCATGTTTCTATATAAAACATTTTATGATCAACACATGTTTCAATAGTGTTTTTAATGATACCGTTAAGAGTGTTAAGTGTTTTATTGCAGACAAAACACATAAAATACCACACGGTGCAAAGTGAGCCTATTGTCATGGTTACACATTTCTACAGCGGTATGCAAAAGTTTGTGCACCCCTGTAAATGTTCATTATTTTCCTTTATAAATCATTGGTTGTTTGGATAAGACATTTCAGTTAAATATATCATATAGAAGAACATATTATTTAAACAAAATAAGGCATGTGCATAAGTTTAGGCACCACAAAAGAAAAAAAATATGCATCCTTTTGCAGAAATAACGGCCTCTAAACACTTCCTATAGCTTCCAATTAGAGTCTTGATTCTGGCAGAAGGTATTTTGGACCATTCTTCTTTACAAAACATCTCCAGTTTAGTCAGGTTTGATGGTTTCCATCACACTGCAAATGTTCAATAATATTCAGGTCTGGGGACTGAGGTGGTCATTCCAGAACGTTGTATTTGTTCCTCTGCATGAATGCCATAGTAGATTTTGAGCAGTGTTTAGGGTCGTTGTCTTGTTGAAAGATCCAGCCCCGGCGCCACTTCAACTTTGTCACTAATTCCTGGACATTGTTCTCCAGAATCAGCTGATATTGAGTGGAATCCATGCGACCCCAACTTTAACAAGATTCCCAGTCCCTGCACTGGCCACACAGCCCCACAGCATGATGGAACCGCCACCACATTTTACTGTAGGTAGCAAGTGTTTTTCTTGGAATGCTGTGTTCTTTTTCCACCATGCATAACGCCCCTTGTTTTTCCCAACTAACTCTATTTTAGTTTCATCAGTCCACAGCTGGCTTGTCCAAATGTGCTTTAGCATAGCTCAAGCGACACAAGCAGAGAAAAGGCTTTTTCTGCATTACTCTTCCATACAGCATCTCCTTGTGTAAAGTGCGCTGAATAGTTGAATAGTTGATGCACAGTGACACCATCTGCAGCAAGATGATGTTGTAGGTCTGTGGAGCTGGTCTGTGGGTTGACTGTGACTGTTCTCACCATCCTTCGCCTCTGCTTATCTGAGATTCTCCTTGGTCTGCCACTTCGGGCCTTAACTAGAACTGTGGTCTTCCAATTACTCACAATGTTCTTCACAGTTGAAACTGAGAGCTTAAATCTCTGAGATATCTTTCTGTATCCTTCCCCTAAACCATGATGTTGAACAATCATTGTTTTCAGGTCATTTGAGAGTTGTTTTGAGGCTCCCATGTTGCCACACTTCAGAGAAGATGCAAAGAGGAGAAACACTTACAGTTGACCTCCTTAAATACCCTTTCTCATGATTGGATTCACCTTTGTATGGAGGTCAAAGGTCACTGAGGTTACCAAACCAATTTTGAGTTCCAATAATCAGTGCTAAAGGTATTGAAATCAATAAAATGTCAAAGTTGGCTAAAATTTATGCACATGCCTAATTTTGTCTAAATAATTCTTGCACACTTTCTGTAAATCATATAAACTTTATTTCACTTCTCAAATATATACACTGTTTGTCTCCTATATGATATATTTAACTGAAATATCTTATCCAAACAACCAATGACTTATAAAGGAAAATCATGAAAATTTACTTTTGCATACCACTGTATATTTTAATTTGTTCTTCCATGCATTATCTATTTCCCTCATTTTATCCCCCTAAGTTAAAGCTTGTCCATCGTATCATGTGGACTATGTAACACTCCCTGAATTTGCCGATCAATGATCGGCCTTGCGAGACTTTTCTTTGCCACTAATTCTCCTCTCATTAAAGCACTCACGCTGCCACTCTGATTGGCATGTGTTTCCCACACACACACAGGCAAACGTGTAAAAGGTAAATCGAAGTTAAGGAGAAGTGAGACCAGGTAAGCGGCGCGAGGAGGGAAGAAGGAGAAATGAGGCGATTGATGTAAGGTGGTGATAGGAAAGAGAATGAAATCAGAGGAGCAGAGAGAGGCTGAGAGAAAATCAAAGGGGGGAGGCTCTCTTGTTTTATAAAGGAGAGTGGGTGGAAACATGTATCTTATCTTTATTTAGACAGAAGAGAAGCGGAACAGTAGATGAAATTGAGCAAACACCAGAGGAAAAGTGCGGATGCATGACATCCAAACATGAGTGATAAGTAAGTCATTTTATCTGGAATCAGTCCGAGATATTAGCCCCGACAATTTCATACTTGTCACTTGTTCCATGCAACATGCAGCACCACGTGTCCGTGGCAATTTATTTAACTTTATTCTCCTTAATACACGGTGTGGAACTGTAGAGTGATAGCTCCTCACTGTGACTTGGCATGAAACCGACTAAATGAAATAGAAATGAGCACATTTTGGCACATCTTACTCCGAGATGAACTGAGACAGATTTATGCAAGGAATCAATGGCTTCACCTGGATCATGATGTAACGCTGTGAGACGCTGCCACGGCTGAGACACAATGGCTCCACATTAATATGTCGTAGTAGAGGGGTTTTCCAATGCCGTGGCTCTCAGTGATTCATCGACCTTGAAGGCACGGTAAGGTTGCAAGTGACGTTTTACACAGAGAATGGTGTGTGAGCTGTTTTATTGATCTGTCACTGTCTGACTCAAAATGTATGAAATTGTAATATATAGCACCGTGTCGCCTTTAGAAATGACACCAACACTGGAGGAAACAGTGCCACAAAATGTAAAACATGCACATTTCTCTCTTTCTTTCTTTCTTTCTTTCTTTGGACAAATGGCATATACATAGATCAATCAAAAACTAAACGACTCATATATTGAGTATGAGCTAAAAAATTAATATATCCGCTACACCGTGACAACACAGAAACCCATTTGTCAGTATTAAATCCTACCTTTGAAGCTTAACCTGTTGCCTCAGTGGCCTGAGCACACCTTATCAGAGAAATGTCCAATTATCCGGAGTAAAGGCAAAGACAGACAAAGGACAATTAAATGATCAGTTGAGGGGACTAAAAATGCTGTAGCTTAGCTTAAAGGTCAGACATTGTCTTGTATGACTCTGTGGGTAGAGAGTGACTTTAACACTTCCCAGCTAAAGGAGACAGATCCCCACCTGGACCACAAATGATGAAATTGCTGGCTCTCGCTGGGTGCTCTCGAGTTCTTAATGTATGCATCGTCTCTTTGTCCCAGCAGCCCTTGACACCAAAATTGATTGAGGTTTTCCATCTACGAAGAACTCTGCACGTACATTATTTTTCCCTCATGTTTTAGCCATTCTGACGAATCGGGCTGACTTTTAATCAATACCAAAATTTTAATCGCAAGTGAACTTTAAATGACAATCCCTGAGTTTAACGACGAGAGAGCAGAACCAAAGCGACGTGGAGAAATGGGCTAAAGTTGCAAAAATAAATCATTAATAATAATAATTATCTTTAAACCAATCTTAGAAAAAACAGAATAGCTTCAGTATCTTCTCTGTGATAAATTGTTTGACTGAAAAAGAACCTTATTGATGCCGACTCCCCTCACATGTGGCACAGCTGGAGTCATGTCTGTTTTGTGTTTTGTTTGGTGTTGTTGACATGTAGCATCCCTGTCTTCATCTTTTTTTTATTATTATTATTTGCCTCCTCTTCTACATTCAAACATCCCCTCAAATTGTTTTCCCAATCTCTTTTTGTACCTTTTCCCTTCTAAATAGTGAGGTCAGTTAGTTATTTGGCTGGTTGATTAGTTGACAAGCATATTTCAGCATGAAAAATACACTGTATTAACAATAATGCTCATAATTTGTCGTATTGATTAGTATTTTTTGTGTAGATATCGCACAAACACAATATTTACATTAATCTCTTTCTTTGTTCCTGATTTTGTATGTAATTTTCTGTTTACCTTGTCTCTCGGCGCTTTCCTGTTTTATTTTGTAGTTATTCCGAGCGTGCACCTCACTTCCTGTCATTGTCCTGTTTCCCACACTTCTGTGATTGCCTGATGTGTTTCACCTGTGTCTAAGTATCTGTGTATTTAGTCTCTGCACTCCCAGTGTCCTGTAAAGTTTGGTGTTTTTTTCTACCAGTAACATTCATGTGTGCTGCTCTAAAGTAATTTGTTTTATGTTCATTTAAATGTATTAGTATCCAAAGAAGAGGGTTCCCGATTCCTCAAGGTTGGACTGGGTATTTCCTCTGAGTTTGTGAAAGTCAGTGATGCCTGCAGGTGAATATGTCCGTGTGTGTGGCCTTTTGAAGAACTGCCAAGTAAGTGACCTGTACATATTTATTTCCCTACAGCCCACATGCAATAGCGTGTGTATATATGTGTGAATAAAACCTCATAGAACATATTTAGCGAAGCTGCATGGATGGAAGATCTTAGACGTTATCTGGGGCTTTCAAGGGTTAAACAACAGCCACTTCCTTCCTACTTAAGACACACTGTCTCCCTTAAAGCACAAGTATTGACAAAATAACAAATTATTGCATTAAGGGCAGCATGAATGGCCAGGCTCCAGATATAGACTGCCTTTTCTGAGAATGTGTGCACCAATACTGTGTGGAGGAAAGCAGCCCTGCCACTTTAAATATTTGATTAAGTAAAACCTGCAGCTGAAACTGATTGATTAAATACCCTATAGTACTTTTTTTTTTTTCTTCAGCGAACAGCCAGCAGCAAAGCCAGGGTGTAGGAAATATAGCGTGTTCACCCATTGTGATGAATTTAAATGCATTTGAAAGTATTTCAAATTGTCCAAAATAGACTGGTATTCATAAATACATTAGCATAGCCCCTGGAAACAAACTCAACACGTGACATTATAGCTACATCTACATAAAATGTAAGTATGTTGCACAGAGCCTGTCTGCAAAACTGCAGACAGGCTTTCTCCTGCACGGCAGCCTTTGCAAAATTCATTGATCAAGACATCAAAGACCAAATTGCCAGATGTGTTTTTTTTTATTGTGTGTGACGCGTTACATGAGTGTGATCTACAGTTACATTTTTATTCAGGGAGATCATGGGAGTCCTTAGGACGACCGTTTCCTTGCAATTCTGATAGGAAAAGTCACTTGCAACACAATGTTTATAGCATTGGAATTAGTCATTTTGTGTGCACACAGTAGTGATAGTTAATTTGACATCTACATTTATAATTTTTACACACTGGTAGTGAACACACACGTAGGCACGGGACGATTATCCCGACCAAAATACTTGCGATTCACGATATTACGAAGATGACTTATAAAGTATGTTTTAATATAATTTTAGATTCTTAATCTTGAACAGGTAGTCCGATCTTTGTCTTAATAAGTCGCGATGAAAGGTGCAGCTCCCCATTGTGACACATTAAAAACAAATCACAAGGACTGTATGTTTGTGCAAGATTTTCTCACATTTCTCTTACTCACATGAAATATTTATGTTTTTTCTCCATTTGCGATGATCACAATAATATAAATTGATTGATTGAGTGATTTTCATCCCGATCAGCGATAAAATCCCATATTGTCCCATCACTGCACACAAGCCGAGCACAGGAGCAGTGGGCAGCTCTTATCTGCACCCCAGGGAGCAATGGGAATACTATGCCTTGCTCAAGGGCACCTCAGCTCCCTCTATATGAGCCTTTCCTCTTGGCCATGGACATATATTGGGAAATATCGACTGCCGTCCCCAAAGGAGCATTATTTTTTTCAGAGTTGATTTGTTCATTCTTTCATGTCAACTGTAATAATTAAAATGAATAAAATACTTGCACATAAGAACGTGGTTATGCTATAGACAGTCATTTTAATTGACATCGAACATTATTATTACAGTTTTCATCTTTGACAATATTCTTTATAAAGACACGTTCTTCTGATGTTTTTTTTTGTCATGAGAACATGAGAGTTTTTTGTTTGATGAAATAATTATCACAAACTTTTTTTTGTCTGCAGAGTCAAATTAATGAAATGGAATGTGTTGTTTGTCTGAAACGTTTTTGTTTACAATGTACACAATGCAATCTCATAATTATTAGGCTAATCCATGCATACAAAACGAGTGGAAAGTCGTTTTTACTTGGTGCCTTGGCCAGTGTCACCAACCCTCCCCCCTTTTAACCCGTGTAAAGAGAGGCTGATGATGCTACTGGACGACACTTTCAGTGAAGCGTAAGGGAACGGTTTGACTTCATCACGTACAAGTGGCGCACAGAAAAATATCCTTGAAGCCAAATGGTCAGCCTTTAAAAAAAAGAAAATAGCAGATTGTTGTGATATGTACATTATATCAATACAAAATGTCTGAATCCAAAAATCAAGATTTCATTGTCAGATTAGGCTAAATCTATATGTATGGTCTTTTCCCCCCACAGTGCAAATATAAAAAAAAAAAAAAACGTGCCATAAAAGAGAGGGAGGCGATCGGAGGTGTGGAGGAGAGAAGATGGAGAGAGCTGTGAGTTGAGATTTGGCTGGAGAGGGAGGGCCGTACGCATGACATCATTCCCTCAGTTTCGCTGCGCGAAGAGAGCTCTGGTTTTTCCAAGTACGCACGGTGGCTGCTTCTTCTGAGGGAGCGACTCCTCCTGCCGTGCCCAGACGCGTCCTGAGCAACCTGCGCTCTCGGGGTGGATTTTTTTTTTATTATTAACATTCAAGAACCCGGCAGAGGAGCTTATGAACCGCTCCTCACTGGACCCACCGCAGGGACGCACGTTATTTAACGCAAAAATCGGGGATTATTGCTTGATTTAACCATGAAGATGTGAGGGTTTTTAAGCCGTGAAGAAAGAAAAAAAGGAACTCCGAGGCTGACAAAGGTAGGCACACTTCCCAATCATTTTTCCCCTTCTCTCTCTCTCTCGATCAACTTTTGTCAGTGGGGTTTTGTTTAGTGTTTCTTTCGAATTTAAATATGTTTTTATTGTCTAACCGTTAAAACAAAAACAAAAAAAAATGGCACGGGTGCATTTGGTCTCGGAGCGCACCAGTAGTGCGTTACTCTGCTATTTAAAACGCCCATGCAGAGACACAGGCAAGTGTCAAAAGAGTGGCACGATTTAAGATGACGGTACAAAGACTTTTGTCCGAACTGCTGCGGAGCTTTGCGGTGTGGAGAGAGAGAGAGAGATGCTGATCAGAACCGCTCACAGCGGGAGACAGACCTGCCTCTGCCACCGCAGAGCTCCTGGCTGCTGATGCTGATGCTGGTAGTGGAGGAGGAGGAAGAAGAGTGTGTGCTGCCTGTGCACGGAGGATATCCATCATCCCGAGTGACGATCTCTCAACAGGCACGGCTTTTTTTTCCTCGCCATGCCCTCACTGAGAGTTAATGACACTATTGATGTTCTGAATTTAAAAGAAGAAAGAAAGAAAAACAGAAAAAGCTGATGTTGCGTAGAGAGGAGCGAAAAATCTCAAGGCGCCGTCTTTACACTTACGCGTATTTCTGAATCATCCTTTTTTTGTGCGGGCGGAGGTGTGTGTGTGTGCGCGTGTGCGTGTGCGTGTGTGTGCGGGCGCAAGAGATGATTTGCATCCACTTCTGAACATGTCTTTAGATCATGACATATTCAATCCCTCTAGCAGGCATCGATCGGAAATGCCGTTTTCGATACTTCATCTCTCTCTCTCTCTCTCTCTCTCTCTCTCTCTCTCTCTCTCTCTCTCTCTCTCTCTATCCTCAGTTAGGCCCAAGTGCGAACAGGTGAACATGTTGGACTTTATAGAACACCGCTGTGATGGTGGTCAACACCCCACGCACTGCGCGTCACGTTGCCTGTATCATGTGTAGGATGATTACAACGCGCGCCACTTGGGGCTTTTCCTGTTTTCCATAGCTCCACTGAAGTGGAATATGGAGAATATGGAGGCGCAGCTATGACATCGACTTTTTTTTTTTTAAGTAATCGCTGGTGATGCCTTTGTTGAATGCTGGACACCCCGACCTGAAATACAGTCTCTCAGTATTCTCTCAGTCGCTCCCTCCGAGAATATCAACAATGTGACTGAAGTCGTTTTATGTCAAGAAATATATATATATATATATATATATATATATATATATATATAAAAACAGTTTAAAACTTTCAAATTAGAAGTGACATAAGCACCGTCTCTCTGTTTTGTGTATGTAAAAAAAGACACAAAAACCTCAATAGAAACGACATAATGAAGTTGAATAGCTGCAGAGGATCCCAGATTATTTCTTTTTATTTCTCTAAATGATGTGGATGGATTACACCAAAGCCTCAGAGATCTGTAATATTATAGGATTTGACAGCAGTTTTATTTGAAGATTCGTGTTTGAGTAATTGCCACAAAACAATCTAATCAATTATCGAAGTTGTGCATTTTCCATTTTGTTCCGTTCTCCTGCTTCGATCACAGTGAGCGCAGAGCTCATAAAAGACAGAGGGGGAGAACAATATCGCTCCAGCGCTCGGGTTGTTAAAAGAAAATGGCTTTATTCATTTTTCTCTGTACCCGTGGTAACTTAGTTATAGCTTTTCATGTTGCCTGGAAATGGCTTACAGGCTTGCAGTGCGATGTAATCAAATTCATGATGTTGCTGTGTATTACAATTCCTTGTGATGCTCCGTCACATGAGAAATTTGGAGTGACCCCACCTCTCTCTCCGACGCGACGCGCGCGCGCACACGCGCACAAAGAGGATCATCTGAAGTAAAACAGACTGTTGTAACATCAAATCACTAAGAACAGCAACCAATTATGTTTTGGTTTTTTTTCAGTTTTCCTTTTCCCCTTTTCATGCACTTCTTCAATCGCAGAGGGATGGAGAAAGAAAGAAAGAACCACAGCGAAGAAACATTACAGTCTTATTTAATGCATAATTTGACACATTCATTCATTCCACTGTTTTCTTTTGTGATGTTACATCGTTTGATGCTCGACATCACCCGCTGGGTTTCATATTTAATATTTCAGTGAATTCTCATCATCACTTCAGCACATATCTGTCTGTGTGTTTCAGTCCCCATGACTTAATAGGCTTGTCTTTTTTTATGAAGCATCTCCACAGTGTTTGTTCATGGAGCAATGAAATAACCCACACCGGACCTGACTACACACTGCACGCAAATGAAACATTTCTTATTATGTAATTTCCTGTTTTATGAATCATTTGAAGCCTTTTACTGTGAGTTGAGGATTGTGATTTGTGAGAGGGTTTTTTTTGTTTTACCTTTTCATATCACACTGCAATTTAAATTGTGAAGGATAAAAGATATTATAATGAAGCCTATTTAACTGTTTTAGTGCACAGGGTCATGGGTCATATTTTAGATGTGGTGGTTAACTTAGCGCACCTGTCCACACTCATGCATTAGATGACTTTATTTTACTCCCTGGTACCCCATCTCTCTTTTTTCTCCTGCCGTCCCCTATTTTCCTCTCACCCCAACCCGTCGAGGCAGACAGCTGCATATATTTGTCTGTTTCTGTCACAGATTTTTTTTCGTATAAATATTTATGGCCAAGAGCAAAGGGAACTTGGCTTGTAACCAGAGGGTTACCCGATCGAGTCCCCACCAGGTCAAAGGGCTGGGCTACCCTGAGCAAGGTACCCAACCCCCATTGGGAGTGTCTGGGCCCAATCCTCCTACTTCTAGGAAGGTTCCTAGAGGATGGGGTAAATGCAGAGAAAGAATTTCCCAAAGGGATTAATAAAGTATGAGAAAAAGAAGAAGTAAACCACAATAATAATTCCCACAAAATTAAGACAAACAAAGAAATATCAAAAGCTGTTGGGCTGGCCAAATGTTTAAGATTCAAGGAGTTCACATTTCATTTAAAGTTCAAGTAAAGCCACTTAAGACAGAATATGGAAAAATGGATCCTTACTGTAAGTATTTTGTTTGGTATGAAACCATAAACAACATGCCTTTTTTTTGTATTCTTGAGTCAACATGATGATGATGATGTCTGAATAGAACATGTTATCTTTGTCCAAAACAAAATTTGACGAGACTGTGATCATTTCAAATCCTTTCTAACTTCTCCCCAATGTGCAAACAATATAAAAAAGAGAAAAAAAAACGAACCCAAAACTGTGGCCCAAAACCGCAATACAATCCGAACCGTGGGCTCGTTGAACCGTTGCACCCTGAAATCAATTATGCACTATCATTTACCAGATGAGCTGTAAGTCACACTCCCACCAAGAACGTGCATGTGACGATGTCATTAATGCAGTCAAATGGAACTGGATGGGGATGAATGACTGAGCTGTTTAAAGGAATCCAAATGCATAGACTGAGAGGACAGGGAGAGAGAGAAAATATGTAATCATTAGCACACTTCATGGAGAGGTTTGCCGTTGTGCTCTGCAGCATAAGAGCGCTTGTTCGTCGTAACCTACAGATAAACGGCAGCCTTTTTCCTTTCTTTTTTTACTTATGTTTTTTTCCCTCTCCGCCTGTGGCAATTTGAAATTCTAAGTAGAATACTGTCAGTTTCAGGAGTATCCCATCTCATCCCATCCTCACCTCTACCCATTGAGCAACAATCAAACACAGAGTAATTTTGTTTCAGGGTAAATAAAAGCAGCGCGAGATTGACGTGTGTAACCAAAACAACGGCGGTTGGCACCGCCGAGGTAATTTAGAGTGAGTTAATCATTAAATAAAAGTAAAGGAGCGTTGGTATACTGTGACAGAGCTTTTTTTTTCCCACTCAGCCTTCTGTCCTGCGGTGCCATGTTGTACAGTAAATCCTGTCAGGAAACATATGGTGTTAAAATCCGTATGCAAATGAGTGCGGGAAATTGCAAAGAAAGAAACTGTCATTGCGTCTTTTGAAGATGAGTTTGTCATTTTAAATGGCTCCTGAGAGGAAGTCTTGACTGCCAGAATGAGGGCAAAAAATGCAGTATTCACAAGTTCGCCATGGACATTCTGACCTGATTTGAGCTCACCATGGATCTTGACACTTTAATGGCTTCGATGTGCGCACATTTTCTTCCTACATGCCAAGATGTCAAGGAGGAAGAACATGGCCGATCCTAGAGAAATGTAAGGGAGATGACTTATGTGAAAAATATGGGGGCAAAAGCCTCGGGGCCCCTCCCTTAGTGTCTTCTTCTTAAAACACCAAACTGCAAATCAATGTCTTTTCATGTCAGTCAGTGTCTCAGTCTTGGAGATGTGAATGGGCAGTATCTCGATTGCCTTTAAGGTCTCTGTGATGTATTCAGGGTAATGACAAAAGCACTTACAGTGGATAGAAACATTTAACTTGGTCATGGTTCAATTCTCTATGGTGAACAGACCATATCATAATCAGTGAGTGAGTCTCAGTTCAGGTTAAAGCGTTCCTGGGCCCTTTTCTCAATAATAATTGCAGCGACCACGTGTGTGTTTACGTGAGAATATGCCAACGCATAAAGTGTTTAGGTGTACTCGAGGGGACACGTCAATAAAAGGGAAAACCTGAGGTGCAAACTAATCCCTGCCAACAAGTTTATTGACACAATTACTGGACGTTCACAAAGTGAAATCCTTTCTGTTAGCGTGCAGAAGGTCACGAGCAGTTGCATTTAAAGATGTCAGAAGGTCAGGGATGCAAATGAATGGCTTTCATATCCGCTGCAACAGTAGACATTTTAAAAAAAAGAAGAAAATCCTACTTTCTTTTGCATGCAAGTTTACTGAATGATGTAGTTAATGAGGTGATAGTGAATTCTCAACACACGCTGTTTTTTGCCTCGGACAATGTGGATACAGGGTTCGTACTTGGAGGTGGAACTAATTTGTGAAGAAATTAAATTTTTTAAACATTAAGTTGTATGACAGAGTGGATGCAACGTTGTAGCAGCATAATGAAGCCCTCACTCTTTCTGACTAAAACAGGTGAAACACCGGAATATGTGACTTGCGAGGCGTAGCGATACTGGCCAGAAAATGGTGCCAAACTGATGGCACGATCTGACATATTGTTGGGCAGAGGTTTTACATTTCAAACATGTTAACATAACAAATGCATGCATGTTTGTGGTTTAAAACCTGTTAGTTATGTCCCAAACTCTCTCCCAGGACTGCTTTTCTCGGGACAAGAGACAAGATCTCCGAACCAGAGCCTTGTTAAAATTATTTAACAACATTGCATCCACTCTACTGTCTCTAAGTTCATATTGTAGTGGCTGGTCATGTTGAAATGTTCAAAACAAACTCATATGTACCAAACTTGTTTTGGCCCCAAGCCCTCAGCAGGCTGTCTTGCCACTACATTAAAGGTATCTTAATAGTGTACAAGAAAGTGCCTTGAAATTTTTCTTTGACTTTGTTTCAACGTGTTTTCCATCCAAACAGCACCTGTTCAGTATTTAAGTTCATGTTGTGCTCACTGCTTATGTTGATTGAAAAAGTAGCCACTTGTATTAATATAGAAAACGTATAATGCAATGCATCATGAAAATGAGTCGAATGGTTGACATGTTAAACATAATTGAATTGAATTGTGCGGCCGAAGATGCACAGCCCTACACAGACTCCATGGTTACAGAGTGGAAGGCTGTCTTCTGTAAAGCATATAATTATAAAAACCCTTCACTGGATGAGACCAATATAAATATTCGTGGAGAGAGAAGCTTGCAGCTGCCACCTGCCCTCAAGGGTCATACAATTGAAGGTCACGGTAGCATGTTACCTCCCCCCCTCCCCTTTTCTTGCCCACAACAACTCCAGTGGGTATTACTGGATGTTTCTCACCATGCTGGTGAGTGGGACTTGAGCGAAGGTCAGCGAAGATGATGCATCTCGACATCGGCGGGGGATAACAAAACACTGTCTGACCTGTCTGTTTGCGAGTAGCCTGCATCATAGTCTTAGACATCTTAAAGAATCAATGATTCATACAGTGTCTTAGATAGTCATTTATGTATAATTCAGATCTATACAGTAAGACATCTGCAGCGATGGTCCTGTGGTAGAGGTGTGGCCAGGTCATCACTGGGGTTGGTTGGTATTTGAAAATGCAGACGAGGAGCGAGAGGAGTGAGAGTGTTGAGAATGTAAACACGATAGAACGGGGCCGAATTAAGACGGAGAGAGTAGAGCGTTGGTGGTGGCCTTGTACGTTTCATCTGCAGGCCCTAATAAAACCCTCACAGGCCAGCATTGATCTCTCCCAGAGTAATCCATTTAGACTGTGCGTGCCTTGCCATGTGGGGCCTCTTCAATTATTTACGGCAGAATGCTGTGCAAGCTTCCGTTAGGATGCAACAATGAGCCCAGGGAAAACCTGTGAACTGTGGACTTTGGGAGAGCAAGGGAGACACAGAAGGTGGAGAAGGAGAAATGGCAGATGGAAGGAGGATCTTCTGGAGGGAGACGTGTCGATCAGTGGAGGATGATGAGCAGTGGAGGTGCACAAAGGTGGTGGTGGTGCCGGGCAGGTGAATGGGAAAAGGAACTAAGGAGTGATGAGAACAGTCTAGGTGTGACAATTGAAGAGAGTCGTGATAAGGAAGGATGAAAAACAAATAAAGGAAGAGAGCTGGAACAGAGCAGGTCAGACAGAGGAATCTATGAAAGTATGCAAAACAATGGTGAAGGAGCGATGAGGAGAAGGGAAGTTAGTACATCAGATACACTGTATGAGCTTGGAAGAATAAGAAATCTGCAGATGTGCAAGGAATGAGGATGGAGAGAAGAAAATGATGAAAAAGGAATGGATTGAGAAAGAAAGATTAAGGACCTGGCAGATGGGGGGGGATGGGTGAAAGTTACTATATAAAGAATCTAAGGAAAGGAGGTAGGGATAGTAGGTGAGGAAGTTTGGTATAAAAGATGAGGAGATAAGGGAGCATGAGCGAGGAATGGAGCGAGAATTATAGATGAGATGGGGAGGAAGAGATGACTGGAAATGAGGCAGGAATAAATGGGCAGGAAGAGTGTTGAGGATGGGACCTTTTTAAAGGAAACCTGAACAGCTATTGATCATGGCAGATGTATGGTTGTTATTGTGCTAAGTGGAGACATGTCGGTACCGGTGCCTGTACAGTCAATCATTGTTACTGTTGCTTTATTAAAATAAAGTGGTCTTGGGTTTAATGTGGTGCTTTCCAGGACAAAGTCAAAGGCAATCATGGTCACTATGTAATTTAATTATGTCAGTTTCACTTTCTGTGGAGTTTATGAACTGAGCGATAATTAACATAAAGGGTGTCAGTATGAATATATCATCATTTTTTAGCGGGCATAATGAAACTGTTCACTCAGAGCTACATATCATAAACTCCCCACTATTTGCCTGGTCTATATTCTTCTATTTGCAGCTCACACATGGCTCTCATAAATCCAGACAGATTTGTCTTACCTGATTCCCCCGGCATTTACCATCAAGCTCGCCTCCTATTGCTGTAATTCCCAGCACCCTATTAGGATTTCCACCCATCGCATGCTGCCGATGTCTGATGCAGTGGGAGACAACTGGAATTGAAAATTCCATCTTTATGACTGAGTGATATGCGTGGCAACACTGCAGATTGATGTACAAGGAATCCAACCCTTGTGACCTTTTACTAAACCTTCATTATGTACATTTCCACCTAATGTAGGATTAGCCATCGTTCAAGTACTTCTTTATTTAGTGTATTTTATATTCATGCTGAATGTTGGACGTCCCTCTGCATTTATCTTTCATCTGCCTTATCAAAGCTGTTTGATTATTGATAATATTTAGAGCAGTGGAGGTGTCTGGTCTTTGAAACAGGTGAAGCTCATTCCAGGCCCACTGCTCCATTGACTCCCAGTCAAGCTGAGCTTCCCTGGAAGTGAGGATTATGCCGCATTTTGTCCAATCACAGTCGAGCTCACCGCAGTAAAAAAAAATATATATATTCTGTGTCTTGTCTGGTTTTAATGCGTTGGCTGCTACGGGAATATGAAAATCACGTAAGACGATCCTTGCTGTCTTAGCCATCGCCACTGATTTACTCTCAAATTATGTGGAACTCGATTGCGCTGCTGGTCTAACAGAATAAAGCAGCTACATACCCTGTGTAAAACAGCCTAATCAGATTTGCTAAACGGTGGAGCGTCGAAACTATTAGC
This sequence comes from Microchirus variegatus, assembly GCF_963457635.1. Classification (NCBI taxonomy): domain Eukaryota; kingdom Metazoa; phylum Chordata; class Actinopteri; order Pleuronectiformes; family Soleidae; genus Microchirus; species Microchirus variegatus. The sequence goes on from NC_139805.1 coordinate 10,994,280, forward strand.
AAACGATAGCATACTAGTTGACGTATGTGGAATTTGTTGGACCCCATTTCACACCATCTCTGAAGCGGCCACTAAGGATTTATTGTATGTCCATGGGCATTGATTATTGAATTCTAGTAATTGTTTTACCTTCCTTTGATTAACAAACCTGTGTTTTCTCTTCAGGCTCGCTCAATAGTAGACTGTGATGGCAGGGGCGCTGCCAAAGTGGTCTTTACTATGATTACATTGGGGAGGAAAATCCTCCCTACTTTGTAATTTTTTGTGTCAGGGGGGATTATTGTTTCACACTAATGAGACAGCAACGATCATGAACTGTGTGTGTGTGTGTGGGGGGGGGGGTGTTACCATGAATGTTACCATGTGCACATCTTTGTGTGGGTGGGTGGCCCTGTGGGTGATGCAGTCAGGCAGCTGCTCTGTGTTTTGTGATCCCTGTACAGCAGTGTAGGGTCTGACTGTTGATAGATATGTGGTTATGGCTGTTAAAGCCATGGCATTTGTGGCATGTTAGGAATCTGTCTCTTGTCTTTTTTTCTCTCCTTCTTAAAGGGAGGGTCTAGAGATAATGGATGAGAGGGAGTGTAGCCCAGCTGTGGGGAAATTGCACATAATGAGGGGGGGGGGGGGTTGATGGAGAGTTTTTTTGTAGCTGGCTCAGTTCACACTGTGGATAGCCTGGATATGGGGCAGTGAGGCAACGGTGGTGAGGCTTGTGAGTTAATCTGTGTGTCTTCTTTCATAAGACCTGACGCAAGTCCGATTTTTCACTTTCATTTGATGCTTTTTGCAGATGTAATGCTTGGAACTAATCCAGTCCCAAGAAACCCTCTCTGAATTATGAAACTTGAGTGTTATTTTAATTGTGAAGATGCAAATGTAACACACCCAATTTCCCTGTAGGGATTAATAAAGTATTCTTATTATGATAATGCCAAGAGATAAAATCCAGTTTGTTGCCATTAGTTGTCATATTGTACATTTCAGTGTAGAAAAACCCCTAATGTATCTGCAAAGTACAGAATAATAGTTTCTGGCTGCTGTAGCAGTTATATGTAGTTCTGTGGTAGTGTGTCAGTATGAGCATGCAGATGGCACAGTTAACATGAAGGCTTTTGCAAAACATTATGTATATGTTGAGAACACCGGTTGAAAATAACTCGACTTTTGTTGGAACAGTGAGTCAACCTATTGCAAAAGCATCGGCCAGTCTTACGTGCCTTGACCATCTTACGGTCAGATGGTTTCTGTTTGTTTGAGTATGAAATTAAAGATTATCACAATTGTTCTCTTTGTATGTCATTTAATAAGGGCCAGAGTCTAAAATGTCTAAAAAAGGATTTGTAGGATTTCTGTGCTAGCGGCTGTGCTATTGTGACAACTAACGCAAGGCCCCAATTTGTATATTGTGTTTATTTTATTTTTTTTAATTATTATTATTTTGCTTTTGATGGTTTGTACTGTTGGCTCAAACTGGCTGCTAAAAGTGAGAACAGGATTCTGAGGGAAAGGAGGAACAATGTCTAAAAGGTAATTTATTTATTTCTGTCACTTTGTTGGGTGAAGAGGAAGTGACAAATGTGAGCTGGTTGTTTATGACGCCTGGCTAAGTGCTGGCAGCGCTGCTTTCCTCTGAGGTAGTTGGCTCTCTGTTTAATTCATGTCCTTGGGTGGTGCATTGTTTTGTGGCATGGAGTGTGGCAGGCGAGCTAATGAGAGGTGAACCTATTTGCTTCTTATTCTCCGTCTGCCTCCCTCCTGCCCTCTCCCACTTTTTGCCCCTGTTCTTCTCATTTTTTTATTCCCCTGTCTCTCCCTTGAACTATTGTTCTGCCGTATGTCATTTTTCATTTCCCGTCCATTTTTGTCTGTTTCACTGCAGATCCTAGATGTCTGACAAACCCCTCAAAGGACTGCCCATTTGCCAAATCTGTTATCTGTCCCGTTCACCGCTTTGTCTTACCCAGTGATGGAAGACATTTTCCCTCCATGTCATCCTTTTCTCCTGTACATGTTTACAGTCAGTGAGTCAAAGAGAGATCCTGCATGCAGTTTTCAGTGTTTGAAAAGAAAAAGCAGCTCAGTGCTGCACCAGTGGCCAGGCTGTGAGTTCTAAAACACTTGGAAAGATGGCAGCAAGAAGACAGGGTGAGCTGAAATGTTGACCTCTGTGCTGCACCAGCGCTGCTCAGCAAGTCCTCTGCCATCTCCCTCTCAACCTGTCTTTGTAAAGTGCTGTTTTAATTGACACAGGGAAAAGGCGCTGTAGTTATCTGGCTTCCTGCTCCTGTTTCATGTCAATTGAGTTAATTTTTCCCTCCTGCTCCTTGTCCATCATTCCTCTTCTCTTTGTGTCCGTTTCCCTCTCTTCTCCTGTTGTTAATGTCCTTAATGTTCCTCCTGTCTCCAGACTTGCTTTTCCTATCTTGTTTTCTTGACTCCCGCCTAAAAATTCCTCCATGTTTTTAAAGATCTCAACTAAATATACATTCTGTTAAATTACAAATGGTCAATGACATGCACTGGCTAAAAAAAATTACTGCTTTCTTACCAATTTCGTCAATGTAATGCACAGTGTAAATCCTGATGTCAAAGAGATGTACTTGACAGTAGGGAGCTTCATCCTGAGTGTTTTGTTTGACTGACATTTCCCTGCGTCCCTCTTAGCTCTAAGTAATACATTTTCACATAGATCTGTTATGATTGCCACACCTCCTCATCACTTTTTATCCATTCCACTGTGGTCATGAGCAGGTGAATCTCATCCATGACTGCAGGCGTACTTCCTCCTGCGATAGCGGGCGGGAGTGACAGGCAACAGACAGATGGCAAATGTGCTTTAGAAGAAAATGGTTTCCAATGAAACGGTTAGCAAACAGATTTGAGAAAAATTCACACAGTTGTATTTGTTTTTCCCTCCTTTTTTATGCATTTTTTCGAGCACACCGAATGCCGGAAACCAAATGCAATGGAGTAAGTAATGTTTGATAGATAAGCCAGCTTCTCGTAATGTGTTCTTTAGTGTTATCAACACACTGATGTGTGTGTGCTCTACACGGTGTTAGTGATGGGATCGGTAGTTCATTTGAGTGTACTGAATCACTAGAATTCGTTCATTAAAATGATTCGTTCAAAAGATTCATTCACCGAATCGTTCGGTGCTAAGCAGGAGCCCAGTGCCCTGCTACGTGACTCACGTCCTCCCTGAGTGCAGTACATTCGCGCCGCGGCTCATAGAGTGAGTGACAACGCGAACGAGATTCATGTCCTCAGCCACAGTTCTCCAGTTCACTGTGTGTCAGTTTGTTCGCGAATCATGACCGAATCAGTGACCGACGGCACGAACGAATCACAGCAGCACGACAGACACAGTTCTTCTTACTAGTCACTCTCTACCCCGATCGGTGCCCGTTGGCTAGCGAACAACTTCACGAGTGATTCACAAAAAACGCGGCACTTCCACTCCCGGCCACCACGCTCGCTGCTGAGCTCAACTGAACTAAGAAAGGAACGAATCAGTTCATGAAGTGATCCCAGTCAGTTCGTTCCCTCAAATGAGTTCTTTCGAACGAATCATTCATGACCGACACAAGACTACACGGTGTTACACAAGACATTCAGAAACGGGAACAGCGTGTGTATTGGCCAACAGAACTAGTGAGTCAAACATTTGCAAATATTTGCAAAAATCGTCACAATAATAATGTATAGATTGTAATATATAGATACATTAAATATCAATGGCAAAACTAAAGCATGAATAATATCTGTTTTGCATGCTCTGTAGATTAACAATTGCATACTAGACTGACCCAGCCATGGGTCATTATATATTATAACCCAGCATGGTTTCCTACCAAAAAAAAAAGGTTAATGTGACTACTTTGTTGGGTTAAAGCTTCCAAAAACGTGGGTTGAAAATGTCTTACCTAGATTCTGGGTTATATATTTCACAGCATAGCATGTTATGTGACGGTTCTGTTCCTGGGTCAAACACCAGTCTCTCTTACCATTGATAGTCACCTGTCTTGTATTTTTTTATAGATCTCAGTGCCTTCCTTCATTTACCCTGCATTCCCTATTTTCCTCTCTTGACTCCAAACAGCTTGTCCTGTCTCTCTGAGGAAAGTGGCTTTAACCTCTCTTGTGTTTTTTTTTTCACTGGAGTCCTTTGTTTTCATCTTTTGTTCTTAAAAGCAATTATGGCCATCAGACATGGCCATTAAATATTTAAAAGCTCACGCTGCCTTGACATGAGCACACGCATAGATGTTCAAAAGGGCTTTTCTCTGCGATGGAGATATTTTTCGAAGGGTCATGTGTTTCTTTTTGTCATTTTTGTTGTGTATTCCTGTTGGTGTGTGTGTGGTCCGTTTGCTTTATTTACTTCTGCAATTATTCCTTGGTCTGCTATACATGTTTATTTGTCAGTGTAAGCCCCTCAGATTACTTTGCTGTTCAATATTAGAGCATTTATATGCAAGTCCATCCTCCCATTTCCACTGCAGGAGGAGTTTGAATGATCAGTTGCTCTAGAGGACAATAAATACGCTCATCTGCTATTGATTTATCTGAAGACATTACTGTGGTCCGAGAGCTACACAAATCGTCTTCCCCGTGACTGGTACATTTAGGAATAAAGTGCTTGTAGGCATGTATTATACATATATGTGCTCACAAGAGAAGAAGCAGTGTGTAACATTGCATTCTTCTCTTTCGTACAAAGTACATAAGTCTAGTTTGTGCATATTTGACCAAATAAATATTTACATAATATTCAATATTAAAAAATCCTAAAAAATTCAATGTTATGTGCCATTTAATTCGGCTTCCAGAAAGCACAAGTCCATCCACACAGTTTATATTCTTATTTAACCTTTACTCCAAAGAGAAGAAATGTTTGTTTTTTTTTCCCCATTGCCAGAAATTGAGTTTCATACTTCATTAAGTCTGGCCCTACCTGTTAAATCAGCTCCACTTTCTTTTTCTTTTTTTCAGGAAATGTCTAGGAACAAATTGGTTTGTGTGTTTATTCATTGAGTGTTTCCTCCGGATAGTTTTCTCCCACGATCTACAGAAATGAGCTTTTTGTACCCCCTGATGAACATATAGATCCTCAGTGTAGTTAAGACATGGATAGATGGTTCAGAATTGATCAGTGGAAACCCTGCATTTCCTCACCGTGTTGGCACATTTTCTCACTTTTAGCAATAGGTATGAAATTCCCACTTTGGACCACAATAGTTGCAAAAGTTTAAATAGCTTACTGATTTGCTATTTTTGATCCACGGTTCCATAATGAAGCCATGCACACAAGTAAACTCAGAATCTTAGGGGTTGATGCGACGCAGACAGATCGTCGATCAGTCCACCTCTCCATGGTTTGGAATGCTCGTTCACTGCTGTCTCTCTCCCCTCTCATGGTTAAGGTTCCATTCAGAAAAATGCACATTTAAAAGATAATATGTGATTTAAAAAGCCGACGGCAACATATACCCTCATTTTACAGCAGAAGTATTTCTCAGATTGGACCATTGTTGCAGCTAAGAGGCATATTTCACACACAGTGAAGAGCATTTTAATAGGTGTGCACAAGTGAAGTATGTTAATTGATGAAAGTCCTGGGATTTAATGGCTATCTAGTGGTTGCTGAGATGAAAGTGACAAGGCAAGATATGTGCTTTTATGGGCCAGCCAGCGAACCCACTCTCCTGCTTCCTCACTCTCTGAGTCTTTGCCTAATGGCTGATAATAAAGAGGGAATCTTTGCAGGGATGACATGTGCATGTCCTTTACTGGACACACACGCACACACACACAGAGAGAGAGACACACACACACACAGAGAGACACACACACATAGCTTGGGCTGACTGCCCTTCAGAATGCCAGGCTTGACATTAATCTCTAAATGACTGTTGCTTCTTCCACAAGAATTTCATTCCATTAGTGGCCATGTCTTGAGATGGAGAGATTGCCAGAGAGGGGGAAGGCTGGGAAGATGCAGTGTGTGTCCGTGTGTGTGTGTGTGCGCGTGTGTGTGTGTGTGTTATGGGTAGGGTGAGACAGTGGAGAGAGTGTGACGGAAAGGATCATGTCAATGATAATGGACAATGAGGACAGGGAGAGAGCCAGACACAGGTTGAGGCAACACAGATATATTGGAGAGAGAGATAAAAGTACAGGGATATACTACAAGAGAGGGAGGGAGGGAGGAGAAGACACGGGTCACTTTATAAAGCTGTCCATGTTCACTTCTGTGTGGACACAGTTCAGAGGCGTTCTAGCGCACCGTGTGTCCTCTTGTTATTCCCGCGGACAGGTAAGATTTGACAAAAAAAAAAGCCAGCTCGCGCTCAACACCTGTGTGGATGCCGCAATAAAAAAACACATCTATCATTTCGCCCTACTGTGTCTTTGTAACAATAATATGATGTGTGGAGCTTATTTGTGACGGTAATTTCATCCGTTTGGGAATGAACAGTTGAGTTAATTCGTCTACTCCAACTCCTCTCTTCATAAAGTGGACTTTTATTGGAATAGCAGGAAGTAATCCTTTGTTCCTTTCATTATAGTCACTATGCTGTCACCAAAAAATAAAGCAGAAGTACGGGGTGTAATAAGCTGTGTGCGCAGATGTTATATGTGGATGACAGTCTCAGATAGTGTCGTTCTTCACTGCTTTAGGATAACCATAACCACTGTTTTATGGGAAGATGGAGAGGGAATGGATAGATAGTTGGACGGCATTGTGTATTTGTGGGAGACGTCACATTTTTGTTGACTGTGAATTTTGATTGATTGTCCAAGAAAATCAATGAATGCTGAAATCCAAAAGAGAATGAGAAAGACATAAGAGCTAGTTAGTGGACACTTCAAATTCTGGTCACAAGGTCAAGGATGAAGTTTCACTAATAGAAATAGAAACTCACTCTTTATTCTTTCTCTTCCACTGTGACTCTCCCCCTCCTTTCATTCACACTTTCTTCTCTACCCATGTTCACTGCTTCACATCTCTGCAGCAATGGAGGGATGTGAGGAAGGAAAAGAGCTGTTTCTTCCTCACATCCAGCCCTTGCGGTTCCTTACCTTCTGACACGTCTTTACCTTCGATCCATGCACACACACACACACACACACACACCTAATTTGCATCACTGCCTTCATTTAACGTGTCTTTCCTCACCTCTCTGTTTGGTTTATTCGCTGTTTGATCACTTCTTCTTCAGCTTTTCATTCGCTGACTACTTCTCTCTCAACCTTCCCTCTCCACTCCATCTATACTCCCGTTCCTCAGTTAGCTCCTTTTCTGTCTCTTGTTCGAGCTCTTTCATCCCCCTCTTTTGTTCCTTGTTTTGTCCTTGCTCTGCTTTCCCACTTGCCCTCCTTCTCTCCTCCTGTACTTTTCAGCTCACCCTCGTTCCTACCATTCTTTCCATTCATCTCTCTTCTCTTCTTCACATCCTCCTACCCCCCCTCGTCTCTCCCTCCCTCCTGCCTCTCCAGTGGTGAGCTATAGTGACTCTGACATCATTACCCTTGTTGTGACAGGTTTCATTTGTACCCTGTGGACCTATACATCAGCCTGACTGATGGTCCGGGGCCTGGGGCCAGCAGCGCCCCGCCCAGGCTGGGACAGAGTAACAGACAGAATGGTCCTCGAAACCACTCTAGCCTGGATAGCACTGGATATTTTCCCATTATTCGCTCTGATATGTCAAACTTACTGCCATTTCAGTACACGCCCCAAACTTTGCCTTCTTTGAGGAAACAACTTGGAGCAGTTTTTTTGGAGAAATAAATATCCATTGTGCATGAACAAAGGTAAAGTCGAGGGAATTCATAGAAAAAGCTATGATATAGAACACAATGTGCTTGCCATAATAAAAAAATAATGAGCAGTTGGAAACAATGATGGGAACAAAAAGGAAGTAATTAAATGAGGAACTTAAATCCTTAAGTCGAGTTCATTTTTCCTATTTAGCTGAGAACGTTTTTGGCGATAGTTTTTAAATGTAGTCATTTATTTGTTTTGATCAAATGGATTCGTAAACAAATCCTGTTTTAACAGGTTCTTTTGTGGCACTTGTATAGATTTGTATTGTTTCGGCAACGCTTGTCATCAATGCGTTTAAATCAAATATAGACAAAATATATCATCCACCATTGTGTCCCTTTTCAGTCCTATTCATCACACACTCCCGCACAACTCCCTATGTCAAGAGTGACTATGTCAAATGTTTTATAGACAAGTCCATCCATCCATCCATCCGTCTTCTACCGCTTTATCCTCCACAAGGGTCGCGGAGGGGTGGGGGCTGCTGTGCCAATCTCAGCTGACATAGAGCGATAGGCGGGTTATACCCCGGATAGATCGTCAGTCCATCACAGGGCCACATATAAAGACAAACAACCACTCACTCTCACATTCACACCTACGGTCAGTGTCCAATTTACCTAATCCCCAAATCTGCATGTTTTTGGACTGTGGGAGGAAGCCGGAGAACCCGGAGAAAACCCACACACACTATGCAAACTCCATGCAGTAAGGTCCTCGTTCCGACCGGGACTCGAACCCGGGTCTTCTTGCTGCAAAGGCAAGAGTTATATAGACAATATATGTATTATTTTTTTTATTTTTTTTTTAAGTTTATCTGTAATTAATAACCAAGTGAACATAATGTGACTGATGTTAAGACAATGTGAGCATATTGGTTAAATAATTCTGGACATATACAAAAATTAGATTCAAACACGCCGTAATAAATATTAGCAATCATCTAAAACCATGTGATCGTTCCATTCAGTGTCTAAATGGTATTTTACTTATGACAGGATGTGAGGTTTGCTAATCAATCCATCTCTGCAGCACTGTAAAATCCCAGCCAATACTTTCAGGCTGCTTACAGGCCAATCGATCTGTGGTCATATTAATGTGTGGCTCGTGAGTACACCATCATTCTTAGGAATCCACTTGGGCGTGGAGCTTTCATTGGCCGTTTTCTTTCACAATGGAACAGATTCTCTTTGTATTTAATCAGTTGTTCGGGGTATAAGGACTGTGTGGCGACATCTAAGCAGCAATTCACTTTACAGGAGATGTGTCTTTGTCAAATATTAAATTAAGGTATTCAGAGTGGAGGGGAAGAGTTGAAACAGAGTGGTATACAGAAGCGCAAATCTTGCATTTTAATATTTTTCTCATGATGTAACAGGATTGGATTTTGTGAGATTTTGTATTTAATTGAGTTCCCACTCTTCACAGACAATTTTTGTCTGTGAAGAACATAATTACCATGGTGGTTTCTCAATACTTAATTTTAGTTCTCAAATAATAAATTCTTGATTTGCATATAGTAATTACGTTTCAAATGAACATTAAGCCTATCATACGCTACTTTGAGCTCAGGCACAGAAAACATAATGAGCAGGAAAAACCTGGTGACAGAAACGGTTAACGTTGTAGTTGTATCAGACTGCTGTGTGGCGCTGTGTGTGCTCTGCTGTGTGGTGTTGGCTTTGCTGGAGCATTTATAAATAAAGGCTTGTTGTCTCAGTTTTTAGTCAATACCCCTACATTCACCCCAGAGGTTATAACCAAGAAAGCAGTCAAGCTCAGACAATTCTCATCTACTGCAAAAGCCCTGTGGTGATAATGTGTCCGTGCAGGTGTTTCTGCTTCTTTGCAAAACACCCATGTAGGTTGGTTCACGTCTAAAAGTCCATGCATTTTTGTGTGTGTGTGTGTGTGTGTGCTTTCACATCCGAGGCCTTCGCTTGTGTGTGTGTGTACTGAAGAAAGACTGACCACTGAAGAGGCACATTAATCATTGTGTTTTTTTCTCCCTCTGCCTCATGTAATGCGAGTTGAGGCCTGATGGATGGCTTGTCTCTCTGCCTGGATTCCAGCAGAAAGGCTGTAGCCTATCGACAGGCCAGAGAACCTTTGGGGAATCCCTCGCTTACCCTATACAGCCCATATATCTCTGGACACTCAGTGTTGCTTCTCATGTATTTATTCCACAGATGGTCGTTGCATTTCCTTTCTGAAAGTGTGGTGTGCCCTTGCCAAACCCCGGTGCCATTTATTTGAAAGCAAACTGATGAATGATAACCATGTTTCTCCTCCGGGCATATTATGCTGCTGTTTAAGCATCACCGCATTTATTAAATTCATCTTCTTGGTAACTGGTCAAGTAAACTCGATGAACAGCAACAGAAACAGTAAACTAGTTTCCCTGATTTTAAATTGGCTTTGCTGTTAATTTTAGCTGCCGTCATTGAATATAGACAACAGAGTGCAGCAGACCAACACCTCAAATCCTCTGGTTGTGCTGCACCCGTGAAAAGTGTGAAAAGCACTCGTATGTGGTGCCGTGGGGAGATTGCAGCACACAGACCATGATTCTTCATGCACAGGTGAGTGCTGTACCGTTTATTTAAAACTGCTGGCAAAGGGGAAAAAAAAAAAAAAACTTCATAACACCATTTTATCCTCTGCTTAAGAAACATTTAAGCCTCTTTAAAGTGCTCCTCCCTACTCTTAACAGTTTTTCTCCTCAAGAGCTCTTCAAATAGACGAGACACTTTGTGAATTGTGAACATATATTATCCTGACCCAGGATCAAGTTTTTAATGTGAGGGAGGGATTTCTTCAAAAATGTTGTCATTCTAAGAATTTGCTCCGAATTTCATCACCAGTACAAACTCTGCCAGGAAACTTAATGATTGTGTGTGGTGTTGTTTATGTAATTATACAGTTAAGAGACAGACGGAAAGTAAATATATAAACTGCAGGTTGTTTTGTGAATAGCAGACGTATTATAGGTTTGCAGTCTGGCCCAGGTGCTTCCATTGAAAACTAACCTAGACATGTCGTCATATCAGATTGACTTTTACATATAATGTCCTTCATTCATTTCCCTCTATCTATCTGTATCCTGGAATTCTCCTGTTGTGAAGAAAATAGCTTTGCATACAGTGCATCATATCAGTGTGTCAATTACAGTGTTAGGAATTCAAGGTACATAAACTGTAAATCACTCTGCTGGTTTGAGATGTCACTGCATTAATGTAATAATTAGATATCTCTCTTTTATTTTTATTTTGCTGGTGATTGCCAGCAGTCACTTGAATAGCACAGCAGTAATTGTAGAAAATGTGTCAGATTCGGGGCTGACGTGGTTTAATGTTGTCATCCGATGCTGATATTTATGTAATTTATTCATCTGATTTTGTACGGAGCCAACGTTAAGTTCATACTCTTTACTCTTTACACTTACACTTTAATAAGCTGCTGTTATAATAAATTAAGTGATATAATTGAAGTGATTACCTGACCGTGCTCTTTCACCCGAAACCTGTGCACGCATTCACAGCATTCATAAGCGTTCCTGCACCTTCGTGGAATGAGTACTTCCAGCGGAAAAACCTATTTTCAGACTTCAGACCGGCAACAAGAAATGCTATTTTCTGATTGGCTGATAGGTTGCTGATTCAAGGAATGAATGGATTGGACTGATTGAACTGTGCAGAGCAATCTTTTTTTGCATAGATTCATAGATTAATTAATGTATTCACAGCATGAGAAATGTGTGGCATTAAATACGATGCGATACTACACGTGCGTTTGTTGTTATTTCCACGATTCGATGCTAGCTCGAACAGTAGCCAAGAACAAAAATCGGCACGGCACTGACGAGCAAAATGACGCTAAAATGCACGAGCTGCAGTATATGGTGAAAATCGGTAGAAAACTCTGTTTTCCTTAGTCTGTCAGGAACAGTTAGTAACTAGAGTGACAGAGTTTTGGTTAGGTTATGTACAAAGGGCTCTACTGGACGCTGTGCTTTCATGTTCGTTAAAACAAAAGAAAATAGGTTGATTTCAACCTTTAAATAATGTCTTATTAGTTTGATGGTACATCAACTTACAGCAGGGTGAATGGCACCGCCTGTCAAAGTCCGAGAAGGTCCGCATCGCCTGTATTGGCACGAGGGCTGCATGATGTATGTTAAATCTATCATCATCACAATATCACACATGCGTGACATACATATCGCAAAATGATTACTACTGCAATACATGTTCCCCCCAAATTTAGTGCCAGGTTGTAGGGTTAGGGGTCAGGGTTAGATACTGCCGTCGTCCATGAACCAGGTAACACAACATACAGAACATTAAAGTACTAAGAACTAATAATGTAACCAGGTTGTTACGAGCATCAAAACTGTGCAGCTAAAAATAAAATAAAAAGACACACATACTTATCACTTTCACTCCTCTTACCCTTATCACCTTCAAAATAAAAGCCATTGGCTCCAACTACAACTTTTGCACTTGGCAATAAAAGATTTTAAAAAAAGCTTGAAATAAAATACCACTTTTTTTTTATTAATCTAGTTTAGTTTTTCTTATATCTATAATTCATCTTCATCTTATTGTTTACAAATAACAAAACATTCAGCACCATTATCGCATAAAGGGACCATTGTAATTTACGGCACACATCACACATTTGTCAGGGTTATATTTTCTTTCTGATATCTTGAAAAATAAAAATAAAATCATATTTGTATATAATGATTTAACATTTTACCATGACATATATTTTACAACATTTTAACAAACAATACCATTTAGGAATCACAGGAGCAATTTCTACTTGGTGTTTCTTTAAATCTATTTGTGTTCAACAGTTCTGTAATAGTATTATTAAATAAACCGTGTGCTGGGTTTGAGTACAAAAAACAGAGTCGGTTGGATTTTAGACAGAAAAAAAATGCGTCCCACGGTTCACTGTACTTCAACACAGTAAAATTAGATCAGTGATGGCAAAGCTTTCTGGTTATACTGATTTCAGCTAATGTTTGGCAAAACCTACTGTGTTTTGAGCCAAATTTCTTCATTTAAAGTGACAATTTACGTTTGTTCCCAGGCTCTACTGTGCCTCTCTTCCAGATTGGTGGGGACAGTGTGGAGAAAATCTAAGTGAACATAGAGAGCAGCTGGGTTGGGTTTTCAGACTTCCCAGTGCTTCTGTTCGACCTTCCCTAAGATTATTTCAGCACCTGTTGGCCCTTGTTGCCTGATGATTAATAATGCAGAGACAGAATTAGCGCCGCTTTTTCTGAAGTGAGCATAAGAGATGGGGACAAGTGGTTAAGAAAGAGAGGGGGAAGTGTGAGAGGGAAGACGAAAAAAAAAAAAAGTTTTGAATATTTTAAGTCACAATGAAAAAAGTGTAAACAGCGAGAGAGAGAGAGAAAACCTCTGGGAAATGCACAGGCAAAAGACAGCAGCTAGGTATTTAAAGCGAAATGCCAGGAGAAACAGGAAAAAAAGTGGAAGAATATACAGATCGACGTGACTGAAGCCGTTGTCTGCTATTATTATTCCTATGGCTGTCTACTCTCTCCTCTTGTGTCTTAGTATCGCAGCGTTGTCATTCACCTAACCTTGGTGGCAGAGTGGAAGGTTTCTTGGCGCCTGCCAGTTGTTCTTGGCACAGCAACACAAGGGGAATAAACCTCGGTGCTTTCATGATGAGGCGCTTAGCAGATGTCTGATGAACAGCTCGACGGAACTTTCGATCTCCCAAGGACACCGTACCTTTTGGGTCTGTGACGAGATGTGCATGTTTATATGTGAGTTTGAAAGAATCAGACTTTGAACTATCACTTTCGGGATGGTAGTCCTGTGCCGAGAGAGGGAAATACACGTACAACGATACAGCTAAAAAAATATTCCTACGCAGAATTTCACAGCCATTATCTGTGTTGAGTTCATTGTGAGCCACACACACAAAAAAAAACACATGGGCAAGTTTAATGTTTACAGTGGTTTTGTGCACCTAGCTGCCTTCATAGTGTAGGTAAACTCATGGTAACAGACACTTTGTCACTGCAGACTAACACAGCAGATACTGACAGTTTAGGTTGACGTGTCCTGAGAACAAAACATTGACCGTCTGGATTTCCAGGCACATATGAAGAATTCTTCCCTCGGGATGTTTTAGCCTTGAACATAATCGAGCCTGTCCACTACCAAGGTGGAGGGACTTGCAACAAAGCGAGCTGAAACAAGGTTAGGATGTGGAAAACATACCAAATGCAGTATGGTATGAAAGAGGAAGAGGGTACTTCAATTGATAATAGCAGGTTAGCTGTTGCAGTTCCTGGTTGAAATCAATCCTCTTTTATTGGTTTTGGAAAGTGCACCTTTAAAGTTTGAAATCGTGTAGCCTCTCCTGCAGTGTATACTATATATATATTTATTTTACTAAAATATCTTAAAAAAAAAAAAAGGAATGTCCTTTTTTTCCTTGAACACGTGAAACAATAAGAGTGTGTCAGCTGTGGAGAATCTTCTTGAACAGTCATTTTTGTGCGTAGTCTGTTAAGTGGCTCATTGTGCAATCACTGTGAAGTACTTGGCGAGCTTCTTTCCCAGGTCAAACATTCTCGTCCTCCGTTGACCTTTCTGCCTGTTTTTCCTGGCATCTGTGCTGTCAGCGTTTTAATTCGATTGGAATTCAGTCGCTTGTACAATGGGGTCAGAATCGGGAGTTAACTGCTGTCGTGATTAAGCCTCATTCTCACCCATAACATTCACGCCCTGCATATTGTAACAGGTATAAGGTGGCAAAATATGCATAACACTTTGCATGGCTCACCGTGCAGGGATTTCTTCCTCTTACTTTGAATGCAAATTGATCAGGCTGTCAAAACGAGATGAGAGCGGAAGGTGGGTGTCACAGGTGTACAAAATCAGGTACAAAAACATGCATAGATCCTAATGTCAGAATATTTTTTAATGTATTCATTTACATACATGTCGTTGTATAGCGATATCATCCACGTTATCTCGTCATATAACCAGTGACATATTATCTAAGATGGTGCATGTTGTTGTGCAAATTGCAATGTTTGAACAAAGTCATTACACTTACTTACACTCACATATGCATCGACTTTGTTCACTCTCAAGGTCAAATGGTAATGTAAAGGGAAAAAAAGCTGAGCATCACTTTCTGCCTCAGAGTGGCCCGAGTTAACATCACATGAAACACAAATGTGGAGGTGTGTTTAGGCTATGTATTTATTTATATTGATGTATGTCTTTATGAGAGCCTGTCTTCTTTTCATGATATTGAGACAAATTGCAGTGCGTGGCCATGAAAGCTACTCTGCTGATTAACTCTTCGTGGATGGCTTTTTATCTGTTGGCATTTGATGTACGACATCTCTGTAAGGGCTATGGTCGAATGCAATCATGGGGCCTTTCATTGCAGGGGCCCGCTCGGATTGCCTGCTAGTTCTCGAGGGAGGTCATCCTTCAGAAAATATTGACTGTTGGACAGTGAGCGGCTGTGTGTATTAGGAGGGCTGTTTTAGAGAGAAATTGCAAATGTCTTAGTGTGTCATGTGCCTGTTTGTTTCCATGCACTAATGGAGAACTAGGAGGAATGAGACTGACAGAGTGCTAAGGTCACTTGCTTGGTAAAGGCAGGAAGGAAATTTTATTTTCTCCAACACAATGTTTCAAAATGCGCCCACGCTCTCGTCTGTGTTTTCCCTTGCCGTTCTTGTACTTGCACACACAAGCGTCTCATCTGCTGCATTCACTGATTTCACTGTGGCTCTCTACTAACAAACCAGACAGGCTTTCATTTCTTTTTCATGCTCACATTCACTTTTCCTTAAAAGAATGACCATTTATTGTAAATGTTCATATTTTTTTTCTCTGGCAACCCTTTCTTTAGTGCAAATATAACTCCCTCCCAGGAGTCATCTTACATGGTGAAGACGTCTTGGGCTCACATTTGATTTGCATTGTCCCATGCTGAATGTCAAGTGATGATAATGTGAAGAGCGCAAAGGGTTTATCTGTTTTTGTGGCATAAGTTACCTAAATAATGACAGTGACAAAGCAGCAGAGAGAGTTAAAATTATTAAAATGATTGCATTATTACTTTTTGGACAATGGATTTATTTGGAAACCATACTCACAAGAAAAACGACCACATTTAAAAGCGTTATTTTCCATTCACCCATTCACTCACACCACATAAACACCAGGAGCAAAGTGGGGGTTAAGTATCTTGCCCAAGGATGTAGCCAGAAATCAAACCCACAACCTTTGAGTTCAAAGACACCTCACTCTACCACTGAGCTAAGTTTGCCCACCATGCCAGTGTGTGTACTTATACGTTTATGTTTATGCTATGTTATTAATCCTGCAGAGGGTGAGTAGGAGCCTTTGTTATGTTATACTATACTATTCTATACTATACTATTTGCTCTATCAATCAGGTTATCTGCCGCTCTCAAATCTGCCCTTGAGCAAAACTGCACACTTATTTTCAAATCACGTGGACAGGAATCAACAACTTGTTAAACTGTGAATTCAGAGTAGGAGTAAAGATCCACATGGCACCCCGCGACTGAAGCACAGCCATGGCTGAGAGGCAAATATGGTAGAATTGGAGTGGAAAGGCAGTTGAAGCCTTCGAGACGAAGCCCCAAACAGCTGGTGCGCGTGCATTTCACCAAGACATGGCCAATAGCAAACGCTTAAATTCCCACATGTGCTGTGAGCTTTCTGCTCGAAAGCGAGAGCGATTATCACTTCAGTCCTAACATGAAGACGCACAGATATCGCTGTGTTAACATAAGTAAGAGCCTTACCTCAATTGCACAAACACACATAATTGAAGTTTTACTGCAAAACACAATTTGGCTGTATTTTATTATGTGTGCAGCCTGTGGGCACTTTGCAGAAGGAACATTTGTTAGCATCCCCATTCAACGTCTGTTTTTGCCTTCATCTGCCACCTGTCAGTATACATGCTTACTCGTCCTTGTTTTGTTTGTATATTAGTTGGAACCTTTTTTTTTTCAGTTTCTCCCTCTCTGGGGGGCGACATTGCAGATCACCTGCTCATTGATCTGCATATTTGATTTGGACTTGGTACCCCCCGTGGCTGGGGTCAAGTTCGAGTCCAATCGATGAAGAGCAATGGCGATTGGCTACCTCAGAGGTAGTTGGAACCATAATTATTTTATAATATAGACGAAGATCCTGACTATTCACATCTCTCTAACATTATATATATATATATATATAAAGTATATGTGTATATATATAGATATATATAGATATATTCCTAGAGCCAACACCCAGATGCTCACAGCTGGAAAAACTACCTCCAACATCATTATTGCAACCTACAGTATTATCAATATCTCAATTTTGATTTAATTATTAAAACCTGGGTGCCAATATTATTCTTGAGCACACTATATATATATATATATTTTTTTTTTTTTTACTTACAATGTTTTATTTGAGTATAGTACAAACATTTCACCCAAATTTTTTTTCAGATTGGGTCAAAACGGCACACATAATAAAAAACCACAAATATAAGGACCATTCATCTTCTGTCTCCAGAGGACAGTTAGAAGAAGACAATCAAGGTCACACATGAGGATGCTGCAGTGGTGCCTGGGCTAAAAACATAGTAGTAGGATAGTATGTCATGTAGAAATTCTGCCTCACTCAAAGATGGGAACATGTCAGGGGGAGGGAAATAAATCGAGGTCTTGCCCTTTTGACCGTGTTGCTCTGCTGTGGGGTAACAACCCCATAATAATGTAATAATCCTCTTATCTGTCGCTTCTTCCTTTGCCTTCACAGATCATTTTCTTCTGCTTTAGTGTAGAATTTTTTTCTTATTTGAGTTTCTGCACAGTTTGGTTAAAAAACGCAGGTGAAATGTTAGAGAAAAGGGCGACTCGTACAACATATGAGTAGCAGTCAGAGGTTGAATGACCTGCATTGTTAAACGTAACGAGTCTCTAAGCAGGTTTGTCAGAACTGAAGAAGCCTCTTGGATGAAAGGTGAAACATCTTTAACCTTAACTCAAGCACGTCTGTGTTGCTTACAGCTAGAACTACCGGAGATAACTATGACCTGGATGACTGAGAACCTTTACAGACATTAGGACAGCTCAAGTTGTTGTCATTTTTAATGCAATTTTTTTTTTAAACTGAATAGAAAAAATATATATTTTGGTGAATATGATGACAATGTGCAGCATGTTTTATATTAAAAAAATAAATAAAGGAAAGTCTCTGGCATACATAAGCTCAACCTAGTGGCTTAAGCAAAGCTAAACACATTGGCACACACATTGGTGTTGGACATGGTGTGTGAAAGGTGCCCTGCTGTGTGGTTGCTGACGCTGACAAAGACTATTTCTGTATGTGCTCTCAGTCAGAGAGATAAGCAGGAAGTGAAGGGGATGAACTATCATCTCACAGTGCTAAATAGCACCAAGAGGCTCAAGGGGCACAAACCACACCTAACATTAGCCTGCTCTCTTTTTTCTAAAGCTGTCGTGCCTTTGGGACACTGTAGTCTGAAGCGAAAATGAAAGGTTGTACGAGACCTTTAAATGTCTTAATGAATGATTGTGGTTGCAAAAGGAAATGTATTTCACCACCGTGATGCATGAATGTTGACAAGATGATTTTATCTGATAAAGGTCAATTTAACTTGAACAGTTGTTTATTTTTTACTTTTCATCCCACAGTTCCCACGAGTGCCTTCATAAAGCTTTTCATGTGGATGACTGAACAAATTACATTTGGCTGTTGTGTAAAATAGAATTTTCACATGTACCGCTTTTTCCTTTTCTTTAGCAGAACTATATGAATGGCTGATCATTGTTTCCAGGAGCATCAGATTGAACATTTATCATCAATAAATGACTAAACAATGAACATCTCCATTGCTCCAACGCTGTGACAAATAAATAACCCTCACTGATTGTATCTTGCAATAGGCCAACAACTGTGACACACATGAGATAGCTGGGAAACAGACAGGATCGGTTAAGACTTCATGGATTTATTTGTTTGGTCCACCTATTCAATGGGAGGCCTGGTCTTCTGAGGGTCAAGTCCAACTGTGACAGGGCAGTTTGTTTTTAGTGTGTTTGTCGGAGGATGAAAAGAGAGAGAGATGAGTGGGGAAGGGCAGAGAGAATCAACGCGCTGCACATCCAGCTCCAAGAATGGCATACAATGTTCCTCATTTGAAATAAAATGTAGGAAATCAATATGTGGCAGTCAATGTTGATTGACCCGCCACAATATCAATGGAGGAATGTAAAAAAACAAACAAAATATAGTTTTGGTTCACTAGGAAAGTGACAGGCTGCTATGGTTTCAACAGTTATCACGAAACACTGCAGTTGATTTTTCACTCTTTGTTTTTTGGGGGTTTTTCCCCCCACTCACTTAATCTGTGAGTAACAGCAGGAACTGAATAACATTGTAAGTCCTGGTATACTGCATTGCATTGCACTGTACTGAAACAAGTGTTGCACCATAACTAATTAAAAAGCTCAATAATGAATTGTAGCTAATAATCATATGCTGCTGCTTTTACCCACTTGTTTAACCAGAAGGTGTTGAATGAGTTCCCCGTGCTGAATGTGAGATGATTTTTTTTGCACATGCTGCAAACTCCTTCTCTATGCAAATGAGTGTATATCCCCTCTCTGTGATGAGGGGCTGTAAAGAAAACTACCCCTATACTGTACAGTGTTGCATGGTATACAGATACTGGAAAGGTCTCACGATATCCTGCTGTTTAAATTATGAAAGTAGCCTTTAGTTCCTACATTTTCCTTCCTTATTTTTTGAAAAAAGCTGGTTAAGCAAATGCATTTAGGAGAGGTATTTAAGGATTTTCTGGATAAAGTTTTGGGATAAAAAATTAATTTTATTCTACAACTGACTGTGAGATATGTCCCAGTGCCAATGCAATTTTTTTTTTTCTAATCCAACTGTGGGATGGCAATTGCTCATTCCACCATGTGTCCATCTGAGCTGAATTTGTACAAATACCTGACTGATGCTGCTGGATTCACAAAGAGAGGAGCTGCCAAGTTTTGTGTTGTGCTTTAAAAAACATGGCCACTATGTGAAAAATCTATTCCCAGGTTCTTAAAGGTTAGACAAGAAATGTAATGGCTGGAAGGTCATACATTTTTGAGCGAGGAAACGGAAAAGAGTGAATTGCACTCTGCCCTCCTTCAAAATCTGTTGCTTCAAAAGTCCAGACCGTCTTTTTTGCAATTTGCTACACTGCACTCATGATCTTCAACATCTACAGTTACTCACCTCTATACATCTCACAGGAAAATCATAACTGGGGTTTTTTTCTGATTTCCATTCCAGTTCAACTGAAAGTCTTTAAGGTAACTGGGCAACTGTTGCCTCCCAGGAGTTGTATTTGCCACAATCCTTTGAAACAGTCTCTGAGCTTCTTACGGCTTTGTTAGCTGCTGGCACCTCCAACTTGTCACCACTGAGGACCACCTCCTCAGCTTCCAGCTCTGCTTTGTTTTTTTGTGTTGATCTGACTTAGCTGAGTGGAAGCAGACAGTTGTTTCTTTTGCATTTTTCTGGTTCACGCCTCCTCACTCTCATATCCCCCAGCATCGCGTTATATGACAGTATTTAGTTATTCTCAAAGTATTTGAATGCTGTACTAGTGAAACAACAACTCAGGTAGTCCATGATTACTGACAACTGGTACCAGGTTATTGTGGTGGCTGAAGCGGCAGAGGTCACTGGATGCACGTCCATCCATTTTGAACGTGCATCAATGAGCAAAAAAAATGTTTTTCTATAAATGGTCCAACATAATATACATGGATATGACTCCGGGCCATTCCAAGGGGTGTAATGAAGTGAGTGCAGGGACGTTGCAGTGCTCGTGACATACATTTGTTATACAGTCCTCAACAGTATCTTCCAACTCTTTGTCAAACTTTGGCCACCAAACATAACTCCTAGCCAACTCTTTCATCCTGGACATTCCCGGGTGGCACTGATGAAGCTGTTTCATGACATTCCCATGACCTGGTTTTGGCACAATCGCTCTCAAGCCCCATAACATGCACCCATTCTGGATACTGATTTCGGGTTTCCTCACCTCATAGGAGGCAGAAAAGAAGGCAGCACCTTCTCGAGTACTTGATCTTTGTCTTCTGGCCTCTCTATTTCAGGTTTCTCTGGTAAAGGAAGGCTGCTCAGTGTGTCTGAATTGGTGTTATTTCCCTCTTCTTCATACACTATTGTATATTTGTAGGGTCTCAGAGTTACTGTCCACCTTTGGATTCTGGGTGAGGCCGTTTGTGGTAGAGCTCCCATTTCACTGAAATGTGACAAGGGCTTGTGATCTGTCACTTTAGGGAATTTCCTTGTAGAAACTTTTTTTTTCCAAACATCACTGCCAATCCTTTCTTATCCAGTTGTGAATAGTTCTTCTTGGCAACATTTAATGTTCATGAGGTGAATCCTATGGGATTCCTTTCACTGAATCCTTTCACTTCTGTTTTGCATGTGATGTGACAGCATGGCACCTCCTCCATATGGTGACACGTCACATGATGTCAGTGTCTTCTCTGGGTGATAATGCACACGCACTTCCGCAGACTGCATCATTTATTTTGATTTTTCAAAGGCAGCTTGTTGTGCCTCTCCCTACTGCCACTTTGTGTCTCAGTAGCAGTTTGTGCACTGGAGCAAGGACAGTAGACACATTTAGCAGGAGCTTGTTATAATAGTTAAACAGTCCTTGATATGGCTTTAACTCTCTCTCATTTGAAGATGTGGGTGCCTCTTTGATTGCGTGCATCTTTTCATGGACTGGGTGTAGTCCTGTTGCATCCACTTTATGACCCAGGGACATCACTTCCCCGTTCATGAATAAACACTTTGCCCTCTTGGGCCTGTGACCGGCATCTTGTAGTCTACAGTTGCTCTTGGATGTCTTTTCTGGTCAGGAGAATGTCATCAGGGAAAATGGCCACTCGAGGGACGCCCTGCAGCAGGACGCCCTGCAGCAGTCCCTCCATGGTATGCTGGAAAATAGCAGGGATGGATGAAGCGCCAAAAGGCAGCACTCTGTACGTGACTAAACCTGTGTGGGTATTTATAGTCACATACTTCTCTGCTTCGTCATCCAACGGAATATCTTGATATAGGCATGACTCAGATCTAATCTTGTGACCATTTTCCCACCTGAAAGTGTAGCAGGTTTTCCTATTTTAATATCTGAATTACAGTCAGTTTTAGTCTCCGCAAAGCCTTGCTGTATCATCAGGTTTTAACACAGGGACCACAATCGGTGCCCACTCAGCATATTTTACTGGTTCAATAATCTCCTCAGGCAGGGAAATGGTCGAGTTCAGCCTTAACTCTTTCTCTCATGGAATATAGGACGGGCCTGGCTTTAAAAAACCTGGGGATGGCTTCCTTGTCCACATACAATTTTGCTGGGGGGCCTTTGAAGACCTCCCTATACTTCCCAGTATGTCCTCCAAGGTCTCTTATCTCATGTGACGGATTTATGGTTCTTGTCTCCCCTACCTCCTCTAAGGTCTCTTCCTGCACATGGTGGACCTGGGGTTCTGATCTCCCCTTTAAAACCTACCGGCCTAATCCAGTACCTGCCCACCAGACAGGGGCCTGAACCTGCTACAACGACCACAGGTAAGTCTTAAGGTTTTAAAAAACAGTGGTTCATTTCTGTTACCCAACAGCCTGACTCCATCTCAAACTGCACTTCAGTTTCATTAATTGTCAGTGTCTCTACAAATGGCTCCTCTGCTGGTACCTCAAGTTCATCTAATTTGTACAGCGTGAACATGACTTCATTTGTGTCAATGCTATCTTTTTCATCCTCCCCCTGACTGACCATACTTTGCTCCCCGACTTTTCCCATGCTTGCCTGTCTGGACTCCACCATCTAACCTTTGAAATGCTAGCTGAGCCTTTGGACCTACACAGGGTTAGCTGCTATTGCTTGCTGGGAGTCTGCTTTGTTGACATGTTGTGCACAGCTTGTGGTGGCCTCATGTGTGAGGGTGCAAACTCCAGCGATTGTGTCCTTTTCATCCTTGTTGGCTGTCTTCTGTGCCTTGTGAAAAGTTAAATCAGACTCAGACAACAGTCAGCACTAGATGTGATCATCTTTAATCCCACAAACCAATCTGTCGTGAATCATCTTTGATAAGTTTTCTTCATAGTTGCAATCTTGTGCAAATTTCCTCAGCACAGTAAGATATTCTGCCAGCCTTCCTGTTTCTGTAATTAGACTTTCAATGCTGCACAATCTTTGAGGTTTGGGGTTGAAAATAGTCCTTTAACATGACAAGCTCATCCACCGTCTTATCTCCTGGCTTGGTAGGGCTGACAAGGTTCCTCATGAGGCTGTATGTCTGATTGCCCACTGAACAATATACAGTAGCTTTCTGTTGACTTGCATTGTCAATCTCATTAGCTTCAAAAAAGTGGTGAAGCACTTCACAGTATTCCTCCCATGTCTTGGTGTGAATATCAAAAGGAGCAGTGTTTCCTACGAGAGCTGCCCCCGTGCTTTTTGCTTGGTCGAAAGTTCGGTTCGTTATGCTAAATTAGGAACATAGCAGTGAGTCTCACTTATTCGTCTGCATTCCCACAAGGCTTCCACAGTAACTTTATCCTCGTTGCCATTTATGTAGTAACTTGCGGGAGACTTATTCATGAACATGGGTAATATTTAATTTGCTCCTGATGAACACAGTACAACTTGGTCTCAGCGTTGCTCACAATACACAGCATTTCACAACGTTTCTTGCTCTACTGTCTGTTTAACCCAACATGTAACAACTAAATGTGTGGTGCCACTTAGTGGACCTGCCAACTTTGCAAATTACAACTATTATTTCCTGGTTTGCTTGAATCAAACTTCAGGGCAAGTATAAGTTTTGTCATGTCAAACCTGGGTTTTAGTAAATCATTCGACAACTGTTATCTCTTCTCTTCAAAGGTCTCAGTACATCCATTGATGTCTCTCTCTGTGTGCGTCAACAATGAAACTAATGCATACAGCTTCATAATGTAAAGATGGATTATGTCTAATCCCCTTGGATTTGACCCGGAGATCTCTGTATATTACTTGCCGCAATGAAGGAGCGGGGGTTTTTTCGCCCATGATGCTTTTGTGTTCTCCACAGCATTTCCTGGTTGTACTCAGCCAGTGTATCATATCACATAATAGGATCTAATAGAGGTGGGTGACAGGGAGACGTAGAGTGATGTATTGGTTGTTGGAGGAGGAAGAGTGGGCCTCATTTGTCAATCTGTTATCAGTAAGATCCTGGTATTTGTCAGTGTCAATAACAAGACTGGCTGTGCATTGACAGAAGACTCGAGCATACAGTTAAACTGTAGTTTTTTCGCTTAACATCAAACATATGGGACTGAGGACACATGGAGGGGACACCATCAGCAGGGGTGGAATACCAACAAAGTGTTGCCTGGATGCATAAATAAAAGAACAGTTGATTTTAGTCACAAAAACACCCTTCTTTTCTTGGAGTGTTTGAAAAGATGATATTGAATTTGGAGATAATGAGGTGAAGATGAAACACTGACTGATCAGGCACCTATTAGCTGCATCCTGCCACCACTACTTTTAAGTGGTTTTTCACTGTCATACTCCACTGCTGCAAGATCTTTTAAGTGTATTTGTATTGAATGTGCAGAGATACAAAGCTTTAAATAGAAAAGTAGGTGGAAGAAAGGCACGTGTGAGAGAGGGATACAAAACTGATCTTTGATGTTTGTGTTTTACCTAACCCTCTAAAGGAGCCTTGATGAGATTCCAAAATCGATAAATCTCCAAGGAATACAAAAGTTCAAAATGGTCCCTTCATTCACAATGTGTTTTTTTTTTGTTTTCTTTATTCCCGTTCCTCTTCATGACGCCTCCATTTGTGTATATATTTACACCCTGAGGAGTGTATGCTTATATGCTCACTGGCTCTAGTTGCATTTTCAACCCTGCCCGGTGGCTGCTTCCATAACATAATGATTACTGTTTGAGAAAAGTGCCTCTTGGGGAAGAGGAAGCAAAGCTGTGGTTGAAAAATGATGTCCCCACACAATTATGTGAAGACAGTGCAGGATCCCGCCCTCCCTCCCTCCCTCCCTCTTGTCTGCATCCTTTGGTCAAATGGCAAAAGGAAGGGGCGAAAATGCTCACTGTTGGCTGCAGATTCAAGGTTGTGTCTGGAGTCAGCAAGGTGTGCCAAGTATCACAGCTGTATCCTACAATCGATGACCTCGCTACCAGAGAGCTGGGATCAATGCTGCCCTCCCTGTTCACGCGGCAGGTTTCAGTTCTCGTTTGTTACCCCTCCCCCCAAGAGCTGCGGAGGTAGTGGAATTATTTGCAGCACACCTTTAGACAGGCAGATTAAACAGTCGTTCTCATTATCATTATTATTATCATTATTATTATTAATTCATTGCAGGTTGACCTCAAATATATTTTTCTGTCTACCAAATTTACAAGAGCTGCTCAACAACATGTGGTCGCAGGCTTAAAAAAATATGAAGCACCTGGCTTTCTCTCCGATTTGATCCTCTATTACAGGGTCAGGCAAACATGGCACAGCAAGAGCTAATTTCCGGCAGTTTTGAGGGCAATCGGCTCATCAGGTCTTTAAATCCCTGCAATGAAGGAGGATTGCACTTAAATAGTGGCTGAGAGCTACTCTGAGTGGTGTCCTTTACGATCTACAGTGCAGCAAGGCACTGACTTGGACCAGGTCCTTGGATAGCTTTGAAGCTATTAGGGTTCATTTAACATGGATATTAATTGTCAAGAGTGAAATGCAGATTGTTGCATATTGTTGGATTTATTTGTAATATTTTATTTATTTATTTGGCATCATAGTTTTCAAGATAATTGTAATTATTCTACTCTGCACTCAGTCCTACCTTTTTGCATGCTACCTTGTCAGTAGACCTCCAACACTAAATGTACATGTTCGCTTTCTAGAGGAACCCACCTTCACAAAGGCAGTTAAGGCTCACTGGAAGCTCTGATTCCTCTTGGCAAGCAAACAGCTCTAGAGAGATAGGTTATGGGAATAATGTCTCCCTGCTATCTTTCCTAATTCTGCTGCCTTGCAAAGTAGCGGCCACCGTCACAGTCTCTAGTGTTTCAAGTCTGATTAATCTCTGATTAGGTTAATCCAGCAGTGCTTCAGTGGAGGGAAGCCATCCTTCGCTGGGAAGTCTGTTTCAAATGTTCCTATATTATTTCCCCAACTATTTTCTCCTTTGAGCACGCTGTGGATCGGTCTATGATTATCTTTCCACTGAAGTTAAAGATATTTCTCTTTTTCAAACAGTTCACCTTATGTGAGAGTGTTTTAAGTAGACTTAACACATAATCGTTGTGTTTCCGCTGTGGATCTCTGCTGAATTGCCTCTTGATTTAATTTCAGTTTTAGTTCCTGTGTATAAAGTCTTCCAAAGACAAATGCCTACTAAAGACTGCATTCAGTCAAGGCTCTACTTATTGTTTAAAGAGACAAAAGCTAATGAAAGTCAGGTAGGAGAGAATGCTTTGCGACACAGCATGGGGAGATACAATAGGAACATTTTCCTGATTTATCGCCACAGTTGGAGCCATGAATAGAAGATGTTAATGAAGGTCAAAAGACAAAAAGCATGCATTGGGTTCATATTGAGGTTTGGACTGTTAAATGGCTTCACAGCCACACACACACACACACTCCCATATAAGATCACAAACTGATTTATTTAGCCCACTGCTGCTTAATGATTGGGGGAAATTTAATTCACAGTGTCTCCTGTTCTACAAGATAATGTGTGTGGGTTTTTTTTTCCTTAAATAGTTCTCACCTAATTACCCTTTTCGGTCTTTACCCATCCTTGTTGATATACAATTCTCCCAGACACCATATCTTCTGGTGTGTTTAATCGGCTATTTATTTTTTAATTGTCAAGCATTAGAGAACGGTGGTAGTCCCGTTTTTTCTTGGCATGCTCCGTTTGTCTTTCTATGGACAAATTAATTTGTTTGGTTTATTAATTGATTTCAGTGATTTCCACGCAAAACACGTTTATAGCATTCCTTTGTATACTTCATTACTGTTTATTTCAAATGTTGGTTTGTGGAATTTAAACTATAATGCAGTCACATGTACCTTGATATACGGTATATCAATCTTCTCTCAGATGATGGGTAGTTTTTTTTCCCAATAGAAAACTGAACATTGTGTTTTATTCAGTAAATAGTATGTTGGCATATTATGTCAATTGCTTTGTCCTACACATGGGCAGTGAGAAGAGGAGTGGATAATCATCTGACCCTGCACACAGAAGGCTTTATTAGAAAAAAAAACCTCACTGTTTATCTTCTTGAACACATGTGTTTTTGCACATATTCCTATTGTAATCCACAAGTAAAATAATAAAATAAATCACATGAAATACAACATAATTGTTGATTTCTACAGTGATTATAAGTGCATCTTTCTTGAGGCCTGGTTGTTGCAGGATTGCCTTTTGAGACAAATTGAACTTAAAGCCGTGTTTGCATCACTGTACCGTTCGGTTTGGTACAGTATGGTGCAGTCTGGAGCGGTAAAGCCCTCAGTGAGGCTTGTGTTTCAACTGAAAAAAGTACTTTCACTTGGTAGGCGGGGTGCGCGGTGGGCACCATGGCCATGTCAGGGAGATATGTCGTGCAACGTTGTACCGGTGGGCCAACAACAAAAGACACAACAGACATCAATGGAGGACATCTAGCAGTTAGTTTTTTTCTGTTTGTTTTGTAGCTGTTTGTCTCAACAAGACATCAAGCTTTGCATGAGAATAGACTGAAGGCATTGAAAAAACACCGGTCGCAAGAGAGTGATGATTTTGTGTCACCCAATCAGCTGACTGTTGGAGGTCTAGCTCCACCCACGGAGTACCATTATTCTGGTACCCAAAGGGAAGGGTACTGAAAAATACCTCCCGTACTGAACTGAACTGAGTGGAAACACGTCAAAAAAGTATGTGAGGGGCTGGTTGAAAATACAACTGGCATGTCGTGCAATAATTTCCAGTGTAGAAGTGTTTTGAAGTTGCAGATTTTAGATTTTAAGCTTTTGGCATGGTGTCACATGGGATTATTCACACAGAGTGATTAAGTCAGAGTTTGCTGTTATGACACTGTTATGACACGACTTTTGGTAGAGACAGTGTTGCGAGCTGAGATCAAGTCTACTTCTAGTGACACGATATTCTCTCTGAACACCAAGTCCACCCTGCAGGGCCCACAGCAACAAGCACAACTACCAAGTAGTGCTGTGACACAACTGTGGTTGGATATTGCCCCATGAAACCACACTGTTTCAAGTTACACTGGGCACCAACCTAAATGGGCTTGAATTTTTAATTTGCGCTAGAGAACAGAGATCACATCTTGGGAGGATAGCATATCTGTAATTTATTTAAGAACTCCACAGAGGGAGAGTTATTTTGGAGGCAAAGGGCTGGAAGGGAAGTATCCATGTGGCATTTTTGTTCAGCCCAAGGGGCTTGTAGGTAGACTCCACTCAGCAGTGACCTTCTCAACGACAGGGTGGATGAACATTCTATTTATGTTCCAAACCTGGGGTAAAAACTGTTGAGTGAAGAATCCATTTCTCCTCCATCCCGTGGAACAATGGAAACATTTAAATAATTGAGTAGAAGTTTTGCTAAAACTTTGAATCCTTTCACATTTTTACCCGAGCAAAGTGATTCACCAGCTCTGTCATCCCATAGCTTGTCTCGTCTTGAATTACCCTCGCGTTTGAAGATGCACTTCTCTGAAGAGTACTCGAGTTTCCGTCGTCAAACACGCATCACTTTCACGGGTGTGAAGTAGAGGCTTTGTCGCTGTTAATTAATCATTTCCCAATTAACGCAAGCCCGATCGGTGTTGACAGGTGTGGCAGGTGTTCTGTTCTCTTGCGCCAAAAAAAAAAAACGTGTATGCAACAATTTACAGCAATATATTAAAATCACCATCAAAGCTGCCATTTATCCATGTTGGCGGGGTGAGTGCTGAAGAAAGTGGGGTAAATGGGGTGAGGGGGATGCGGAGGCTGCTGCTGCTGCTGCTGCTGCTGGTGGCACGCTATCATGCTGTTCATACTTAATGAGTGTGGATTAGTGGGGATGATCCGGGCTTTGCAAAACCCCTGGTCCAGTGCTGGTGAAGGTTGTTTGCGTTTGTGTGTGTGTATGTCTGGGTTTGTGTGTGTGTGTGTGTGTGTATGTGCTTTTATGTAGTTACACAATCATGAGATAAAATCAGTTTAGAAATGTTTCACAAATTTCTACACAATTTGAGATAACTGTAGTCGAGCAGTTCATGGCTCATTTTGTGTGTGTGACTGCCTCCATGCGTGTGCATGTCCATGTATGACGCAGCGTGGACACTTGTCTTGTCCTCTCCCCACCAATCACAATGCAGCGTATCTGCCACCTCCTCCCTCATAGACGAGGAGGACAGCTGATTAATATTTCTCTGCAGTGATTTATTCATTCATTTGTGTACAAGCGGCTGTCTGCAAGGGAATAACAAAAGATGTTTGCTACTCTCTTTAAAAAAAGGCCCACAACGTTGTGTAAAGAAAGTGTTTAGGCATGGGAAATAGAAATTAGAATGTTATGATTATTTCATGATTGAACTGCATGGTGTTTTTTTGGAAGCTTTGTTGATAATGTTGCCCCCCCCCAGGCATGAATTTTGGAGTGTGCGGCTGCTCACTGCACACATTATGCCACAGCTGAGAGAGTTCAGTGAAGCTTGTGATTCGTCACCAGTGTGAAATTTGCATGATTGAAATTTCTGCCTGTGTGGAGAAGCATGCGAATGAGACGAACTCTTTCGCTCCCTTAGCAACTACTTTTGAGTTTGAACTTCTCATGTGAACTGGCGAAGCCGTTCGAACCCCAGCAGGTGGAGGTGTGTGTACTGAAAAGTTACAAATAGGTGTGCAGCAGAAAAACAACAAAAAAACATTCTCAGCAGATGCCATCCCAGAATAAGTGAAGTTCAGATTGTCACTTCGCAGCATTCTTGTTTGCTGAGACAGAGACGTGTATGTTTGTTGCTGTGGGAATTTGCTGTTTTCACACAGTCGCTGAAGCTTCAGCCTCCCTAAATTGGATGAATGATGCTGTGGTCCTGGCCAGGAGGTCAAGTTAACAAGCTGACTTTTCAAACCCCCTCGTCTCAGTTTGATGACACCCATCTCTTACAGGCCAATCCCTAATGTGGAGATTTGCAGCAACCGCATAAAGACGTAACAGTGATATGTTTGCTGTCAGAATGAAATATGGGCTATTGTCACAAAACAGTGATGGCATTCTTCTACTCAACCCCCAGACCTCATTCACACACACACACTGCAGTGGACGAGATGGAAATTGGATAGTCAGACAACAGTTTGAGTAGCAGCCATAAACATGTGGCCTGGGAGATGATTTATCATAATTAATCCGCTGTGTCCAGTTGGGACATCCTCCCAATCTAACCCCCCTAACAATCCACCAGAAACACACATGTGCATAATACACAATCATAACCTCCCCACCCCCAGGCTGGAAGCACAGCTGTGACCACCTCGGCGCATTTCCAACCTAATGTCACCAATGTCCCAATCGAAGGACATCGAAGGGGATTTAGTCTGTCTACCCCTTCCCACTGCTCTCTCCCCCCCCCCCCTTCCTTGTTAAATCCCTGCACCTTCACAATAGTACAAGCACTCTACTTTATCATGCCCATCATATCATGCACCATTTACACCGGCTCGTACAATAACATTATTTATGGATGCGTTAATATTAATATCGACCTGTGTGCTGTCAGCTGAGGTGATTTACTAAGCGCTGGAATACAGGGACGTGTAGAGGTGGCAGGTGGACTAATTGAATATCAGTCACCTCACACAGCATGCCGATAGACGCACACACTCGCCACTGAACACACACACACACACACACACACACACAATTCAGATCCACACAGATGTACTGTACGTACATGGCCCGCTCAGTTAGCTCTAAGAAATTCCACAAGTGTTCCGGTCAGATCACAGCTTCTTAACCGTTGACACATGACATGTCACAATACAGTAGTGAAACATGCAATTTTCTAAAGCTTTGTGCTGTGTAGCTCTGTAGGAGGAGTGCCCTGCTCAACCACAACTGTTGGTGTAATAATCCATTCAACTGGGAATCTATATACAGTATATATATATATATATATATATACTGTACATATACAAACATGTTGTTTGGGATATATTTAAATGACTAAAACGGCTCACTATGTAATTAATGTCTCACTGTTTCTTTCTCATAGCTCAACAGGGTCTTGACCGGTGCCTCTGTGCAGACTTGAAAGGTTTTGGCTTGAAACGTTTTTTTGTTTTTTAATCAAAAAATGTTAGGTATTGGCCATAGCCAGACCAGCTTGCTCTGAATGATCAGACAGAGATTCTGTTCAAGGACGCCACATCTGAAAAGCACACAGAGCTGTTGACATGCTATTTAAAGGATCCCTCCTTTGACATTTGTGTTGACACGTTCTTTTCACCAGAAAACCTCCAGCAGAGGAATCAAGCTTCCTTCTTTGCATTGATAGTGTCAAAGTCCTTCCAACACGTAATGTGTTGTATTATATAATGTAACAGGGTTGAGTCAGTTAATGAAATAAAATAAATTTGCACTGTTGATGTCGGGAATCGTTAATTCCCTAAGCCAAGGAGAGGAATCTGTGATATTCTGCTCTGACATATGACTGAAAAAGAAGTAAATGTCATGGGTTATTAAATATGAGCAAAGCCTTTGCAGTGTTGCATGGCCTTTCTGTGACTGTCATTGGCTTCTACAGTAAATCTGAAACCATTCAAAGGTGAAAGAGGTGTCATTGGGGAACAACTAGTTTGAAGTGATATCACTTTTCCTCCGTAGTATGATAAATATGAGATTTTACAGGAAGGAATAATTAATGTGGGTGTTGCGTGTCCATATCAGTTAGTCTTCTCCCCCTTCTGTCTCTCCCTTTTCTCCTCCTCTGTCCTCTGGTGTGACCCACCCCCCGAATGTCACTATCTTCTCACCTCACCTCACCTCACTTTCTCACATCTTATTACTTTTCATCCCAACTTTACATGTTCTTCTCTGTGCATCTCCTTCATACTCACACCCCGATCTTCTCCTTTTTTCACTTGTCATCCCTTTTTCCTCCTTTCATACTTGTTTTTAATTCATTTGGAGCATATCAGTGGCAAGACCTGGAGAGCAATGTGAAGAGATAAGTAGGTGGGTGGGGGTTATGTTAAGGACAAGAAGACAGTGGACACTACCATGGCAACATTTTTCATTCAAAGCGGCAGAAAGATAGGATCTGTGTTATCATTTTATCATCACCGTTTGAAATGTGCAGTTTTCAAGCAACAGACCTGTTGACATTTAGTACAGAATAAGGCAACCCTGTTTTCTTTTTTCCTGTGCAGTTTTATTTCATGTTCTGAAAGTATCCAAAACGTTCATGTTGCTGAAGCGTAAAAAACATGTACCCATTTCTGAGCATGAATGTTTTTATTTCCCAATATGCCGTGCACCATGATGCTTGGCCATCTGTCTCAGCATGGGGACTAAACTCCATGCCAATATGTTGCAGGGTCATGCGAAAACAAATCATAGGTGCTTTCCACATGAGTGGATAAAGCATATCTTACCCCACCATTGAACAGAACTGATTACTGATGGGGTTTAATCACGGCAGTTGAATGCTGGTAAAGTAAGGTAAGGATCCACTATCCTTGATGGTGATTTCAAGTTCATTTTAGTTTTTCTGCCGTTCGGCTAACCCTTCATTCGGACTGATTAATGGCGACTCGCAGACCTAAGGGAGTGTCTCATGCGATGGAGGAAGCGGTAGTGCAACAGCGTGTGTGCACTGAATAAATGCTGTACATTAAACCAATTTCCCCGTGCTCGTCTTGGCAGCCAGGCGTGTGGGAGTGTGGCAGAAATGGCCTCAGTTTTTTTCCTCACTCTTTCTGACGCACAAGTCCATGCATGCTCATAAAACACCACAAATAAAGGCTGTTGTGTTTTTTTCTCTCTCTCTTGCTGATTTTTCTTTAACTAAACAGCATTTGCCCACCTATGCACTATGCAAAATCTTAGTAAACTAAAAAGCTGTCTCATTGTGTTTAGCTATGAGATGTTGTGAAAGAACAACACAATTTAATTTAATTGAATTCAGTCATTTATTTCATGATTTCACCATATTTAATACGCAAGTGGAGGTTGAATTTCATCTTATGTATACGCAAGTGCTGTAGTGTATAATTCACACTATAGCTCAGTTGTGTTCAGTTGTGTTCAGCTACACACGACATTGTCTATGTGTCTCAGTATTCCCATAACTCGGCTTGCTTAAGTACCGTGGAAATACAAGACTTCTGGAAATACAAGACTTCACTGGTTGTTTCTGCTCTTTCTCTCACCCACAAAGAGAGAGAGAGATTGTGCAGGGGCAGTGGAGGGAAAAGTTTTTCATCGACCGCAGGATCATAGAGCTCATAGACCAACCATTCCCTTACTTAAAGGGACAATGTGTAGTATTTATGGGTTTATATAACCCAAAATCCACTTTTTTATACATATTATGTGCTCCTGCATTGTCTAGTCGCTGTATAATAGTTGTTGTTTCATTTTCGTAGTGTTTCAAAAAGTCATGTAAAATAACATGGTCGCGGGCCGCGGTTGCATAGCCACTGTTAGCAGCGAGACGCCATGTTTCTACCGGAGCCTGTAAGGACAAACGCGAGAGAACAAATCAAGCGTCGCTTTACATGTAGCGGAAGTCCCGCCTCCTCTCTCTCCGCTTCGTCTGCTGCGACGACATTTGACCAGCTGCGGATACCGTAGCGCTCAGGGAAGGGAGGGGGTGAGCAGAGCAGCAGTTTTTTGTTGTAAATTTCAGCCTGTCCTCTAGATGGCACTATAAACTACTTACTTCACCTTTAAGAGTGCTGGAGCCAACTTTCAAATCTGAAAATCATCTGTGGCCAACCCAAAGCGTAAATCATGACTCTGATCAACATACGAGATGAGGATCGATAGTTATAATATACAATATTGTTTTCATGTGAACATGGGGATGAAAAAGTTCAGTCCAGATTTATATCTTTCAAGACATCCATTACAGCGGTGTCACAACAACGTGCATAAATATCCATTGACATAAATCACAATTTATGAATTTAAATGAACAAATTTAAAGTTCAGATACTGAATGGTTGGCCTGTGTGCTGACGGTTATGGTTGACGGTGGATACTTACACATGAAATGTCACAATATTCAACCCAGCATCAACTTGAAGAAGCCTTTAACGAGGCAGAGAATATCATGTGAATGTGAATCATGTTACAAAACATGAATTCGGTGTAATATTTGAGGCGTTTAGCAGGCCTTTGAATACCAGAAATGTCATGAATAAATGGCACGAGTAATTTGCAGGTGAATTTTGGAGCACCCTCTCAGTTAAAAGGAAAACAACACTTTAATTTAAATGTCATGGCTTTATTTAAGGCATATAAATCCAAAAGTATTTTACAGCAAATTAAATCTGAATGATGAAACTTAAAAAAAATATTAAACTATACTTTATTAAATGACCTTATATGACCCATCTGCAGTACCATCATAGCCCACTAGGGGGTCACAGCCCACACGTTGGAATCGCTGCCATAGACATGTTTTGGTAATTACTCATATATCCACAGGGGGTGATAGACGTTATTTACAAGGGTTTTAAGAAACTGCCCTTTTTAGTGGTGTAGTGTGCAGTTTAAGAAGCAAATGAAACCATGTAGAGACCCCTGTGGATAGTGATATCATCAGCATCGCACTTGCACTGGTTATGAATTATTTAATGTCATTACTTGCACTCTTTCAGCATCGCAGTTTGATGTTGGTATGTGGGACCTGCACAAATAGTGTGTTTTCAGCGTAAACACAAACTAAATACAGGAACATTATGAAAACAAGCCGTGCAGCCACTGCTTTTCCATGCAAGCCTCTGTGTCCATACTAATCAATCACGGCTCTATCGCTCATTCCAGCAATGATATTCATATCGTTATCTTGAAGGAGACTCTGGACGCGGGGTAATGATGAGCTCCTCTGACCTTTCACTGGAGATAACCTTCCTCAGCTGCTCAGCGGAGGCTCCTTTGGGTGGATTTGTGACCGCCCACAGCTGCAGACTGAAAAATATTGACTGAATATTGAGTGAGGATGCGATGTGGCAGACGCGGTCTCCAGATTTGTCGTAACTCGTGCAGATGCATACCAACACATGTCAATATACAGTACTGACATCGTCAATAAGTATTAGTAAAATACAAATACATATGCATACACATTATAACTACATAGATACAATATGGTAACTATAAAGTTATGGATCATATAGGTGAATATCTTATCATGCACTGGCCCACAAACGTACACACACACACATATGCACCCACAGATTCAGATCGGGGCTCATTAAAGATATGAAGGAGAAAATGATCAAAAAAAAGCCAGGAGGGATTTCATGCAGATTTGCACTCGACTCCTCTCAGGCAATCAGCGGCATACCTCCACGTTTCCCTGAGAACTGTCGTCCTGTGGTCACAAAGGGCAAGGAGAGAGACGGAGCGATAGACAGACAGACAGACAGACAGAGAGAGAGAGACTGATCTCAGCATTTGTTGAAATTCTCACACCAACCACCAAGGAGGCAGTTCATTTAATAGTCCCTTTCATTAATGTTTCTCTTTCATTTTCCTTCTTTTTTTTCCCCTCCACTCCTTTTTTGCTATCTACTTTAAAGGTACAAGTGAGCAAGTAACAAGGAGCAGCAGCGGCAGCAGCAGAAGAAGAAGAAGAAGTCACTGGAGCAGCTAAAGATATGAAGCTAAAGAGGTTTTGAAAACAGCCCAGTGGTAAGTGTGCCTCCTGTGTTTCTGCTGTGTGCTACCATTTCAGGAGTCTGATGTCCTGCAAAATGACTTATTTAATATCATTTTGCACAAATGTTGTCTCTCTTAATCCCCAGGTATGATTTTTCAGTCCATTCTCTTAAATGTGTCTCTCTTTTTGATTTCTTAACTAGCCAGCCTTTGGTTAAAGATTTGTGTTAGTCACAGTGTGAATCTCACTTTAATGCTTTAATGTTTCATACAACTCAGTGCTTTGATTTTTTTTTTCCCCCCCACACTTTATGTCTCAAAGTTGTTTTAAGTTAAAATACTCCCCACACTGGAGAAGCTGATCCTGGTCCCAGTTAGTTGTCCAATTAACAGATCATGGTGTCACTGACCGGTGCTTACAGAGGACACAGGACTGTGGTCATTTATAACAATGGTGAAAATGGCAAGAAAAAAAGTTGATCCTGCAGGTCCATTGATGTCCATATTAAATTGCCATCTTCCCCTATGTATATACTGTATGTTCTTCTCCTGCTTTGCCCGTCCACTCATATCGACAGCTGAGCTGAGCGTGAGAGAGCTGTGACAGTAGCTGTCAGCTCTGGTACCTGTTACAGCAGAGTGGCAGTGAGGAACTCCTCCTGTGCCTCTGCACGTCTTTCACTCATAATATTAAACTGTCACACATCAATATAGAAGTGTAATGCACTTGGTTCTCATAAGTTAATTCATATATACATATATATCAGAGGTCAGAGGAGCGCATCTGTGACCCGCTCATATTTCACTATTCATTGTTCATATGTAGCTACTGGGGCCACACAGTCAGATGTTTTTGCTACTGCGGAGAAAAAGTTACATATTCTTCATATTCTGCTTGATGTGTGTATACACGGTGTGGATTATTTGTTCAGCTTTTTTGGACTGAATATTAATGAATTAAAATTGAATGCAATTGAATATTTATTATCAGTTAAAAAATTAAAGTGACCGGTAAAAATAGCTTATGACAGGATTTTTATGACCCTGTCAGTCAAAATGACAGACAACAAAAAAGTCTAGCGCAACCTCTGATATATATATGTATGTACTGTATATATATATATATGTGTGTATATATGTATATTTATCAATCACTCCAATGACTCCACTGAGGGTGAAGTTCATTTCTTTCTAAATTAACTGTCTTTGGAATTAAGTAATTATTGTTGTGTATGCAGTGTTTGACATCCTCTTGAGATTAATTTAAGAGTGATTTTGCCAGAATTGAATCACTCGAGATGGAAATCTCACTTTGAGGAATGTTCTGACTGTACTTTTGGCAAACCTTGCACACAGTAAGTGCCAGAGATGAACAAAACACTGAGCAATGCAAACAGCAATATGCAAAATTAATAAAAAAAGAAGGGGGAAAAAAAGCCCAGCTGTCAATCATCTTCACTCAGTGATCTCACCAAGTCATTGAATGACATATCTCTGATGTACAAAATTAGATGCAGCCCTTGCCCAAAAATGTGATTGCTGATGCAACAAAAATACACAAAATTATAATTTTGCAGATGAATTGCATCTGTTTTGAACAGTAAACAACATGCTTGTTGCATACTTGTGATTTCATTTTATTTCTTTGTAGGCTCATATAATTTGTCCAGATGCACCAGATTAAAATGAATTCTCTTGAATACTCTGTGAAACGACTGCACAGCTCTAGTTCAGCAGAGGGTTTAATTCTGAGCTGAAATATCTGTAAATGGCTGCCATCACATACAGTGCAACCCGCATTCTCATTTCCATATCATCAATTGATCATTAGCGCTGCCGGCAGTGCAGCCGACATGCAGGAATTACGAACCCCTCTTCATTAGCATAGGGCCGCCTGCCTCTCTTCACCTTGCTGCCGAGGGCCACGCGCTTCATATTAAGAGCTGGATTTGGCATATTGAGCCACAATGATAGTCAGGCCTCGGTGAACTGTTTCATTTAAAAGCAGAAATGGTGGGCGAGGTGAGATACCTCCACCTCTCAATGAGCTCAACAAGCTGGAAACTAAGAGGTAAAACCATCCATACGCATTAGACCCACTGATGGGTTATACCGCCTAAGTGTGTGTCGGAATTTTAGGGACCATTTAAAACTTGTAAATCGCTTCTCTGCAAATGTGTTTAAGTGATATATTCACAATTAAAACAAGCATAAAATACCTTTTAAGCTGTCGTCCTCGGAGCCTCGTTTATCTGAAACCACAATACTTATGCATGCATCTAAAACATAAATTTGCATTTTACGGAAAAATAAAAAGGAAATGCCTTCCAGTACAATAAAATGCCGGTCGATGTACAACTCCAACAACAAAATAAACAACTTAAAGTAAATTCCTTGAAGTAATATGAAGAAATTATTGTTGTACATTTGAAAAAGTTATGTCAATTAAAGGAATAAAGACATTGCACATTAAAATGTCAGTTATTCTTGTAATGACATTGCACCAACCCATTAAAATAATGAATAAAAGAGAGTAATGTGTGTCACATTCTAACAAAGTAAACAGGCCAAGGGTGTTCATTATCACCAATAACAATGACCAACAAATATATTTCAGTCTGGAAAAATGTCACAGATTTGTTACAATTTTGGGGAACCTGGAGAAAAAAAGGAAATGTGTGTTACATTATACTTCATGAACAGCTGGCATCTATAGTAGTTGGGCAAATTGTCACTCCTCCTAATGTTTAATATTCTTTATAAAAAAAAAAAATGTATGGATGTCAATTTAATTAAAGTAGGTCACATTGATTTGTTGTTTCCTTAAAATGGAAAGATGTTGGACTTCATCTTTTAATTTACTGTTCATCTTTGGATGCGATGCCTCATTTGCATTCCTCATTGAAGTGCCTGCCTCTGCAGGGCAGACAGGTGAGTATGCGACTATACTCTACCTGGCCAAATCCCTGAGGCTTCGGCACCTGAACGAACAGGCTACGGTGAACGTTGGATGAGCTTTAAAGGCAATTTCTTCAGAGGAAGAGACCAGCAGCTCTTAAGTGGCTCCTTGGATGTTAACAGCACAATTAAACAAAGCTCTGCTAATCTTTACAGCTGGCGTCAAGAGGCAATGTGTTCTCACAGAGTGGTGTTATCCATAGCGTGGCACTGGGAGGCTGACGGGCCGGATAATGTGCCCTGCAAGCTGCCACTGCCCCACAGCGGTGCATTTCACTGCGAACTTACTGTGCGAGCGACATGCTGCTGTACATCATCGAGAAATAAGACAAAAGCACAATAATTAATTAGCATTATTCAATTATATACAGTACACTCCAGTAGTTAGTAATGGCATTTAAAAAAAAAAACAAAAAAAAGGTAAATTTACCTCAAGTTGGAGAGTAATGTCAGTAATTTAATTATGCCAACACTTGTAATTTCATGGCATTTGGGAATGAAAGATTTGCTTATTACACATTTACACAGTGATGCTAAGCTACGCGTTTTGCCTTTTATATCAAAAATGACAACACCATTCCATCTTCCAACCTGTTAAACTGTGTTTGAATTCATCTCTACAAAGCATTTCATATCACCCGAGGGTGGGTTTTAAAGTTATTCCAGTAGTTTACA
Organism: Microchirus variegatus; assembly: GCF_963457635.1. NCBI lineage: Eukaryota > Metazoa > Chordata > Actinopteri > Pleuronectiformes > Soleidae > Microchirus > Microchirus variegatus. The sequence goes on from NC_139805.1 coordinate 11,033,817, forward strand.
AAGCTATCCCACCAAGCTTTAGGGATGCTGATGCATGACCCAACTTGCTGATGTGTCCTATTATAAAAGACTTGGGTATATATTTTAGGGTGTGATGGAGAGATGCTATCTTAGGTCTAATAATGCAGCCCTTGCTTTATTGCCTTAGGCCGCAGTGCCTAATCCAGAGGAGCGAGAGTGAATAGGACTCTGGCTCCGGCTTGCCAGATCAACTTAGGTTCTGGTTGAGAGCACAATGCTGTGTGGGCGAATCTATTCTGTCCTGGGCTGGGCACAGCATAAACATTGCCCAGGGAATGCAGGCAGGCGGGTAGGCACGCAGGCAGTCAAGCGGACAAGAGCAGAACTATAGGAAGCGTTGCCTTTAATTTCCTTTTTACTGAGTTTCTTCAACTGTCCACAGCCTTGGGAGCAAGAGAGATTATGGAGAGAACAGAATGTGTATTTGTGTGTAAAACAGTACCTGTATCTGTATCTTTTTTTCTACTTAGGCTTCACCTAAGTATTTACCTACAACCAACACTTTTCTTTCTCATACACACATACTGTAGATACACACTCTGTCTTCCACAGTGAATCTGTGCGATCCATCCATTTGATGCACATGGAAAGATGACCCACTTGCTCCTTTACTGTCTTTAAGTGATCTGTGTTTGCTTCACGGCACTCGGATGCAATGACCCCCTGACCCTGCATGTAAACAGAGTGCCGCCGCTCCCTCACCCCACCACCCAGCTGCCACCATCTTCCACCCTCTGCTACCAAATAAGGAAGACGAGATCGACTGAGAGCCAGCAAGTCACTCAGCCGATCCATGGCGGATGCCATTAGTGAGCCAGCAAACCAGCAGAGAGGTTGGTAGAGAACCACATGTGTGGCCTCATCCCCCTCTCCAGGATCCACCATGTAGAAAGGCACATGCGCACACTTTCATGCCACACACATGCAAGAACTCCTTGAAACGCAGATTTAATTCTGTTCCGTCATCACATGCAGAGGGACCAAAAGCATTAAAATGCACACACAGAGTGCAGTGAAACACAACGACAGACATTGAGAGGTGCACACACGTGAACACAACACATTAAAAATCACTCAAAGACATATTCATGGGACACTATCACATACACACAGCATGTACAGCTGCCAACATAAACCATACACACTGTCCCTTTAGTAAGGCCTCTTAATAATCAAAGCTGTGTTTCTGTCTTTGTTGAGAGAAATATTTATAGTGTGCTGTATCATTACAGATAATTATCCATTTAGTAGTACCTATTACCACACTACAGATAATTATCCATTAGTAAAAGAGATTATTAGCACACCACAACACATATTGTACATGAAAAACAGGGAACAATGTGTGCATTTTCACACCAAAGTGATGAATTCTTTGGGACACCAGTAGTTTTGTCAGGGTGGAAATGTTTCTCATTGACCACAATACACAATAAATGTTCTACCTGTTACCCTCGAAGTATAGGTTACTGATTCATAAAACATGGTTTACATTAAATGCAAATTTAAAAAATAAAAAGAAGAGCATTTGCTTCCAGATTACAGTGTTTCATGTATTATAAATACCGTTGTTACTATATGAAACACACCAGTGAATAACGTTTGTCTAGTTCACAACATTTAGTTAAACTAACTGTCCGTTAAGTCCTGTAATGCTGACATGAAAATGGAAAAGTAACAGTGCAACAACATTGGGCAGCGGATAAAACTGCATTTGTCAGTTTAACAGGATTCATGAGACACACAGTTAAACATAGATATGTGTCCTGTTACAACACACTGCCTTTCCGTTTGTGTCCTTGTCTCGGTGTCCTCTCCCTCTTGCCCTCAAATTCTTAGGTTTATTTAGCTCTTTTACCTGCCTCCAAATGTGAGCTTGGTTCAGCAAAGCTGGAAGGACACACCATCAGAGAGAAAGCCATGTTGAGAGAGGGCCAGTTACAAGAAATGCACTTTAGTTGAGAATGAGAAAGAGAGGCTGTGAGTGTGTTAGAGAACAGATTCATATGAAAAAATGGCTCTATTGCAATTCAAACTAACATAAAAAAAAAAAAAATGCTTAATCTACATGCTGGCTTAATAATCTGGAAAGCTATCACTGGACAAGTAAAGTGCTGTTATGACATGAGTAGCAAACATGGGCACACAAAAATGTACATGGCTGTTAGCGAGTGAAACATAGATAATGGTCAGTGAGAAGTGAGCCAATATGTTTCCAAAAGCCCAAAATTAAAAGCTGCAAAGAAATATGTTGTTGATATCTGACTAATGAAATACATAGACTCACTGGGCACATATTCCATCACCTGCAGACCTACTTATTCATTATCCAACCAGACAGTCATGCATTAGGGCAAAAAGTGAAATCATTGACAGTGGCATGATTGTTGGCGCAAGATGGACCGGTTTGAGTATTTCTAAAACTGCTTGTTTATTTGCTTTCACACAACACTCTCCAGAGTGTCCTCAAAAAAAAGATACCAAAAAAACAAAAAAAAAAACATATAGTGAGTGACAATTTTGTGGATGGAAAAACCTTGTTGACGAGAGAGGTCAGAGTGAAATGGCAGACTGGTTGTTAGATGACAGAAAGGCTACAGTGTCTCAAATAACCAGCCTTTATAACTGTCTCGGAAACAGCACAAAATCACATCAGGTTTCACTCCTGTCACCCAGGCACTGAAACCTGGCGGTGCAGTGGACATGATTGTGCATTACATGGTTGGGTCAGAATTTGGCATCAAAGTGTGCGTCCACACTCTCTTGTCTTGTGTCAACGATCTAGACTAGTGGTGAGGGTCTTTTTGGACACATGGCTAGGCTCCTTCACTTCATTCATCACTGTGTGATTGCCACATTATGTCTCAGTATTGTTACTGACCATGTGCAGACCATGTGAAGGAAAAGTAGTTTCTAATGGCTTCATGTACATGAAAATTAGGTCACAAATGTAAGCCATACTCAGTATTGGTGTTCCTAATAAAGTGCTCAGGGCGTGTACTCATGTTTCATAGGCTAATGTAACACATTCAGACACGTGGGTGTCTTGAGATGCTCAAAAATTCCTAAAAAAGGCCGACACGGCTGACTGATTTATTCTTTATCAGCAGCGTGTAATTCATTGCATCCCCAGCCCCGCTCCTTTCACTAGTGCACGCATGATGCTCCCATCTCCAATTCTCAGACTCCTGTCTGTTGCTGTGCTCACTTGTGTATCAAGGTAATGAATTCATAATCTCTCTCAAGCTCTTTGTAGATCTCTATCGTAGTGGTGAGATAAGAGGGAGCATCGTTGCACTCTAATAGCCTTCTGTCTGCCTATATGATCCTGTTTGCTCAATGCGTGAGTGTAAAGTAAACACCCATCACTATGGGGAAAAAAAATAACTTTAGCACATTGTCCTCCATTTTGTTGGAAAATTATGGAAATTTAACCAAAAAGAGATTCGAGCCCCTAGCTTTCATCACTCATCAGCAAACTATTCAAAGTGCATGTCCACAAATGGCAGCAAGTGTTTCCCAGAGAGAAGATCATTGACCACTGGTCCTCTTTCTTTCAGGGTCTTGTTTGCACTAAAACACCACATAGCGCTTCTCAACCCGGCTGACAAACACTCCGTCACAGGAAGAGTAAATATCTGAGAGGGTGAGGCAGACTCAGTAACTAAACTTGCGATGGGGGGGTGACTCTCTGGGGCCACTGACTGCCGTGTGCTCGTGTTTTTAATTGTGTTTTTGGTGGAGTGATGAAATGTCCTCCATTTGAGCGGGAGCTGGCAGTAAGTGGGCTGTCGCCTCCAGGGACACAGTGAGCGATGGCCCGCTACTATCGGAGGTGATTGTGCCTCAAGCCCTGGGGGTGACACAGATGAAAGGAGGAAGAAAAGGGGAACAGGAAGACAATAGGGAAAGATGTGACATTCTTTCTTTCTGGTGTGTTTTGTGGTTTTAAACACACGGCAGGGAAAAAAAGGACGAACAGTAAATATTTGAGTGAATTATGCCAACCCAAACTGTGCAGTGTTGACAAGTTTGTAACATTTTACTTTACATAGGCCTTTGAGATGAGTTCTCTCTTCTCCTATGAATGTAGAAGCAGGCAGTGAGTTACTGCCTCACTATTTTGAGAAGTAAATACAGTTTGCTCACCTATTACATGCTGTTACAGATATGGAATTTAGACATTTTTAAGAAAATGATATGTTTCTGAGCAGGGGTCTCAAACTCAAATGACCTACACACTAAGAAATCAAAGTAAGAGAAATACTGAGCTATGAGTCATTTCTGTATTTGTTATTTTTTATTAATAGAGCCATTTTTTTATGTTGTGAACTTAACACTAATAACACCTTTTAAGTTCCAATCCAACTTTTTTTGAAAAGCACTTTAAAACAACCACAGTGGACCAAAGTGCTGTACAGAATAATAACTAAAAGCTCACACCAGGCAATAAAATACATATATAAAAATAGGAATACAATTGCCATATTACATAACATTAAGCTCATATCACCCACTCCTACTGAACAGTTCCTTTTTTCCCAAAAATGTTTATTTAATATTTTTCATTTGACCAGCTCCTTGCTGACCAGACTAGACACTCAGTGGCCCCTACACACTAAGAAATCAAAGTACGAGATTGTACCTTTTGCTGTCGCTCCAGTTGTACCCTATCAGGGTACAAGCACTGTACCTTTAAAATGTGTACCTGCTTGTTTGTACCTCTACAGCAGGGGTGTCAAACTCATTTTCACCGAGGGCCACATTACCCTCAAAGGGCCAGATGTAACTGTCATACAAAATAAATGTAACTAAATGTAACCAAATATAATGAAAACTAAAGGTAACTACTCCGTAACATATTGCTAAATAACTTTCTGTATTTATTACTTATTCAAGTTACACATATGATGCATTATAGATGAAACCTGGTTCGTGATGGTGTTTCTCGACAAACTAACAGTTTTAAAAGTCTGTATCTGGGACTTTAAGGGTAACCCATTCGCCATGCATTATGGGAAATGTAGTTTATGGTCAACGCACGCCTTAAAGCAGCATAGACCTATTTTAACACAGATTTTCAAGATCAATTAATCATTCGCAGGCCACTTAAAATGAAGTGGTGGGCCACATCTGGCCCCCGGGCCTTGAGTTTGACACATGTGCTCTAAAGAAACATTTCTGCCCCCTAATGACAAAAATGTACCTGTACACACTGAGAAAGGTACGGTGCTTGTACCCTGATAGGGTACAACTGGAGCGACAGCAAAAGGTACAATCTCGTACTTTGACTTCTTTGTGTGTCGGGGCCACTGAGTGTCTAGTCTGGTCAGCAAGGAGCTGGTCATATGAAAAATAGGCCAACTTTTTTGAGAAAAAATTAACTGCTCAGTAGGAGTGGGCGATATGAGCTTAATATTATATAATATGCCATTTTTATTCCTATTTTTATATATGTATTTTATTGCCTGGTGTGAGCTTTTAGTTATTATTCTGTACAGCACTTTGGTCCACTGTGGTTGTTTTAAAGTGCTTTTCAAATAAAGTTGGATTGGAACTTAAAAGGTGTTATTAGTGTTAAGTTCACTTTATTAAAAAAATGGCTCTATTAATAAAAAATAACAAATACAGAAATGACTTCTATGGCCAGTTGCTTTAGATTTATTACATAATGCACCTTTAAATATGAATTCATGTCTCACTCATATAAAATGAGCTAAAGCAACTATTTTACATGTCTTGTATAATTTGAGACACATTGAAATAGAAATTAAAATTTTATTTAAATACGGACAATACAGTGAGCATAGCTCCAATACAAATAAAGCATCTGATGTGCTGTATGTAGCGTTTATAGCTATTGCTACTTTGCAACTTGTTGTTGTTGTTGTTGTTGTTGATGAAGACAGTGATACGGTATTACAATGAGGATCACCTTAACTTTGAGGTGTAACGTATGATAGCCAGTCAGAAGCTGTTAGTTTCATCATGTTTCACTGGTCGTGTGGAGCATTTTCACATAGTACATGGTGTGACACGATTCGGTAACAAGACAGTAACGATTTCAAGCTTTCCCTTAAGCACTTGCCGCATCTTCCACTCCCTGAATTTACATGGCGCTTATGAACACTCGCAAGGAAAACAAAAATTGGAAGGGGGAATGGGGGGGGGGGCTCCAAGTATGGAGGAGTCTCATTATTCTGTTATGGATTGCACATGTCAGACAGTAAGTGCTCATTTTATCCTTCTAAAGCACTCGCCTTGGCCACTGAGCGCATTTTCCCTACCCAAGTGAAATTTACCATGTTGAGGCTCACGCCATCAGGGGAATAGAGGAGAGAGCTGTGGGTTGATTAAATAAAGGGCTGCAGTGTGAATAAGAGGCCAAGGGAGAAATCCAACATAAACACATGTTTTTACTCACCAGTTAAATTGATTGGACCCCCTCACGCACACCTTGCACCCCTTTATGGTGGCGTCACTTGTCACAATAGGTTTAAACAAAAACACAGGGAGAGGGCAGCAGTGGGTTGTTTGCGGCTAAGGCTTTCTGCCAAAACACAGCCGAGATGGAACCTTTTTAAGAGCTTGTTCCCATCAGTTAATGCTCGGGTGCCTTGAAAAGTTCACACCGAAATGTACTGCTCTGCTTTTAATTGGGCAGGAGAGGTTTTTGGTTTGATGAGCTGTCTTCAATCTTATTTCCTTCCGTTTCCCAACAAAACCCTGGTCTTTGACAGTGCAAGAGGGTGTTTCAACACAGCAGCCAGTTTATTTGGTCTTTGCAGTGAACGCAGTAGCTTGTGAATCCCAGAATCATTCATCTACTTTTGCTTTTTTTGCTGAGCCTCAAGGGATTTGGATTGAAATATAATGTTAAACAAAAGCAAAGAAAAGTTAACTGTCCTCGGCCAAAGTGTGGCTGCGTACTGGCCCCTGTTAACTGACTGTGGATCGGTTGATTGATGTTACAACAGTCCATGTCTTTCCTCCCTGCTGGACACCAGCTGTCGCTATTCAGATTCAAATCCTACCAACCAATGAGAATTGCTCTTTTTTCCTCAGAGGCGATGTGATTGGATGACATTGTTAGAATCACGCCTTGCATACTGCAAAGTGAAAAAAGGAGAGAAGACTTAATAGCTGCTTCTTTGTTGGCACGGTGTATCCCAATAAGTTGTAATTAGAAGGTTATTTCATAACACTTAATGTGCAACAATTTTTGCGAAGTATAATTGTTTTTTATTTAAATTAAGACCATGATAAGTGGGACCATCATCAACTGAAATGAAATATTAATTAAAAGAGTAACTTTTCCCAATAGCAACCAAAGTTGCTGGTGTTTGTCCTAAATGTATGTTATCTGACTGTTGTTGTCATCATCATCTCTCAGTGTTCTCTGTTAAAATGCAGGACAAGTCTTTTTTGAATGGATAATAGTTCATACGCGTGCACCACCTTATACCACTTTTTTCTGACTGAGTACAAATACTTAAATACTGAGTATTGTAAGAGTGGGGACAATTCTATTATTTTTTACTGTTCACTTAAACCATTTAGGTTTGACATCAAAAGATCAGTATTTCAGCTTTTATTTCCAGGTATTATCATCAAGATTGAAGTGGATAGACTTGAATTAGAAATTAGAATGAATAAAACTTAATATTTTGTGGTAAATCCTTTGCCATGCAGTGTGTTGGGAAGGAGCTACTTTTCTCTCCTCCTTGACAGTCTTGCAGTGCACGGGTCATAGCCTGCTCTAATTTTGTCGTCATTGCTTATCTTAAAGTATTTCCAAACTGTTGATATTATGACACATCCACTTATTGCCACTGACAGCTGCTCAGCTCACTTTAAGATGTATACAATATCGTGTGCAGCAGTGTCGGAGTGGTTTTATGTATCAAAGTTTGAGAACATTAGAGCAGTATCAGACCCAATTCTGGTATCGGTGCATGCAAGTGTCATTTTTTTGACATTTCACTTTCATCTTCTACTGCTTTATCGTCCACATGAGGATCGTGGGTGGGCGCTGGTGTTGACATAGGGCAAAAGATGGGGTACATCCTGGACAGGTCGCCAGGTTGGCACAGCGGTGCGCGGACCCAACGTCCCGTGGCTGTATGACCCCCGATGGCGCTGCTAGCCGCTTCTGTGACGCTGCTGTAACGCGCCCAGTGGAAATCCGAGAAAACATGCAAACTTCGTGCAGAAAGGCTCTTGTTCTGACCAGGTCCCGAACACAGGTGTTCTTGATGCAAAGGCAAGAGTGCTAACCGCTACACCAACTGTGTGGCCCTTCAAACGTTTAGTTCAGATATGTCCAAAGTCCGGCGTGTGGGCCAGTCGCAGCCCTGCGTCAGATTTTGTACGGCCGCAGCTTTGTTTTTATAATGTATTATTTACGGCCAGGGACGGACTCACGCGTCATCCCCATTAGCTCAGATGGTAAGGAGTTGTGTTTTGCACTCACTCCTATGTGACTCAGATTTGTTTATATCACTATTTAAAAATTATAATTGTGACAAGGAAAATTAAATAATTATAAAAAAGTGCATTTGTGAGTAACTTTTACTGTTAAAAAAAGGTCTGAAGTGACCATTTCCCCCCAGGAAGCTTCACATTATCAAATCAGGCCCGTCTTAAAAAAAAAAAGTTTTGTGTTGTGTTCAATTCAATGTTTTTTTTTTATTATCTCAAACTGGTTGTTTATTTATTATTAAAACAAAGTTAAAATTATGAAACATAAAACGAGCTAAACAAAAAAAAAGGCTGTAAAATGTCCTTTAACAGTAAATTCTACCTCGTTGCCGTCATTGCGCTGTATATTAGTCCCCTCTTTATTCTGCCTCTGCATCACAGATTTACAAAAGATCAGCTTCAGTAACTCTTTGGTTTCCGACCAGACGTACGTGAACGCACCAAGTGGTAGGATTTACGACACGGGAGAAGTCAAGAGACGAAGTTTATGAGGCGACATTGAACGCAGCACAGGGCTCCGTATTTTTTTCTCTCTCCCCCTGCTGTGGAGGGGAGGGAGAAGAGGGTATTTGACTCCTGTCTCCCCTCCCCCAGTCCTTCTAGAGGTGGATTTGGGAAGAAAAGAATCCAAACCTGGGACGCGGAGATAACAAGCGACACCAATAATAAAGCGACGTACATTTTGGAGATCCGCGCGCGGCGGAGTGTCGCGCACGGATCATCACTGGGTCTTTTATTTTTTTTATTTTTCTCCAGCGTGGAGTTAAAAAAACCGGAATACAGGCGCACGGGAGATAATGGAGTGTTTTATACTCGCTCCCTCCGTTAACAAGTGACTGCTCCGCCGCTGAGAAAGTGGAATATAGCGGTTTGTGCGTGTGTCGAGGATGCAACATCTACAGAGTGTGTGTGTGTTTTTTCTTTTTCTGAGGGAATAACGACTGTTCACCCACACCAGAATACGGATTTTAAAAGCTGCCCCCCCCCCCCCCCCCAGAAACCAAGTAGGGGGTAAACTCAGAAAACACTTTTCTCACGCGGCTGAAGTAAGTACTGGCAACTTTTTTCCTTCTTCTTAACTCTCGGTTTGGCTTAAGAGAGAGAGAGAGATGCTGTTATGTGGATAAAAAAGTTGAAAGAGTGTGGCGAACAAAAAAAAAAAAACATTTTCATCTTTATCCTTGGACCATTTTATCCACTGGATACTCATGCTGCTTTCTCTGCTGTGCTCTTTGAGAGGAAACTTTCTGTCTTTGTATCTCCATAAAATCACTTTTTGTTTTTCCTTTTTTTTTTTTTGCTATTTAAAAAACAAAAAACCAATATCCAGGACGACAAAATAGACAGTACAAACTCTAATTTACTCAAATTAATTTGAATTCAAACATGCTGTCAGGTTGCAATCATGCCACTGTGTACATTTAATATAAGTTATTATTATGTTTAATTATTATCTGCATGACTATTAAGAGCAAGCCTTACAGTGATGGGTAAATGTTAATGTTAAGCTATAGGTCAACATAATGAAACGTTTACTGTGAACAGGAAGAGGAAATCACTGTAAAGCTGTGCATGTTTTTTTTTTAGAGTAATACACATTATCTTTTTTTATCCAAAGCTGTTTGGTAGTTTGAATTAAACACGTTTGTTTCATGCGGTCATGCAGATTGTGCAAGTCTATTTCTTTCTGCCTTAAGGTACATTTTATCTGATCAAGTTGGGGGAGATTAAATCCGGCCCCAGGCGATGGTCCAGCTGTTTTCTTATTCTTTTGTTGTTGTTGTTGTCGTCAAGGCTAGACTACACGCAAGTGATTCCAATTTGAATTGTAACGGATCTTACTGTTATCCAAAAATGTAAGCCCTAAACCTTCCCCAGGCAACGTGCAGTCACCCCCCCCTTCTTCAACATCGTAGCCTCAACAGCAACTGCAAGCCAAAAAAAGATTACTTGTGCATTTCATTCGCTGGCGGGTTGCTGGAGAGGCAAGTTCAAACGCTGGTGTTTTTGTTTCCAATGTCAATGAAAATAACCGAAATATCCTGAAATATAAGGGAGTTCAGAGGTCAGGGTCAGCCACACTAAAGCAGCATGAAATCGAGCTGGAAGATGTTTATTGCACTGAGGCTTGGGCTTGAAGGACAGGAAATTCAGTCAGGCTACTACTTTGTGGTGCGTTGTGCCTTTTTCACATCGTTGTGATTCTACATGACACAGAATTGAAATTCAGATTTTGCCCATTTTGTAACCCGAGCTCTTCGGTCTTGGATTCCGGTATTCAATCAGCCTGCTGCGTTGCATAAATAAACTCATTTGTCTTACGGCGAGAGTCACACGCTGATTGTCAGTTGCAAGAAGGAGTCTTGTCCTTCAGAGTAATTGGACAACACGTATACCAAGATGGCTGTGCATCGAATGCGTCGTGGATTCTTAATGTGGCTTTAATTGAACAATTTATCACCCGTGATCACTGTCACATCACTGAGCGAGAAAGACAAAAGGCAATGAAAATACCACGGATAAGCTGCGAGGCGGATTCGGTAAAGAGTGACCAGTGTACCGGTGTATTTGTCACAGCAGCATGAGCTGCGACAAAGAAAAAAGTAAATGATTTTTTAAATCTTGATCAAGATACAGTGAGTGGCAAGCTTGTATGCGGTGGTAATGGACAGTGGCGGAGGAGGGGAACCAGGCACATTACATCTTTAAAAACTTATTTTATTGGACAAAACTTTTGATTTCTCCCCAGAGCTCCCTTTCCTACACTTGGAAGAAAAGATAATTGAATTGTGTCCCAGATATGATGCTTTTTTCCCCCAAGAAACATGGGTCTAGAAGAAGTGTCCTCCTCAGGGTTTTGAAATTCATTTCCTTTGCAATGATTACTTTTTGAGCTGTTTTCTTTTATTTCGCCTACCCTAAATATTAGTGTGCCCTTTCTGTATTTTGACAGGACAAACAGGGAGCAGCGTTAGAAAACAACAGGCTTGACAGACTGAACTGTAAGCAAGTCACTGTCAATGCATTTTTGCTCAAAGTATTTGGAATGGGCTAGAAGTGTAGTTTATTAGTTTAGTAATTATGCAGTTTTTGTGCTTTCAAGTTCTCCCCCAATATGGATTTTGATGATATATTTTAATACTTTATATAGAGGCAAAACGCAAAGGTCTTCATACTTTTTACAGCTTTTTTTATTTCTTTCTTTGCATTTTACAAATGCTGCCATAACATGACAAACAGCAAAACTTTGCAAGTGTTAAATCAGATCATGTTCAAAACTCACATTTACAAGTTGGCCAAAGAGAAAGGCAGATACATATACTTTTGAATGGAGATTAAAATTATAAATGTATTGGTCACAGGCATGGTTTAATGAAAGGGTAAAAAAATGTCTCATAATTAGGCAAAAACATCAATCAGTAAGCACGCGCCACATTTGTTCAAGACTTTTAGGCCTACTATTTTGCCAACACCCACCTATTTACCCCCCCGTGCCCTATTCATTTTATTCAAATCAAAATTAGGAGCTTTTTGGTGGCATCAAGTGTTTTGCAATGAGTCACATCAGACTTAATGCGACACAGTTAATGGCAGCTGCTCTGTGACTGTCGTTGCAGAGAGAATGAGAGGAATGGGCACTGTGCAGAGGCGCTGTTGCACTCACAGCTAATTGTGTTTATTCATTTTAATTTGCTCTGAGTGCTAAATCTGTCCTCTACCAGCTACATGAGGTGCAATTAGTCTGAATGAAAACAGTAGATAGGGTGGCTTGTTGAACGTACCCTCCCCTCTTTGATTTGTGACTTAGTCACCCTATGTCATTCACATTTCTCTTATTGCCACATAAGCGATGGGGAAAAGACTCTCGGAGAGTAGCATGTTAGGACACAGATGAACGTACATGTGTTTTCAAAAAACAGCAGTATTCTCAGATTGTGTAGAGTCTATTATTCTGTTGGTGTACTGGTGTACATTCATTTCAAATTGGGAAGATAGTGTGCTTTAAGGTTTTGATGATTGTCTGGGCAAATAAGCAAATGTTTCCACTTATGTATCTGTGAATATGTATAAAAAGGATCATGTGTAAGTACATTATTTTGTTTCTCTTCTCTTTCTGCTTTAGTATGGTGCATAAGATTGCATGCATACCCCGTACTACGTGGTTTATGGAAACAGGAAACCTTTAGACTTTTGTCTGTGCACGTCTCTACAAGTTGGAGCTGACCCAGAAATGCTATGTCTTTTTGTGCAGTACTTTCTACCTTCACACTTTGAATGTTTCCTTCAAAACACCTTACAAATTGTACTGGTCTTCATATCTTCACATTTTTTGTAGTCAGTTACGTCATATTTTACAAAAAAAAAAAAAAAAAAACATGCCATCACACCAGACAATGTTTGTCAGGACAGAAATAGGCATCCGTCTCAGGAAAATAACTGTCATGACAATTTAGAAACATCACCAATGTTAAATTTCTAGAGCCTGGTGTGTCATTTTCATTCCATGGACCCACTATTTCACCCTGGCCCTAAGAGGAGAAACATGTGACTTATGTCTGCCTGAAGAATTATTGAGCACTCATTCAGAAACCCCTGCTGGTCACTCTGGGTCTAAAATTGGTAGCTCTGTCCAAGACGGACCTCATTGGAGGTGAGAAATGGTCATGACACTCCAGGCAGTAACTAGAATCATATTTACACACCATACTCTCCTGAGCTGAAATGTTTCTAGAAGAAGTAATGGATGACCGGGATGCAGGGATGACACCGAATTAGGGTTAGGGTGTATGATATTGACTAGAATCATATCTTGATGTTTTTTGAAAATGTTTTGTATTCTTTAAGTCTCATGCTGTAGCCAGCCATCAGATTGCCCTCATTCCTAGACCTGGATATTGTGTTTTGCCTGTTGCAATTATAGAATTATTCTACTTTTCGACAGCTTTTTGATAGCACCATCCTCAGTATTTGTGGTGCATTTACACCTGCATTGCATGTCAAGTTTTGTTTGCCTCTGTAATACCTAGATGTGCCAAGTACAAAGGGGTCCTCCTCAGAGATTCTGTACTCTTATTAATGAGTATAAAAGTGACACATAAACACACTAATCCTTATATGCCACACTGTCTGATAAAGCCTTTGGGAATTGTGCATTGACTCGCTGTCACGTACCCAGCCTCCTGCCCAATCCTTTGGTACTCCAGGTTGTACAAAGTGATTCGCTTCAGCTCCTTCTGATGAAGTGACAGTAAGCTGCTTTCGATGATGTGTCGGAGCAGACTTTCTGTTGATACCTGCCACTCCCTCATTCACTCTAGTCTGCCTCCATTTAAGATGTAACACACATGAAGTGACATAGTACATAGCTTCTTAAAGCCTGAGAGGAAACCATACCAAACACAGAACATCGAGGCAATCATGCTTCCACTCTCCTGTCCCTCTGGCCTTGATTCCATCCTCTTTATGGTTATTGAGTTAATGTGAACTGGTGTCTGATGGTGAGAAGTAATTAACACCCAGACTTGCACAGGCATCAGATGGGCGTGTCTGGTCCTGTCTTTCTGTCTGGACTCTCTTGATGTTTGTTGTTGATGAGTTGTTCCTATGTTAAGTGTGATTACCAGCTGGCCTCCTCCAGATTGATGCACGGGGGCTCCCTCTGGGGCGTCTGCCTCCTCCTACTCTTTGCAAACCGAGTCTGGCAGGAGGGGCTGCCTTTACAGTTTGACCCCTATGAGGTTGTAGTGTGTGTGGGTTTGGGGGGTTTAACAGGTTGCAGTTAGCTCATTTGAACACTGCTCATGCAGACCATTAGATAGCACACACCAGCTCATTGAGCCATTGTTAAGCAGGATGGCCTAGAATGGAGTCATTTCTAAAAGCATTTCTATTTGTGCATGATGTAGTATTGCAAGGCAGTAAAACACACACTTTTCCCTTCCGACTGATCTATCCATCCGCAAGAATTTGTTTTCTATTGAGGCCAGTAGGGTAATTTTGTAGTGCAAACTTTTGCTTTTCCTCGCAATAGATCTTGTGTTCCCTCCCTAGTCCTCCTGTACCTTTTCTCCAACCATAAGGCCCAGACTATGTATTGTGAGCGAACTGGGCTCCGTATCGTAGATGTTTATTTGTAGCCCCGTTTATTGGAGCCGCAGAGCTCAGCTCACGGTAGGAGATTGAGGCCAGGCACGGGGCAGTGGAGCTCCGTGTTGGTCTCTGCAATGCATGGATGGGCAAGTCCATCTGACGTACTGGGAGAGCCAGGGAGCTCCAGGGGGGCACCATGGATGGAAGGAACACAAAAGTATTGCAAGAGAATCCAAAAGTATGTTCTAAAAATGTTCCCACCCTGACCCTCGGGGGGCTCTATAGTTTAAATTTAGATTTTTTAGTAGTATGGTTGTTGAGGTACTGAGACAAAGTAAACTCTGGCTACAGTGATTTCTGACAACCATCTTGAGACATGGAAACACCGATTCCATGTGGATAAAAAAACACAACTTAAGTGAATTCTCCTGAGCCGGTTGCCCCCTTAAGAGAAGGGGCTCCCTTAGTAAACGCTATGTTGATGTACAACATCCTAGGTGTGTGCGTGCGATATTTTCATGCATTAGAAGCGCAGTGTCTGACCTTAAAATAATTCTGGCTATTTGAACGGCCACGGACATTAATGTAATTACAAGGTCAGACTAATTCACATCACATATGAGGTTTTCCGCCAGATTGCTGCTTCGGTGTGAGATGGTCCTTTAGAGAGGTGAGTGATTTTGTGTGTATATGTGTGGGCTGAAAGATGTTAGGTGCTTATTGTTCACTTGTTCACACACAGAGAGCCCAGGGCAAGATGACTTTGTCCATTCAGATCACCACACACGCACACACACACACACACAACTGCTTTAGCTCCCCGTCCTTTTGTTCCTACCCTCTCCACATGCACACCCTCACCCCAACTCCAGGGACATCTGGTGTGATTTTGGGGGGGGTTGATGGCGGAAAAGAGTATTCAGAAGTACATTCAACTGGCCTAAGGGGTGGAAGGTGCGAGATGGGGGTTGCAAAGAAACATGTGTATGCAGGATAGTGGGGGTTGTCATATAAAGAAAGGGAAGTGGGGTAGCTGTAGAGGAGTAGGCCAATAATTGATGGATAGAAGTAATTGTGTGTAATGCAAGCAAGGAAACTTGGGCCTCTGGGTAGGAGAGATATAGAGAGGGGCAAAGAAAGGGGGCCACTGAATAGGAGTAGAGAAAGGAGGGGGGAATGACAGGAAATGGAATATGAAAACGGGGAGTGAGTAAGGAATAGGAGGTTGGGGGAGAAAGAGAGAAATTACAAGACATTGAGAAGGGTACGGGAAGGATAGGTGACTAAAGAGAGCAGGAGATAAGGGAGGGGGCCTGCTGTTGTGTTGCATCACTCAGCGCGAGCTGGGGTTAAGGAGGAGTAACTACCTGCCTGTCAGGCTGATTGTTCATCCCTATGCATCAGGGGGATACATGTCCTGGTTTATGAGAGATGGTGCAGATTCACAATGTGGGTCACTTACCCACAGAAAATGGCAGCCTTTGTTTATTTATGAAAATAAGTAACATTGTTTTATTGCTCTCTGGTGATATTTGCATTGTATGCAGATGATCCCATCATTTTCAAGCATACCAAGTTTACCTATTCAGTCTCAAGTCTGGCTCAAGTAAAATATGACTTTATTTTTCTATTAATAACCATACATCTCAACTGAAAAGCCTAACTATATAAGGTCTCCTTCGTAATTACAACGCTGGCTGTCTGAGTGCCTTTTCAAACAGCATACTGTCTCATCTTTTAGTGCAATGGAAACAAAGCCTATGCTCCAGTGTGGAAATTACAGGGTACCAGTGGTGCGTAAAACATAACGCAGACAGAGAAAAGGCACCAGGGGCAAAATGCATTCAATTTCTTCTCAGTACTTCACTGCGCATCACAAGTTTGTCTTCTGGACAGCAATGAAGGGTTTGTCAAGCACTTCATTGTGGAGAGAGTAGAATATCCTCTGGAAGATAGAAAGTGACATTTTTATGTAAATGGAGACAGCTGAGGAGAAACACAATGGGCAACCTTGCATTTCCTTTTCTTTTCCTTTTTGGAACTTGATGACCCAAGTTAACACACACACACACACACACACACACACACACACACACACACACACACACACACACACACACACACCACTAAGGTGAATACAAATAGTCACATATCTATTCCAATAAGTCTTCAGCACCTGCAGTGAATTGATCCCTAATGAACTCTCAGGTCTCACCGTCAGAGAAGGTAATCCTGATTAAAAAGTGATGTCAGGGGGAAGAATGACAACAAAGCAGCCCCAGCTGGGTAGATTGCCACCTACCACCACAAAAGTGTGCCTGTATGTGTGTGAGTGTAGTCCAGGAAATAATAAGGATTTTTGGAGGTTTTTCCATCTGGGTTTTGTAATCAGAGAGATTATATTGGACACAAAATGTGTTGATATGCTGATTTGATGTATTTAAGGAATAGCATATCAACAGTCCCATTTTATAGGGGTTAGTATTACATGGTTGAATCTGTTTTCTATTATTCCTGATTGTCTGTGATGTCCCAGTTGGTGTGATACATGTTTGATATTCTTACGACTGTCTGACAACTTGATGGGTGGAACTCGCTGATTTGTCCTCTAGCCAATACTAATATATGGATCCAGTTAACGAACAAATGGTGTGTGTCACCTTGAAGTGATTGTCTTGTAACAATGCTTTTTCGCATGTCCCTGCTATGGCAAGTTGGTTTATCAGTAGCTGCATATCTTGTGGGATTTTTCCTGGATGTTGACCTGTGACCTGCACATTCTTAAAAGTGTTGTATAAATCCCTTCAGTATGACGTGTAAAATATAAACAGTCACCTGTTAGTTTATGTGGTGATCAAGCAGAGTGGGAGTAAAGTGGGTGGCTTTTTAAAAAAAAAAACGGAAACAAATATGACAAGAAGCATGGAGCCAGTGCTACTGCGATTATGGTTGCATCCTGATGTCACCAAGCTGTTTTAAAAGTTTTTAGAAGATATTATGAGACCATATCGAGCAGTAGTTAAAGACAGCAGGAAAAAGGCTAGTGAGAGGTCTTTACTTGAAAAACCTAAAACATTTATTAAATGCACCAAGTAATTCAGTTGTAAATCATCATATTAATCAGACTAACAAGGTGGGCAACTTGAAATGAAAAGTTATATTCTCCGTTTAATCAGAATGAGTAACCATAGAAGATGGCATGCATTTAAAATGAAAACACGAGTGTGGATATCGCCCAAAATATGAGCACAAAGCAAAAGACTTGATGCTTGGCAAAGTCCCTCTGTACCCACAGCTGTGATTCAGGCTCTAATCCATGGAGACAGGGGGTGGGGGTCTCAGCAGACAGCCCCCACCCCATGTTAGCCCATATGACATTTATTATACAGTCCCAAGTAGTTTCAACAGGCTGGAGGTAGGGCTACAAACACAGGGACAGAAGGGAAGACAAAAGCCAATATGTTAGATGGGTGGGGTACTTCACCATTATTGCCCTTGGGTTACTGTAGTGGAAAAAAACAGAAACATACAATCATATGAGAATGGGAAGGAGAGTTGGAAGGAGCAAGAGAGAGGAAGATAGATGGCAGGAGGGAAATTGAGACTCTAACTCAAAAAACAAAACAGAAGGTAGATGGAGAGCAGAGGGTTTTCGATTTTCATGGAGATAAAGGAGCACTAATGAATTTGAACCATTGCCCTCTATGGACATACCATAAGGGCAAAAATAGGAAGCAGCAGATTGGGGTTTAGTGGGTTTTTAAACTACAGCCAAACTGTCTTTGAGATGCACAGGGGTGCTCCCAATTCTTCCATCACTAAGCTGGCCGTGGCATTGCTTGCCAACTGCCACGAGTGAGGCCTGTGCCAGGCCTATGCTTCCTCTGGCTTCAAGAGGACTGATGCCAGACTGGATGTGCCTAACTGGCCAGGCTAGATCCACTCTTCCAGCCAACAAGCTTATTTATCTGCTCATCTAACCCATTTAGTTACTTCATTTGCACAGCTCTGGGTGTGCTAACATGCCAGTAAGTGTTGTACAGTGTTGTAGTAAAGATTAGTCTGCTGTGTGTAAGACAATAATGTGGCTAAAATAAATGTTTGTTTTTTTTGTTATTAAATTTTGTGTGTGCTACAGCACATACATGACTCATTTTGCTTTATGCAGACATTGGGCAACCATAAAGCCAACTGTGAGCTGTGTTTTACTCAAGATTCTTGCTGTGATGATGCACTTACATACTCTATTCATCATTTAAATGTGTTGTTTTACCACACAGAAAGACCAAATATGACCCGTGGCATCTACCACCATGTGGAGGTAATAATCTGCACTGCAGGCAGTGAGCCTAGTCAGTCAGTAGTGAAGTGGGCCCTTCCATTGTAAATTAAAGAAGGCTGTTGTTTTTATTTTATCCTTTGAGCAGTATTTTTTATCCCAAGTAGCTTGGTTGAAACATATTGTGGCCTATACCAGTCGCTTGCAATACAGGCTTTCAAACTTGGTTAAGGTGGTTGGGAAAACACTTTTGATTGCAAGGTCATCCTTTTATTAGGATGATTGTTGACTCACTTACAAAGTAGTAGAAGGAAAGATGTAAATGTGAGATCATTGAATCAAGCAAACAAGAGATGCACAAATCAGTTAAACAATGCAACATGTATTTTATGTAGCCTTCAAAATAGTACTTATTATAATGGTAGAGTGAAGAAGTGGGTGAGAGCTGAGGAGAGAATTGGGAATGTGTTTTTACTGTATGCAGCATGCACTGAATAACATATTTGGATACATTTCATGTCTAACACTTATTAAATTGCTTCTTGCATGCTGTCAGCCAACCCTTAGCCTCTCAGACAGAATGAAGTTGAACATAGTATGTTTATAAAAAGAAGCCAAGAGGAACCTTGAGGAACCACGGGCCTTTCTTTGATGTCCGCTATTTTCCTTCACTTCAAGTGCACTCACTCACTTCAAAGCAAGAATTTCACACAAAATGTATTGATCCCCCTTCCTCTTCTCTGTGTTTACAGCACAAAAAACGGGTGTGGGAAACATTGTCAGAATGTAAGTATTGTGTACCCTAAGAAGACTCGATCTATGGATATACAGTATGCGTGTTTGTGCCTCTGACAGCTTGCAGGGGCCCCCACAGAGTTGTGTGTGTGATCTTTTGAATATCCACATTAAGAAGCCTGCAGATGATCCACGGTGGTGGTCTGAGGCTGTGCTTTTGTTAACGAGATGGAATCCAGAGAGCGCAAGGCCTTTGTGGAGTCATAGCTAGATACATATGACCCCTGTGGTTTGTGGTTAAAGAGTGGGATTTGAACGTGGTTAGTGAGTAAGACACATCACTGGTAAAAGTCATCAAGTCTTGCTAAAAAAAAAGTTACCAAAGCCACCATATCTGTTTCAAATAACCCACATTCCAATCCGTGAAAGCTAAAAATGCAACAATTACAGGTCCCATGTGCTAATGACTGTGATGCCAATGAGATTAAAGGCATGCATGGTGAAAAATGGCTGGCATACCATGGAAAATTAGCTTTTGCTTCTATGCATTGTGTTCAATCATGTTTATACAGAGGGCTTTTCCGAGCACCGTAAAACATTTTTTTGTAAATCAAACTTATTGTTGCTGTAGTTGAAGCCAGCACTGGCTTGTAAACACATGATGTCCTCTTAACTCAACTCCAGCAAGCAGAATTGCCAGTGCGAGTGTAAATACTCATGCATACTTTGTTGTCTGCATTAGCTTGTGGTGTTTGTGTGGTTCCTACTCGTGCCCAACATAAATAAATACAAATGGAGATTTGTGTCTCATTCATTTGAAGTGGTCAGGGAATAAATAACTAGTTTGGGGTCGAGCTGCACATCAACTCATTACATGTGATTCCACATCTGTGCATCTCTACCCTACACCTGGCCACACACAGCCCTACTTCAAGTCTTAATTCTGAAGGTGACTTTGCCTCAAGTCTTCCTGGCTTCAATTTATCTGCCGGCCAAACAACACTGTAATTGACTTGGAATAGCAAACAGGGCATATGTTGCCCTTCAACAACAGTGCAATTTAAAATCACATTTTCTTCATATTGGACACTGTAGGGTGTAGCTGATGTTCATAAGATCTTTTCAAGAGTCCAAATCCGTGCATTAAATGTGCTCCAAAGCATCTCCCGCACAAATCCAATTTGCACTTTGCCTTAAATAACAGCCAAGTATGAGAAGCCAGAGTCCATGATCTCACTTGATCTTATATGGTACAGGTTGTTAGATGAGGTGATTGCATGCACTTGATATATTTGCATGGGTGGGGACGTAGTATGTTTACATGAAATTACAAAACAACAAATAAGTGGTGTTAATACACCCAAATAATGGCCGAGGTGCTCTGGGCATGTGCCTCAGTTCCCTTGAAAATTAAAATAAACAGTAAAGCACTAAACGGTATATATTAAATAAAATTCAGGCCAGTACATTTTCTGAAAGAGGAGCGAGAGCATTGAAAGGAAATAGCTGGATAACCCGAAATAAGCGTTACCCCTTTCATTTTTCCGTGTACCTGTCCCTTCCTATCACTCATGAATGAGAGATGGAATCATGTCAGTGAAAAGGTTTACAGCTGCAATCTTCCCTGATACCTTATTCAATGGCTAAGAGTCTCCCCCTCATTGCTAGCCGCATGTATTAAATCCACCCATACCTAGCCCTGCACCCCCCATCGTGCTTACCATGCTTCAATTGCAGTTGCTGCCTTTGGGTGACCTCTGCAGTGGGCCACTCTGGCACAGATGGAAATAGCATCAGCTGATAAAGGCGACAGGTGATCCGCAGTGCTATATACAGCTGAGGCAAGACTTGATTTCTTTCTGCCTGCTTTTGAGGTTGCTTAAAGTCTATTCAGACCTGTTTGATTCTGTCTGGATTCGTCTCCCCTGTTTTCATCGTCTTGCAGTGCACATCTCATCACCTGGAAAGAAATCAGATGAGGCTGCTGGATGTTAACTTTGGTTCTTGCATTCATGCCAGGAAATGTCAACCTTGTTTTCGTTTGACATGTTGTGCTGCCACCCAGTCTTGTACCCTCTCATATTGGCCTTTAATGGTTACTGGCAAGTTATGGTCTCTGTCGTTCAAATATCCTCACTGCTCATATCATTTCTATTATTGACAAACCATGAAAGGACACTGCCAATGACTGTCACTGGATACAATCATCTTGTCTTTCACACATCAGCTCAGATTTCATGGCAGGCCACAGTTTTGACGATCAAGGACTTTATATTGTCGATCAAATTTGTCCGTCATTGACTCTGGTTAATTAGATTAGCACTATGACATTGTAGTTCATGTCTTGAGGAATGAGATGGGACCCCTTTGAAGATGCTGAGTGCAAACAGCTGCTGGTGTTGAGGTCAGTGTCACGAATGTTGTGCTATGGTGTCGAGGGATTATTTGAGTTAAAGTTTTACTACCACCCCTTTCAACTTACCGCATCTCAGAAGGCTTGTGGTGCTCCACAGCTATGTAGCATGCCATCCAAGAGGCATCAACCTCTCTGTTACTACGACCCATCTTGGTTTTGATACCTCAGCTGTTGTGTTGAGGCATGACCCACTGTTGCATGGTCTTCAGATGTAGGTCTTGAAACACAGATTTTGGTGGTGAAGGCTAGTTTGAGTCAAGTCTTTATAATTGCCATGATCAGACTGAACCAAGATGAAGGATGTTCCTTTTTTATTTAGGAATATGTGTGTCTACAACTTAAGAAGTTCCAAATGCAGTCATTTTAAACCACTGCAAACCACATATATTGCTTCACACCTGCATACAGTCAGATAACTATTGCTTCGGACTGCAGCATTGTGAAAGACTTCTGTCTCCAATTATTTTATATAGTGAAGGAGAATTGCATGTATGGGCTGTCTTTAAAGCGCTGTATGACTTTATATTTGTCCATTTCTATGTTTTGCCTCTTGGTAGTTGCTGGTTAGACACAGATTTGCAGATACTCTTACTTAATGAACATTTTTTTTTTTTTAGCATTCACAAGGCGACGCCAAAGAACAGTTGCATCTTAGATCAAGGTAACTAAAACCAGAAGAGCATTTTGGGCATACCCAGTGTGCATCAAACTAAAGCCAAGCTAAAGCTAGCTAAGCTAAAGCAGCTTGTGGATGATTCTCTTGCTCAAAGGCATATGTGCGGCATTGGTAGGGCAGTGTGTCATGTCTATTGGCTCCCTGCCAGGAAGTCGACCAGAAAATGGGCAACCGGCAACTATCATTTAAAAATAACATATCAAGTTTGTTTGAGGCAAAACAGCAGGAAATTGGCCATATGAAACAAGGCAGGCACTGTTGGTGACAAATAAAGTTTTATTTTTGGAATAACAGCTTTAAGTGTCAGAGAGAGAAAAACAGCTTTAATGTAAATGCTTTTGTTGCCCATAATGTCATCTTTTGTTGTTATAAAAATGCCAGAAATTGTGAGGCAGGGTGGACAATGCTGGATAAATTTGTTTTGGGGTTTTATACCCTGGAGTTATAATGGTTTCATTTGGCTCTACCCCATAGTTGTAAAATTTCCATGGCCTGCTGCAGCGTAAACAAAACACATTTAGCATAATTGCACCTTTGGTGTAGGCCTCTCTTCAAGGGAAGGTTTTGATTTTCTCTCTCCTTCTGTCTCTCTCCAGTTATGCTCTTTGTTTTTCTTCTCCACAGCTTTATTTTCCCTTTTGCATTCCTTGGCTGGAGCACTCGCTCACGTACTCTCTCTCTTTTCTCTCTCCAGTGGCCCTCCTTGGCTACTTGCTCTTTCTTTCATGGATGTCATTCAAGTAGAAAAATAGTAACAAGAATGCACTTCGATTACGCAAGACAAAAATATTGCTCGCCTTAATGACACCAAACGTTCAGCTGCCAACCAGCTGAACTTTCTGTTCCATGTTGAAGTTTCAGTTGCTAAATTCAGCACTTTTGTCAGCCCAAGAAGCCCAGGGGGAGTTTGTGCTAAGAAAAATGCTTGTTAGTTTGATTTGCATTTTTGATTGCTTCAAGTGTTCAGGGTCTACTCTGCAGGAGGAACCCTGTTGATGACTCCTCTGAAAGCCAACGCACTGCTCATGACGCACACAGTGATTCATGTAGACGGATGCATAGCTCTACTCTACATACCTGTGTACATTGTTTGTTCGTGAATCAGTGATTTATCTTCAAAGAAGTTGAATTGAGAGTAACAGATGTGTAGAGTGGAAACTCTGCAGTTAAGAAAAAAAAGTCAGGAATTTCTAAATCACTTTGACATTGCAGCAATCTTTGATCAATCAATGAAACAGAAAATTAGTGTGATTTGTTTCCACATGCAGTTTTAACTTCAACTTTTGCAGAGTATGAAATACAATTATTCCAACCCATTTTGTGGAATTGAGGGAGACATTCCTGATTTCCATAGTGCAGCTATCAGTCCCTTACCTCTTGGCCATAAGTGGACTTTGAGTGCTGCCACTGGAGGCTGAATATTGGTGGTAGTCTTTTTGTGTAAATTGTCAGCTTCTCATGAATTATTTATTCACAGAGGGGAGCGACAGAGGTGAAGGCAAAGAGAGGTGATGCCGTTGGTAGTGAAATAGCTGCGTGAAGTTTTCTGATCTTTCATGGTGCCTTTGTGTCAATTTTCTTCTTCCCCTCTCTCCGTTCCACTGTGAATTTTATGTTGACTTCAAAGTGTCTCGATATGCAAACATGCCAAAAAAGTTTGCAAATTATGTCAAACAACACATAATAGAGGCCCTTTTTTTACTCCCTCTTTTTCAGCGTTCTCTCAACTGAGCTGACGAGTTGACATTAAAGTAAAGACAAGTAGGAGAAATCGCAGTAAGAGCCATAATTGTATTCAGCACATGATGATTCTTCGACAAATGTTTGAATACACGACCAGATCTGGAACAATACCAGCAGAGATTTGGTGTGTGTGTTAATGCTGCCCCTTTTGCTTCTTGTCTGACTGCTCGTCATAACCTCTGGATTAACCTCTAAACATTTTAAGTGAGAGGCCGTTTCCATCTCCCCAGACATACTGAGGCAGACACACACATGCATATGGCCAATTATCACCAACCTATTATAACAATAACGGTGTCTGTTACCACTTTTTAATACAGGGTGGAGGTCTGCTGGATGTGTTCAATCCCCATTTGCCATGTTTTTTTTTTATCTGCCAGCTATCACTGGTTATTTATTGGCATCACCATAAAACACGTACATCACATCACAAATTAGCATTACATAGTTTTAATTTAAATTGTCATAAGTGTCATACCTTTTCATAATGACTGCACAGGCATGAGCGCCTCTGTTTAGTTAGACACACTCACACATTTGAATGTCGGCTCACGTGTAATGTCATGTTACCAAGTGTATTAACATCCATAAGGTATGCTTCCAAGAACATGCATGGATAGACACTACATAAACATGGCCTAATGAGTAGCTGCGCATACGCAAAGTATCCTGCCTCCTACTGTACCTTTCTATAAATACATTAATTTGCACACAGGACATGTATCTATATGTGTGTGTGTGTGTGTGTGTGTGGAAGAGAGAGAGAGAGAGAGAGGCAGTCAGGAAGCCATCGCGGGCCCCTCAAGTCTGGTGGAATGCAGAATGAGGGGGGATGGGCGAACAAAGTTTGGTCTGACAAAGAGGGAGAGTGAGAGAGACTTGGAGAGGCGTGGGGTGTGGTTCTCAGAATTTCAGGACACACACACATGTGGGTACCTGCACACATACACACACACACGCATGTGCTCTTCACTCTACTTTTTTTTTTTTTTTAGGTATGAATAGGCTCTCACAGATGTTCACTGTTTATTTGGCCCTCATCAGCTCCCATTCAACCCTTGCTCTGAGCAGCTGTCTCTCTTTTCTGTCTCTCTCTTCTCTCTCTCACATACACAGACACACACAGAACTTGCTATTTTTAGTCACAGCGCTGGGTGAGGAGGAAGTTAAGAGTGCAGCAACAGGCAGAATATAATCTTTCCTTGGTAGATAAACCCCCCCCAAAAAAACCTCATTTACAGCTTTCTCTGTTAGTCTAACACCTTTCCTCCCCCCCTCTCCCTTCATCCTGCCTCACTGAATATAATATATATTCTGTAAGCTGATAGGGGAAGGAGTTCCAAAATGACACGCAAAGCCCTTCCTCACCTGCATTATATAGAGAAGGCGCTCAAATCAGCATTCCTTTACAGCACACGCTCTTTGAAAATGTCTCGCAGTGGGTCTTTACTGCCGTTATGTTACTCATTGTTCATTGATGGAGGAGTTTTACCTTCAGTTCAGCCAAGTTTACAGTTGGCATTAGAGCACATCATAATACATGTACTGCATATATATGGCAGTGCCCTTTGTTAGGATGTAGTATGGTTTATTTTGGTGCCCTGATTTAAAAAAAAAAAAGAAAGAAAAAAAATGGATGGATCATTTAGACTTAAAGGTACAATATGTAGTATTTATGGGTTTATATGACACAAAATCCACTTTTTTATACATATTATGTGCTCCTGCATTGTCTAGTCGCTGTATAATAGTTTTTGTTTCATTTTCGTAGTGTTTCAAAAAGTCATGTTAAATAACATGACCGCGGACCGCGGTTGCATAGCCACTGTTAGCAGCGAGACGCCATGTTTCTCCCGGAGCCTGTAAGGACTATATCTGAATTAAAGGGATTAAACATTTGAAAAATTCAAACCCACTTCAGCTTGCTGGGGTGACAGCCTTCGTATAATGAGCTGTAGTGTAAGTAAGAAAATGAGTCACATTGGGACAAATATGCATTGCGTGAACAAAAATGATTGCAGACCTAGAAGCACAAGGTAGAATGTAAAGTATTTATGCGTTTGAATGGAAACGCTAGATCTCCATTTGTTTCGTTGGATGTCCAGAGCTCATCTCATCTGTACTGAAACATAAATGTGTGTTTTTCCTTCGTTTGAATTTCAAAGAAGCTCAGATGCATTTTTGAGTGGCGATTGTGGGTATGTGTGCATGTGCGCGCGCGTGAGGGGCATAATTGATTTTTGTCTGCACAAAAGCAGACACTCATGAGCTGTGAGCTCCACACACAGACGCACACGCACACCCATCAGCCAAAATGTGCCAGTGCATATGCACAATCACACACACTCACCTAGACTACTCACACACTCTCTTGTACTCAGGAGGAAGGTTAATTGAAGGTTAGAACTTGGGAGTCGAAGATGAGAGGCTTTCAGTGGTGGTTTTGTGTGTGTGTGTGTGCGTGCACAAGTGTGTGTTTCATCTATGGTTGCCCTGACCTCCCCACTCCCTATTTCTTGTTTTTTTTTCTCTCTCTCTGTCCTCATCCAAAGCCCAGTCAAAATGTGCAGCCATGCAGATACCTACAATCTCATTAATTCAACCCATCGGCCATACTGCAGTGCCAGCTCTCTCCTTCTCTCCCCCCCATATGCAAACGCTTCCTCTAAAAGGTTAATATAATCTGCTGCTGCTGATAGTTAACTATCTGTGGATACACTCTCGAAAAATATGTGTCAACACCTCTCTTTGCCCATCTGCCCATGAATCTATTAATCTATTTACAATTCTGAAATGATGTATTATGCATTCTATATAATGCTCCTGCTTGGTATTTAAAACATAGATGACGACGTTATTTAAAACTGTGGCATTTCACCGACAAAGTGCTCCAAGTGATATAATGATTACAAATTAAAAAGATCCCTTGAAAATAAACAAAAGGTGATGAATAATAGCATAAAATAATGCGTTAATAAATAAAATAATAAATAAACCAAACTAGTGTGTTTTTTTCATTTCCCAGAAGCTGGAAACCTGCAAACCTAACTCAACACAAACTGATAGAAAAACTGATTCTTTAGATGGGCAACCTGGGTTCAAAATTGTTTAACCTTCAAACCAGAGAAAAATATTGTCTCTCCTCATCCCTGTCAGATGGACAATGAGCAAAATATTGAATCCTTAAACCCATAGTAGTGCTGCACTGCATCTGACCTTAACCTCAGGTTAAGGTAACATACCGAGCTGTAGAGCAGAAAGTGAATATCTCCATTCAAATCAAGATAACCATTACAGCATTAAGTCTTCTGTACACTATATGCATGGATGGCCGTGCTGGCAGGTATAGAACAACATTCGGCTCTGGCTTAAGCATTGAGTTAACTGTTCAGGTGTCAATAAAGAGACTGTGGATACACTGTGTGACAAACCGTTTGCAGCGATTATTGAATGATCAGTTTGTGTCATTGAAAATGTGTGAATGTGTGTGTGTGTGTGTGTGTATGCTTAACACCTAAGTAAATTCATGGGTGTTTGTCTTTGTGTGCATCCATATCGTATAAGTGTGTGCATATCAAGATACACTTGCGCATAGTAGCAATTTGTATCTGTGCGCGCTCGTCTTTGTGTGCAACTATGTGCATGTGTGTGTCCTATTATCTCCCTCTTCGAGCCTTTCTCCCAAACACACTCGTTAAAATGTCACCCTCACCAGGGTCATCTATTTTATCTGTGGAATGCAGTAGGATAGGAGGTAGCAATGTGGCAGCCATATTGAGTTTTGCAAGGCATAATGTGGCCTTGTGTGTATTTTTGTTCTACTACTACAACCTATGGCCGCAACAATTTCCTCATTTTGTCCTCTTAAGTTTGAAAAAAATAATAATTTTGCACCAAGCAACTAATAGTTTAATTGGAAAAATGATGAAAATGTTAGTTGCAGCCTTGAGTCGCATTATGTAGGGCTGAAAATGATGATTTCACAAAGAAATATGATCTTCCTTTGAGGAAAATCATGATTTAAAGATTATTTCAACCCATAATATTAAGAATATTTTCCACTCCTTCATGTATGGCATTTGTCTTATATATATAAATATATACAAAGAAGACCCCATTGTAACTGAAGGAGTTATCAGTTGCTCCCTTAATGTTTCCATAAACCCACATATGACATAATGTTGTAATGTCACAGTATAACAGTAAAGCAGAAATGTAATGCTGCTGTCACACTGCAGGCATTGCGTCATGTCATTGATGTCATTGTCATTGCAAGATAATATTTGTGTGCATTGACATCTATGGCAAGCGTGGCGATAGACCGACTTCTTCGTTTATTTAATGTCAAGCTTACGGTCTCTGTAGATAAAACTTCAAGTGCCGTAGAGCATGAGGTGTGAACACATAGATGATGAGTTTTTTTCCTCCACTGTGAAACAAGTGGCCACTGGACACGGGCATAATGTGTCCCTGATGTGACATGAGTCAGAGAATCACACCGATTGGTATTCATGCCATTGTATGAGACAAAGTTGTTTGTAATTCTTCAACTCTAGCAAAAATGTGACACACCGTCCATGCCGCCAAGGCGAAATGTGCATCTACTTGCGTCAGTGCATTGATATTGCATGTCAAAATTTGTCCCGTGTAGGGTGTTACTGTAGCATAAAGCCCAATTTATACTCGTACTGCGTAAAGTGCTCTACGTAGGTTACGCAGAGCCCTCTCTCCGACTGCATGAAAATATTTTTTAAGTGTCCATAACTCCGTCAAGGGAAAACAGACACGGCAAGGGCTGCGATTGGTCCTCAGGACAGGCCGAGCTAACGCTGCTCTATGCCAGCCACTGTGCGCACCAAGCGTCCACAGAGGCGGAGCTGATCATCGCCGACAACGTTGCTGCCAAACTATAAATACGTCAGATCTCAACACACACAGCACATGTTTAGACTCTAAATGGCCAATTTCTCGTCTCAAATTATCTTAAAACTGCGTCCCGTGACACAGAAAAGTGAGAAACGGCCACTGTTTCAATGTTATTCAGCTGCAACGACAACAACAACAGTCTTTCTTTCTCGGACGCCATTGGTCACTGTAGCCAAAAGCACAACAACCTTGCGTAGCGACCCCTACTGATCGGGGGGGGAAATTGCAGTGCGTATCCGTCACCACGACAGAGAAGTATGAAGGCTCGAGGGGTCTCCGTGGTTTCGCAGTCGGAGAAGTATAATGTGGCCTTTAGGATTCCCTGCGGTGTACCGAGATGTAAACGACAAACTCGGTATGAAGCTGAGACAAATTCATTATCGAATGCTACTAAAACGCTTATGGAACACTGTCGTGTGAAAACCGTGGGAGATGAGACCTGCAGCTGCTGCAAACTTAACTTAACGCAGCAGATGATTATTGTTAGCTGGGAACTACACACATCAGAGATGTTGTCAGCTGCTAACCTTCTTTTTTCCCCCCTCTGCCTCACTGTCTTTTTCCCCACTCCCCCCTGTTTCCATCAAACCCCTCCATTTCCTCAGTAAACAGACAAATGAATAATTTAATCACGATCGATTCGTTTGTTTCGAGCTCAAATGTCAGGGTGTCATTTGATCGCTCCAATTCAACCTCCCCTCCCTCTTTACTGCCTTCTCATTACTTGGTGGTGCCAAACAACAGGCTTTCCTCCTTTCAGTGATGATAAGAGGAAGCATGCCTCCTCATTTCCAAACTGTGTTCTAGAGGAAGCTCTGTTTGATTTTAACACTGATCTGTCAGTTTCATGACTGTTTGCTGTCTCCGTTTGTCTTTGTTGTTGTGTTGTGTGCTTTGCTCTGACTCTCTCTCTCTCTCTGTGTGTGTGTGGGGGGGGGGGGTTCTGACCTGTACAGTGCTAGCATCAGTGTGTGATGACCAGTCACCATGTTGTTATTTTCTCTTCCTCTGCTCACAGAGGAGTGAAAGTCTGGCAGACGGGGGGTTGGATGGAGGGAAAGACGTAAAACAAACGAGAAAGATAAAGCAGGCAGATGAGTGATGTTAAGAGGAGATGAAGGGGAGCAAGGGCTAGAAAGCAGCAGGGGAACTTTGGAAGAAGTGAAGAAAACAAGTGATTGGCAAAGGATTCCAGGGAGGGCATGCAGAGCAGGAGAGAGAAGATCGAAAGAAAGCGTTACAGGAAATGAAAAAAAAAAACCAGAGGAGTGTAAACATGACACAGAGCAGCCTGAGGTGTATGTGCAGCGTTGCTGCACCAAACAAAACATGTTTGTGGAGGAAATCAAGCACATTTGTGGCCAGGGCCTGATTAAAGTATGAATAAAATATAATTTAATCTATTCTTTCTCAATAGCTTTGTGTTCTTGCAAACTGCAGCACATATTCATCTTTTTTATATAATGAGTATAAAAAGGGAAAACCATTTCCAGCATATGTTTGTGTGATATCTATTGTGATCTCACCAATAATTACATTCTTTAACGTATTATTCCGATTATATTTGTTATCTAATCGTGGCCTTTTGTTAATGCGTGTTTGTTTTCTTGCACTTTAAGAGTTGCTATCCATATCTCGGACACTGTATGAAGACTTTATAGGTATTCAATCATTCATTCATTCATTCATTCATTCATTTATTCACTAACTATTCGCACAGTAGTACTTTTTTTACATTATTTTTGGATGTTACATTTAGGACAGCGGCCGTCACGTGTCTGTTTTGCCAAGATGAGTTTGATCATTACAAAACCGTACCGTTGACTTTCACATGCACCACGAGATTTTCACCAGGGAAGAGCCGAGACGTGGAGAGAAGAGAAAATGTCACACTCTTTTCACAAAGTCAATATTGGAGTAGGGCTGAAACCCCCCGAATCTCTGTCACTTTGAGAGACGAGCAAAACGCTGATTAATTCATTCCTTTGCAAATGTGGCTAATTATTACTCTGAGACTAAATACCACACTTACTGAGTCTGACTAAGACTGGCAGCAGTGCCAACACACTCTTCAAACATAAAACAGAAGAGAGAGAGAGAGAGAGAGAGCCGCAGGGGGAAAGTGGTGAAAACAAATGGCATTGAGTTATGAAAAGAAGATAGAAGGAAGAGTAATAAAAAGAAAGGAAAGTTCAGTCGTGCCTCCCCACCATCTCTCTCACTCTCTCTCTCTGTGTGTGTGTGTGTGTGTGTTTGGGGGCACAATAGCCCCTGTGTTATCTGCTGTTGATGGTGAGGGAAGAGGGGGCAGCTGGTTCACATTTCCATGGTGCAGTGAGATGGCAGCCAGCTGCACTACAGCTCAGAAGTAGCCTGCCCCTCTCTCTCTCTCTCTCTCCCTCTCTCTCTCTCTCTCTCTCTCTCTGACTCTCTCACTCTCTCACTTTCACGCACACACATACACATACACACATGCTGGTTTTGCATTCTTTCTGTGGACCCTCGTACACACACACACACACTGTTACTCTATTGGAAAATGCCAGATAATTCCTGCTGTAGCTCTGGGTTCATTCATGAGTCGACCTGGCTACGAGCTCCAATGCTGCAATGCCCAGTTGATTAAGGAAGCCACACGGGACCTTGTTAGTAACAAACACACACTCTCACCGTACTCTCAGTTTATGCCTGTATTTGATATCTGGGTCATGGAGATTTTACCCAATACGACGTCTTTCACTTGGTCGAAACGTGGACCGTCATGTATTTGATTGTATTAACCTTTCCTGAACTTACATGGTTCAGTGTCCCTGAAATGTCCCGTCATTTAGTTGATGAAGTAATTGGCTCTATTTTTGTCGTAGACCTGTCTTAAGTCTTAATTGGCTTTAAAATGATGAAACGAGCAGCGTCAGCCATATTTTTTTTATACAATTTGTCAAGTTGACCTCCACTAGTCTGCTTCTGTGTAATCTTTGTCGCACTGTGTCCCTTTTCCTTCCCTCGTTCTTACACGGTCACTCTGCCTTTTTGCCTCATCCATCTACAAAGGGCTCGGGTAATATACACTGCAATATCATGTTCTTCAATAGCAATAAACCAAAGGGTCAATATATATTGATATGTTTATGCACATTGCACAAACACACTTTTGTAAGTCATATCACGATTGTAAATGTTCAGATTTGTGAACTCTTTCTCTGTTTAAAACCTTTAAAGGTGTATTCAACATACACTGCAAATCAAAACTTTAATAATCTGACATTTATCATGATAATTATCCGGCTTGACTTATTTGAAAACATTTAATCACAGTAATGTAATGCAAAGGCAAAAACACTGATTTAATTTTCCAAAAAGAAATGTGTTTTGTTAAACTGTGGTCAATCGCTCAGACATGTTGGTGAGTTAATGTAGTATTTTCTTAATTAAACAAATCTTACCATGAGGTTATATTGATCATGGACTTTCTCATCTTTATTGGCCCAATCTTCTGCAGATAAATTCTTCTTTACTCAACAGGAAATAATCTGCTGGTAATGAATGTATACAAAGGTGTGCTATATATACTCACAGAATTGCCTGTTAAGCTGCTGCTGTGTGTGTATGTATATACATGTGAATGTGAATACAAGGAGACTCATTGCATAACCCAGAGATGTGGTTGTGTGTTCACATTAATGCGTGTGGTAGTAAAATCATGCTCATGCACACTTCCATAATACACACTCAAAGTCTCTAGAGAAGACAGAGGAGGTGTGGGTTGACCAGATGGAGTAGCCTACTTCTTGCTGAGCAAGCTTGACGACAGCTGAAGAGCTAGAGGTGTACCAGAGTTGCCGGCCACAAACAGACACACAAACACACTCACAATCGCATATCATAGATTTGTCACACGTGTATAGTATGGGCTTACATGCAAAGCCGCCGACATGTAAGCGTAGATGTTTGTGTGTCTGTAAACACTCACACATGAGCACTTAGACATATTAACCCTCGGTCGAACAAAAAAAAATAAGCACACACAGTCACAGATGGTCAAGGCCTATACAGGAGTGGTAATAAAGCCACGGATACAGAGTTGTTTGAGCTAAATCCAGGTGAACACGGTCATAGCAGAAGATACTTGGCCAGTGATGATATTTTCTTAGCAAAGACACACCATTAAAAAAGACTACAACTGGGAGCCTGCTAAGGCTTATCTTGCACAAGTCTGTGTTTGCCTCCTATAGCTCCCTAAGGGAGAATCAAAAAAGGAGAGTGTTGTCTGGGAAGATTTGGCCAAAAAAAAGACTATAGAACATAAAAGGTGATGCCAGTGGCCAAACAGCATGGGGAAAAAGTCCAAGTCAGAAGCCTGTCAGACGGTCCAAAACACACAATCTAGGTCCACAGCTTGACTTGACAGCGAGACCATGTGGATATGGATTACATTGCAAAACAATACTTAACTTCTTAATCCATGACTGATTCGTAATAGCAAAATTGTACTTTTATAAAACACATTTTTAGAGTTTTGGAGGAACATTTACCTTCAAAGTTATTGGTCTAGATAATGCCAAGTTTTGTTCTGGCTGGTACATCACCAAAACAGACATGTGTTTCAGTTTAATCTGAGATGGGCGGTCTGTTTGAACAGTGAACCTCCTAGTGAAGGGGCAGCAGGAATTGAGCTTGCTGCCAAAGTGCTCTTGAGCTAAGTGCTTGATGTCCGTACTGCTGCATGAAGCACTGACTAGCACTTTGTAGACTCCCCTTTCTCATGGCCTCTCTCTCTCTCTCTCTCTCTCCCCCCTGAGTATAAATTGTTCCCTGGGTCACTGGAACTGACACTGGCTCCACAGCCTTGACTGCAGCCAATATGATACATTCATCTGTCTCCATTAAGTCTATGGCTTTGTCATCAGCCTGTCAGACTTATCCCTCGATCAAACTCATCTGCCGTGGATGTGGTTTCACTTGGTGTGTGTAAGTGTGTGTGTAATTCAGCGTAAAAGGGGAACAGGGGGGTGTGGTCTCCTCCTTTTAGCATGTGTGCGCGCTACTCTGTTATTATTATATGATTTCTTATTCTCCACTCCGTGCCCTTCTCTCCCTGCAGTGTGGCACACAGCACAGCAGCACACGGCATGCATGTATGAGGCAGTAAAATGATAAAGAGAGAGGGAAAAAAAGGAAAAAATAGAGGGAAAGGGAAGGGCTCATGTGTTGTCGCAGGACTTAAAAGCTCCCTCACCCACTGTCCTACCATTAAAAATCAGCGTGGGTTTTTGCAGGCAGGAAAACAAACAATCCCAATAACACCCACCCCATTGTTACTGGTGTGCTGCTGTACCTCAGAATAAATTAGTTTTTATGCTCTTCTCCTAAGAATATTGCATTTTATATGCATGCCATACTCCGTCTGATTTAACATGCATGTATACCTTCTGTGTGTGTGTGTGTGTGTGTGAGTCAGACACAGTAGCTGGCGCTGCCCTGCTGTGAAGGAATGCACGGTGTAAAAAAGAAAAAAACAAAAAGCGATTTAAAGAGGTTTACCAGCTGTCTGACCTCCCACCTTTAACCTTAGCACACCACTTCACCTCCCTCGTTTACACCCATCTCTCTCTGCTGCTCTTCTGAAATTCATTCTCAAGTAAACAGCACACAGAGTGATGCGGTTTGGTGGGGGCTGAAGTGAAAGGGTGTTGGGGGGGGGGGGGGGGGGGAGTTTGTACATGCACTGAAGTGAATTTGATGGATAGAGGCTTTTAACACGCATGCATGGAACACACCGACTGTACATGCATGAAGCCCATGTGTATGTGTGGCCGCTGTATGCGCCACCTTCTTATGGGAGTGTGGGTTTCTCGTCTGTGTCGCAGTCACCGCCTTTCTCCTGGCTTTTACCCATGTGCACGCCTGATGTCGACAATAACCTTCTGTCTTCCACACAAACAAACTCTTTATGCCAGTGGGTGGGAGGAAAGTAAGGCAAATGATTAACAGTGGCCCAGTGTTTCAATCATTTATTGTGGGGGAATACATTAATATGGATCATGTGATTACCTCCTACTGAACACCCCCCTTCACACACACACACACACACACACATACACACTCCCTAACCACTGGCTAAAGGCTCAACAGGTCACATGAGTTGGCATACATTTTAAACTAGTGGACACTGGACATTTGAAATTCGTCTGATGGCTATCTAATAAAGAGTCAGGGGGATTTTCATGGGAAGTTCTTCTCTCCTGAGTCTCCAAAACCACAACAGCATGCATTTGTATCGCCATGTTGTGGAATAATTGTTTCATACAAGTTCAAAATAAGTTAGAAATCAAGATAGCTTGTGTAATTCTTGTTGTCCATGGTTTTTTTTTCCTGGTAAAGACTCATTTGTTTGCAGAAATAGAATGTAGATCCAAAAGTCAGGTTTCCCCCTAAACTATATAAATCTTATTGTTTGAGTTGTAGTTATGTGTTTTGGATGTTTTTACTTCTATGTCGATTGGTACTTTTATGTAAAGTCAGTGTTTTTCTGGTTTCTTCTTCTATTTTTATTGTTTTGTTTTGTCCTCGTTCCAAACCATGCTGGGTAGCAGGGTTTGGGTTCTTGGTTGAAAGTCCCGAGTCAATGTGTCAACACTTGCTGCTGTCTGTTCTTTGTGCCTTTTTTTAAACGTGGCTGTAAAAAACAGTTGTCTTTCCCAGGCTTTCAGGGTTAGTGGTAGTGCTGGCGGTACGGCTGTGATGGGTGGATTGACAGGCAGAAAGACTGAGTGTGGGTCAACCATGCCATCTGTCTTTACAATGGCCTGTGATTGACGGGGGTTCAGACACTCCCATAACCCCCCAGCCCATGCAGGTTATAACCACAGCCTGCTGCCTGTGGAGTTGCACAACACTAATTGCTGTTGAAGTATGTTTGTCGACTCTCTTGTACACTGGTCCATATAATCTTTTTTCTGTGTCAGTACTTCAGTCAAGTAAAAAAGGAAAATGAACATTTGTGCAGAGACTGACTGAATAAAAACGTTATATTTCAGTAATGTATTCCTTGGTGGCAGCAGTGGAAGTACTTCTTGTGTATTGAGTAATGTCCAGTTTGGCGTTTGCTTCAGTTATTGCTGTCTTTCTGATGGTGGGAATTCTGGTGAAGGTCTTTTTTCGTGATGACAAAAATGTCAAATTTAAGTGCTCCTTCCCAAACTGCTCAGGCAAAAAGTAAAGTTTTTGAAACGGGCTACTGAAGTGAGGTTCCCAAATACCACTTGTGCCGTGTTTCCTTCATGGTATGGTCCCGGTTTGGAATTGGCTAGGGTTGCGTTTTGACTGTACAGTACTTTTTCTTGGTAGGTAGGTTGTGGGCTGTGCCTGACGCGTAGTGTGAAGTCATACCAGTGCAATGACAATGAACGTAACACAACATATAACAACATAATGGACAACAATTAAGGAACTTTGTATTCCATGGGATTTTTTTACATTGGTTGCATGGTTGTGACGTTTTTCTGTCGCCAGATCAGCTGACATGGGTCATGGATGGACCGGACCTTACTGTGCGTAGTGCGTAGGTACCATACTGAACCGCTCCACTCAGTGGAAACATGGATTGTGTCTGCTAATGGGCTTTGGCCCAGTTTCAGAAGCTCCAGGATTAACAGTATTTTTTAATTAATTCCATGTAAACATGACCACCTTTGATCAAAAAACAGTGTCATATGAACAGCGCCAACAAGGTTTGTTTTAATGTCTGCCCCTGCTGCCAGGACAAAAGACGCCTTAGATTTGACCTTGGAAAATCAACTTGTATTGTGTAACTGAATGATGACTGCAGGCGCAGGTGGGGATACATTTTTGATAAAATGTACCTAATTTATTGGAATTGAATGTTAATGGCTGGGGGCCATGGTTATAAATGTAAAATGATATATTTTTTGTGTTTATTATCTATAGCAATGTATCCGTCATTAACTGATCATTGTTGACAGATGCTTAAGAGTATGTGTGTAACAATAAGGCCCATAAACGCTACATTGGCAGGCCCTGTATCGTCTGTGTAAATGATTGTATCCTTTGAAATTTTAACTTTTAAAGCAATGGCCACACTCAGCTGGGAACTTGGATGAAATGCCAGCAAGTTATTTTGTTGTGTAGGTATCACAGATTCTCACATAGTACGTATTCCATGTTGGAAATGGAGCTTCTCGAGCCACACAGCAAATGTTGCACGGTGCACGCTGCCAATTACACAGAGGAGTTTTGGAGATGTTTTCTAAGCACTCTGGTCTGCCAGTCTTTCCTTCCTCCGCCTCCTCTTCGATCACTTAGAATAATCTCATTCCCCACCATCCGCATCCCATTTCCAAAATGAATCCGAAGCATGATTCCCCAGCTGTCCCAGCCGCCCTTCAAAAACTTCTCCCCCCCCCCCCCCTCCCCTCCTGTGGCAATTTTTAAAGGGCGTTGAAGCTTCTGGCCAGGCGGTGTGATACTTGTCTGAGTCTGTTGGAAGAGTGCCAAAAATCTGATGTCACTGATGTCACCCAACAACCAACCCCCCCCCCCCCTTTCCTCAGTAATACACAGCAGTCTCTCTTTCTCTCTCTCTCTCTGTTCTTAACGGTACATAACCGTCTCCCATCCCAACTCTTTGGCTTAACTGTGACCTGTACTGAGTCCTATAATTAAAGGCCTCCGCCATATACAGCACCTTCCCTTACCAGACTCCTCCTCACCAAGGTGATGGCCATCACAGACAGTGCCACCTGTAACCTTTTGGCCTGTGTGATTTTCGGCAGTCCATATGACAGACAGAAAATAAAAACAAGTGTTCCTGTGTGTGTGTGCGTTGGTTTGTATTTGACACCTTGTGGAATCACAGTATGGCGAGGTTACTCTGCAGACAGATAGTGCATCAACCCTTACTGGTAAACAAAATGGCTGAGCAATAAAGTCTGTATTCAGGAGGTCAGCCTGCCGCCCAAGCCTCCCAGCTGCCAATCAGTCCGCCCCCCTGCACGACCCTGACGCTTACCGCTGTGCACTCAACCTCAACGGAGGTGGATTTCACCTAAAAGCCTCACAGCCCTGAGAGTTTTATTGGACGGACAGTGCAGACTCATAATGTTCAGAGTAAACCCATTTCCCAACGACCAAACTCAGGGCAACACCTGGACGAAAAACAAAAGCTTCAGAAGACTCAGTCGGCTCCGGGTAATTTGTTCTCCAATCTTTTGTAAACATCCCGTTCCTTTCGGAATTGGTCAGACACAACAGGCTCTGAAAACTGTGAAGCTGTGAAGGCTGCCTCAACACAGATGAAACACGGTTAATTCGGAGCTTTAGCAATATAGAAAGCAAACCCTCTAGGCTCTAGCTAATTCACAAGTTCAAATGTGACCCCTAAACTGCTGTACTTTGAAGGCAACATTAATTTCACGAGAAATGTTAGCAACTTTGAAACTCAGG
This sequence comes from Microchirus variegatus, assembly GCF_963457635.1. Taxonomy (NCBI): domain Eukaryota; kingdom Metazoa; phylum Chordata; class Actinopteri; order Pleuronectiformes; family Soleidae; genus Microchirus; species Microchirus variegatus. The sequence goes on from NC_139805.1 coordinate 11,072,646, forward strand.
TGATATTCAGCAGGGCTTTGGAGAAACAAAATCTCCTTTTAAAGCTCAAAAATGCTCATTAGATTCCAATGCGATGTTTTGGTGCTCCCTGGGTGATGGCAGATGGCTGACACAAGGTGTCTCCGAGGTGTCGAGCACCAGTTCTGTAGGTTGGGAACAAAGACTCGAGGGAAACCCACTCCAAGGAGAGGTTGTTAAGGCAAGGTGTGCTGCAGTCTTATAATGAGGTCATGACAGTGGTGTTCTCTCTACCTACTTCTCATGTGTTTAACCAAGGTAGAATTTACTGTAGCTTTGCATTTACATAAGGAAACACAGGGAAACATGTGGTTTTATCTCTGTAAAAATCCTGGTCATGGTTGGGTTTCACTTAAGAACAATGTAATTTTCAAGGTGTGCATCCTACTGTTTAAAAAAGTGATTCCATAGTTAAATACAGTATATAAATTATTCTACCCACTACTGTACCAAATGCACTGGAATGATTTGCTGTCAGATCTTTGCACGCCGTCTGTTGCATGGTAACACTGATTTAATTCTACTGTTGCATTTAATGTAAGTCAAGTACACATCCTCCAATGTTTTCCTGAGCACATTTAGCTTGAACTTTTCCACCTCCACTGATGTTTTCTCTATGGTTATTAATGACAGATGCACCCCTTTTTCAAATTCCTTTGACGGGCAATCTCCCCGGATGCAGCGGATCGCAGTATACGAAAGAAACAGGGAGGTAGATACACACTGGGCCATTTACATAATCGTCCTGCAGTTCCATGCAAATTAATGTGATTCCCTACCAAACATCTGCAATGCAAGCATAGTTTAGTATGCATGAGTTGAAGGGGGGGGGGGAGAAGAAATGAGAGAGAGCAGACAAGGAGGATAGATGGAGAAAAACTGAGATGGGAGATTTGAAGGACGAGGACTCTGATCAGGTGGATTTATTTAAAAGCGAAACACACCTTCCTCCGCTCTTCAACACACACATACACACTCTCTCTGTCGCTCTCTGTCTTTCTATGTGTAATAATTTATGTCGCTTTTAGCGTCCAGAGGACAGGGCACCCTGGGTTTTTCTTTCTTTCTTTTTTTTCTGTTTTTTTTCCAAGGTAGATCTAGCACATTTTCTGAGAAAATTAAAGTGCAATGAGGGAGAGGAAGGGAAAAAAAAGACAAGAGGGGGAGGAGAGGGGAGACGGAGAGGGTGGCGGGAAACCTTAACAGTGACACATGGAATCAATACTGTTAGGATTTTTGGCTTGGCGAATAACAGATGGTTGCCATAGACTTATTTTATAGCTAAGGTTCGCATGCGAGTGTGGGTATACTTCTACTTCTCACAGAGACACAAACACACTTTGGACTCGATATAAGGAATTTGTATGCAGTTATTTGGAAAATGCACGCGTGAAACAGCAAATGGAGCAGTATAAAATATAACAAATATGCATGGACATTGTAATGGTAAGGTATACATGCCTTTTACTTATAAATACACATATACTGTATATAAACTGTGTGTATGGGCACACACACACTAACATGGTGGAGACTTTCATTACAGTTTTCAAACACAAACACACACACCACAAATACAATGGCTGGATCTGGATCCTTTATCTTTGCTTTGTTGGTCTTCTGTTGGGTATGAATCAGTGAAAGGCTGTAAACTGATTGAGGTAAAAGCCTGTAACTCGGGGCTGACACATAAAAACTTCATTCAAGATGAGGCACTGCAGAGGGAGAGACAGCAGCTGAAGGCTGAACACGATCAGCCGACAGTAGATAGAATAGTTTTGAGAGGGCCGTGCGCGAGGTAGTATTCTCTGGAAAATTACACATTTTCCATTATTGCACAACAGAAAACAATTGGCAAAGCCTGTTTTCTTCTAAATCAAAAATCTATGGAGTTGTGATTTAATGCCAGACTTTATGTTTGCTGAGATGTTCACAGATATACACAATATTGCTTTGGAAATTGAAATGTGTCTCATCAAGTGAGGTTCACAGTTATTTAACCACACGTACCCTTTTCTGCGGAATGCTGTTTTGTGGGATTCGGTCCACTTATCAGAGCCACCTCTGCTCTGCATAATGTTTCATGTGTTACTGTTGTAAAAACACAGAAAACTACAACACAGTGACAGCAGATAAAGGTCAGTCAGATCACTGAGGATCTAGGAGTATATTCACTGTTTTAAGGCTCCCTGCTAACATTTCACACGTAAACCAAAACAACTAATTCTGTGTAACTTGTCCCAGTCATTTTTATATTCATGTTTGTAGTTTTCCACTGCTCAAACACTCACGGCAGTACAAACAAATTCCATTTTCTAATGCAGTTTGCCACAAGCTCATCAAGCTTATAAAGAGGCCATTACTCATCCCCGGAGAATCAACAACTTTCCTGCGAACAAGGTTCGTCATAATCCTAGAGCCAAAAATCCGATGTTGGTAAGACGCCCACTCTAACCAGAGAAAGAAATCAAAGAACGAACGAAAAAAACATACTTCCGTGGAAAGTCCGAACTTTTTTTAGTCTACACAAACAGAGAAAATATTCTTTTTGAACTTGTAAACAGTTCAGTCAATCATTTTTGATCACCACATTCTCCCATCCACAGTAGAAGTAGTGCTTTCAACTCTGTGTGTGAAGTGAGCTCGTCGGAAAATGGATTATTAATATGGTCCCTAAGGTAGTAAGTAGTTTTTAAAATTATTATTATTGTTTTAAGTACAACTTCAGATATTCAGTGTGTGTGTGTGTGTGTGATACGGTGGAATTAGTTTGGTTTTGTACAGTCTTGTAAAGTCCGCTGATCTTTAACTTCAATCAAATGTATGCAGGCTGCACATGTCTTTGCCCACTGTGGCATTTGTAAAGGTGTGCATCTGCACACAGTTTGTAATCTATTGGTCTTGTTCTCATTTTATGCTTATGACGGAAATTCCCATCTCCCTTCCCTTTGCTTCCTCTCTCTCTCTCTCTCTCTTAGTAATCTTAGTGCATTAGTATCAATATTGCATGGGGGAAATGAGTTGCATTTCAAGCCTGACCATGTCGGAGTCTGAGTCCCTGATAGCCTGTGGCTGCCACCACTCAGTGGCTGTAAGAACCTGAAGACTGGCGACTGGTTAACATCTGGACAGATTCACTGTTTTCACAGGAAAGCCAATGTAGCTTAGCCATTCACCATCAGTGGAAATAAACATGACTTTCACAAATAAACTCATGGAGCTGTTCCACTATACAGCTCTAGCACGACTCGACACGGCTTTTCTGATAGTATTGTTTAGTACCCATAATTGACTGGTTCTAATGATTCAGCACACCCAAAAGAACTGCTTTGCTCGTGTGTGTCGCGTATGAAAGGAGTCGAAGAGGTGCTATAGTGATTGGAAAAAGACGTGCCTGGTAACCAAACCGTGTAGATTGAGCTGTGCCGAGCTGGTGTAGTGGAAAAGCACCATAACACTGTAAAGACTTAATCAGGCGACACCAAAACTGAAGCACACCTTGCAGTATAATTGGGTTATGGGTTTTTATATATAACACTGAAATGCTCTCTCAGACAACATTTCCCATGAACCATTGTTCATTAGAATACTTGGTATGTGGTACAATTTAGTGTAGCAAAATATGACCATTAGCAGATTCCTCTCAGTTTCTGTGTATAATATGGAAGCAGCTGAAGTAATGATGTGGTTTTCATCAATCAATTGGCCTTTCTGCTAGCATAGCCAGAATACCAAAGGAGGTCTCTCTGCTGCCCATTTCTAGATGGAACGTGATGAATGCTTTTTGCAGGCATTGGCAGGTTTTCCCATCGAGGTGATGACAGCAGGAGAAACATGCTGTGCTTCTCATGTCACATCTCGAGACATTGAGCAACACAATGGCATCTCTGTTTTGAGCTGCATTTTCTGGTGATGTTAAAATCTTTCTTTGGTCAGATTTGGGTCATCATTGATCAATGTCAGTCCATTAAATGTTATATATGTAACACTCAGGTTAGAAATAATGCAGCATTTTACTCTTTACTTTGGACTCAACACATGTCCTTAGGTTGTGTTTGGCAAAGTCATTCAACAACAATAGCTGTTGTAATTGTGTTATGAAGTTTGTATAGTAACTAGAAGTGGAGATAGAATGCCATGGCCTAAGGGGAGGGCTATAAATCAAAGCTGAGACGTCTTGTGAACATTGAAGTAGACTTTCCCCACAGGCATGGTGAGATTCCCTCTACCTACAACAATGTTTACAGTCAGAACAATAGGGCTGTCATTCATAAGTCCCCAAGACAATTTGATACCGCCCTATTCTGTCTAATCTTGTTTCTCACTTTTCACCAATGATATCACGTTCCATGCAGGCCAAGAAAAAGAAAGAGAAAAAACACTCGAGGACAATTACTGGTCATGTGCATATAGTATTGTGTTGAAAGACACCGACTCTTTTCGGACTTGGCGTCAGCACAAAAGACCCACTGTTGACAATCCCTCCTTTGTGTTCGTGTAAGTGCACGTGTCAACGTGTCATGTGGCACGCTTTTTTTTGAACGACCTAACCTAAGAATAACTGTATTTAAAGGCCAGCACTGTCATACAGTTATGTGTGCGTGTGTCACATATGGCTTTCACTGTATGGTTTTTGTGGTTCCGTCGTAAGTGTTCCTGTTGCTGTACGTGTCTGTCTCTCGCATTCAGCCGGTTGAAGAGTGATGTGGCCGTGGAGGGTGGGGCACTTGAATATGCCTGCTGTCTGAGGTGCTCGGTTACACTGCAATTAGCTGTGGTTTTCTGCCTCTCACAAGGCCGCAGTCACAAACGTACCCTTTATAACCGCTGCGTACGTTAACCTTTCAACTCTCCTGTCAATTTAGCAGCCAGGTTGACATAGACATAATCCCTTTTTTTTTTTTTTTTTAAGGGAACTGATTTTACATTATTTCATTAAATGATGGTGATGGAAGCTGCTGCTGATCAAATTACCACATTAGTCAGTGTTACCACATCTCTATTTCAAATAAAGCTGTTATATAATAAAATTACTGAGAACATGATATATAAAAAAAAAAAAAAAAAAAAAAATCTGCGTAATTACATAATGTTTTAGTTGCATGTGTTAGTGATGTGATATCTTATACACCACTGGTATACTTGAAATGGTGAATTGTATGCCGTGTTTGATCCCCATTGCATCTCAGAGATAGTGGTTTTAACTTCCTGTCAGTGCTGCAGTGTTTTCAAGTCCATTCAGTTGACAATATATCCACTGACAGTCTTGTCAAAAGCAACTTGCCGTGAGTCAGCAGATACTGATTTTATGAAGCGCTCAATGACTGTTGGACAGTGGCTGGTTCATGGATTAAACCTTAAACTTGTGCTGACAGAATATTATCTTTCACCTCTGGTTACCTGTGAAAAAAGGCGTTGCTTTAGGGCATCCACAATAAGCTGCCCACTGTCTGCACAGTCTGCACTACTGTGCCCTGTTAACCACCCAATGTGCAGGTAATTAATCTCACTTCTTGAGAGTCACCCTCACCCCTCATGTAGGCTCTGCTGAAAAGAGGTGTTTAGTGTCTTGCTCGAGGACCCTGAATCAGGGCTGACACAGGGGTTTGGACCCTTGTGTTGTAATGTTCATCGTGGGAGTTGATCTTTATTTTGCTAAAGTGTCCTTAAGCAGTCTTCAAAGCTAATCAAAAACACATCTTTGCTTATCTCGGTGTAGATGCTGTACATATTGGTAACTCTGTTGCTCTGTTGTGTGTGTTACTGTGTGATTAATGGCAATTTGACTAAAACAAAGAGAATGCCCAGGGAATCATTGAGTGCCTGTGTAATTACAAGGCAATGAGATAAACAAATAATGACAAGATCAGATGATTAGTTAAAAAATAAACAAAATAAAAAAAGAGGAAATAAAACAGTGGCTCCCCTGCTAATAAGGGAATGTGAGAAGCAGCAGTTTGAGAGATGGCGAGGTTACAGGATTTGTGAACGTAGTAGTGTCACCGACAACCTATTACCTTGCATCCATTTATGTGTCAACAGCAATGAGTGGTTGTGAAAAGCTCAGTGGCCTAGTCTATGTTTATCAAAAGGCAGAACTACTACCTTTTCACTTCGAGAGGCTCTATCCTGTCAGACGATGAAGTCATTTCTATATTGTGGCACCGTTTATTTTCCGCTCCCTTGTTCCAGCAATCAAACCAATGCATCACTGTTTCTGATTGTAAATGCTATATTTAAAGTGTTTCATGTCATACTTAGAATTTCTTTCATTGTGTCTTTTTCCAGAGTGCCCAAACCATTCTGTGTGAAGACCGCAACCCTCCCTGTGCAGCTGGGGCCCCCGGCTCTACAGCCAGGTCAAGGATCAGTCCCGCACCGACCATCCCTGTCCCCCACCCCCCCCTTCCCCCTACCGGAGCCAAGATGGCCACCAACGGTGCCCTTCGTCTCTCCTTGCCGCTCCTGCTGCCTGTCGCCACTCTGCTGCTATCATTGCTGCTCACCAGTGCACACGCCTTATGTAAGTCGTTCTCAGCTTTCTTGTGCCATTCCCTGTTCAGTGTCCTCATTCATATCACATTGCAGATTACGTGGACGATCAACGTTTATAGATGTATAGAAGTAAGAATGGCACCACCATTTTTTGTTTGTCATATTTTTTACAGCGGGTGAACACGTAGGCCTTGACTTGGAATGTTAACATGATGTTAATCATTGTGTTTGTCCAAATAAAACTGGACTTTTAAAAGTCAGTCTGAACTTGGATGGGAGTGAAATTACTTCTCCATGTATAGCAGGGATCTCAAACTCAAATGACCTGGTGGCCACTGAATGTCTGGTTTGGTCAGTAGGGGGCCAGTAAAGTGGGGAAAAAAAGGTATATATTTCACATCATTTTGAAATAAAAGTGTTTTTTTTTGGTATGGAACGATAAATAGTTGACAATATAAATGTATTTATGATGCAAAATGATAAAAAAAAAGCCATACCAACATAACCCATTATAACTTCTTATCTTATCATTATAACTTCTAACTTCAATCTGGCCTGAATGCTCTGCATATGCTCCATAGTTGTCACTCCGGGCCTTTGGCCCACAACAAATACAACATCTAAATCCAGGTGACCAAACTCGTGCTCACAGTGCAAATATTGAATATTTCAAAGTGGAATGATACGAATCGCCGCCTAGCCTCATGACGGCAGACGCGCTTCGTTCAGATTCTCCTCGAGTGCATGTATACCGATATATAACTATTAAAATGCTACATCGGGCTTCAACTGAAGCTCGACTAAACTGTACATGGAAACGTACAGACTAATACTGCTCAGGGAGACGTAGAATCATTGTTCTCTTAAAATAATAACCATTAATTTCTGGTCTTTATCTGCACAAATTGTTCTCCGCAAAGTTCCCAAGTTAGCAACAGAGGAGGAACGTTGGGTAGTCTCTTATCCCACCCTGTCGACTTCTGTTCAGGATTTGTTCTGCACCATTTCCCCGTTAAGATGGGCTTAGAGCGGCATTAGGGAGACAAAACAATGAGGAGGCTCTGCAGAGAAACTGCGTGGTGGGGAGGCTCCCTCATGGGTTTCATTGTTTATGAATCTTGTGTGTGTGTGTGTGTGTGTGTGTGTGTGTGTGTGTGTGTGTGTGTGTGTGTGTATGTATAAAGTGGCGAATGAGTGCTAGTCTTATTATTGTGGACATGTGTGTGTCAGTGTCAAGTCCATGCTTGCATGTCTATTCGCTGATCCTATAAACACTCACATATACACTCCCTTTTAATGGGCTACGGTGTCATCTCATTCTGATGGGATCCAATCATATCTTTCTGCTCTGCCTGCGTCTCACTGCGAGAAAAAAATAATCAGACAGAACAAAATAAATTATTTTAAGTTCAGAAGGTCTTTGCTACTCCACAATGCAGGGAAGAGCCTTTCATAAGCGTACTTTTCTTTGTGCATTACACGTGTGCAGATGTCAATGATGAGTTCTGCAGAGACACAAGGATATCAGGCTATTTCTATTGAAGAAGGGCGAATCAGAATAGAATAGAAATATTTCTTAAACACAACCAATGTGACGTTTAGTCCATACTGTTCCCCTTGAGCTGCAAGATTAAGACGTTTTAATAGAAGTTGATTCGTGCATCATTTTCTGTCTGGCTCACCTAATTTGTGAGATAATAAATTTCACTCTGATCTCCCAGTAGTATTGTTTCCTTCCTCTCATACTGTGACATTCTGTGAATGTACCATCAATGGTTCATGATAACATGGAGGGGACTTTTTTCTTGTGTTGCTACAAAGCTGCTTGGTTTTGAGTGTGTGTGTGTGCGGTACAATCTGAGTGTCTTTCAGCTCAGCTGGCTGAAAATGTAAATTTCATACAGAATACATTTGCTCCCTTTTTGTTTTACACACTAATTTATAGAGTGGAAGTAAAGCGAAGGTGCCAACGTCACTTGCATGTTCTCATCTTCACTTCACTTATCCGCTGGAATAAACATACAGTATTTACCAAACCGCCTTTGTCTGCTCTGCCTGTGGATACAAATGTCGTTTTTACATCCACTCATTCTTTACACTTTAAAAATGCTATTTTTTTTACATATTCGCAGAAAAACTCTCTTGCACGATGTACAAATAATGTTCACATATTCTGATACGCCAGCATGCACACACATGCTTGCAAATCTCCACACACACACACACACACACACACACACACACACACACACACACACACACACACACACACACACACACACACACACACACACACACACACACACACACACACACACACACACACACACACATACACACACAGCCTGGTTGTGCATTTGTCCAATTATATTCACTCTCACCTCGCAGACTGAGGGGATAGGAAGGATGTGTTTGCGTGTGTGTTTGTGTGTGGTGGGCAAAGAGACAGACCCCCACCTTGTATCAACACTTTCTCTCTCACCCACAGAGAAGTTGCCCTTTTTTTTTTTTTTTTTTTGCAGAAATGCTTTGCTGAAAGCATGATGTCATCCTTTCCTATCACATCCCTCCCTCCTGCTGTCTCTCTCCCTCTCTCTCGCTCACTCTCGCTCACTCTCGCTGCCCTTCATCCCTTTCCATTTGCACTCATAAATCACGGTGAGAAGGAGACAGTTTTAATCAAAAGAGAAAGAAAGATGGCTCAATAAATTGCACCACCTCAGCCTTAATAATGCTTGGCTCCCTGTTTGTGTTCTGTATAGGTGTTTGCATGTTTGTATACAATTTGTGCACAGTTACACACACACACACACACACACACGCTGTGCGTGAGTGTGCTTGCAAAGGTTGAATTATTGAGAATGGTGATTTGTCATAGGTGGCTTTCGCATATTGAGCAAGATTTGAATCTACAATAGAAGAAAAAAAGAAAACCCAGATTGTTCTGTTGTGTTTTCATTTCTGTTTTCAACTGTAATGTTATCAGGCAAATATCCTTGAGAACATTTCTGTGACAAGTGACAGGATTGCTGTGGTTTTAAAGACGGAATCAAGTCAACTCTTATTAGAATTTCTGCAAATTTGAAAACAAGATGGCTTTTATCTCAATATAGAAAGAAGTATATATATCACTATCAATATCAATATAGAAAGGATGTGTCAAACAAAGACCCTGCACTACTAGAAAGTCTTAGTGTAATAACAGATAACAGGTGTGCTTGAAATTTTACTGAAACCATCATCGATTGCATTTCTGAATTGTTAGAAAAAAGGGAGAGAATTGAGAACTGAGCATTTCTTTACAAAATATTCTCAGTGGGGAATTATCAGTTAAGTTCAATCTATTAAACCCCTAAACCACCTTTTTCAGGTGAAAACCAGTATATAGTAGTGTTATTTGCTGGTTTAGGTGCAAATCCTCACAGTTTAGTATACACATGCTTACTTTCTGTGAGCATCTCTGGTCAAACGCCATCTACTGCATTCAAATTATGCCACTGGCTTTTTTTTGTTTTGTTTACCAGCATCACTGGTGCACCCTTTCATCATTCTCTTGTCTAATCAGTGTGAGGCTCGTTGTCCCAGACTCCTCCCTTTTTTTTTTCGTTGAATGCCAGAGCCGATGCTCCCTCACCTTTCTCTCTTCACCGCATGAAGCTCAGTAGCTGCAGCTCCAACGACGAGCTTCATGCTCCGTGTCATATTTCACCACCAGACCACGCCCCCTCTTCTTCCTCCTCTCCCTCACTCAGGTCTCTTTTTTTTTAAGCATTTTTCAGAATCAGGCAGAGAACGGCGTTTACTTACACTTTAATTTATTTTTCTTCTTTCATATTAGGGTCCAAGCATTCTTATCATTATTGTTAGTACTGTATTATGATTATTATTATATATATTATAAAGAGTTGCCATGGTGACCACACAGCATCAGATTCTGCGACCCTGCATGTGTCAGCTCTGGCACCATGAACAAATCGTGTTCTGTTGTTGACCTTTGGGAGTTGACAGAAGTGTAACAAGAGGAATTCTCACACGTTGGAAAAAATACTAGTCTTAGTTCTCTGTAATAATTTACCTTTACTGCCCCTTCTTTTAATATGTTTTATTATTTTCCTCATTTAAGCTAAACACAAGTATGTATGTAAAGCAAAATATATATATATATATAAATTGTGTTTTTGTTCACTACTACTCCACCTTCTGTCCTCCTCTCTTTCCATTTCTCCCTGTTTGTCATTCACCCTCACTGGTTCCTCATCTGTACAAATTATGTTGAAGCCAACACTGTCGAGTTAGTTCTGTCAAATTTAATTTAACGCACACCCTACTGTTGCATAACCTATCCACATACTTTAGTCCAATTTTCTCTCTCTCTCCAATGAGAAGAAAACAAGTTAACATTTCATTGTGTTAAAGGTGGAACAAGGAAGAAGTTATTTGTTCAAAACTGTGAAGTTAGAGTGTTTTAAAAAAAAGAGTATTTCACTCTCTGTAACACTCAGTAGCAATCAGCAGACCCGACTTCCTGTTTATCCAGACCACTTTATTAATTGTGATGCGGAGCATAATATTCATGCGTCACACGTCGAGCATAAACGCCTCTGTGGCTGCTTCTTCAGCATGCGGCATCTGCAGAGATTAACGCTGCGGTTGTCTCGCGCAATTATAAACGTGGATTAATACAAATAATTGAGCAGCATGAAAGTTGATTTTCTTTTAATGTGTTTTTTTTTTTTCCAGCAGAGGAAACTTACCACAAAGGTTGCTCTATAATTTATAAATGCAGCAATGCTTTTGAAAAAGTTTTTTTTGCGCTTGTGCATGTTTTCATCAGACCTAACACACCTTCAGCAATCGGACATGGCCTCATCATTTAAGTGTCAGTTGCCTCGAGTGAGTCACTAAATGACACATAATTGTGTCAATTTTAAAATCACATGCTTAATGTCCCCTTTCTCTCTGAGCAATCAAGTCCGTTTGTTTCCAGTGGGCTGAAAAATACTTAATATCATTTAGTTTTTTTCTTTAGCTTTCAACAATGGTTTCATTGGGACCAATTTGGCCACATTACAAGTGTGCCACTCTTTTAGAAATACAGCTTCCTTCTTACAGCTGTGCGGACGGGCAAAGTCTTTCACCTCCGTGTACTCACACTCCAGAACTGATTTTATACTAGAGTCCCACATCCTGCCACAAGTCCCTAATGGACTGCAAATGCTGCGCCTCTCGAGTTTGTTTGAGGGTCAGTCTACAAAGATGCCACACTGCACGATGCAACAGGGAAGGCTTTGCACAAAAACATACATTTTTACTTCACTCGTAATTTGTTTGTGTTTCCTATAAACAAGCCAAATAATTCTAATGGAAGGTTGCAATCTTAGAGGTAGAACAATCATCTTAAAACCAACCTTGTGTAAGATTTGCTGGATTCAACTCTTTGTAAGAGTTTGATTGCAGTTAATTCCTATAATAACCTTTTTTTTTTTTTGTTGAAAGGAGGACACGATACAAAATGGACAAAATGGAAATCTTCCACTGTGGGAAGTGGCTGTAGAATCCTCTCTCCGTGAATCATTACATCCACAATTGCCAGACACGCTAGCTGCCCCAAGTGTGAATCCTATTAGCCTTTCTTCCTCATATTTTAATTGGAAAAGCAACTGTTTCATTAACCCTTAAACTTGCAGAGCCAAAGTGACATAGGGCCCGGAACCTCACCTGAAATGGCTGCAGCTGAGCCGGCACATTCGTTTTAAGCACACATTTCCATAAGTGCAGAAGATTACAGCTCAGGAACACGATCACAGCATTACACGATTTTCTCTTTCAACATCACTATTTTAAGTTAAGTGCACTGCTCAAGAGGACATTGGACAGCAAGGGAAAGAGAAAAAGAAGTATATTGTTTTCCTTCTTTGATCTATGTTTGGAGACTGTAACGGGCGCTGATAGATTTAGTGCACTCTATTATATTTTTTCTATAGGACACAGGCTTACTCAGTAAGAAATGTCAATCCTGTCATAAATATCAAAATCCTTGCCTCTTTTAGGTTGACATATGCTGAATCCACCAAATTAGCGATCAGAAAATGTTCTTTTTCTTTCTATTTGCCGTTTTGTTAAACTTCTGATGCTAGTCTGTTTATTATAGATATATGTTTCCCTTTCCTTCTTCATTTCTGGATAGGTCGAGGTTTTCTTACAGCAGTATGTCGGGCTTTGATGCCAGTGATTACGTGTCAAAACCTCCAGACAAGACAAAGCAAGACAGGTTCAAAGTAAAAGCTTGGTTTCCATAGCGATGGCACTTGCTCAAGCAGCCTGCGAGAATTGGTCCTGATTGATGGGACTTGGTTAAGGCCTGGAGGAGAGGGTTTATGCTCTATGTGAGTGAGGAACAGTTTGTATGTTTGTTTTCTCTGTGTGTTACAGAGAAACACATGCACAGATAGAGTCTACCTGTATTTACCTGGTATCTTTTCGTGTCTGTATCCCTCTGGTGACTGGGTGGGTTTTAGTTCTGATCCAGGACTGGTGGACAGCCAGCTGTAGCAGCTCGGCAACCTGCTGAGTCGCACGGATAGCTGTTAGACAGATACTGCAATCTAGTAAATCGCCACACCTCAGACGTCTGCATGGCTGGAGTTCAATGTCGGCAGCGTGGATCTGCGCTGCTACTGTATTCTACTTGACTTGACTTGTTTAATAACTCAATCAACACAAGTTCAGAAAAGTTTGAAAGTAAATCCATAATAAATATATAATTCCACAGTGAATTAAATGGTGGAAACTCAAGACGCCAACTTGCTCCAGTCTGTTGTTTGTTTTCTAAAAGTCAGTCTTGTGTGTGTCATGTGCCTGCTGTTTGACTAATATGAAAATTAAGTTTAATCTCAATCAGTATTAGCTTCACTAAATCCAGTAAGTCAAATTAGAGACACAGTGTTCCGTATTGGTTCCTTCCACTTTGTAAACACGTCAACAAATATTATATTTTTCACTGTACGACAGTGTATGAGATCCATATATTTTGAGTGGTAGATTCATGTCCAAGAAAACTCCACGTTTATTAAAAAAAAACAAAAAACATTATCTACGATTATAATGTCATAATCCAAAGATAATCCAAATATTTTTTTCTCCTGAATAAGTATTGTCATAGCAATTAATAACAGAATATGTACCTTTAATTATTTGCTTGTATTTCAAGCAGCTATTAGAGCAACTGTTCAACTGTAGGCTATTGTATTACCTCTAAAACTAGTATGAAACATTCTTTTTAAACATGAGTGGGGAAAGAGAATTTCTCTGGACCGTGAAAGATACCTGTTTGTACCAAGATGGATAACAAGTGCCCTTTTGCTGCATTCACTGCAAATCACTAAATGGTTGTGTGTCATTCTGTCCCCCCACTTTGCTAACTCACTGGATAATGGATCCTATTTATGACTGGAGAAGCTTTTCTCCATCAATTACTGTATTAGCCATGGAGCCACTCCTTTTCCCCACTAACAGTCCCTCTGCCAAACAGCAACAGTAAAGTACTGTAAATGGAGCGGTCTCATATTCACATGCCCACCTCCCACTCTCCAACACTTTATAATCACAGTGTTGGTATATATATATATATATATATATATATATGTATATACATATATATATATATATATATATATATATATACACAGATATATGTGTGTGTGTGTGTGTGTGTGTTATCGGGTCCAGCAGAGGTAGTGGCCAGTACTAGATGGCAAATGACTGTATGCACAGTGCATTTTTCCCTTTCTTCTTCTTCTTCTTCCTCCTCCTTTTATCTTATGCTAGCCGGTCGTGTTTAAGATGGTGAAGATTAGGAAGATTGTGAAGATAGTTGGGCCCCTATGGCTCAGACCATGTCCTTGTGCCAGGCAGATAAAGACTGGTCTGGTGTGCTTATCGGGGTAGCACTATACCCCGCCGTCTGTCTGAAGGGAAAGCTTTGGGAATACAGAGAGACTTGGGCAAAGGGGGACAAATGGCCACTGTGGACGCAAACATCCTTTCAATGTCACCTCCGCTGACATACGAGTGTTTAGAGAGGTTCACATACGGTAGCCGGCTGTACCTTAAATAAAAAAAAAAGTGTATACATTTCTAGATAATGTGGTATTTGTGGGAACCAAATCCTGCTCTACACACATTCGTTGCCAGAGGGAGAAGTTCCTGGGTATTTCTGGAGTACATCCCCTTAAGTCAATCTCCAAAAAAACATTAAGACTTGAGTCCATGTCTGAAAACAGCTTAAGATGCTTGTTTCACTGAATATAAAATATGCTATTCCATAGGGATGCACAATATCAGTATTGTAAGATCATTTGCTTTAATGTGGATTATGGGATATCGGCAAACACAGCAAGATCTGCTGATATGACTAATGACAACAACAGTGGGCTAAATAGGCCGCCACCTCCTTGATATCAAAGCTCTACAAATATTATTTTATGTAGGTTTATTCATTGTTCAATGAAGACAATTTATATCTACATCTGTTGCGACATAAGTATGAAAAATACAATGTTAATTTCACAACAGAAGAGACAAAATGACCTCTGAGGTTGGGCCTAGGGAAAAATGTATATACTGTATATATCGGTTATCAGCCCAAACACTCCCGATATATCTGCAAAAAGTTCCATATTGTGCGTCCCCATGTTCTATGTCAGAAACATAATGCTGTGTTGAGGGAGGTAAAGGGCTTTTTCTTGTGTTCAAGATGTAAAAACGTAGCCATTTCAGTGTGCGTAAGCTTACCTGTTGATAATATGGTGTGATCATATCATCACTCATCACGGGGGGTTTCTTAAAGCGCTTTAAGCACAGCATTTTATACTTTACTATATTTTCTGGCTTTGTGGCAAGGTTCAAATTCCCGAATAAGAAAGGTTCAAAGTCAACAGTAACTGGCAGCAGAGGCCCAGAGGCTCACAGTTGAGGGAAATAGAAAAATAAAAAAAAAGGTTAATTACACTCTTTAGAGTTCACATAATCACTCACTGCATACCTGAATTAATTGCACTGAAATACTGTCGACAACCACTGGCCAACTGCCAGTGGCAGAGGGCTGTTTTAAAGGCATATGCATGAAAACAACCTAAACATCATTATAACACACGCACATATTATAGAGACACTGAGACATTATTTTTGTATAGTAAACGCACTTAATTGTGTGCTTACTCTACTCATTACAAATCAACACAGCACATTTGTTTAAATCAATGTGGGCGTCAGTCTCGATAAAGAAAACATTACATCACTAGCCTTTAACAGAGCCTGGTTTGATAAGTAAATATTGTGGATAATACTCAAACAAATTGAATGCACTACTACTTCCTGAATAGTCTAAGAGTCTTTGTGTTTTCTTATGTGCGAGGATGATAGAGTTCAGTTTAAGATGTGACAAAGTATTTTGGTGCTTATAATATAATTTTGCGCAGTCATTTTTCTGCACCTTATCTTGACACACAATCAGAGTTGTAAGCTTGTATAAGCAGTTATACAGTTCCTTTCCATTGCCTCTGATTTTGTGAAGCTGTAAATGTTGCTTCACAGCTGACACGGTGGCCACAAATGATATCACACCCTGTTTCTTTTTTTAACGAGTTCTAGCTGTTCTCCAAAAATCTATTTTGAAATAAAGTTGTAAATATATAAAGGTATCACTATTACCGTTTGTCCTCGATGTTACCTAAGTTTTTTTTTTAATTGTTATGTTGTCGTGCTGTGTGGGAGAAATATTGCCTTAACACATGGTTACGGAATGGAACGATACCATTTTTAGATCATTTATGAACCATGAAGCCGTTAACGACACACTTGTGCTGATTTATTTCAAAGACACAATTTTTTCAAATGTTTAATAGATATTGTTCTCCCAAAAAGAAGAAATAAACAGCAAACAAACACGACTCGGCTAAAATGATTTTGCTGATTTTTATTTACATTTTTTACAGTCTGTGCATAGAGAATCATGCGATATATAGGATTTTTGGATTGTATCGGATTTTACATTTTTATCTGCCCGATATCCAATCCAGTGGTTTTGACCATTATCACACTGATACCAATTCCTATCCCTACACATGGTAATGAGAATATTACATACAGGACACCAAATTACATTACATTTTGCATTACAGTTACAGTAAAAAGACTGTAAATAAAAAGAAGCAATCTTAAAGAAGAGAACACATTTTCTTTTCTTAAATCAAATAATCAGTGTTTATAGCTGGTTTACCTTCTCCTCACCAATCAGCTCTTTCATACCCTATCTCTTCTTTTTTATCATTTATTCTTCCTTCAAATCTCTGCATTTGATACAGTATGAGAACAATCTGATTCAGTCAGGAGTTGAATTCAGACATGGTTCAAGCATCACCATCGCTGTTATCCGACGGAGCAAAGGAGGATGAGAGAGAGAGACAGAAATTGGGTGGAAATTAATGTTTAATGGTCCAGGGGAAACACGAATCAAAGAGTGTTGGTCTTCAGCAGAACCACTGCCATTGGCCTGCTTTGTGAAAATCCTTCTACTGTCTTGACAGAGGGCACATTGTAAAAGGAGGTCAAATGCAGAGGAGCAGAGTTGTGTAAAGCTGTCTAGTGTAGTTTGGGAATGGAAATTGAAAGCATAAAATGCCATAAGGGATTATTGTATGTAGCAGATGAAGCAGACCCGTTCCTTGGTGAAAAACTGCAATGCCTATATCATTCCACAACCTTTACTCCTTGCCGTACACAGTGGATATTGATTTATTTTCTCATGTTTATATGCATGCCCTCGCCCTCCCTCACTCTCTCACTATCTCTCTCTCTCTCTCACTCTCTCTCTCTCTCTCTCTGTGTCTTTGTCTCACTCACCCACTAATTTACAAACATACATGTGTGATTTATTTAGTTAAGAAATGGGTTCTGGTAACAGATCAGACGCATGACTTAAAGAAGCCAAGGAAATATTTGTGAAGGAAGCAACAATCAATATGCTTTCATTTGAAACATCACAAGTGCAGAAATCCATACTTGTAATATTAAATTATGGCCAACAACACAACCGTTTAAAAGTAGATTTTGATCCCTGCATGGCTGGGGCATTTGTTGTCTGTCGGTGTCAAATGCATGCTATAAAGATGTATCATACATAATGGTGTTACAGCTCCCATAGAATTTAATATTTATATTGCACATATATGTGAGTTATGGAGGTCTACTGGCATACATTAATTTGTTTTTATGATAAAAAAATACCCTAGTTGCTGCAAACGAGCCAATCAAAATCTCTCCTCACTGAAGCTCTCGTCAGCCGCGCTGTTTCAGACTGAAATCTCACCCCAAGAAGACTGATTGTGTTGTGATTGGCCAGCCAACGAGAGCTTTCCCAACTGTTCAAGTACCTGGAAGTGACGTAATTAGCACGTCCGCTCTCAGAAGCGCAGCTCCCCCTCTGTAACGGTGGATGCACTGCTACTCATTATCAAAACATTGTTTAAACAATGTTTAAAAATGGTCTCGCCGCCGACTTCCCATCGCAGTCCTTTTTACGCCTTTGACCCGGAGTCGGACCCAGAGTCAGAAGACGTCGCTCGTGAAACGCCTCCACAACAGACGTTCTTCTTCTTCTGCGCTTCAATGTACGCAATCAAATGTGCCCAGTCTAGTGTTCAGGAGTGTCCTTACGTAACGATACCAGGCTTTTTCAGACCGCTTGCAGAGCCTGAGAATAAAATAAAAGCCAGCGTTCTCAGCAGTGGCTGAACCGTTTGTTTCGAAATTTTAGGGCTTCGCAAACGAGGTAATGGTGCAGATACATGCCAAAAAACAGTGTTAATTAGAACTTCCGGTCTTTGGGAGCCTTAGCGGAAAGCTCATATGTTGTTGTTTATTTCTACTGTCCATCATCAGTCCAACTGGTTGATTACAGCTTAACTTGTAGCTTAAACAGTTGATTACATGTAGGACTACATAGTAGTTCTCAAATCTACGTATTGGTCAGCAATCACTTGAAATGTCTTCGAGATCAATGAGTCACTGCTATGTTTTGTGAATTATTGTAATCTGTATCATAACAATACACACAATGAGACTCGGCTTGACTTGACTCAACAACACAGGCAAACGGTCACGAGTCCTGTCAACAACATCATGGTCTATCTGCATTTCGCAGTAACCGCCAGCGATTCATTATTTTAAAAACATTACATTGGAAAACTGTGGGGCTCTGTGCTGCAGCTACAGCTCACACGGATTCACGTAAATCATAAATCTCCAATAAACTCAGCTTGTCGGTTTGTAAGTTCTGAGCATGAACACAATTCTCTTCAAAGTGGTTCGGCTACGTTTCAGAGGTTGGATACCCAGAGGGAGCTCAGACTATAGTTGCTGGTCTTTTGTGCAGAAAGGAGCCAGGAGTTGAAGTGGATAGAGCGTCTGAATGAACAAGCTGCTTTCTGAGTGTGATTCTTTGGAGGTCCTCTGGGCACTGACTGCTGCCACTACAACCCAAACTGGGATAAACAAAAGAGAATGGATGGATGAATGAATGGAATCTTCCATCGCTTATGGCATAGAACAACCACAAGCTACTCTGCTATGTACAGTATGCCACTTGAAGTAAAAACATGCAGTTTTTTCAGTGACGTTGGAGGAGACATGTCCAGGGTTGGAAAAGGGGACAGGCACTTACAGCACTTGTCCATGCTGCATAATGCGTGGACCATCCCAACTGCCATTTCCTACAGCCTTATTTGCCTATCGTTTATTATTATTTAAAGAGTACCATTTTCCAAGAGAAATGCCATTAAATTATAATACAAATGTATCAGATGACAGACAATCCTATATTTGTTATATGTTAATCCATTTGCCAAATCCTGAAGGTTATACTCAGGTAGACCATATTAACCGTGTAGTTAGTGTCGTTGTTTACCCCTTGTGCTCCAAATCACACCTCCATAAAGGATAATAAAACAGACATAAATCAAAGCAAGTGTGACTTTTCATCTACCTGAGAGCAACTCGGGATGAAACAACACCAGCAGTTTGACACCATTGTTTAATCTCTGTTGATCAGTGGTGACGTGATAAACATGATGCAGCCACAGACTTCTAAGCTCGTAAAAAATCAAAGTTAAATTTGTTTGACGTTGGGGCACGATGAAGACGTGATGGTGATGAGGATTTAGGATTATTTGTATCTACTCGTTATTTTGTTTATCTTGTAATGTTTTCATCAGACATATTGTGGGTGATAGCTGTGGGTGGTTGCTTGTCTTAGGTAGTAAACTCACCCGTCTTCCTTTCCTTTCCCTGGTCCCTCATCAATTACCTTTCTCTTTGTTTTGTTCTTTCTAAAATACTCTCTCTCTCTCACTCTATTGCTCTTTAATCAGTATTGAATGCAGGAATTCTACTTTAAACATGGTTTTAGCTTTGTCTGGAGACCAGTGTCATCCTGTGGTCCCTTAATTATTGTTTTTACATCATGTGCTGACCGTTTGATCATCCACACATATCTGTATGATTTAACAAGTTCTCCAGGAGACTTGTTTTCTTTCTTTATATCAAAACTTGTTGTCTTGAAGCTATAGTGACTAAGGCATTTGGGATAAACAGTTAAACCACAGGGTCTCTGTTCTGTGACTGTATAATTAAAGTATGAATTGCACCACTAGTGTTGGTGTAATACTCACTTCTTACTTTTAAATCCATATGCCTAATTAAAATAAACATCGCTTTCACTAACTCATCTTCTCAATGTCCATTCATCCATTTCCATATGGCGTCGTATTATTTATTTAATAAACATCACCTTCAATTATCATCTTGGCAAAACGTCCACACATAAATTCTCAGTCACAATTTTACACAGCATTAAAAAATTGCGGTATCAGGACAAGTGTGGGGATTTAATACAGCTAAATATTGCACTGTGGGGGGATTATTCATTATGCTGACATTGCTCACATAAAGAGGTTGCAATGACAGGAGTAAAAAAAAAAAAAAAACGCAACAGGTTCGATCAATG
Source organism: Microchirus variegatus (assembly GCF_963457635.1). NCBI lineage: Eukaryota > Metazoa > Chordata > Actinopteri > Pleuronectiformes > Soleidae > Microchirus > Microchirus variegatus. The sequence goes on from NC_139805.1 coordinate 11,093,221, forward strand.
CGACAGCCATCGAATCCCAAGAGTATGAGGTTGCATCTTTTCAAAGTTGCTTACATTTCCAACTGCTGTCTGTTTGTCTAAGTTTTAAAAAACGATGGAATACAGATACAGAAGGGTGTAATAAGAATATAGTATGTGTGTGATCATTTGTGTTCGTGTGTGTGTGCATACACTCATCTTCAGATTTTTGTCTTTTTTGTTTTGGTCTGCACTTCTAGAAATGAATTACACCCATTTAATTTGGTCCTGAAAGAAACAAAACGTTTATTTCACTGTTCGTGCTAATGTCTCTTCCCCTCCCTCTCTGTCTCCCCTCTCAGCAGCACCACGGTTCACTAAAGTTCCTGTCGACCAGATTGGCGTCTCGGGGGGTGTGGTTTCCTTCGTCTGCCAGGCGACAGGTGACCCCAAGCCCAGAGTTAGTTGGAACAAGAAAGGCAAGAAGGTCAACTCCCAGCGTATAGAGGTGAGTCCATCGTTGCTGTGCACTGCGGTGTGTGTGTGTGTGTGGAGGCCATTCCGGCGTTGTGGTTTGCAAAATTCAAAGACAAATGAAATGGATGCAAGTCAATGGATATTAAAGTAACATTACTGAGCTCTACTGCTGTTGAGGCGGCTGAGGCCTTTGCAGCAAAGTGGTCACTCATTCTGTAAAGTGATGAACAAAAACTAATTGTAACTTAATATAATTTGCCATGATATTCCCTGACCATCTATCTTTAACACCTCTTTTGACAATCAAGATAAACAGACTGCCTGGATTCATATTGATTTTATGGCTGTAGAATTGTCAAAAGAACATTCTGCCCCTTTTTCCAAGATAACTTTAATTTTCGATATGTCTGTGATTGCACGGTCGTTGCGTGGAAGTCCTGAGGTCTACCGTAATGACAAGTGTAAGAGTGCAAAGCTCTGTTTCTCTGCTTTCCGTCATCCATCCACATGAGCGAGGGCGCTGTGCCAATCTCAGCTGACATAGGGCGAAAGGCGGGGTCACACCTTGGACAGATCGCCAATCCGTAGTTTTTCTATTTTCTAGATATCACAAACAGTCTACGAGTTACACATGCCAAATTGGTAACAGAAGGGTTAAAGGGCATTTGGGGCATAGATTGAGAATAAGAGAGAGACCAATATCTCTGATTCTGATTATAGTTTTGACATCACACAGACAAGATTAGGCCTTTTAATATAATTCTATAATCCTGAGCCAAGTCAAAGAAAGCACAAAGCTGAAATGATGTTGTAATGTAAACCTTGCTTCACATTACAAACCCTGTCTTCTAATGCAATTGGCTTTTTCAAAAGGATGTTTTCCCTTAGTTTCTGCACACAAAACCAGCTAACATTCTGTTTCCGTGCAAGTCTGTAAGTAACCTACAGGTCCTCCATTGGCCAATTCAGAGCTCCGTCATTCCTTCGGCTCTGCAGCTGTCACAGTCTTGTGTGCTGGTGTATTTTTTTCCTATGCGAAACCCTGTCTGGGTGAATGTGTCTTTTTGTTTGTTATTCATGATGTTTGTTGTTCAGTTCTCAGCAGGCGTTCCAGATGGCGTCTCTAAAAGTCTTGATTGATGCTCAGTGTCTCTTAATTAAAAAGTTGCTTTCTTTAAAGATGATTACAATGCACCGATACACACACACACACACACACACACACACACACACACACACACACACACACACACACACACACACACACACACACACACACACACACACACACACTGCTGCATGAAGACAACCACAGGGGAGGAGTCTAAAAAGCAAAAAAACAAAAAAAAAACATCAACAGGGAGAAAAAGCATAATCTCAACGGAGGACAAAATAAAAAGACAAGTAGTGTTTGTTCATTCTCTTCTCTTGCATGCTAAGTGGGAAACAATGCCAAGGGCACGGAGCAGCCTGCCAGAACGGACACTTCTTCTTTTCCTCCGTTTAGCAAGAAAAAACTGTGAAAGGGTTTTGAAGTTGTTATGATTTTCTTTTCTGTTCTGCCCTCCAGACAGCTGCTTTGATATTGATCGTGATGCCGTGCTCTGCAGTGTTTTTAGCCTAATTAACAGCTCAGCTCTGAGATGTGCAGCAGTGGAGCAGCGGGGCTGCTAAAGTCTTGTACTTGTATTTCAAAATCCAGCCTTACTCAGACGTCTCAGCAGTGAACCCCTCACTGTGATGTGTGAGCTCATCTGAGGAAGGATAGATATGGGAAGAGGTTTACAGTGAGACTGAGAGACAGGCTCTAACACTTCACCCATCCGAAATTAGAGATAATGGAATACATTTTGGAAATAGCTATCTCTGAGCAGTAACTGACTCAGACATCTCACTATTTAAATTCTAATCATTTACGCCAAATCTTGAGAATCAGCCTCACACTGTTTTGATATGTGGCCGTTGCCTTTCAGATGCCGGTTTGACAGAAAATGGTTTTTGATTAAATAAAAATGTAAGTTAATGGCAAGTTCAAGATGTTTTAAATTGGGTTGTTTTTTTTCAAGAACATTCAGAACAAAGGGGTTGTCGAGAATTACAGATAGAAACAAGGCAATCCGATATGGCAGACTTCACCCCATTCACGCAACAAGCCTCTGGCGGCCTCTGTTGGTCATACTGGCAAGTGTGGAAGCACAAACACAGAGCCACACAAACAATAATTCACTCTCACTGCGTGGGGTGAAGTGATAAGAAAAGCAAACACCATATGATGAAGAGAGTCTGTGTGAATGTTGAACAAGTTCTGTGGTCTGTGCTACCTCACAATTCTGTATTTATGAGGACTAAATATGATGATCCACCAGAAACCCTCCCTTCTAAGTATGCATCATGCTTAACGAAATTATAAGACCACCACCCAATGGTTGCCCTTTGGGTAAAATTTTCAAATTTGCTGTTTTACAAAAGGAAAACAGAGAAAATACTAAAACACATAATTATTTCTTGATTAAGATGTCGAATTATAGTTATGTAATTGTATGCCTGAATAAAAAAAAAAAAAAAAATATTTTAGTGGTTGAATGTTCTGCTTGTTTAATTTCTGAAGAAGCCCAGTGAGCCAGCTCAAATGTGGGTATAAAAAGGTGAATATCAACAAGTTTTCAAAAGTATTTATTTTCTCCTAGACAGGTGGTCTAATAGATCTAATAGATTTGTTAAGCAATGTACATGTTATGTTGTACATTACTGACAACACACTAATTATAATATTTCCAAGAATCTCTGGTGCTCCCTGTGAAAGCTCACCTAAACCAGTTCACTTCCATACTAGCATGTGTGTTCAAATCATATCGCCGTCTAATCCATTTGAACCATAATCTTTCCCCCCACAGACCATCGAGTTTGACGAGGGCGCCGGCGCTGTACTCAGAATCCAGCCTCTGCGAGCACCGCGCGATGAGAACATCTACGAATGCGTGGCTGAGAACAGCGAGGGCGAGATCACAGTCAATGCCAAACTGTCCATCATCCGAGGTGAGTCCCGCATTATAAAACAATGTGCAAAGCTCTGGCCACAAGATAAATCATTTAAGTGGAAAGCTGCTTGGCTTTTTTAATGGTGGCAACTTGCCTTGAAGTATCTTAACTGCACTTGGCAGTTGGTGAGGGCTCAACCTTGAAATCTTTTTAAGCTTAGAATTTCTGTTGCTGTGCAGTATTGTGTGTCTGGGAGTCGGTTTTGTTGTCGGTTTGTTACAAACCTTTATTTGCAGTCATGTTAAACACATTCGGTCAGGTTGATGCAGCGGCTATGATCAACCCTCAATCTGAGCTCGCAATTTCAGTTGTAAAATGACGATAAAGTTCCTTTCTTCTTAAATACCTATGTAACGTAATGCACACCGTCTTCAAAATACATTAGCCACATTAACATTGTTACAGGAATAAACACCATAGAAGCCAAGCTAAAATGAAATGTAGAGGATCACTCCAGGTGTACTTTGCAGCCTAAAATGAATCAGATTAATTTACAACAGATGGACAGTATGAAGGCTGTTTATCAAGTGTTCATCACTTCGATGATACTAATCAACTGTCCATTCATGAAAGAGCCGAACCCTCTATTTAGCCATGATGAAAACCCACAGGGCGCCTGCATGAAAACGATTGATTGGTTACACAGCGAAATAACAGATGTGACACACGAACACGCGCACACAAAAACTAAGATAGATTGAGATGTGTAGATGTAATCAATGAAGAATTAATTATGTGGAACCTTACTCACAGGCTCCTGGTGCGAGTTTAGTTCAATTTTTTTTTTTTGCCAAGATATTACACTATTTGTAAAGCTGCAGCATAGAGGTCACTGAGAATGGCATCAGAGGCGAACAGGCATGTGGTCACATGTTCCCACATCCTTTTCTTTCCTTCTACCTGTCTGCCTCACACACACACACAGCTTCTCTTTTCCCCTCTCTTCTCGCCTGTCACCATCTGCCATGTTTCCAGTTTGGATGGAGCTGAGCTATTGCAGGCTGCCTGGCAGCACATGGGCTCGGTCTTCCTGGCTGTCGAATGCATGCTGGAGCTGGGATTGGAAGCTTGGCCCAGCATCCTGGTTTATTTATTGTTAGCAACAAACCCCCATCCTGGGAAACATGTTGGTGCCCTTCAAAACTTGATATACAAATGTGAAATAACATTATAGTAATGATTTACATTGTTAATATGTTTCATTGTCTAAAAGAGGTGTGCAGTAAACGAGCAGGTAGCAGATTGTTTCGCTATGAATGGTTACCCATTCCAAACTTAATGATTTGTTTTATGCTCTAAATTATGAGTTTTGTTTGTGCTACTTTATATTAGCTTTCCTATTCATAGTCAGAATTCAATTTATTGTGGGCTTTATGGAGTGCTTTGAAAATCAAGTCCAGGAAACATGCAGACAGATTGAATAAGACAACGTATTGAACAAGCCAACTAAAACTACAAACTCTGGCGTGTGCATGTGAGCATGCAATCATAGCTGTTTAAGCACAAAGCAAAATTCTGCTCCACAGGAACAAATGGAAAATAAGCTTTTATTAGAATAAGCATGATATGATTTTGCTCGGAGCCCAAATGAAGACAACGACCCTCCTGCCCAGACAAGACCTACCACTCAAAGGAGAGAGGAGCGTGTGATGGTGGGGGCTGAAGGTGCAACCTGAGCCCCAGAGGAAGACAACAGTAGTTTTCCATCCTTTTAATGAGGTTGCGCCTCACCTCATTAACCCATCAGCATTAGGGAGAGTCCAGGAAAGCGTATAAGCAGAAAATTGGAGAATAAAAGAGACGTCTTAAACCAAGAAACCAAGAAAAAGAAAGTGGGTGGTTTAGTCAGAGAGTGCAAGGTAAGATTTAAGTGGACCAAACCAGGAGGAACAAATAGGAAAATAAAGAAAAGCTGGCCAAAGATAAAGGGGGACAACAGGGGGTGTTGTGGACAATTGGCATTGTAGAACAGGTGAGGAGGACAATGGGCAAATATGGGGTTTTGGAACAGGGGCAATGGATTAGGTGGATATGGGACAAGGCACAAGGGACACATCTGCCGTAAACAGAGGGTTTGTGGTCTGGGATGTGGAGAGGCAGAAAATGGGTCACCACAGTGGGTGACTTGGCCAGAGAGCCATGGCACACATTTGCAAGAAAATACAGCTGCATGCTCCCTCTTACCCACATATTGATGTTCCCAAATACGCACACAGAGAGTAGCATAACTTGCACATCCCTGTAATTCTTCAGACGAAAAATGTCAAAGACTGACCAGTTGAGTGAGAAAAAGAAGCTTTCCCTAAGTGTTTTGGCACACACTCAAAATGGGTGAGCAGTGTACGAGCGTTTGGGCTCAGAGTTGGAAAAGGATTGATCAACTGCATTTCTTCTCCGGTAAAATGAGGCATACAAAAAGCATAAATATGTATAACGGCAGTCTGCATACACATGACTACATCCAACACGTATTTTACATCCATTAAACATTTGTTTAAAAAAAAAAAAGCATGTATGTCAGGATAAAATATACTGTGAGTTCATAAATCCATATATCCATGTATCCATACAAAGTGAAATGGAGTCGAACCGCATGCTCCGTCTTTGTAGTCATTGTTGTCCTGCGCCATGGTAACGACAGAAACCCACCAACTCTTTTGTCAACTGCACTGTGTGTGCTGTGCTTGTGTATGTTGGTGGCAATGGCAGCATCCCTTTAACATAGACTGTGACACCTCCTTGGCTGTTGCCTCACTGCCTCTGATGAATACCTAAGATGGGGGCCATCTGGCTCCCTCTAAGATTTGCACACAGTCCTCTGGGAGTCCTTGCAGAGGGACTGACAAGTATGCGAAGCATACTACTGAGATCTGACACAACTAACGGCTTGCTCTGGGTTTTTGTCATGGGAACACTTTTTTTTCAAATGTTTTGGATTTGACTGCTTTTTTCCTCTCAGGCAAGTGTTTAGAGTGTCAGAAGCAAGGCAACATTGCCACTGGGATACTGTCAGCTCATGCTGCTGTGAGGAGATCGTGGGGTGTTACCTTCCTTTGTTTGCATGTCTTTTACATGGCTGCCGTCTTTTGTCTTTGTGATTACTGTTGCAAATGGATTCTCCCCTGAGGCTTCGGAAAGAACTAAAGCGGTGATTGATGAGATTTGGTCTTTTGTTTTAATGCTGCTAATATTATGTGTCTATCCCTGTGTTTGGGGAAACCCATCAAGCGATCACAGCAAGACGGAGCTGCTCTAGAGCTGGAAATAATCATGTTGGCTGAGTTACACCTTACTGGTGGCAAGTCACGAAGCTGCAATTGATTTATTTAGTTATTAGACACAGATTTGTACTTGGTTACAGACTTTCACTGTGTTTCATGAACACACAGGCAGTACAGACTCACCTCTGATACACACACAGGCACATGCACTTCAGCTCTCAGGCCTGACCTTAAATATGGATAATCACAACACATTACCAGACGGAGCCCTGACCTTTGTTTGCACCTGTTTGCAGACATGGAGACATGCACTCGCTTATACTTTTTCCTATTCTTTTACCACTGCCAATCAGGTGAAATCGATCAAATCAAGCCTTTCTTATGTCCACAGTCCCTACGTTTACCTCCTCTTTATTTCTTGTTGCTTCTTGTTGAGGTTAATAAGGTCCAAGAGGAAGGTAAATATTGGTGTGTGTGTGTAACTTAAAACTTTGCTCTCAGTTTACGTTTGTTGGCCAAGAGAATGCAGCACCGCTGCCTTATTGATTCAGTTCCATCAAGTCACATTAGGTGGAAGACCATGGCAGCTTTCGTTGTTTAGTTTGTGTTTCTTTTACTCATGGTGCAATTTGGTCCAGGCCTGTACAGTTTAGTTTGCTCGACACTTCTACCACAGAGTGCTGTTACCTCAAGGGGAGTGAGGTGTAGTGTGATTTCTGTTATATCCCTGCATTTATCTTGGGAAGAAAGAGGTAAGATTGGATTTTATTTCTCTTTCTGATAGGGTACATGGACACTGAAGCCTGGTGAATCATGGGAGAAGTGGGCACAATCTTAAAGCGGACCTAGAACGGAAGTTCCAATTAAAGCTGTTTTTTTTGGTGTATCTGCGCCATTACCTCGTTTATGAAGCCCTGAAGGTTCTAAACAAACAGTTCAGCCACCGCTGAGAACGCTGTGTTGTATTGTAATCTCAGAGATTTATGAAAAAACCCGGTCCGGTTACGTAAACAGCATTTCTCCTGAACAGCGGATCCTCCTGCTCCGGGCACTACACGTTGTACATTGTACCGCAGAAGAAGAAAAACGTCCGCTGAGCAGCGATGAATGGAAGTAAAACTCAAATAAAAGTTAGAGTTAGTTTCCTTATTTTGTGTCAATCTGATTTCTCCTACCTTTTCCTGTATCTCTTGCAGCAGCACATGCTACAAATGATACTGTTTCACCATCACAAGTGCCACACTATTTGTGTTGCTTTTACAGCAGAAAATAACAACTGTGTTCACAAATGCGAGGATGGTAACTAGGCTATAATGAGATCCAGAGGTGAGATTGAATAAGGTCATATTAGGTAATAGGTAAAACTGATTCCAGCTTGTAGTGTGAATATGTTTATAATAGATTAAAATAAAGAATAGAAGGAATAGTGCTTTATCTCGACGTGATGCAATCTGACTTCAAAATACAGTAGCCCTGTGTTTTTGAAAGTCAGAGCTGAGACAGGAGCAGACATGATGTTTTTTCCGAAAACAGAAATGATGGCAGGATGTTGGGTAAAAAGTGTTTTCTTGTTGCTGTTTATTTCATCACTATCTCCTGTATGTATCAAAAAAAGCACCCGCACAGTACACGTTTGGAATTGTCAAAGGATTCCACTGGGTTTGTTTTTCCTGACGTCTTTGGGTTTGTGAACTCTTGAAACTCCAGTTGACATCGTCTCACATATGGTTGTTAAAGGGAAACTACAAAATCTCCTTTCAATTTAAAAAATGTTAATTTTACCCATAAATTAAGACTTTCTTATATAATTTTTTATAAGATCCCCCCCCCCCCCCCTCATAGTGCTAATGTCAAGCTTTTTTTGTTTTTATATTTTAGAGACAAAGGTGAGTCTCTGGTATGGGGCAGGAAAAGGAGTTTTCTGGTTTTCTAATGTGTTTGTATATGTGTGCAAGAGATTGGAGGGAGATAAAGTAGGAGGGAGATAAAGTAAGACGGAGCCAGACAGCAGCTGCTGTACTGAGACACTGAAGAGGTGGCAATATCATCAACAGATCTGGATGTTTTCGCTCCTTCTGCCTGGCTCTGCACTAACCTTTGCCCTTTCTTCCACACGTATTCTCCAACACCCGTGGAGAGAGCAGGAAATGTATGCAGACAATTGTGGAAGGATGGCTTTCCCCACTATTCCAGTGCAGGTAGTGGGTAGTTATTAGTATTGCGTGACTTGCTTGAAAAAGCAAGTATAGGTGTGTTTGGCGCACACATTTTCTAACCAAAGTAGAAAAAAATTTTCATTTTTACCGAAGTGACCACAACACCAACATGCGTGTCTGAGATAAAGAGTAACAAGAATAGAGGTGATGACGTTTTTAAGCGAGCCTTAAGCCCAATTTATACTTCTGCGTAAAGTGCTCTGTGTAGGTTACGCAGAGACTCTGCGTCGACGCAGAGCCTGACGAAGAGCCTCTACGTAGTCTCCGACTGCACAAAATATTTTTTAAGTGTACGTCACTCCATCAAGGGACAATGGAGACGGCAAGAGCTGCGATTGGTCCTCAGGACAGGCCGAGCTAAGCTGCTCTGTGCCGGCTCACAGTCGCACCGAGCGTCTACAGACGCGGAGCTGATCCCCGCCGATAACGCCGCTGCCAAACTATAAATACGTCATATCTTAACACACACAGCACATGTTTAGACTCTAAATGGCCAATTTCTCGCCTCAAATTATCTTAAAACTGCCTTCCGTCACACAGAGAAGTGAGAAACGGTCACTGTTTCAACAACAACAGTCTTTCTCTCTCTTTCTTTCTCGGACGCCATTGCTCACTGTAGCCTGAAGCAGAACAACCTTGCGCAGCGACCCCTACTGATCGGGCGGGAAATAGCAGCGCGTGTCCGTCACCACGACGCAGAAGTATAAAGGCTCGAGGCGTCTCCGTGGTGACGCAGACGGATAGCGCATACGCAGTCGGAGAAGTATAATGTGGCCTTTAACCACTGACAGACCTTATTGGAGTTTAAGTCCACACTGAGCTACTGCCATACTCTCAATTGTTTTTGCCAACTGCATTAGCTCTACCTTGTCCCCGATAAACAAGGCAATTCTTGTGCTCAAGATGCACTCACAGCCTCCACCAGTAAATAATACATTTGTATTGTGATGTTAAGATCTAGTCCCTTCAGCGGCGGTTATACTCTGAAGCCACCGTTGCATGAGGCACTTATTATATTAGCAAGTCAGTGCTAGCCATTTTTGTACTTGCAAATGATGAACCATATGCTCTCTGTTTGTTTACAGTCACAATAACACACATTGTTTTTTCTTTTTGTGGTTATCTGGCTCTTGATTTGAGGGGAGAATTGCACGTGCATCTTATTTGTATTGCTTCGTTTTCGTGTGGCCATCATGGGGTGCTACACCTTAACTGTTATTGGTGTTATTTGTGTTCTGTAGAGGTCAGGCTTGACACAATCAATAGGCAAAAATTGACCAGAGCGGTTCTTCTCATGCTCCCGATTTCTTATTGGAGGGTTAGGATGCATTGTGTTTATATCATTGTTCCTACAGAAATATTCCTTTCACTGTCCCTGAGGACAGTGTGGTACCACAACTTTCAAAATGTGTCACCATTTCACCATTAGAGAAAAATAGACCTATTTTAATTTTACTACTTGTTTTATAGAGTTTATGGCCTCTGAATACTGTGATCCTCAGCACCTTTAATGCAGTATAAATGTGTGATTAAGGGAGGGTATACAGGCTCAGTGGTAGCAAGAAAAATATAGAGGAAAGAGAGAGACGGAGAAAAGAGGAGGGGGTGCTGATGGAGCGGGATAAGTGAAAAGAGCTCGCCTCTAGCCAAGGGTGGCTGGCTCCTGAACTTTTGCCATCAATTTCATATAATTCCTGCTCTAGTATAGTGACCCTGCCCACTCTAAGACATCTGGCCCCATCTAATATACAACACTAGGGTAAAGTATAAAGGAGGGATGAAAAAGGAGAGTTGATGAGGCAAGGAAGTAAGTAAGTGAATGGGGGGGTTTACAGTTTGGCTGACTGGTTTATTACTTGCGAGACAGGTTCATATAAATTGCTCCTTTCTCACAATAATGACTTGATCATGGGAGTAAATTAGGGCTATATGGGAAACAATCTTTTCACCATATATCTTTTTTTTAATATCATTTGATATTAAATGGTCAACTTAAATCAATATTTCTATAAGGCTGGACAATATAGTTTATGAATATTATCTCAATATTCTGTAAAAGGAGAGTGACAATTCACTGTAAATCCACTCAAGGCTTATGATCTGTTGCATGTTTAAAATACAGTTATTACCTTTCAATTCAGTTAATACCCGGTTAATTTATTTGGCTTTTGAATGTTGAATGAGATTTAGGTGTGTTGGAAACAATGAAATTGGCTATAAATATGGTGTGCTATAACACAAATCAAAAATATAAATGTATCAGTTCCATATTTCTCAAATCTATTCAATATCATAAATATGATGGTTATCAAAGCAACAGCCTTTAAAGGCAGGATCAGTCATCACAGATATAGATATAAGATGCATATATTTCCCAATAAATTGAAAGATTATTAAGAAAGAGACATGTGACAGCGCGGAGCATTCATTGGATTTAATGAGTAATCATTGTCGCTGTCTTCTGCTTATCCGGATCTGGGTCGCAGGGGCAGCAGCCCTCACAGCCATCTCCCCAGCCACTCCAGTCAGCTCCTTGGGGGAATCCCAAGGCATTCCCAGGCCAAAGAGGCCGAGAGATATAATCCCTCCAGCATGTCCTGGGTCTCCCCCCTGAAGGACGTGCCCATAAAACCTCCCCAGGGGAGGTGTCCAGGAGGCATCCTAACGAGATGCCCGAACCACCTCAGACCTCAGCTGGCTCCAGTTGACATGGAGGAGCAGCGGTTCTACTCTGAGCCTCTCCCGGATGTTCCCAAGCTTCTCACCCTATCTTTGAGGCTGAGCCCGTCCACCCTGGGAAGGAAACGTATTTTAGCCGCCTGTATTCGCAATCTCACTCTTTTGGTCGTTACCAAAGCTCACGGCCATAGGTGAGAGTTGGAACTAAGCCGGAAGGCAAAGCTCTCATTTACCAGTCGATCTGTGTTCCAACCCTCACCTGTGGTCGTGAGTTTTGTTTAATGACGGAAAGACTGAAAAGTCTGAGTAAATCCCTCTGTTTCCAGCAGTTCTTTTGTTGCACATCGAGTCGAATTTGTGAAATAAGTTGTAGCATCAGCTCAAGTCCTTGGTGCCATCATCATTATTTCTTTTGAGTATTTTAGACCCATACACCTTAGATAGCTGAACTGAAAATGTAAATCAGTTCTCTTTAGTTTGACTATTATTGCTGGTAATAGGGCAGTATTCATATCGATATGCAGTTGGATGATCAGAGCAGATAGACACAGGGATTACTTGCTTGCTTATAATGTTTGTAATTCGCTTTAGAGGACAAAAATACAATTAATTTATTTCTGATATGAATACATTAATAATATGGAGAAATAGAATTAACTTGCAAAGCATTGGAGGACAGCACTTTTTAACTGCACGCCGAAGCGTAGAATGAGAGAGAAAGATGTGCTTGAGCTCATGCATAAAGAAAAGCAAGGGGATATGGCCCTGACCATCAGCTTCATGCATATACATAAGCCACCAGCCCAGGTGACTGAAGACGTGCATACCCAGGTCGAGCTGTGAGCCCTGCAAAGATTAGCAAAGCTCATGCTATGAGTCCTGCTTGCTACACAATTGCCCTGCATACACCACCTGTAGAAGAATATTAAATCTTAATAGCATGATGATTATTAGACTTACAGTATATTACCATAAATGTGTGTAAAAGTCTCGAGCATAGCGTCATAAACAATTAGAGGGCTGGGTTTTAGAAGATTTGAATATGTACAATCAATGTTCTCATCACAGTGTGAGAACCATAGTAAGGCCAGTTGGAAGATGCTTTCCAAGGTTTTTTGGGGGGATTACAAAAGCTTGTGTTCTGGAGTATCCAACTGGATTCAACCACAGCTGTTCATATTTAAATAATTGTATGCTTTTTGGCTCTTAAAGGGCACTTTCATGTCCTGCATGTGTTGCTACAACCCCTGTCCACCCCCTCTACCCAAAACGTTGCAGACCCACGTTTATCCTGTCATTTAAAATAGTTCAATTTCAATTTTAGCCCCATTTCTGTGTGTGCACAGACGAGTCCCTGGATTGTGACTGTTGAATGATTTTTTTTTGGTTTGTTTATTTTCCTTTGAAATACTGTGTGTTTCATTTTATTTCCATTTTTCTTGCTTCCTTCCTTTTTGACAGATGGTTACGTTTGACAGTTTGGTCTGTCAAATGCGGCTACAGCAGTAAATGATGGTGAAATTGTAGCTGAAGTCTTCTGCCCACTTTTCCTCCGAACAATCCTGTTTGTTACTCCGCTTATCAGCATTCCGCTCGCATCCTCTCGATCTTGTCATTTTTTTTAAGTGACTTATTTATCCAACACTCCAACTTATCTCTCCCAGGCGAAGGGCACATTTTGTGTGACCCCTTATTGCCGTGTCTGCTGGTCACCTCCACATATTTAAGTGACATTGAGCAATTACCAGGCAGTCATGTGGCTGGCCCCTCTGCTCATTTATACCCCTCACATATTCATGATTGTTGTTCTGCTAACCAAAGGTGCCTCAGAACCTGTCATTAGTGGCCTAATTGCACTATGCTAATGGCCTTCAAAGTGTAGCTCCACCCGTCCACCTCCCTCTAAATCCCCCTTTGCAATTACCGTCAGTCTTTGTTTGTGGGTTTTGGTGTTTATTTGGGTTGGATTAGTTGCTTTGGCAGCAGTGGCACAGTGCAACAGTTCAACGCCCTCTACATATTGTTGTTTTGGCTGCTCAGTGCTTAGCCCTGGTGCTTAGAGGTCTTGGCGCCACACGTCAGGAAATCTTAATTCCCATTCACATTTATCATCGAGGACCTAAAACTTAATTATTGTTGAATTAACTAATCTCCACTTGAAAAAAAAAAAAGCTCACTTTTGTCACACATGACAATACTATTTTAATAGGACATCTTTTTTTGTCTGGTAAGCTCTGAAATATTGACAGGGTATTCCTAATGATCACACTCTGTTAAATGATAAATCCTAAAACTTATTTTGCCATTGAAAAAAAGTTTATGACTTGACAGCCAAGTGCTGCACCTCAATGAGCTGTCAAAACACCCCGAAGTGCACGTTCTCATCAGTGTCACCATTAATTAGATATGGCATGAAAAAAATATGCTGCCTACACTTGTCTTTCTGAAGGATACTGACCATTTTACTTCATTTTCTTTTTTTTCTTTTTTTTTTTTTTTAAAGTTGTACAGTACACCCACGGCATCTTTTACATAACCAGACATTGGCAGTGACTGTGTTTTATTTTTTCATTTTAACATGGGAAGTGATAACCAAATGTGAAATGTAAAACTGCTGTCTTCATGGGGGAGCACGAGACATGTATTCCATTCCATTATTTGCTAAGTGCTTCATCTTTTCATCTGAATGCTTTAAATTATGACTTACAAAATGTAAACTTGTGCACGTTGAAGCAAATTTCCAGAGTTGCTCTTGTGAAAAAGAAGAACGCGCTTAGAACGTTGTTTATTTATCGTGAATGATAGATTGTCAAATGTGATTGTCATATTACCGTAGCAGCCGCCACATTACAACCTCTTGAAGCTCAGCTTCAACTGTTCTCTGTTGGACGGCACACAGAATAGTTTTTTTTTTCACTGCATTGAGCTCGAAAAATGCGGCAAAAACATCACTTCCGGGGAAACTCGTCTGTTCTGGGAGTCGTGGAGCAGTGGGCGGCTTTATGATGATTGGAGGAACCGGTTTTCGATTGTTCAGAAGTACATAAACGACAGCTGAGACTTTTCTGCCTCAGGCCTGTGTGGTTTTAGTGAAGGAAGTGTTTCAGACAGATATTTGGTCGTTGTGTGTTATTTGCGCGGCGATATAGACCATTTTTTTCCATTTGTATATACACCGTAAATAAAAATGATATCATTTCAGTTTTACATAATTATTGTGTTCTAGTCGTTCGTTTGCAGACTTTGCAGCGCTTCCCGTTTCAAAGAACACCAACCACCACTGTGAAAAACATTATTTAATGTCATAGATGCAGTACATACTTACTCACTGCCTGCCTTCAGCTTACTTTGGTTGAAGGTTGTATGTTCTTGGTAATAAAGCTCAGCTGTTGTGATTTTACAATATTACTTTAGCTTCAATACAACTCTGAACGAATTAAGCAAGAGAAAAGTAGTGGAAGTCTGACTGACATCAGGGTTGAAGGTTGCCCACTTCATATCCACACACAGTCCAGTTACTTCCCATACACAAGCACACATACTTACATAAACCACACGCACACACACACACACACACACACAAACAAAGCCACCCACCACTAAACCGGACCTGACTGGTTGCCGTTTCTCTACAGAGAGGCACTTTCTTTAATGGCCCTAGCCTCATCTACTGTCTCCCTTGGAGTTCGCCTGTCTTACCTCAGACGCCTCAGGAGCCTGACAAGACAGAGAGAGAGAGAGAGAGAGAGAGAGAGAGAGAGAGAGAGAAACCTCCACCAGCTGAAATAGATAAACAGATTTTTTTTTTCCCTTTTATATTTTTACTTTTCAATCTCCCTCTTCTCTTTACAAGCAGGGGGTTGTTGGAGCTGTCCTTGGCAATTACCCCCTTTCTCTTGTCTGTGCTGTGTCTATCACACTGGCTCACTGCATCAGGGAAACAATCTATATTGTACTTTTTTTTTTTTTTCTATCAAACACTGGACCCTGGGTCGCAGTGTTGGAAATCATAGGTAGAGCAAAGGCAGCATGCCAGCTGACAGAGTTAAACCCAGTAGAGACACTTGATAAGAAAGCTTTCTGATCCGCAGAAAATAAAAGCATGTGCTTCTAAACAAGTAAAGAGTGATGAAAGTAATATAAAAGCAATACATTTTCTTTATTCTCCAAAAGCCTTTGCTGTTATATTCATTCATCATTAAGGCAAGAAAAATAACTCTAAACCCAATAAGATGTGAGACATCTTAATTGTAAAACCCATCTCTGAAGCACAGAGAAGCATTCATTACATTTTATTAAAATATTTAAACATTTACTGTAAGTTTTTTACTACGCCTTGAATACTGGATATGTCTGGGAGCAAGTGGTGCCTTTATTAACGTCACAGTTCGGGTATTTTGTTTAAGTGTGCATTGATTTTAAACAAATGAACATTGGACAATGACCACCAGGAAGTAACGAAAAAAATCCTAACATTATCTTAAAAGAATTATGAGACATTTCATTGGTCACATTTTTAAAAATGCTGCTGCTGGGGAAGCATAGAGACATCTCACCCAGTCCCAGTAGGTTAATGAAATTAAGGAAGTTCATTCTTGTATTCTGTGATATAACAGTCTCAGAAGTTTATATTAAATATAGTCAATATATGGTCAACTAACTTATTGAACAGTATAGCAGCAGATGGTAGCAGCAAACAAAAAGTAAATATCATACTGCCATGGAGAAAAGATCTCACAGAGCCTTGAAGTTCTTTAGCTCCAAACTTCTGCCTGTGTGCTATACTTTTTCAATCTCTTTGACTCCTGTCTTCCTTTGTCACTTTTTGCTCTTCAGCTCTTCCCTTCTCTCCCCTTTTCTCATCAGGCCTTTCAGACAGTTTCCCTTGGGTTGTATTTTTCGGAGACTCAGATCTGAATATTGCCCTTCGTGGCTAGATGCACGAGGTGAGGGGAATACCAATGGGGCATTAGACATCTTTCTGGGAACGGAGCAAGGGGGGTAGAGGGTGAGTGCTGGCCCTATAATAACCATTATTCAGCTGAGATGGCTATCTGGAGAGGGCTATCAGTGCTGGGCCTGGAGACACTGTGATTAGATTTTCCCTGTGTTGCTATTCTTCTCTGTCCCTGGATCACTGTTCCCCTGTCTTCCTTTGTATACATCTCAAGCAATTCAACAGGGATCCTATTGGCCATACATTTCAGGAAATGTCATGGAAAAAGGTGCAAGGCAGGAAAAGTACAGAAATATCTTAAACCAGTTGCTAGGAGTCAGCGCTTCATCATCCACATCCGTGACTTGGAGTGTGAGTCCTCAACCAACTAGTGCTGTACACTTGTGCAGAAGACCTGTAGGGTGAAAAGGAATTAAACTCATAAGCATATATTTACTCTATTATCCATACTATGTATACATTATGGAGTGCAGTCGGGCTAGTGGTAGAAAAGGAAACTGCATTGTTGTGCAGCTGAGTATGGTCATTACTTATACATCTGTTTATTCA
Organism: Microchirus variegatus; assembly: GCF_963457635.1. NCBI lineage: Eukaryota > Metazoa > Chordata > Actinopteri > Pleuronectiformes > Soleidae > Microchirus > Microchirus variegatus. The sequence continues at coordinate 11,110,317 of NC_139805.1, forward strand.
AACCACATTTATGAGCAAAAAAAATGAGGGCATTCCATTGGTATTCCTCATCGTCTCCCACTGTGTTTATTATGCTTTTACATGCATAGCATCTAATCCTAACCTCTGTGTCTCCTACCCCAGCTTACTTCTCCGTTCTCTCTCTCTCCCCTTCTCACTCTGCCCGTCTCCCAGCAGTTCCTCTGTGGTATTATTACACAAACCTGCTTAAAGCCTGTGTCTCTATGCTGTGGCGCTGGGTAATCAGTTAACCTGATTATCCTGCTGATGAAATTAAATCATTTCAGTAAGTGAAAATAATAATATGAGTAATAGGTGCGGAGGATGGAGCACCCCACAGCAATTTGCTTCAGTCTCAGTAAAACTGACAGTCAGGTTTTTACCTCTTTGCTTCTCTTTTTCTCTCTCTCCACTCTGTGAGATAATTAATGACCCCAAATAAGCAGCTTTAAAGCCGGCGTATCAGAGATTTTGACGCTAGATGAAAATGTGCAGTTTAAAATAAGTCCTCACCAATGCTGGTTCATTTGCATCTGTAGCTTATGTAGTATTTAAGGGCCACAAAAGAATTACAACTTTACACACAATTTACAATAAGTTGTAGATACATTGTCTTTACTGTTTATTCTGAAGAACATACATTAGGAAATATGGTACAGACAACACCGAGAGATAGTGAATTATATGTTATTATGCTGCTATCTAGTGGAAAAAAAGCTTACACTACCAATATTACGTCTTTATTATTTTACTTTACGATACTTTCTTGCTATGGGCAGTGACAGTGTAAGGGAAAGACCTCAACCAGCTGTATATTAAATTCACAAATGTTGTCTTCAATGAACTGTTGTAGGCTTGTAGAGTAATTTCTATACCAGACAAAAAAAGGTGATAGTTTGGTAAGAGTGAATTTGTGGAAATGGGATTAGTCGGGAGAATTTAATGAGTCTAAAGGACAGACCTTTTAAGAGGACCACATTTAGCATGATAGAAAGCAGAATGCAACAGCAGGCATGAGTCGGCAGATTAACAACCAGGCAATGACTAAGCTGACCAGAGGCTGATTAAAGGCTTTGCACCTGTCACTTGTGTAATGATATTAAATGGTGTAGCAAAATTAAAGACTATTATGGATAATGATGGTACTCAAGCCAAAAATAGCCTCAGAGAATAACACAAAATCATCATCAGTAAGGTAAACTAAATACTTTAGGAGACTAAGCTTTGGATTCATGCTGATCATGCCGGCTGTTTCATCTGGTGGACTGTTTGTCAGACCGAGCTTAAAAATGCCTCCTCGCGGACACGAACAGTCAGGGCAAAATAAACAATAATTGGTTCCTGCAGGAAACAAAACCGAAGGCAACTCCAAGGCCTGAATTCCTGGCACAATACTGGCTATAACGTGTGCATGTGTACCGTAGCTCTGAAGCATGATGATTACTGGCTGAAGTGACAAAGGTTGCTCTTGGCAAAATAAACAGCAGCATTGTCAGTGACCAATAGAGCACATTTGTTGGTTGTATTTGGCCTGGATTTTCTCACCACAGAGAACCCTCAGTACATATCACGTAAATGCAATTGCCACGCTACTACGGGGGAATGGCCCTTGGGGATTCTAGGGTACTATCAGCCCGTGTCATTGGTTGCCTTCTTTTCTTCAGTCAGCCTGGATAACCCTGGAGTAACACTCTCTCGATGAGTGATCTATTTATTTTTGCATGGCCGCCTTTATCGACGGAGTCTGTAAGCTTCAGGGTGAAAGATGATATCAGACTCTATTACTAGGGAAGTAAGTGACCAGCATACATGCCATTTATTCAGAAAAGGCTGTCGGTGCTGTATCAGGTCAGTTCAGCTGCAATGATAGCATAATCTTTGTGTGAATCTACCTTCGTCTTGATTACTGCTGTTGTGGTTGGTTGCTTTTTTTCCCCCTCTCTACTTGTCCTGGCCTCCTTTGCTCCTTCAGACAGATTCCCTCTGTCTTTTGCCTGATTTTATTAGCCTCAAATTCACTTACTGAGTGTGTGTTTTCAGCTTGTATCGGCCTCTGTGTAGTGCAGTGCTTGAATATTCTACATTGATGTTTGCCACAAGTCAAACCTAACCTTTGCAGGTTCCCTTCCTTAACAGAGTCACCTAGAGGAGGTACAAGAGTGCAACACCTATTGTGGCACCTTTATACATGGATCATTTGTGACGTAGAGAAGAGGGAGTTTGGAAGAACATAGTGCTCTTACTTGTGTGAGTGTGGTCTTGCCATTGCTTTTCTTGCCTGTGGATTTGTATGAAGAGGTTGTACCGAGGTGATCATTAATAATCGATGTAGAGATACAACACAGAGCCTAAAACTGTGTAAATGCCTGTCCTTTGTTGAACCTAGCATTGAAATATTCATTGCACTCCACCGATGTCAGCCTTACTTGGAGGTAACCTGTCTGGACTTGGTTCGAGACCATCTAGTTTTCTTTCTGTTCTCCCGTATGTTAAGTTTTAAAGATTCAATTTTCAAAACGTGGCTTCCTGTGACTCCATGTCCCTTCATCTCTACACAGTCCTGGTGCACAAACCAATGCAGTTTTCATGACAATGATATAATAGAAATTACATAAAAATATTAAGGACTTACAAGTACACTATTTCCCCCCCCCCCCCCCCAATATTTTTTATTTAAAAAATTGCATGACCATATGTGAGACAACCTTGGCCACAGATTCTGAATGAGTAGTTTTAGCATTATTTAATTGTGAAGGTCAAAAATGGAAAAATGTATTACCAAATAAGTAAAGGCAGACGGACAGAACCTGCTTTTAGAGTGCATCCAAAACTGCACGGATATCCTATAATTTAGTGCTCCCCAATTGTCTGCGACACCACCACGATGTCTACAGAGTGGATATGAGGTCATTGGCTCTGCAGATGAACAGTGACCTCAGCTGTGTCACTGGCCAGCATCTTAGTCAGTGAATCTTATGCGAGTTGTAATGTGGCCTTGAGCTTCTGATGTATATTACACCTTAGGGTTCTTCCCCTCGGCTCTCATCATCTTAGAATGAGTCACTGCTCTGGCTCCAGTCAGGGTAGAGGTCAGACAATTTGACCAATGGAACTAATTGCCCCAAGAGGACAAGGGAGCCTGTATGAGGAGAGCAATGGCCGTAGCATGCCCTGTCATCTTTGAATAGTGAAATGACTGCACAATCATGATAATTAGCTGTAGGATAACTACAGTGTTTGTTAAATGGACACGTACTCACAAGTGTTCTTGAATTAGCATAGCAATAATGCAAATCTCATGTCTGGTTTATACTGGGTCTCAACCAAATTATTTTGTATGGCTCTGTTTCACCTCAGATTATGGCTAGTGGCATTTATTCCACTAAACTATTAGGCATTACTTTTCATTATAGTCGTTCCCCTGTTGGCTTTTGCTTTTATAACCATATAGCCATTTATTTACCCCTTGTTATACAATAATAAAAGCAAAGATACAGTGTCTTTTGTAAAGGCTTTTTAACGGGACACGTGGTTCTTAATGGACAAGTAGATAGTGGGAATGGCTGTCTAATCAGCAAGCATCTGGTTACAGGATGGTTTTTCCAACAATTAAAAAGCCATCTCGTTATCTGAGAAGGAAGAAATCAAGGAAAGCACTGTATACGGTTTATTCGCTCTTTGCTCTTAAACGTCTCCAGTGCCTTCACACCAGACCAAGGGTGAGCCAGACTCTTAATGAAATAGCGTATATGTATACTTAGCCTTTTATCTTGGGTTATGCATTTATCTGTTCTTGAATCTGTGGTAGTTGTGCTTTTTACACTTCAGGACAAGATGTATGATTTCATGGTTTATGGGAACGCTGGCTATGTTTAGCATGTTTACCCACATAATAATTCATGAAAAAGGTATCTGAGAAGGCTTATCCACTGCTTTATTATTTTATTAAAGGTATCTTATTAGTACAGTGTCATTTTATTTATATAGCAGACCAAGATTGTGTCAAAAACTTCACGTTGAAGTTGTAATTGTTGGCGTTTCTAGTCAGATGACTTAAATGCACTCTTTTATTGTTCATTTTACAGAGGACCTACTCCCACCAGGCTTCCCTAACATAGACATGGGCCCTCAACTGAAAGTGGTGGAGCGCACTCGGACGGCCACCATGCTCTGTGCTGCCAGCGGCAACCCTGACCCTGAAATCACCTGGTACAAAGACTTCCTGCCCATTGATCCTAGTGCAAGTAATGGAAGAATCAAACAGCTGCGCTCAGGTAAGGAAGAGTCAAAATATTATGTTTCTTTCCTCTTCTTGCTAACGCAAGCATGTGTTTGTTTCCTCAGGAAATATCTATCATATTTAACATGGTTTTTGTGCTTTGCAGATTAAGTGGCTACAGTACCCAATCTTTCCTCAGGAACTTTTCAGCAGATCCATAGTCTCACTGTGCAAACACTTATTGTTTGGCAATGATTACATTACCGTTTCCCTCATAAAACTATTGTTATTTTATTTCGGTTAGATTTGAAGTGAATGAACATGGCTTTGTTCCAGTGATCTAAATTGGTTTGCATTTGACCAACAAACCTGATAATTCTTTCAAACCACAAAGGAATGTGCAAACATAAAATTTGATTCCAAAAAAATTAAATAAGTAAGCAGGATAGATGCAAATAAGACAAATGTATATTCACTTTCTACACTTTCTAGGCTGTGACATGAGTAAATTAGGTGTCAATTCTGGTATATGTGTTGAAAACAGTCAATTGTATTTAAGAGTACAGCATTACTGATTGAGGTCAGATAATTCACAACATCCCAGAAGTGTGTCATCGTCCACAATGAGAGCAAAGTCCACATTATACTGTCACAGCCGTCAACGTTGGGTATGTTGTCTTGTTCCAACTGATTAAACTCCACTGAGAGGCCGAGTAAAGCAAAGTCTAATTATATAGCTAATTAAGTGCCGACCCTAGAGTGTCCTCCGGCAATAAGGGGTAGATATTTTAGGTCGATGATTTGTCACCATTTGAAAAATCCAATGGCTCCTACTTGATTTGTTACTGCAAACGTAAATCAGGGTGGACACCACCAAATAAAGAGTCTGTTGCCATTGAGTTCCTGCCCTAGTTGTGACTCTTGTGGGCTATATTCCAAATAATCGAAGTTGTTATCTCATTATCCATGCATGTAACCCTAACTTATTGATATTGACATCAGGTCTATGGTGGACCTTTGACTTCAAATTTGATTTCACATTTTTCTGGCCCAAATTGTGAGGGTTAGCTGTATTTCATCTTCCATATGATCTTGTACAGAATCTACCCTGGTTAGCTGATTTGGCATTACATTTGCCTCCATAAGTGAGGGGACTCTTCACTTAAGACAACATGGGCCTCCCATGTTTGCACATTCTTGGTGATCTTTTTTCTTTTACTCCTAATTGACATACTCCGATTCATTGCAGCTCATGATGCATGGTATACCAAATAATGCAAGATGACTATTGCAGTAACAGCATTAATGATTCAGAGTATCTGATGTATTATCTATCTTCCTGAAGATTGACTGTAGTTTACTGTATCATTACATCTTGTCATGTTGATACATATTAAAGATGCATTCAAGAAGCCTCAACAGATATAATTCAGCTTATAGTAGCAAATGTTACAGCAAAGGTCTAATATTTAAACATTCAATGACCGAAGGCTACCAATATATGTGTTAGATGTTTAGATTTACCAGGTAACTTTGTAACCTGGCATGGAATCTCTCTCATTAATGGACAAGGAAGTGGACAAAGAACGTCCCATCTGTTGTAACTTTTGTGTGTTACTGTCTGTTTCATGATTTCCTCAATTGTCTCTGTGTGTGTGTCCTGTCTAACTAAAACAGACGGCTGTTTTGTATGTGTCTGTGTGTGTGTTTTTGCCTGCATTTGTGTCTGAAACTCTAATGTGTCCGAGTGCACATTTTAGAGTCTTCAACACATGTCATTGGGCTGTGACAAATAACACAATTAAAAACTAAAAAAATCAATAAATCAAAATAAACCAAAATAATACACCACAAAAACTAAGACTAAATCTTTGGCATTGATGTGTTGATGTGATTTTTACAAAGACTATGCCTATAATTAGTACAGTTCTTCATCACTCATGTGATATCTAATGATAATGAGAATTCCTAATATACTTAAATGGGATACCTTTAATTCTTGGGTGGCAGTCACTTTCAGCCTTAACCTAAAATACTTTGTTGTTCTTTCCCTTTTTTCTATTTACTTTTCTTTTGCTTTGTCATTTCCAGAAACATTTGGTAAGTGTCTTGCAAAACCTAGCAAGCCCACCCACTCTCCTTGAAACAGATGGCATATTCAAACTACTATCCAAAATGCATGCATCCCCTGCTCTCCCTTACTCTTGTCCTATTTTGCCACTTGTTATTTATGGTTTGTTTATCCTTTTACTTTTATTTTACCCACACTTGTCCTGATGCCAATTTTGTTTTCTTTCACCTGCCCAGAAAGGCAAATGAAGGATAAATATCACCATGTCTTGAGAATGTGGATAGGCACCACTGTCCACTTTGATTCAGTTCAGATTTTGTATAGAATATACTGTATGTGGAAGTATTTTGAGGCAACAAATTTACTGAAGCTACTTTTTCTTGACCATATCCATATTTTATTGCAGAGTCCCCTGTCACATCGTATTCTTTCTCTCTGCTGTGCTGTAAAACAGGAGGCTTAGAGCGCATAATTGGACTCTCCCTGTGAAGGCAAAGTCATTCCAACTTCTTGTTAAAATATATGAGTGGTTGAAACACAGCTTTCAATGTGATAGCTTTGTTGTCTCAGCATAACCTTGGAAAGTGCACAAAGCTTTGATGGGGTCTGAAAGGATCTTGAGTTCCTTCCAGGTGAAGGCCACTTCAGGACCATTGTATGGCCGCACCCTCCAAATCCCGCACTTGGCTGGGTCAACCCTCAGGAGAACATTTTCTGCTCTCACTGAGCTGACCCACAGCCTCACTGCCTTACATATCTTTAGCTTATGGTTTGTTCCTTGTTGCTACAGGGTGAGGGCTCAAATGATAGTTACATTTGGCCACATTTTGTAATTCCCTGTGAGCCCCACTACTTAAATCCAGTTCACTATTTATACCAGGACAGGAATGTAAATGACCATTTCCTTGTTCCAGTACCAAGACTCTCGTAAAGTAATGTAAGCTTTGGGGTCTTACTTTTTTTAGTCCTTCTGATGGAAAGCGCATTCAGCAGCTCAGCAAGATTTATGCTGGTGAGAAAACCGCTTGCACTCTCAAGCCCCTCAGGCTGCCATCCTCCCATGTCTTCTGCAATTCAAGATGCCATCTTGGGTCTCAAGATTTTTGTATTTTGTCCTGTGTTCTACAAAGATAAACGCAGTGCCCTAAACAGAACAAAGGTAGAGGTTCTTGGGGGAAGAATTTCCAATTCGTCCATTGGTCAGATTGCTGTTGACAACTCCTGGGTGCTACCTGTTTGCTCTCTTGCTTCAGGCACTCTATTAAGCCTAAGGGGGGTAACTGTGAGACGGAAGGATGCTTTCCCTTAGATAAATTGTAAAATAGAGTATCTTTTGCCAGCAGTAAACTAGATTGTGTTTAGGCCTGTATTAACATCCATCTGAGGTGATGTGATCACAAGTAAACCGCTGTAAAGGTGTGAACGTAAGACACATTGAGGAGGATCTCTTAAACCACATTCAGAAGTGCTATGGATCACTGATGACAACATTCCTTTTGTAGTTTGTAGACAAAATGTGCCGGGCTAAGGATGGCCTACACAGTCGATGTCTTCTGGCCTTTTTCACAGGGAACCAAAAATATATTTACGCTTCCCAGCGTTTCCCATATATCGATTTATTCTTGGCCACCACAACAGTATTGACATTGACTACCACATATTGATTTTATATCTCGCTACCTCTCCCTCACAATCACACACACACACACACACACACACACACACACACACACATACGCCCTCGTTCACACAGCTATCCTTTTAAGGACTCTCATTGACTTTGAATAGCCTTTCCATAGTGTTATCTCTACACTACACTATTCTACCTTATTAGGACCAACTTTTGGTCCCCATGAGGATGACTAGTCCTGACAAGGTCAGTGTGAATTCGAGTAACAAATACAAGAGCACACATACTTTCTCCAAATCAGATTGTCTAACAACATTGATCATAACAAACTGTATGCTGTGCTGTATGTGTGTATTCGCATGTACAGCAGGGAATAAAAGATTGGTTATTGCAGACACGTGTGAAAACACATTCATACACCAGGTGTGAACTAACAAATGTCCTCTTGTGATGGGATCACTCAAGACAGATGTCAATATCAGGTTTGAACAAGGCCACAGTCTAGAGGGGTTTTGAAGCCGTTGTTTGCTTGATAGCTGACTTGCTGCCTGGCTGCTTCTCTTGTGCCAGATCATGCTGTGCTCACAGGGCAGTGATATTTGGGTCTGGATTCCCTGAGGAGCTCATCTAGAGGTGTGGAGGGAGCCTGACATTTCTCCCCTGGCAGCAGACCCCAGGCCCCTCACTGGCCTTGTTAGCCAGAACAGATTAACAGAGGGCAGATAGACAGTGAGATAATGGGGAGGGGCACATATCTATAAATATCATTGTCCATGTTATGTAAAGGTTTTCAACAATGACCTTACATTGGACAGATCCCTTACTCATAGATATACTCAGTGCACATTCCATTATAAATACTCTTGTGCTCACATTTATTGGCGTCACAGCTGATCTGCAGGGAGTGGCTAGGACCGATGCAGATGTGGCAACAACAGCCAAGTTTTCCTTAAGACCTGTTGTGACCTCACCAGGATCCCATATGGGTGTCTGCGGTGATGAGAAGGTCAGCCAGACGCCCTCTGGAGGGTGGTCAGACTTTGTGTCGACCAATCACGCAACCCAGTGTGCGCCTCACATGATGAGATGGGCAAGATCTCTGGCCAAATTGCCTCGAGCCAGAATACATTCTTAAATAATATTTTAAACATATTCAGACAATTGTTTTAACAAATCAGCTGGGATGTTCTGCAGAGCAGATAATGCTCCAATGATACCGTGAGGCAGCCTGGGGCATGATGAGGTTTATTTAGGTCATTGTTGATCTAATCTCATCAACCTCTCACTGACCAAAGCTTAGAATGAGAGTAATATGTCCAAATGTTGAGTGAATCTGCCTTTGTTGCTGAACACTGGCTGGTCAGACCCTTGGATAAGGTTTATTTTTATATCTTCTTGCTGCTTTATTTTTAAACCATTTTCTCCTATTTTTTGTTAAACCAGTGACCTTGAACTTAACCATCTGCCTTTCAACCTCACCCTACTCATTACTCTCCTCTCTTTTTCAGTCACCCTTTTGTCCCTCAGTATTTTATATGATTCACGTTATGATGGCCTCTCTTTTTATAAACCCGCTTTATTAACCTTAACCTTAACCTTACCCTCACATTAACCTTAATCTAAACCTCACCTAACCTTTAAAAAGTAACCTCAATCCCCAACTAAAATCTCATCTCAGCAAAAGCTAAATAAACCTGCTTCCTGCAGCCTCTAATCAAACTCTAACTCAGTAACACTGTAACCTTCCCACAACCCTTTTGTCTTTTGTTTTGTGATTACCTATGATTATGTGGTCTCCAAAATCATTGCAGAAATAATTACAATGTCACTGTTGTTTTGCCTGGTTTTCCAATGACTGTAGTAGATGTAAGTGTATAGAGCAGTGTTTATGGGTACTCTACACTCGTATTCTTTCTCAAAATCTAACAAAAAGAAAAAGTGAAGAACATTTTAAGTTGTGTAACTCATATTAAAAACTTTTTGAATCACTCTATTTTAACATGTACAGCATTTGTGATATATTATTTACACAGGAGTATACTGTATGCTTTTGGTTGCTACCAAAATATGTACCCTTTAAATATTTAGCCAAATACTATATCCATATATTGTGCAATGCATATAAAGCACGGTGAAGTGCACATTATCCATGTAGGTGCATTGCAAACCAGGCACAGCTTCAAACTCCCTGATTACCTCCTCCCTGCTGGTATCACAAAGGATGCATCTTTACATAGAGACGTAACAACTAGCAGACAATTTTTTTCTTTAAACACCAACCATACATATGGAAATGACTAGTCCATCTTGAATTGTTTTTATTATTATTATTTCTAGGAGAGATATTGTTTTGTTGGTTGAGCATAAAGTGTTGGTATATATTGTATTTATGGATGGTTGCATACCAGGGCTGGGTCTGTAAAGTTAGGTTCAATGGGATTTGCATGACATTGACCCTCAGCTCTGTGCCTGCAGGCTGTCTTTGCTAAGTAGTCCACCTCTCCTGGATTGACGCCACCCTGCTGGCACTCTCGAGGGATGGCCAAGGGCATGTTGCTGCCATGAGTCATCCGTAGATTTTAAGAGGAAAACTAAGAGAAAGGCAAGGGGGGGGGAGGAATTAAAAAAAAAGACTAAAATACACACAAACACAATGCAGGATGTTGACAGAGAAAGTAACATAAAGCAAAGAGGATTTTGGGGGGGAAAAAAACTGATGCAAAACAATGCGAAAGAAAAAAGGACAGTTACCGCGCCTGCCCACGCCCTAATATCTCCCTATAAGGTATGCATTTTATATTGTACCAAGATCTTGGGCTACATTTAAAAAGCCTACGAGCCACCCTAGTGAATAAGCTCAATATTTTATTGTCCCTAATGGGACATTTGGCATGCAGTCAAGCATGTAATACAATACAGGCTCACAATAAACAAAGAATTGTGAAGCATGCACTGCAACTCAGAAAGGACCAAAGTGAACAGGGAAGAATGGGTAAAGCTTGAGGTGAAGAGTCTGTCTGTCTCAGTTAAGCAGGTTTACCATGTAGGATGAGAAACAATATCGATTTGTTTGATTTTGCTTGCGGTTGCCTGAGGGTGCAGTCTGAAATTCTTGTTCAGTGGAGATTCCATTTGTCCCTCGGCAAGTATGTTCCATACTAATATCTGCCAGAGAATAGTGAAGACCCTAAGTGTTTCACTGACCTCTTATTCAAGGTCAGTTGGCTGGGAAAGGCTTATGCCACTGAGGCAGTCCATGGCAATAAAAGGTCAAAACTCTTACTCTCAGCGTTATCATCATCACAGGTTGCAGCCATGATAAAACTCATGCCAATACCTCAGGCCTTTTCTGCTCTGTCAGTGAAACACTTTGTTTCTAAGTCTATGGCAAGTAGGATAGAAAGTGACTTACAAGGCAAGCGTGCCAACCATACACCTCCCAATTCCTTTGTGATACCAACAGTGAGAGGTATTGTTGTTTTCAATGAAGAAAATTGATTACTTATGACCTTCCTTCCAACCCAAATAACTCCTCTAACTATTACTAACCTTAACCTTGAATTAAACTGATGTTGTGTCTTCGTTTTTGTGTCTCCTCCAGAGGGTACCCCAATTCGAGGTAAGAGCCATCACAGTAAAAAAGGGGGAAACGAAAAATACTTAAACTGATACATAACCAGACATAACCACTCCCTAACTCCACCCAACTGACTAAATATGGGGAATACCAAGAAGCCTTTTCCTCCATAGAAATGACAAACCTCTCATTACCACTAACATTTATTTGTCATTCATGTTTGTGTCCTGTGCACTGTGTCACCATGTCTGTGGGTGTTGACATAGCGTGTGTTTTTCACCGTCCCATGTCATCATTAATGTGCAGTTCGTTAACCTCTGTGGGGCATTCCGTGTTTGTTTCTTTCTACAATCTTCTCCACATCATCAGTGTCGGAAACCCCAGTGAGCAAATCAAATTTAGTTGCCGACTGGTTATTATATTTACTTTTCCACTGTATAACCATGTTTTATTATGACATCAAGAAGGGGGCAGGAATGACAATGGAAAAGGAGTGGGACTGTGATGAATTACACAGAAGACTTTGTTAAAAATAATCCATCCTCTCATATTTTTGATTTTCTCAGACAATTTAACTTTCACCTTTAATTACCCACCAGGTTTTGTGTTGCTGAAGCTTTTTTCTCCCATTTGGATCAAATGTGGTTGATTGCGTTTGTTGTAAAAATGTTTTTGTTCAACAGGTTGAGCAGGTAAGTGAAACTCTCAATTTGCCGTGTATTCAAGGAAACTGAATAATAATCTTTGAGGTTTTGAAGACGAGCCCTTACAACAATGGAGCACTAAAGTGAAAGTCCTCCATCCTCAACCATTTCACAAACAAACTGACATCTCTAGACAGTGGCCTTTAAATCTTTACGCTACCCTTCACTCTTTTAGCACCCTCAGTTCTCACTAACATAACATAGCAACAGCACTCTCTGCATAAAAGGTCTCATTTATCACATCGCTTCGAACAAAAGCAGCCGTGACTTATGAACTTTTCATTTGCATAATGAAATAAATAGCCTGAAAAAAAAAAAAAAAGTGATTTCTCTCTACCACGTTACCACATGAGAACACTGAAACTCCATCAGGAGTGCATGGCGCTTAGGTAGAAAGAAAACCAATTTCATAGCTGGAGAGAGATGCGACGTTCTATAATTGAGATCAAGGTGTCTGAGAAGGACAGGAATACTTTGTTTGCACAGTTGCATGCTCGCACATTGATGCAGACTTTCATCTGCTTTGAGCACACTGTTCTTGTCCAGAAAATGAAGCTTTTTGAAGTTTTAGGTAAGCCACGATTGTCCTGCCTCCGAGTCATATTACAATCACTCCACGTGAGCGCGGATTCACGCTATGTAAAAATCTGCATTCAGTTCGCCTCCATACAATGCCACCCAGGTGCTGGCCTAGGGGGAAGCGATAGGTATAAAGGTAGCTCGACTCCCTACCTGCTTTATTACTGATTTCATGGGAGCGTTACAAGCCACCAGATGGGCGCTGACAACAATGGCGTCACACATGGGGCCACATGCTGGTGCGATCACAGTGTAATGACCTTCGGGTGGTGACAGAGCGTTCACGAGTGACAGCCAGGACACGGAGAGGGAGGAAACTGCAGGTCCAGACTTGAGTGTCTACTCTAGTGGTCACTCTGGTTGTCTTCTTAGAATGAAAGTTGCATGTATTATATTCAGCTGCAAAACTTGACAAACACAATCATCAGCGAGGTGGGATTTGACAGAGCTTTCGATCTTTCTGCGTCATGCATAAGAATTCAGTGTGAAACATGTTACTTCCAGTTTCCTTGCTGTTTTTTTATTTATTTTTTATTTTGTTTTTATGACTTTTGCCAGTTCAGTTGTTAGCCTGACAACCTTTCTCAATAGCCCAGTAATGTAGTAACAAAAATGTTTTTGCACATTTGCTCTTGAATCATAATATGTAGTGAGCTGTAACACTGTTGGTATTGTATCCTAGCGATGCACGACGTCCAACACAGGAATCGAGCCGTACTGTAGATCCCAGAAAACATGCGTTAATCTCCAAACATTTAGCAAGGAAATGTCTAAAATCTCAATATTTAACAGAGGAGTCTGGTTTATTTGGCGACAGAACTGCCGAAAGCCGGCAAACATGAGCCGAATCACAACCCCTTCCGCTTTATTTTAGTTCAGTGAGTGTGTCAAACAGAGTCCACATTGAGGAGGTACTATGGTGAATGGAAAACGACCTGTCTGATACCCAAACCGAGTAGAGTGGAGCCGCGCCGAGTAATGCTAGAACTGTAAAGTGGAAACGCTCTAATACAGACTTTGGGAAACAGACGCAGGCGGTTAATCATTTAATAAATTGTTAAATTATTTGCGGCAATTAATCAACTAATAATGAACCATTATCAAGTTATACAGTAAGGGGCTAACTGTGGCTGCTAATTGCACTGTAGTAGAGCCTTAATGAGGGGATGTTGTGATGAGTTCATGGAGGAGAAACGGCAGGAGAGGAGATGAGAAATGACCAGTGTAAACTGAAAACGAGAGGTAAAATGCGGGAAAAGAACAGTGTGCCACCAACATGCCCGAGTGGGATGCAGATGGAGCAAGAGGGAGGAAAAGAAAGAGTCAGACTGGGCCAGCCATTTTGTTGATCGCCTAAACAAATCAATCAAGGCCCGCTGGAGCACACTAATTGAATTACACAAATGGGACTGGGGGGGCACAGACATGACAAAGCTGCTACAAAGCACCGGCCGGGGTGGGCAGACCACGGCTTGAGGCACTTTGTGGAATTAATCATCCATGCCTTGCTTTTCTTTTATCCCCTCATCTGTCCTGATTTTTCTCTTTCTTTCTTTCCCTCTCTTCATCTCTCCTTTGTCCACTGCACTTTCTATTGATGCGACTTTGATTTTGCCCCTCTGTTTTTTGTTGTTGTTTTTTTCTCGGATCTCTTTCTCTCATTCCACCCCCCTCCCCCCTCCATCCTTATACCTTTACCCCCTTGTATTTTCCCTTTCCAATCATATCAGTCTTTATTAAAGCTAAATATAGATGTTCTTCTCAAAATTGAATTTGGATTTCTGATGTGATTCATGCTCATCAATGGCTGTAGCTCATCTACGGCTACAGCCGTTGAAAAGTGAGAAAAAGCCCTGCTTTAGTGACAAATCGAAACCCTTGCAAACCCTAATGAAGAAAAATAGTGAGATTTCAATAAACTGAAAACTATTGGCACAAAGTATACAGCACCAGTACAAGAGTAAGTATCCTAGAACCTGATCCATTTGTTTCATTGCGGTTAGGCATTCTTATTTGGTGTTACAACATTTGGCGTCTTTGGCGCTCCACAGAACACCCTGCAGCATGCAGCGCCTTTAACCAGGGCACCTGTCAAGGCTGCCACAACCTCAGACCCACTACAGCCTCCTTTGTTGAATAGATGAAGGCAGTGACGCAGTCATGCAGCCAGGAGCTGTAGCAGTGCTTTGGCAGTTTTGAATGTTAGTAGGTAGAAAGGATCACTTTGACTTAAATGGAGACTAATTGATCCACCTGAATATATTTCTTTCTTATCAGTAACTTGATTTGATTAAATTAGAGCCACATTTTTTTTCTTGTTCTTCTGTTTGGATCTCCGTGGTGATGCATATTGTTTTTTAAGAATAAGACTTGTTCTTTACACCAGACCCAGATAAATATGAATTAGCAGGGGTGACACTTTCTCTGAGTGGTCATCGTACTGTGTGAGCAATTGTTCTGTCTGGACTTAGATGCACTTCTTGCTACATTTCAGACGTTTCCAACATGAATGTGTCCCTTGAAGTGTCCTTGAGCAAGATATATCAAGTCAAGTATAGTACCCATTAAATAATTGTGTGTAGTGTGTAGAGTGCAGCTGAGGTCAAATACCTAATTTAATGTCTCAGTAATATACATGTGGAAGATTAAATGTTTCTCTAATTAAGTAAAAGAACATTAGATATTATTCTTAAACAGGGATGAAGAAGAACTTTCTTTAACAAACCTCTCTGCTGTAATTGGAGTGGAGTTATTGTTGTTTTCTGTCATAAATAATCAGATATCACAGTCAATGTTCTAATAAAATAAAGTAAACAAACACATTTGTGGTAGTTATTAGTTGTTTGTGTTGCATATTTGGATTCATAAGCACTGAATAACTATAATTATTTCTAAGTGTTTTCTAAACAGACTGGATCCACATTTTGTATTTGCCTCTGAAAGAACATTTTTAGCATTTGTATAATTTTTTTACCCTCTTCCCTTGATAAAAAGACAAAAAATGCCAGTGGCTTCTCGCACTCTGGTGAGCTGCAGGTAGGCAGGATAGACAGATTCCAATTATGAGAAGTAGATGAAAGCAAATGACAGGAAGCAGACACATGCTGGGAACAAGGGTTTTCAAAGGGTGGAATTTGTCCTGTGTTTGAGACAGATCTACATGCTGCTTCTCTAGTTGATGCCTTGGTATCAAATAGTGCGCATTTGGAATTGTTTTTGTTTGTTTAAAACAAATGTCTTGAAATTCAAATATTATCAGGCATGTACGTTTAATTTCTTTCTGTGATTAAGAAAAAATCCAATTAAATGAATTGGATAGATTCATTTCAATTAACTGCTTTGTGGTTTCTAAAAAAAGAGAGAATTTGTAACTGCTTTTCCTCTGCCGTTAGCTCTCCTTCCCAAACATTTGGTGAAGGTAGTTCTAATGTGATCTAGTACTTTATGTACAATTGCATAAAACCATTAATCAATTTGTGACAAAGTGAATCCAAAGTGAACCCTCTTCCCTCGTTTTTAGGATGAACAATAACTGACAGGACTGACACAAGGAACAAGAAACATATATGAAAAATAATAATTCATTTCCCTTATTCCGTCTCTCATTGTTCTTCCATTGTGTCTTGCTGCCTTTATGTCTCCTTTCTATGAGTCCTTCTAGGAGTTTCTCCTCCCCTTCTTCATCACACATATTCACACTCTCTCCCTGCGCTCCACTAGTGGAGGGAGTATTCATGTGCTCATCACAATTCCTCTTTGAAATAATAGCAAGAATAGGAAATGAAGCCAGTAGGGAAACTGGAAACAATAGATAACACCACCTAGCAAGGAGCCTCCACCAAAGCTGGCGGGAATTGATGAGAGTCTCTCTCTATCCCTTCAAAGACTTCTATTTTTTGTTCTTGCTCTCTCTTATGCCAGGAGGAACAGTTCACAGTGCTTCGTTTTAATTGGCTCCCAATTAATGTTTGGCTCATTATCTGTCAGCCATCTGCATGTTGGTGTCTTTGTTTTGTTGACCTTCAGATGGCATTTTGTGAAAGATCTTTTTTTTTTAGATGAGAACACTTCTATTTGTTGGAAGAATTTCAGCTCTACAGCAGACAGATATAAGATGAAAAACATGTGATCTAACTGTGAACGGTCAACAAAAGGGGAGTTGTGGCCCAGCACAAACTCTAAGACTACATTACTATTTATGAAGCATTGGTGAAAAAAAGACCTGCACCAACTTCAGCTTTAGTGTTCCAAATATCTTATAACCCAGCACAGGGACCAAGTTTGAGGAGGAGCCTCTGGCAGAGCTTTCAGGAAGCATCCACGTGGAGGGAAACTTCGCACAGTCCTTACTTTGTGGTCTCCCCAGTGTTGAGGCACAGGCTTCTGAGCACATTCCACCCACCTGCCACCAGGCTTGCATTTGCTCTCCCAAGCACATATCAAACAGATCCAAATCAGATCCCTCCATAAACACAGTGCTAAGACTCCACCACCTGCACACTGCAGGTGGACGTTTTTTCATTTCATTGAGATACAGTATATGTGCCAGGAACAGCTCCCTCAGGGGGGCTGCCGATGATCTGAGCTGCAGAGGCAAATGAAGAATTGAAAAGAAAATAGAGAATGGATTTTCTATCTTCAGAAGTGGATATCTTTGCACTGACTCCTAGGTGTAAATTACTCGGATAGTGTTAGTTTATGTTTAAGGTGGAAGCGTGACTAATCTTTATAATTAAGCAGGATCGATGTGCTCATTTGTGGCACAGCTGAAAAGTGTTATTAAACCAATGTTCCAGAATAGTGGCCGTGTACAACATTGTTTTCACGCCGCTTGCCGATGTGATGGAGTAGGTTCTGGTGTATTACAAAGCGTCCTGGGCAGCGGCTGGCGTATTGATGCTTCCTGGCTAAATGCTAACGAGCATTGGTGCTGTGTTTGTCAGGGAGGCCGAGGCTGCAATCTGTCTGCTGAGCCAGCCAGAAGGCCTAATGATATCATCAGGAAGTGCCGTCAACAGCCCTCTAACGAGGAATGATCCGACGCCCGTTGCTTCACCTCCCTTCCTCTATTCCCCACGCCCCTTCTCCATTTTTATTCCGATAGCATTCCGGTGAACTTCATTTACACACACACGAGAGATAAAAATCTGAAGATGGGGATAAAAAAATAAAGACTGCCCTCAAGCGTTTATATGAAACACACTGTAATACCCTTATACATTTACATTAGGGTCACAACTCAAAAGAGAAGTGTAGCTTAAATGGCGAATAATAAACAAATTACTCAACCATATCACTGTATATATCTGCAGAACTACAATAGGGCTGGCCTGTATGTTTGGATATTTTCCACGGATTGTCGTCCCTCTTCACACACACACACACAGGCTCATCCCTGGTGAGTCCTAACACAAAGGAGAATCAGAAAATCTTACTCAGTTTGCCGGACGATCTCCCCGCCGTTCCCTCATTTAGCTTTCGTCACATTTACATCATTTCTTTTGCCCTTGCTGTTTTTTTGGGAAAGGGCTCTCTCATCTTACACGAGCTGCATACACCAACACAGCTACAAATTAATGAATTCCTCCTTGTTGTATGTGTGTGTGTATGGCCGCGGCTGAAGAGGAGCCTTGTCATTGCAGTCTTTGTTGTCATTGCAGAGAGAAACAGCGCTTGAGAAATTGAAGATGCTCTCCATTAAGAAAAGTTTCATGCACTGTCACTGAAAGGTCAACTAATAATTTCTTCCCTGCTTTTTCTTTTTTTTTTCTCTCTCTCTCTCTCTCTGTCTCTCCCTCCTTTCAATCTACCCCATCCCTCTTTTTTTGTCTTTGTTGGACGGTATCATTTCCCAGGTGCCTTGCAGATCGAGAACAGCGAGGAGACGGACCAGGGGAAGTACGAGTGCGTGGCGTCTAATGTGGAAGGCGTGCGCTACTCGTCCCCTGCTAACCTTTATGTGCGAGGTAGGGAGCAACCCAGAGCCAGGCCAGAGAATAATAAAAAAAAAAACCCACACCCACCCATTCTAACTAAAATGTACATTGCAGCTCAGCTTTTAAGTGGCATTACTGTTGAGCTTGACAAATGATAATTGCTTCCATTCTAGCTCAGATGTATACGCAAAATGTCTTTTGCTAAATAGAATTATAAATCTTTTAGCATTGATAGTATTGCCTGCCCATAAGTGTAATTTCATATGCACTGAAACTCCCAAATGTAAAACTATAATTGACCAACTAATGTTCTCTGTTATGATGTTTTGCTCCATTTTGTCTTTCAATGCCCTCCCTTACTCACTCGGAAGGAAATGTGTAGCACAACAAGCCGTATGTCTTTACTTTATCGGTTGTGAGACACCACTCTCTTGCCCGATGTTTATCCCTTCGTCAAACTTCGCCAAAAAAAAGTCAATGTTGTTTTTTTAATACATTTCTTTCAGGTAGAGGAGCAGTACGGTAAGTGTTGATTTTGATTGTATGGCAAGGTATTACTGCCGACCAATCAAAATCTCAACCTTGTAGCCTTCTCCAGTTTTTGGGGATGAAAAAGATTTCCTTGTGGGGAATTAATAGGGAACAATGAACAGAGTGAGCTGTTCTGTAATGTGTACATATGTATATAGAAAGAAATGCTCTTATCCGATAGATTACACATAGTACACTTCCTCTACTTTTCCTCATGGTGTTCTGGAGCATAAATCCATAGTATTCCCCCATTTCTGCTTTGGGGTTGTTATCTTTAACAGTCAGTTGTTTTGGCTGGTGTGTTCCGGCAAAGTGAAGATGTGAAAAAACACTCAGTTGAAGGCGATGTTGAGTTTCATAGGAAACGGGCAATTAAGATTAAAGCTGACCCTCTCCAACTAATGTTGAATGACAGTGAATCCCAGTTGAGGGAGTTTTATTAAATTGAAGCAGATGCATTTTCGACATGTATTATTTATATTGTGCATATTAAATAAAGATGGTATCTGCTCAGTTTGTTCCCTCTGCTGTGTACCAAATAACTTTGTTCCCAATAAATAATTCACTACCCTGACATTATAAAATGGGTCAGGGAGCTGCTTTTTCATTATTATTGCTATTATCATACCCCGTGAGGTAGCGGCATAGGGAGGAAAAATTCAACAGTGAGTAGAGGATGGTAGAAAAAGGCTTCATTATTCATCTTTATCAGCGTCTCTTCTCGCCCGCGTTCATTGCGGAGGCTCACGCCGTCTCCACTGTCATGCAGTAACTCGTTAACGTCAGGTTGCTGTTGCACCTCGGCCCGTGCATATGCAAGATAGAAATGAACGGGTTTCATGCAATTTATAATCAAGAGCTCTACAGGAATCAGTTTGTAACTGTACTGGGAACACTTTGTTGACACAGCACAGGGATGTAGAGTAGCGTCTATGGTTTAAAAATCGCACGGATACTTTGATACCATTTCCAACAATTCATGCAGTCTCCATGAACACTGGCTCCATTGGCATGCTTTTAAAGAGCACACGAGGGTCATAATTGCTCGGGTACTTTTACACTAGCACACTTGTTATGCCTTAATGGTGTCCACCTTTGTCTGTTTTCAGTTAACCTTTGGCAATCGAATCTGATACTTGATGTTGACTATGTTTTTTTTATTTTTTTTATTTCACAAAGCAATATGCACTCGAGATTAGCAGCTGTGGTATGGAGCCATTTGAAGAAATATTCCCTACCAAAACTAAATCCTGCACCAGGACAATTTGAGACAACCACAGAATCAAACAGAATCCATATGCCTAGTGTTACTGATTGGCTTTGACCAACTTTAACTTTAATCGTCTTAAACCGCAGCTGCTAATTTCACACCAAACTGTGTGTTTTTTTTTCTTTTCTTTTCTTTTCTATCTCTCATTAGTTTTTTCTTTATTTTCTCTTTGTTTGGTTTCCTTCTCTAACAAAAGCAAATGCAGCCGCCACAGGAGCCCATCCTTGTGGCTATAAGGAGCTTGTGAAATTTTGAATTATGAGTATGGTACGCTTGATTTGACTCCAGTGGCACCACATTATATTCTTCTTCATAGGCAACAATGTGGCCACTGGTGTGAATCTGATTGTTCTGGTTGAAAGTTTATTGAAGTTGGGGCGGGGGGGCAGGCAAGTGTACTTTCAAGACACGTGTCACTGATAGCAGGGACATGGGGAAAATGAGCGGGAAAAAAGATTAAAGAGAAGGGAAATGTAGCTGCAGCTAAACACCTTGAGGTGGCTTTTTTTACTCTCTCTGTGTTTCCCCTATTTTTCTCTTCTCCTCATGTCATTGTGTTCTGCATCAACCCCTTTACATCCCTCAGAGCTTCGAGAAGGTTGGTGTGTTTTTTCTTTTTTACTTTTTTTAACCCACATTTGAAAAAAAAAAAAAAAAAAATCAACATGTTGAAAAATTTTAGCTGTATGTGCCTATTAGAGAGCTCGATTCATTACTAATTTGAACAAACACTAAACAGTTAAACCAAACTGCTAAATGATTATCAAAAAAAATCTTTCTTTATTTTCAAGGAAGAAATGATGAAAGCAAACCCGAGTAACTCGGGTCTTGTTAATTTACTTTTATGTTTGCATTGTGGGGCCTTTTCTCGTTTTGCATCCTTTGGTATTGCTTCTGCACCTTAAAGCTTCCTTGCATATGTTGTCATGAACCGAGCACGTGGAAATAACAGCACCTGTTGCATGATGGGAGAATGTAACTGCGCTTGCATGCCTGTATAGAATCCCTTTAGCCATGATGGTCTTTTTCTTTATGCATTCCCTGTGTTTTGTTCAATTGATTATTTCTCTTTCCTTTGTTGTTTTTTTAACAAGCTATTTTTTTTATACAACCCTTTTGGATTTCCTTTATTTATTTATTTATTTATTTTTGTGTGTTGTGATTAAGGTGTTGTGTGTGCGTGTGTTTTTTCCTTCCTTTGTTTCAGTTCTATTCCTCAACTTACATTTCTGTTAAAAATTTGTCTTTTGTGTGTCATTTGTTTGTGTGAGTTGTTTCTTCTTCTTTTTTTTCAAAAATGATGCTGCTCTGCCTCTTGAGTCTCGAATTGCAAATGCAAATGCCGAATTAAATAAGTGTGTATACAGCCAGTGTTCCTGTCATCTTGTTTTACGGCAATCCATTACCAAAAAAGAATAGACCTGATTGGACCAGATTGGGATGTATGGTGATTCGGGCAGCCATTGTGGATCAATCATGATATAATCACAACAGCATCACATTTACTGTTGCATTGTGGGTCCTCAAAGATACTTTTGTTTACACATGGTAGCACCTACAGTTTGCATGTGCACACATGTACACACAAATAACTGATTTTCTTTTGGAATACAAGACACAGAGTGAATCAGTCGAGTAACAACAGCAAGAAAAAGGGGCAAACTTAATTTGAGATTTAATAGAACAGCATTAGCCCATCTCTTCTCACGAGCATTAACTTGCGATCTACATTGAATATTATGTCCCCTGCTGTGGTGAAGTTGCCTGCTTATTTTACAGCACCACCTATAAAAAATAGCTGATCTTTAGGGGATAAGTCTAATCTTTGTTATTTGTCTTTAGATTTTTTCTGAGAGAAACCAAAGCAGCACTTTTTATCTAACCACTTTAGGAATCTGCCTACTTAAAACAAGTGTCTGCCCAAACATAATGTTTAGCTATTGTTATTATTCACTGACCAAATAATGCACAAGTCGACTTTAAAGTTGGCACTGATCATGCTTCCTTGGCTACTTGCGGAAAACAGCAGAACTTTGTTTTGCTTCCCAAGAGTTTAATGGCCTACACTAACCCACATATAATCATTCTTTAATTGATTTTGACAGTTTTTTTTTCTTTTGAGAAGATGCGGAGTATAGGTGTAAATCAATTTCAATTAATTTGTTCTTTAGGAAAGTAATCTAAAGAGCATTTTATATTAGTAATTTTAACAGCAGAGTCTGTGATGAAAATACCCCTGTTTGGACTCTTTCATCGCTGCTCATAAAAAAAAAAAGTGTCCACAAAGTTTGCCACAATACAACTAGAGCATCATATGTCCAAATTTGGTGGTTCTACCTAATTCTGAGTCTTATGAATAACACAGACGCAGGAAGACTGGACTGTTATGTTTGCATGTGCATGTGTGGCCTTCTTCAATGGAATCTGCCTGATTTTGAATGTGCATGCATGCCCTGCTATATGCATTTGTGTGTAACGTTGGGAAAGAAAGCTAGATTACACCTTGTGTTTTTTAACCGGCCAAAACAAAACCCTGCCATCTCTATTAGATGTTTGTCTCAAGGAGTCCTGAACTTAATAGCCACCTCTCAAATGACGTTGAATCAGAACTGCACTAATTACCTCTCATTCTAATGCAAATCCATGGTTACGCTCCCTAATGCTCACCTGAGAATATCCACTTCCAAAGCATGAGCACAATGATGAAACATACCTGCGGTATGATTTGGCTGCTTGTCATCTATCTGTAAGACAACAGAAAAAAGGGACACGCTATGAAATCCCGTCAATTCACTGCTTGTTAATATTAGATACCACTGCCAGGATTCCTGTCACTTCCCTTCAAGTAACAATTTCCATTTTGATGAGCCGCCCATAGTGACTGTTTAGCAGTGGCACAGCCAAGGTATGTTAATACAGGCCCGACCCCTACAGCTTATATGTAAATGCCATTGGCCTCACCCAGCAAGTGTGTCTAAAGGATCTTCTTACTGCGCCTGTGTCCTCAGGCGGAAAGAGGGTGTAATCTCAGCTTCAAGGTGACACTAAAGGCTGCACATTATTTTGGCTTCCCCCTTCATTTTGGGGCAGCAAAGTCTGCCTCACCAAAATGGCCGATAATGTCCACCTTCTGACCTCTGTTTTTTGGCACAAATCCCTCCACAACACCACCCACTACTAGAGTTAGTGCAGTACTCTGGCGTTCTCTCTCGACTGCTTTTCACCTCGTCCATTGTGAGGCGTCTTGTCTTTCTCTCCACATTGGGGCTTGAAACAAGAGTATATGTTGTTAGTAGTTCCAATGAAGGGTACATGTTTGTTTTATTTTCTCTCAATTCCAAATGGGCCGGCTGGGCTCCTGGTCTCTGTGAATGAGGAGCCTGTCCATGCAATTGGGATTCTTTATTTTCTTTCCCTGGCACTACATTTTAAAGGCAGAATATGAGACCACACATATAATGTACTGTAGGTACACAAATACATTATTGTGACATCTTACCGGACCATTGACATGACCTATTTTGCGTTCACTCATATCATACAGGCCTGTGTCTAGTTGTACAGCGGTGATTTATTTTGCGTGTGACACTGACATTTAGTTAACGTTTTCCCCCAAAGATTGTTCTCGATTTTAAGATTTCTTATGTAATCTCTCACGGTTATAGTGTAAAGTGCTTTAATATCGCGTGACCTTGAACTCCTGACCTTGTAGACTCCTCCCGTGGCTTTTTGGCTTAGTGATATGCAAGTTTTCAGAATTCACTTTCCAGCCCAAAATGACCAGCATTTGGTATGTGGCTGACCTTTGTATTGCCCATATTGCTCTGACGGTGTAGGTACTCAAAAGGTGAAGAGAGATATCTTCCTGTGGGGAAACCTCATTCACTCAGCCACTACAGCTCCCGGTCCATTGGCTGACCTGAGCCCCAGGGAGAGAAGAGCAGCATCAGACTAACTTCCATTGAACGTTTCCCCCCCCCCCAAAAAAAACAAGGCCCTGTTTGCCTTATCCATTCTTTTTCGATTTGAGGCAAAATTCAGACAGAGACAAACCATAGTTAAAAAAAACATCTAATAGTATTGATGCATACCTCTTTGTTGAACACAGCTGCACTCTGGTACTGTCTATGCTGTTTGGACTTAGTTCTTTTTGTGGATTTGTCCAGTTTTGATTTTTCTTTTTTTTTTTGTGCGTGTGTGTGTCAGGAACATTGCTATATTTGGGAATGAATGGCATGCCTGGATGGGTTTGGGTGACATTTTTTTTTGGATTGTATTGGTTCTCTGGTGTGTGCCCAAGTGGATGGAGGTGCACCTATATCCTGTATGTCACTCATGCCATAGCCACACCCATGCATGTCTGTGTGAGGAATGGGCTGCCCTTTCACCTTTGTTGTGTAGTAAGATAAATTAGACTGCAGAAATATTTTTTTTTTTTCTCTCCCTAAATGGTGGGCTTTTCCCTTTTTTTTCTAGTTCAACATGTTTTTGTAATTATCTCCCATTTGGACATCATGATTATGCAATAATAACTCTCAGGGCAGGATAATGTGATATCTCAACCAAAACATGATCTGTCTCAGTTGTTTCAGACACTTTTTCTTAGGAAGGCCAGGGCAGAACAAATTATTATTTTTTCCTGAGCCATATCTGGGTGTAACTGGGTGTAATGTTTTTGTTTTTTTTTGTCATTATCTTTGGATATCTTTGGATATTTTTTTTAAACAATACCCTCCACAAAGGATTACTTTCTTCAGATGACAGGAGTGAACTTTTTCTTAACAAGGTTAGGTCACCTCTTGCCCAAGGTAGCAACATAACTGACATTAACAGCAAATTAGAGGACTGAGAGAATGTAGAGTAGTTCAGAGGAGAGCAAATCACAAGTTTAGTTTCAAAGTTCCATCTTGGTTTTATTTCAACTATAATTATGACTGGGGATTTTGTGATCTCATTGTACATAAAGCAAATCGCAGGGTTTTCTCTGACTGCATATGAAACAGCTGTTAATACGGCTGTTTTTATGTACTGGAAAGCTTTGCCCATAATTACATGTGAGCAGCATTTCAGTGACCATGTGTCAGTACAAGTCAGTTCTCGTGTAAATCCCTCAAAGTGTGTGTAGGTGATATTTGTCTTTCAGACCGTCCCATGCAACGATCTTATGAATCCCATTTGGATCGACACGGTGTTATTTTTGGAATGCTACCTATCCTTCATGTCCCTCAGTCTCTTCCTCTGAATCTTCCCTCTCAGTTCCTACTCATTCAGCCCCCTCCACCACCACAGCACACACACGCACACACACACACACACACACAAACAAACGTCACATCCACCCAACCCAAGACTTCCCAAGATGCATTTGCACTGAGGTGTTCTGAGGAGTTTAAGTTGGGGAGGAGGGGGCGTGAAGTTGATTCTTGATTTTAAGCCCCAGTGTGTGAGACCTCCAAACCCACTTTGAGTCATGTTTCATTTATTTATTTATTTATTTGTTTTGTTTGAATTGAAAATCACAGTCTCCTTATTCTATCCCCCACTTATGCCCTCCTCCTGCTCCTCCTCCTTCCCTTTCTGCGACAACCCAAACCCCTTCCCCCCACCTGCGTACTGTACACAGTATGTCTGTACCCATCCGTCACTGTCTGTCTGCTCGTCTCCCTCTGTCTGTCTTCTCGTTTGCGGTCTTGCAGCTCGAGTCTGTTTTGTTCTGCCTTGTGTCTTGTCCCTCATCCCTGTCTTTCCTGTCTTGTCTTTCTGTCTCTGAGTCATCTCTTCCATTTAGTTTATGATGGTTTACTTCCACATCCGTATGTCTTTCCTTCTCTCTCTCTCTCTTTGACCTTCTGTGCATCCCAACAAACATTTTGATACTGATATATCTTGATATATCTCGATATCTGATATATTTATATATATATATATACACGTATATATGTATATATACATACATATACGTATATGTATATATGCTGTGATCTGCTTCGATATTGAACATTTTAGTCCTATGTAGATGTCCATAGCTATTGCCTTAACTTTTCTGTAAATCCACAATGTATTTCAATTGTTACTGTTGAGAGTAGTTTAAACTGTCATTTTATTTTCTAATAACTGTACCTAAACGGTGGCTGTTCTGTGGCTGGATGCAAGATAGTATCTAAATAGCACAGGTTCCGTCTAAGTCATTTGGGCTTAGGATTTCTAAATAAACACTAGAGTCGCTTACCTTAGTTTTACGTAGGTAAGGAAACATCTGTGTTGTACAGGAACGTGTGTGTGCTCAGAATTAGAGTTGAACACCTCTTGCATGTCATTATCTGTCAAGTGCTTGCTGGGATGCCCTCTCATGAACATACAGTGTTTTTGCTAACTCATACTCTTGCATACTGTACACATGCGCGCCTATGTCTATACCAACGCACATAAGAGCTCTATATAGATATACATCTGTACTGTGTATATACACATACACACACACACACACACACACACACAAGTACATGGTGCCTTTCACGCCTTCGCGTGTCGGACTCATTATCAACCTCCTTCCACTTAAATTTCAACTCCTATCCATTTGAGGTTCTCCCTATCTACCACTCTAAGCCGTCATTTTGCCCTTATTCATCTATTTCTCTCTCTCCCCTCTCTCTTTTTTTTCTTAGTTTCTTGAATTTCTACCCTCCTTTTATCCAGTTCTGTTTCTCTGACTCCAACACACTGTGATACTAGATTCTCCAGTTACAACCGTAGTTCTTTCTCTGTGTATTTGTAGGCACATTCCTTGTTCCTCAGTACTTATTTTGTCTTTACTGGGACTGCGATGTGACAATGTGCCACCATCACATTTTGTCACATTAGCTGAAGAAAAACAAAAGTTCACACGGCATTGAAGAGGGTTACCTCCCCTTTATCCTCCTCCAACCTTCCCTTCTTTTTTTCTTCCTCTGTCACTCTGTGCTTCTCTGGTCCCTTTCTTTCTATCCTTTCCTCAGATGCCTTATCCTCTATCTTGTATTTCTTCTCTCCTCTCCAATCGTCTTTTGTCTGGGCATGCTAGCGACCCTTCAGTTATATTCCTCTATGCATTTTATCTCAATTCTTATATCTGATTTTGTTATCATTTACTTCTTAATTTACCTCGGTCTATTTATGCATGCTGTCTGTGAAACTGATAGCTGCATCTATCAATGGAACCGTGTCAGATCTTAATAAGGCTTTGTCCAGTGGATCTACCCTAAACCACAAAAATCTGATTAAAGTTTCTCATCTTTAAGATATCTAGCAAGTAAAGACAGGTGTCAAATGGAACCTTGCACTAGAAGGTGTTTAGAGACTTTGTAGAGATGGTCAATTGCTCCGTAACCCTACACTTCCTGTGCTGTGGGAGAAGCCTGCAATGGCCTACTTCCTGTTTGGCACTCGTGCTGGAGAGGACAGGAAGTTCCAGGTTGCTGTCTTGACCTCATGTGATAGCATCACCACACAACCTTTACTACACTCTTTTGTGGTTGGTGATCAGATTATGCCATAATTGCATTTATGTCAGCAGTTCAGCTCCAAAGATGAGAAACTCGTAATAGATTTTTGTGTTTCTAATTGTGCTGTGATGGGTCAAATATTGGTCAATGGAACCTTGTTGCTATGAATCGTTGCTTTATTGTTAATCTATATTGTTGTTGAAGCAGTTCTGTTAGTTTAGTTCCTTCTCATTATTTGTATATTTTTATTTAAAAGTCTACTTTTTTATTTTGTGTTTTTGTTCACATTTTACCATGTTGAACCTTTTTTGTGTTGAGCATTTTCTTGAGAAGGGTCCATTTTCATCGGCCTCTCTTGTTACCTCTCCCTTTCTCTTTTTTGACTCCCTTGCCCTCTTTTGTCATCCTCTCCCCTTCTTCATGCCTTCTCGCAGTCCGGCGGGTGCCTCCTCGTTTCTCCATTCCACCGACGAGTCAGGAAATTATGCCTGGTGGCAGTGTGAACATAACGTGTGTAGCGGTGGGGTCGCCCATGCCTTACGTCAAGTGGATGCTGAACTCGGAGGACTTGACGCCAGAGGATGAGATGCCAGTGGGCAGGAATGTTCTCGAACTGAGTAGTGTTCGTGAGTCAGCCAACTACACCTGCGTGGCCATGAGCAGCCTTGGCATCATTGAATCTGTGGCACAGATCACTGTCAAATGTAAGAGATACCGGTGCTTAGAAAGAAGATCATCTTCGGTTACGTTTGAATTGTACAGAACACTGCATTTAAAATATTTAATATGTTGATATATTGCTCTCTGTCATTATAAATGATTTCCTCCTTCTTGTCTCATCACATTAACAGCTCTCCCCAAGCCGCCAGGCACTCCCGTGGTTACTGAAACCACTGCCACCAGCGTGACCATTACCTGGGACTCAGGAAACCCTGACCCAGTGACTTACTATATCATCCAGTACAGGGCAAAGTCTCCAGACAGCAAGTACGAGACAGTGGATGACATCACCACTACACGCTACAGCATCGGTGGCCTTTACCCCAACACCGAGTATGAAATTCGTGTGTCAGCCGTCAACACGATTGGCCAGGGTCCTCCCAGTGAGCCAGTAGAAACTCGGACCGGAGAACAAGCCCCGGCTAGTCCGCCACGAAACATTCAAGCTCAGATTATTTCCCAAAACACCATGATGGTGCGCTGGGAAGAGCCAGAGGAGCCCAATGGGCAGATCAAGGGATACCGGGTTTATTACACCATGGACGACTCCCAGCCCATGAGCCTGTGGCAGATCCATAATGTCCAGGACAGCATCATCACTACTATCCAGAGTCTTGTTCCCCAGGAGACTTACACAATCAAAGTGCTAGCATTCACCTCTGTAGGAGACGGACCCTTCTCAGAGCCCATCCATGTGAAAGTCCTGCTTGGAGGTGAGGACTGTTAGTGTCAACTAGATGAAGTGCTGACTTTGAAATATCTCTTTTTCATGTTTGGCACTTGTGTATGAAGTGGGCGATTGCGCAATGTTAAAATTATCGATACCAACTTGTTAAATGAGTCTTCATGTGTATCTTTTCTCCAGCCTTTGCTTGGGGAAAATGATTTTACATCAATTGAAGGACATGTTCAGCTGTCAATATTTGTATACAACTTTAAATTGAATGTGGATTTTGCCAACTCTTCTTCCTGACGTGCGAGGTTCTCCTGGCATCAGAGACCCCACAAGAATCGAGCACAGTCGTATCTTGCTTTTCCAGGAGACTGTTTCTTTATCATTTTACGGAAAATGCCAGATAAAAAAAAAATCAGATTTCATTCGCGGACTGAGATTTAATCTTTTTTTTTTTGTCACATTTTCATTATTTTCTCTCTCTTTTTTGGTAATTGATGAGTATGATAATAATGTATCTCTTTAACAAGATCTTCTGTGTTTTGTAGTTCCAGGGCAACCATCTAAATTCCGCTCAGGCGCTGTGTCTGACACCAGCATTGAACTGACCTGGGAACCTGCCTATGAAAAGGAAGGAATAATAAGTTATGAACTTCGCTACTCTGAAGGCAGTTTTGGCACCCAAGTAAGAACTTTCTTTATTTTTTTCTTTTTATTTTTTTATTGTTTAGTGCACTTATGAGTTCTACATCATATCCTAATAAACCAACACATTTGCTTTATGTGCAAGTGTTTTAGATCAGACTTGCCCATAACCTTTTTCTCTGTCCAACAACAGATGAAGAAAACATTTGGACCCACATCCTCATATGTTGTGGAAGGGCTCCGCCCAAACACTGAGTACCACTTCTCCCTGGCAGCTATTTCAAACAAAGGCATTGGAGCCTTCACAAATGACATATCCCAGAAGACCTTGCAAGCCAGTATGTAAACCCTTCTATTGAGTCATCTCTCATGTTTTACTAGTGGGTAGGCTAACAAAGAGATTTTTCCCAGAAAAAGCAGTGAAATGACTTTGTGCCTTTTGTAGACCGATACTCGATTGAATTCTTAAAAGGCTGTGTTTATGTCCGATGTGAGTTCTCTACTGCATCATTTGAACTGTGATTCGGAAAACATGAACTACATAACTAACTTTCTTGCCTGACTCTTACTGAAACACGTGGTTTCATATTTTATCATTTGTCCATATATTTGTTAACTATGTTACAGCGATATGACGATGATATCTTGTACCTCAGGTAAAATGGTGTTTGCAGTGTGAACTGATTGTTTTTTTTGGGGGTGGGGAGGGATTTCACAATCTTTTCATTTTATCTCATCTTCTAATTTAGCTCTTGTGCCAAATATTTGAGTGTACCCAGCATTGTCAAACAAATCAAGTCTGTAGACTAAGGAGTTTTGGCAGATTCTTTATTTCCGTTTCACTTCTGTCCATATTTGCTTTTCCTTTTGTCAACAGCAAGTGCACTTTCCTCCACATGACTGAGACACAAAAAATGTCAGTTCTCCTCTTAAGACCACCAAGGCTCTCATATGAACGATATTCAAAATGGGAATGGGGAATACTGAGTTTAATTTATGCAAGAAAGAAACACACTATCAGGTCACTGCTGGATTTTCTTCCTGTATATCTGGTCTGCACTGATTATTTTTCTTTCAAAGATAGCAGGAGCACAACTAAATTATTTAAAACAGCCTGCTAAAAATACCAGGAGTGATATCATAGCGCACAGTAGTACATGCTGCAGATAGAAACAATACGCTCACAATCATATATACACAGGGACTGTTGTGATGGCATGATATGAAATTCATGTGTTTTGGGTTAACACAGCAGACAAAGATGAACACAGATGTTGTGCGTCGACATGTAATACAGTAATGGTAAAGAACCTGGACAATTAAGCTGGATTTGTGGGATTATGGGTGGACCACTGTGGATTTTGATAATGCAGAATTAATAAAAATCACAGAGAGGGAAAAAAAATACATATATGCATTCACCATTAAGCTTTTTATTATTTTTAATTAACTGCAGGGTATTCATTCGTTGTACATTTTACTGGGACATAGGAGAGCCATGGTGGTGGGGGTGGGCTTCTCTAAACACATTTTCTGTTTCTACCAGTGCAACTTGTTGGCTGTACCCCCACATCTGGGCTGTGGGGGCATTGGAACAACCACTTCACTGTTCTTTTTTGTTACCACTCAGCAGCAGAGCTACACTGACAGTGCAGAGTCACTGAGCGGAGAGCGCCAGTTTGCATGCAACACTCACTCCGACCTACTGGGGTGCTGTTGAGAACCTGTCACTGCACTGTTGATCTTTGATCAGTCCAGGCATGAATGTACTTTACGTTCATCCAGCCCCATTTCTGTCTTGGCGTCTCTCAAGTGTGTGTGTGCACATCTTCACCTGTCGATGTGTGTTTGTGACTACTTCTGTTATTTTGCATTTGTTCTTAACTGGAAAACCACAAGCTGAATGGATTGGGACACACTCCTTACTTTCTCTCTCATCACCCTGTTCCAGCTCTGTTCCTCTCTTTACCGCTCGTTCCCTTGTGCAATGGAACAGCAGCTCTCCTTGGAATGGCTTGTCATCTCTTTGCTCACTTTTTGTCCTCCTGTTATCCTGTTATTTTGAGTTTTTATAGAAGTTAGAATTCAGATATTTTCTCTCTTTTTTTTATCATTTTTTATATTACTTTCAGGATTATCTGAAATAATATTGGTTTGACATCACTCCAGACTTGCTGCTATTTTCATTTTCGTTTGGGTTTTTTATTGAACCCAAGCCCAACACAGCCACAAGCAACTCGAACACAGCAGGCAAAGCAACACATGCTGATAGCATTGACATACTCTTTCCTATTGAGCAAGCATGGGGGAGAATAACTAAGTTTGACTGATAGCATTTCTCATGTCTCTACTTGAGATGAGGGACTCTTCCTTTGAACTGCTTCATCCATATAATTAAAATGGACAAAATGAATATTTGCCCACCATAGAAAAGTGATACCACTTCATTGGAAATAATCATCAATTTATGTTCAAAGCAGCAATAAACTTTGTAAATATTATGTTCACTTTAAGTTCAGTCTTCCATGACCAGAATATCAAATATTCCCGGGCTGTCATTTTAATTCTAAAACCAATATTGACCTATTTTGTTCATTCTATTTCTATGGGTTGTTGTCGATGTGGACTATTCATGGACTTTTTCATCAAGAGTCCCCACTCAAGTAGATGTGAGCTATAACACTTGGGTTCCCACTACTCAGGTCAAAGAAGTCATAAACTAGTCAGTCCAGCACAAATGATTTCCGACATCACCAAAACTATAAATTACTTGATCTTTTGGATGCTCTGAGGTAAGTGAACGTGTGGTACAGGGATCCAGTCTGCTGGCAACATTTTCTGTCAGGACCAAAACCTGTCGGGGACATCCTTAATTATTTGGAAACACCAACAGTCTTTATCCATGACACGGTTTCATATTAAACTGACGTGTTTGTTGTTTGGCTGCTCAGGCTGCTCCGAGTCACTAAAGAGCGCTGTGACCCACATAGCCAGCATACAATAATGTGTGCAATTTTACTCAACCGTATCTTACAAGGACCAGACTTCTGGAACAAAAAAACAACTAAAAAAGGCTCATGTGCACATTTTGTAATTTATGTGCAGGAGCTCTTTATATCACCTGTGTCATACAAGACAACAGACTGAAACCCTTTGCCACTGAGTGAAAAAGTAAGACAGACAATGTGATTTACCTGTTTGCTTTGTTGTCCATTACATGTGGTACAAAATGTTTGCCGATTGTTGAAGTTTGCGCTCAGTCCAAGCAGCAGTACCAGGGGCTATTGTCATGAGGACCATTCTGTCAAGAACTTGTGAAAAGGCATTAAAAACACTTAATGCTCAACTAGTTTGCTAAAATGTTATTTAAAAAAAAAAAAAAAAAAAATCGGAATCATTTTATTGGGATTTCTTAGTTGGTTTTACACCAAGCAGAAATGGATATCACAAGCAAGAGTGGCCCTCATTTAGAAACAAAGCCTCTTGGGGTATGCTGCCACAGTCAGATCAGGTTGAGAGACCATTACTGTGAGATCTTTCAGACGAGGCCGGAGTGTGTCCACAATGCGAGAGGGCTCCCTTGCATTTCTCCAACTGTTACCCAGTTGCAGCACATGCTAACAGGACCAAAGACGGACCGTGGGAGTGGGTGTTAGGGGACCACAAGCCCTCAGAGTAGAAGATAAGAATCCCATTTCATAGCGTCAGAATTAATTTCATGCTTTGAGATGAGCTCTGAGCCAGGCGGCCCCGGGATTGTCAGGCTTTGTTACACGTTTAGATTATACCTAGAACCTGCCAGTGATCATTCAAGTGCTATCTCTCAAATTAAAGTGGCAGATTCTAAATCCTCTGTATTTAGCTAAACAAGCAGTTTAGCCCCCCACTTTCTGTAATTGCGGGAGGTTTTTAGATGTATTGGTGTGTTTGTGTGAGCCACAGCATGGCCATTTGGCATCGGGATTAATTCCATAATGATCTGCAAATGCGAACATCCCATCATTGGAGGCCTCTGATGAAAAAAAAAACATTTTGAATCATGACACGCGTTTACATTCTGACAGCAAAAGCATTGGCGCTGTTGACAACAGGCATTGAGTAATGACCTGTATAGCTTAACTGTGTGTAATGTATATTCACAAAAGATGCCACGCTAAAAGCATTTTTAATCTGAGGGAAGTCAGAGTGATTAGGTGTGCCACCAGTGCTTGACATTGCAGACTTTGTTCTCAGGGCTCCGAGTCATATCACAACTGACTTTAAAGCCGGAGAGAAGGATATGAACAGAGACATGACTAATTATTTGTCAGAAAGCATTTTGAGAACCCTTTCGGGTTTCAGGCTTCAAAAGAACCTCAAGTGAAGCATTAGCTGAATTTTCTCTTTTGTGGTTGTATAGTTCTAGTATCCATAATCCTACCACTGGCCTTCATGGGATGTGCTCATTCTTGAACTGTTATCAGGCATGAGGATGCCTGAGCACTGTGATAGCCTGGCCGCTGTCAGATCCACTGTCCTTTTCTGCACGGCAAAGATTGAGTACTGAGTACTGAGCGTTCACTGTTGACATCGAGAGTTTGCAAATACAATAGGAGCGGAGGAAAGAAGCTGAAAGGCTGAAAGGAAATTCAATAAGACCATAAGTAAATAAGCCCATTGGACACAGAGAGGGGTTTTGGAAACTGTGGCAGAGGTTCTGTTCTATTTGTTTGTGTCCTGGAACATTCTGTCTTTACTGAAAGGAGGCCTCTCTGATAGTCAAAACTCCTGTTGTTTCTTTTATTTTTGTTCTAGCCAAAGTGAGACCTCTGTCAGAACAGTAGAATACATTACCCAGTATACATTATACATACATTTTATGAGTTCAGAAATACAGGTTTTGCAAATCATATTTTTTATGAAGACACACAGGCACACAGGGCTATGAGAGTTATGAAATGGGATTCATCTGGATATATTGTTACCAAAGGGAGATCTTTGTGTATGTGGCCAAGTGCAGAAGAATATCATAAATTGGTAGAGCAATTTTTCGCCCCTGTAGTTTTCCCTCTCACAACCTTGTGGACCCTCCGGCCAAAAGACACGAGTATTATACAGCCCTGGCTACAGCACAGAGCCAACTCTTTCACCTCCCAGTAACCATTGCACGGGTCCAAAACTCAAAGTGATCTAAATTGGTAATATGAACAATCATTGATTTAATAATTACAAATGGGATCTCATCATTTCTGGGAGGAAAAGTGTTGCAGTTCACTGACTTAAGAGTAAGCACACTCTGTAGTCAGGTGCTGGCGGTAAGAAAGTCTTAAAAATGTGATATATATGGGAGCAAGGTACGTATGATGCAGAGAATACTTGTGATTTTGTTTTTGTATGTTTTTCAGTTGTGTTTTTTTTTTTTTTCTTTGTATTGTATGTTCATATTTTCAGTTTTTGCTAAGTGTGTTTTACTCATGTGTTGTTGTTTTTTTTGAACCAAGACTGATGTCGTGGTTCTTTCTTTCAAGTCACACGGGTTACAGAGAAATTAATTTCCCTAGTATACCCTCCCTCATAACTTTCTTTCTTTTCATTTGAGTTCTTTTCCTAATTTTCTGTGGATAAGCATGCCTTTTTTGCTGGTGCTGTTTAATTTGGTCCAATTTTTGCCTCATTTTGTCATCTCAGACACATTCTTTTACAAAGATGTAATAATGAACTGGCTTTGTACACACTTAAAGTAGAGGAAACGATTAATATTAGCTGAATTATCAGAAATACCTGACATGGAATATTAAAACTCTTTTAAAAATCTTTTAATAAAATCGTTTTATCGCTCCTTGCCGGAGCTTGGCACATATTAGACGTGCAAGGCATTGAGTTTAGTTTTGAAAGTTTACAAATGTGTAGGTTTTAATGTGTTTTGGGAGCACACTTCAGAAACAAGGAACAAAAAAAAAAAGCTAAGGAGAAAGAAACAAAGGATGGCAATAATTGCAGAGACATTTATGGGGAAAATTAGGGGTTTAGTGCTCAGGACTGCCATGTTTACCTGAGTGCCAGATTGGTTAATGACTTCAACCTCAGCTCTCAGTGTTATATTTCAACGGATACGTTTATCTCTGTCAACATGGCACTGCAGTATTGATTGTAGGTAACGAATAACGTTGGATTTAGGGTATTACCTAAAGGCTTTTACTAGAACGACATGAGCAAGTTATCTTCACTTGTCTCACATCCCCACCTACTGCATGGTGCCACACCACCCTCAACAGCCTCTCAGTGATAACACTTATACAACATTTGTTTATAGTGTAAATTACTTTTTTCATTCACACTTTAATGTCTAAACAAAGTCAGAAACAGTTTAACACAGAACTCCTCTGTAGCAGTAATAACTGAAACTTACCACAAACTAGAACTTGAGACCATAAACCAGGCTCATTATTACACAAGCTTGAGTCAGTGTCCATTTACACAATTTTTGTTAACATTAGCTTGATAATTTCATTTTTCTTTAAACACATTTGCCTCCGTTTTTGTTTTTGCAATTTTTTTTGTTGGAATTATTCTTGTTTTCATTTGAGTTTTGAATTTTCATTTTATCATTTTCTTTATCTCTCCCATCTTTTTATTTTATTTTTTTTTGTTTTTCAACCCTTCCTCCCCTGACTTCCTCATCCTCGACCCCCCTTCCCTTCCTATCCTTTCCACCTCACCAGAGCCCTCAGACCCCCCTCAAGACATAAAGTGCAGCAGCACCAGCTCCACCACCCTGCTGGTAAGTTGGCGCCCCCCGCCTTTGAAGAGTCAGAACGGTGTCCTGGCAGGGTATAGGGTGCGCTACCAGGTTGTGGGCCCATCAGAAAGTGGCAGTGATGACATGGAAGCCATGGAGGAGCCGACAGTTCCTGCCACTGAAGAGCAGGTGCTGCTGCAGCGGTTGGAGAAGTGGACCCAGTACCAGATCACCGTATCCGCTTTCACAGTGGTTGGGACAGGCCCTGAGAGCGAGTCCCTGATCTGTCGTACAGATGAAGACGGTACATGAATCCCCATTTTGTTTGAAGTTAAACTTAATTACATTATTGTTTGTGGCCACCTTACAAAAAATATGCGTCACACTTTAGTCAGTATTCAAAACGTTTTTATATTTGTACGGTTTCATAGATGTGCCAACTTCAGTGACCACTCAAAGCTGTGTAAACCACATTAAAGTCAAACATTAAATCATAATGCACTTGAGATATCAATTGCACAATGTAAAAAAAAAAAAAATTAACAAGCCAAATTCATAATAGCTATCTCATATCATATCCTGCCACTATCTGAATGCTTTTAACAGGATCCCATCGCTCAGCTGAGGTTCACAAGTAGGGATGCTGTACGCTGCAAGGCCACTCCTGGAAATGGGAGGAAGTTTAAAATGCAAGTCTATATCCACTTAGTGGCTTAACTACTCTGTGTTGATCCAGAACTAGTGAAACTAGTAACGGGTGTCGCTCACTGCCAATCTGGAAAAAGACAATGCACTAATTTCTCATGAATATACCCATAAATAGATCTTAGGTTCCATTTTAAGCTCGTCATTCCTCTGGGTGTGCTACAACTGTTAACAAGCTTGACACAACAAAATTGCCAAGAGACAAAAAGGCCAACATGTGAAAGAACATTCTAAAAAAAGAAAAATATTGGACAGCAGAATAAGTTGAACAGTAAAATGCATAAAGTGACGAGTAAAGATGTGAGAATGGCACAGAACATCTGAGTCATCGGCGGGTTGCGGTGCCATTTTATGCTTTCGTTGCCACTGATGTACAATGAGCTTAAATTTTCGCTATTCCTCATTTAAAAGGCACCGTAAAGCTATAGTAAATTTCCTGCCGTCATGGTGATAAAAACGTGTAGATAAAGAAATAAGAGCAATGGCTAAAAGGCAGGCACGATTTTGGCTGTAAACAAGATTGGTGATGATCCTGGGGAAATGGGGTTCTGATTTAGGGAGGACGGGGTTGAAGTGTTTGTGTAGGAGCAAGTGGGGGCCTGTTAAGTGGAAGGGTTTTATTACTGGCACATCTTTCTTTGACAAAGCCAGTTCATGGCACATCAAAAAGGCCTGAAGGCAAAGACCTGTCATCACGACTGAGAGATGAGATTGCCAGTGATGACAGACTGACGTGGCTGACACATATTTAAAAAAAAAAAAAGGTAGAGCAGATGGGGGAAATGGTATTGGTGTGTGTGTCTGTGAAGCTAGAATATGTTACAATTCCAGCCTTTTTTCAGTTTATCATTGATTCTGTGTCAGGACGTTAATAATGCCATGACATTTTGTTTTTTGTGCATCTATTTTTGTGTTTGCCAGACGATGATGTGCAAGTTTTAATTCTGGATTTTAAGTCTCTTGTCTTGTTACCCATAGTTCCGGGGGCTCCTCCAAGGCGGGTGGAGGTGGAGGTCCTCAACTCCACGGCGCTAAAGGTGATGTGGCGCTCCTTGACGCCAGGCAAGCAGCACGGTCAGATCCGTGGCTACCAGGTTCACTATGTGCGGGTGGAAAATGGCGAGTCAAGGGGCCTGCCCCTCATCAAGGACGTCATGCTGGCTGATGCCCAGGTATGAGGATCTCACAGTTTACTCATTCATCAGAAAATGCAAACCCGACCACAGAGCCAGAGCCAGATTTAGCCTACATTAAATCACATGTTGTCCCCATCAGCCCTTGAGTCTAATTCGCTCATTAAGCAGAATGCATGTAATGATTCAAAATGAAAAAAGTAAGAAAGAATGATAGAAACAGCCTACCCTGCTGTGGCTGTGCAAATATTGCAGTATTGCTGTCATTTCCTCTCCTCTCAGCACACAACAAAAACTGTAATCAAACCTTCAATCATCGAGACCTCCCTTTTCTTCCTCCTTCGCTTTTATTAAAACCCTGTAGACCACTGCTTTATGGCAACATCCACCATGAAATGTCTGATTCTCTGCTTGTATAAAATGCAGATATTCAAAGAAAACGCTGATTATAGTTTTCTGTGCCTGGGGCTTGTAAAGTAAAATTGGCATGAAAACATTTCACCAAAAATCATCCCCCGCTGACAGCTGGAATTGTAATGGAGCCCTCTATAATGGCCTTCTTTCTTTCTTTTCTTTTTTACACAACTTGCAAAACTGACAACACAGTGGTAGATGAATCCTGCCAAAGTGGGACTGTTGTGCACAGCAGCAATCATTATATTATAGCCTTGAAGCAATAGGGTAAACAACACAGGGAAAAAAAATAGAAAGAAGTGGAAAAAAAATCAAATGCAGTGCTTCATTTTGGGAGAATGAATAAAAAATCTATTTTTTGCGAGTGAATAAAGGAGGCGTTCAGGACAAAAACGCCACCAGCATCACGTTTACATTGTTGGCATTCAGCTGACGCACAGAGTCAAGTATAGAGTGAGCATAAACAACTGGCATTGTAAGGTCCAAGTTATTTTGGATGCTTAATTATAAGATCCAAATCTGCTATGCATCTAAGAGTGCCAGGCAAAATATCATTTAAGTTGTCTATTGTGTTCGTGTTTTTGAAAAAGCAATTCATCTTGAACCCAAGAATGTCACGACGAGTAACCGTCTATGAGTTAATACTGAGATAACTTATGATTATCTGCATAGTGACAGGGTTTGTAACATCCAGGCCCCACAGCCAGTCCTTTACATCTCTCAGCCTTGTTTCAACTGCTCCTTATAACTTCAGCAGCTACTCTTTCTCCTTACCTCACCAAACCACTGACCTATTTCTGATAGCAACGCTCTGCTCCTGAACCTCTGATGCCTCTCTTTCTCTCACAATCCTATTTCTTTCCTTTTCTCTCTCTCTCTCTCTCTGTTTCTTTAAAAAAAAAAACATTGCTTTCTCTCCTGCGCTCTCCTCTTTGGCGGGGGGGTTAGTGGGAAACGGACGATACCGCTGAATATGTGAGTACGAAGTTTTCACCCGAGTGCTTTGTGTATCTGAAAGCCTGCACAGCGGGCATTGCATCAACCTGGTTGGATTGACAGTTTATGCAGACCCTCCAGTCTTTATTCAGCAGAGCAGAGTGGCTTCGAGGGTTTCACCTCAGCTGTCTGGCCGGCTAACCTCGATTCTACCTTACCACTAAGAAAAAAATCTTGACAAATTTCATCCCCATCCAGCTTCTACATATTTAGGCCTGATGCAATATCCACTGGGCAGCAATGTGCTTGGAATGAAAATTCTCCTTTTGTCGTGCTGTGTGCTGATATAGTATGTTTTGTCTTGTGGTGGTGGTTGTTTTTTTTTTTTTGTATGCGTGTGTGATTTTTAAATCTTTGTATTTATTTTTCCGTGTGGTACCTTAGAATTACTGTTATGCCATGGCTTTGTTTTGACTTTTTCTGTGTGGTTGAAGATTCTGAGGCAGTAGCTGAAATGATTATGATCCTGGATATTTTGGACAAACCTTCATCTCATTCTTATGGTCTTTCATAACTGTTTTGTTTCTTTTGTTTTTTTGTTTCGTTGTTGGGTGTTTTTTTGTTGTTGTTTTTTTTTTCAACTAAGAGTGCTCTCATTCTGAACCCAGATGTGAAACTTCAGTCTGTCTGCATTACGTGAATTCCATCTCAAGTGCAAAACAGTACTTATGCCTCATTTACCTTTATTGACCTCTCCCATCACTCTGCCAACCAGCCTGTTAAAAACCACATTCTGCGTTCATTCAAACCTGCTCCTTTGAAAGATTCATTAGAATTGATTGGAAGCCTCTCTTTGAAGAGGACTCAAGGTAACTTAATGGCTGAGGTTAGAAACCACCAGCAAATGCTTAGAATGTATTCAACATACATTTATCACAAAGTTAAGTTGTTGATTGGAATATTGCTAAAGAAATTAGACGGGGGAGAGACTTTCCATTTACATCTATAATGTCCCTCCTCCCTCCCACTCTCCATCCTCCTGTCAGGCCCATTGGAATTAATAATGGGAACCGGGCGACGTTTCACTCTGATTAACATTCTGCATACGGCAGTTTGAGCTGCATTAAATGGGGTCAACTTGTCAAAAAATGTAAGTCACATTTTGCCTTTTCTGTCGATTCCCTGTTTTTCACAGGAAATGGTCATTGGAGGACTCAAGCCTGACACCATGTACTCCATCACGGTGGCAGCGTACACCACCAAAGGTGATGGAGCCCGGAGCAAACCCAAGCTGGTGGTGACAAAAGGAGCAGGTCAGTGCAAGAACACATGATAGATGTTGTCCGTGTTGCAATAAAGGCAGTGTATACTAGGACCTTGCTTGTGGGTTCCTCGTCTACTCCCGTCCCTCTCACAGATGTGTGTCAGGTAGTGTGACACTGCCAAAGGGGCTTGAGTGAATGCTGTCACTCTCCATCCTCCTGTCAGGCACAGCTGACTGATATGCCAGTCTATTTCATTCAGTCTGCCCCTCGGATGGAAAGCCTCCTCTTTTTTTTGTTATTGAAGTGTAAAGAAATGGTTGGTGCCATAGGGGAAAGATAAATAGCAAAGGGTTGGGGTGGGGTGAAGGTAAACAGCAGCATTTTTTTTTTCCTAGAGGTAAAACAGTTGCCTTCGCTCTATGAGATGTCAGGGTAGCCTACAGGTCTCTTTAGTTATGAAGTAATGAATTTCCTGAGATCTGTTTTTGGCAGTGAACGGAGTGAAGTGTTTTTATAAAACAATTCTTTAATTTTTTATTTGTTTTCTACTGAAAACAGTGTCACATAGATCACACACCAGTCTTATGTATGGTACTGCTATTAGTGTACCGGCCAAAAATTTGCAACTCGTAGTTTTTATTCATTCAGATACTCAGATACTAATCTGAATGTTTTTGGATTGTGGGAGGAAGCTGGATTACACAGAGAAACAGTCCCCAAGGAATAGGAATTAGGAATCGGAATAGTATTGACCATTTTTGACTATTAGCTCCTCTAACATTTCTTGCCAATTTTGATCATTCGTACATCATCATTATTATATCCCGATGGATCCCATCATTTAACACAGTTTTAAACATGCAAACAAACATGAAAGACATATTCAGCCACATTAATTCATCTATTTACTTTTAAGAAGCACCAAAAAAAAAACACATTCAAAGGCAACAACTACCTTCAGCCTTATGAGCCTTGTGACATCATAACCCTTTTTGAAAACATGAAGAACTGAATAGTGACATAAATAAAGAGCATCACAACAAAAGATGTTTTCAGTTCACGTCAGTGGCCATGTCTATTCTTATCACAGACATTCTAACAAGTCTTTCTGGTTGTTTGGGGATACCCGAGAGCAGCCAGAAGAATTCATCTCAGGATAGATTTTTGCACACCTATTTGTAAGTCAGTGACAAACAACTTTTATTCTTTAGCTGGAACTGTTTGTTTACTGAATGGAAGCCAGGTTTAAAAAGTGCCTTTCTTCATACTTTCCAAACTCTTTCTTTGAGGAACAAACATGACCATTGAGAGGGAAAGTACTGTATGTGAGAGGGCCTAAAGTAAGGTTTTTTGACAAAAGATTCAAATGTTTCTGTCTGCAAGTGTTGTTCTACTTTGTAATTGGCCCCTCGAAAAAGTTTTTCAAATGGCTAAAAGGTGAAGCAATCCATAAACGTATGATTGTCTTTTATTGCTCAAGGTTGCTTTAGGTGAGAAATGTATGAGCTCTGTATTATGACAAAGTTTTCCAAATCTATAAGCAAAGCTAACTTCAACAAACTATGACATGATATAGGTGCTGTAGCATCTACCACAACTAACCTGTGACTCGGGAGAAGGAGAGCTTAGAAAAATGGAAGGTCATGAAGAGAGACGTCCGTTATACTGTCTATCACTTGTCCTGTTAGGTATTGATGCAATGATTGCAGGTGATTGGTGGTTAGGTGAAGTTAAATGTGGAGGGAGGTTT
Source organism: Microchirus variegatus (assembly GCF_963457635.1). NCBI lineage: Eukaryota > Metazoa > Chordata > Actinopteri > Pleuronectiformes > Soleidae > Microchirus > Microchirus variegatus. Next base: position 11,153,274 of record NC_139805.1, read on the forward strand.
GTGCACCTATGTTAAGGTGGTTGAATTATTAGTTGACTGGTATTGCAAGTCCGTGTTTACACTTTAAATGAACTCAAGACGCGCTCTTCTCAAATTAGCATTGTAGATATTAGTGCACTATGCCTTACCCTTGCAGCATCGTGTCAGCTTGAAAACACACATCACCGTCCACATAGCATTTTATTGGGATTGCTGCATCCTGTAAAAGGATGACGGATAATGCATGCTTGTGTGTTCCAAATGGTCAGGTACTTATTTCTATGCTGAATGCAGACGACTGGCTTGAAACATCGGCCCCAATCCCCGCAGGTGCATGATAAGTAACTTCCTTATCAGGGTTTTGATCCTGCAATAAAACATTGATGTAATGGTCCTCTCTCTTCTACTCGCTCTCAATCTCTCTCCTTCTTTCACTCTCTCTCTCCTTCTAATGTGTGCTCTTTTAATTGCTCTTGCCTCCCAAATTAAACATGTAAAATTTCTTAGATTTGACTCCATGACATTTTCTGCCGTACCAATTACAGGCGTGATTTCATCACAGTGAAAGATAAAACAAACAAAACAAAAAAACCTATTGCACCCGTTTCCTTAAATATTTAATTATTCATTATCTAGCTGCAGCCACGAGTGAATCGGTAGATCTTTATTGTCGTCAAAACCATGGTAGTAGAGTAGAGAACCTTATATCCATGCTGAAATCTAATCTGAAAGTGCACATATATACTGTAAATCCACCTCGTTTCATGCGGATAATACAGATGTAATGTGTTTATTTGTATGCATGCTGGTGTGTGTACACATGCCTGGCATGCACAAGAGAGGAAGGAAATGAGAAGGTAACTTGATTGCCCCTTCTCAATCAGGCTGAGTGTCAACAGGAGGCTTTTAATACTGTAGCCTGATGGGAAGCGTGCTAGGGGACCCAGAATGAGGGATTGAGCTGGGATCGACCCTGAAATGGACATAGAGAGGGGGAGGGGAGTAGTTTGGGTGTGTGTGTGGGGGGGGGGGGGTTATTGAGGAGGCACAAAGAAAAAAGTTGGAGAGATGTGAAAGAAAGAACAAGGGTGAGAGGAACGATCAGGGTGCACAAGAACCTCAGAGTCTCTCTGTGTGTGTGTCTCACACGTACACACTCAGATACACATTTCTTTCACACTTTCTGTGGCAGATTGCTCCTTGTCCCCCGTCACCTTCATCATCCCTCATTCACATGCCCTCATTTTCTGAACACACCCCTCAGAAGCACGTACGCACATGCTGTGCACGCCATGAAGCCCCGTGTCCCACCTCCTTCCATCATCAATCTGCTGGAGCAATTGTCATGTTACCCCCTCCCCAGAGTGCAGTAGGCCACTTTTTTTTCTTCCATGTACATCGTGCAATTTCGTGAATACAAAGGTTGTAACATTCGGTGGAACTTCTGGAAACGCTGTTCCAGAGGCATCACTGGCACATTGTAGCTGACTATGTTTCCTTGATTAGTGGTGAATATAAAAGCAGAGTGGGTTTTTTTTTTTTAAATGACACCAAGCTGAGCTATAGTATGTAAGTGAGGAGCATTCGTCTCATACTAACCCCCACCCTGCCTTTTTATTACCGACAAAGGCTCAGCTGACTGGCCACCATCTAGCCAGCCACCCCCGTCTTCCTCCAGCAACAGTCGTCAGAAAGAACCATTAAGCAGACAGGGATGAATAATATGTGCAGAGGAGTGAGGCTGTGTAGAGTGGATTGCCTTGTGTGTGTGTGTTTTTCTGTTTTGTGTGTAAAAAGACTTGCGTCTGGGAAAAAAAAAAAAAAATGTATCCCATGTGTTGGAACATGTACAAAAAAAATGCACACATGCGCAATTATACTATTCCACCAAGAGGGAGTACTGTTGCTTTAGACTAATGTTAGCATTCTCCAAATTACTTTAAGTCCATACTGGGCAACAAGCCAAACAGCTCTGTGTGCAGCTGGAATTGTGATGTAGGAGCTGGGACTGGCTGCAAGAGCACCATAGCATTACTGTAATCACATGCATGTCCGTCCATTAGGTCCACACACACACACACACACAGTATATGTAAAACACTATGTTACAAAAACATTTTTCAAACTTTGAATGTTCCTGTAAAGACACAAAGAAGGTAAATGCACAGAAAACTAGAGTTGCACAGTAAATGGGTAATGATTTGCATTGAGCTTGTTCCAGGAGTTTTGATTCACGCCGAGAAAAATTTCCAATTTGATGCCGACCAGCCTGCAAGATATTCTTTTTTCTTATGGAAATCAGAGATCAGTGAGTCAGTACATTTACATGCACAGTTGAATCGAGCAAAGGCTGTAGTCCAACTAAGACGGGCAACTGGGCGATTTGCCGAGCCTGACTATACATGTGGAGGCGAAAATTGATTTATTGGCGGTGTACGGGTCACTCCACCTCCGTTATAGGTCACTGCAGGTCTCTATAACCTAGTGCGTATTGAATCAGTTTCCTGTTGACCTTTACGTCACAGAGAAACGAACGGCAAGACGGTGAGATGGATCGTGGTGTGGTTCTATGTTTCTGTATGTTATGTTAATGTGACCGCAGTCAATACATTATGTCGTCTCGTTCATTTTCCGGGTCAAAGACCGGAATGGATAGTTTGGTGCATGCGCAGAACGCCAATTCCAACTCCAGTTTGACAAAGAGTATACATGCAGGAGTAGTCAGACTATGTGTCACATTATCCAGGTTAGTCCGACTAAGACGACCTGATTTTTAGTCGGACTAACATGTTTACATGACATTAAGAAAACTGAATTATTGTCTGACTAAAATGGGACTTTTGTTGGTACCAGAAACTTTACTGTTGTATTAGCTACATTTTTCATCAAGTTAAACAGTTAAAAATAACAACAATAACATGGGGATTTTTGATTTAGTACACATGCATTTATGTTATAAATTTGAATATGTCAACTCATTTGTTTTTACCACTTTCCTGCCGGTGCCCTGTATTTCTGAGAATGAAGTCAGTCAAGATTTAATCTCGCTCCAGACAGAAGGGACTTGATTTTAGAAGTGAAGATATCCAGTATCTGCTGCTGCTGCTGCCTCTGTCACACCGATGAGGCCTTAAAATGAGGGTTAAGTTGAAATGTATGTCATCAGTAAGACAAGCAAAAGTGGGCCAATCTGAAAAATGGTGTCTAGACCAGAAGTGTAGACCATTTATTTTACAACAAGAAGTGACTCTAAACGGCCAAAAGAGGAACTGTTGTATGTTTGAAGTTTTAGTGACGTCTTGCAGTACATAAATGATTTTAACTGGGTATAGCGATCACTGAATAATTTAGAGGCTCTGAAGGTCCTCCACATAAAAGTCCATCCAACACAACCTGACGCTCTTCTTATAACGATGTTAACTGATTAATGGCTAAAATTAAACTATAAGTATGAGTGCGTTTCCTATGAACTGCCAATATTATCCATATGATACTTTTGAAATAGTTAATTTTTACCATGCAATAAAATAGGACAGGTATGCTAAAGGTATCTGTTTTACAGATTAGTGTTTCAGCGGTAGACTATAGGCTCTATGCAACAGTAGCAATAGTCAGTCAGTGCTTCAAACCATGTTTGTGTTTTTTCTAAAGACCATTTAAATTGTATACATGAAGTCACTGCAGTATTTCTTAAACTTATTTCTAAACATATTTGTCTCTGAGCTACATTTCAGTATTTCCTGTAACATTAGAAGGAACAAAGACTACATTTCATGATTTTTAAAGGCACCATATGTAAGAATGTGGCCAAAAACAGTTACTACACTCAAATTCAAAATACCGAGGTCTTTTAGGTTTCGTTTTCTCTGCCATTGTAGCTTAGACGTACTGTAACTGGCAATCCGTGGTTGCTCGGCAGCTGAGACTCTACTAACTACAATGATAGGTAGACGGCAGTAGGTGGCGCCACATGCCAAAACATGATTTCAAAACATAAACAAGATTTGCAGTCTGCAAAATATTTTTTAATGCAAATATTTTGGCTGTACTGTTGTCGTTTGTGAGTTCATTGTGTTATATGAACATTATTCCTGAGTCTCTGTGACATATTAGGAGGATTTTATGATCAGTTGCTTTAGGTTTATTACATAATGCACCTTTAAATAAAATCCTTTTCATTAACATGCTGTTGGTTCAATTAAATTACATTATGGATTGTTTGAAAGGGGCCATGGTATTCGTTCACTTTGTGACCAAGATTTTTGTGTTAAACATTAAAATGTTCTCATTTAACTGGAAAAGCACAGAAACTTAAGATTCGTTTTATGTCCCTCTCTGTACAGTGCCTGGTCCACCCTACTTGTCAGTGGCTCAGGACTTGGAGACATCAGCCATTGTCCGCTGGGACCCTCCAGACCTGATCAATGGCATGGACCTGCAGGGTTACCGGCTCCAGTTTGGCCGCAGAGATGTTTCTCCTTTGGCCACACTGGAATTTGCTCCCCAAGAGCGGCAGTATTCTGTGGGCAACATTCACCAGGGTGCCACATATCTCTTCAAAATCTCAGCCAAAAGCAAGGGGGGCTTTGGGGAAGAGGCTGTTGTGGAACTCAACGTGCCTGAGAATATGCCAGGGGGATACCCTCAAATGAACGAGGGCTCCAATGTGACATGCTGCTCTGTGCAGCTGTCCTGGTCTCCACCAGTGCTGGCAGAGAGGAATGGCGTAATCACAGAATATACGTTGGCCTATAAAGAAACTGGTGCCAAAGGAGCACCACAGGAGCTGCACTTGCCCCCCAACCTGTCCAGCCACGTGCTCAACAGCCTCAAACCGAACTCAGCATACGATGTGAAAATTCGTGCACACACCAGTGTAGGTCCAGGGCCCTACAGCCCTCCTATCCAGTATCGGACCGTGGCCTTTGATCCAGCAGGTAGGACTCGCCTGTTTCTTTCCCAGCCCAGTTGACAGGGGGTTGGAATTTGAAAAAAAAAACTATGTGCAACAACACAACAATGAAAACAGCCACACCCCCTCCCTCAACCAGCTTCACCTGTGCTCAAGAAAGAGAGAAAAAATAATAGAAAATTGTTTGCCCTGGGACACTCACTTCATTAACCCAATTAGGGTAAAAAAAGTAAGTCAGTAAGTTATAGTCAGTCATTTTGAGAAAGAGGGGATCAGCATGTAATTTCAAGGTAAGTGCCGTTCGATCAGACACTCCTATCAGTCACCTTTGCAGCCATGTGCCAAGCATACTCACGCAGCTAATGTCATCTCACATCCCCAGTTTTCAAACAAGGTAGGACCTCAACCAAACCCCGTCACACCAAGATTATGTTTGGACTTTTTTTTAGAGTAAAGCTGATTTTGGTTCTTTATTTTTATTTTATTGTTATTTTAAGATATACCTCCCTTCCTAACCCCCTTCATCTCCCAGTTCCTCCGTCCCCTCTTCCTCTGTCTCTTAAGGGGACAGCTTGTAGCATGGCATCCTCCAGATGCACTGCTGAGGATTGTTGGCATGATGTGTTTTGGGTCTGTCTGTATGCCTGCTCGGCGGCTTGTTGGGAGTGCCAACCCACACTCAATAGAGAGGTGTGTGAACAGTTGTGACTACATGGTTCAGTTGTTAATCTCAAAGTGGTCATGGGTTTAAAGACAGAAGTGGGCAGGGTTGGCACTACCTACGATAGCTAGCCAGCTGGCGCACCCTTGTGCTCCGTGGGTTTGTCATCCATGAGTCTTACGTGATGTGTGTCTTAACCAATGGTGTTGCCCTTCTCACAGCAAATCACAGCTCACCGTTTCACTCACTCTCCAACCCAGAGGAATGCTCCAGAGAAACAGCAGTGTTTTTGTTTTGGTTTTTGGACTAAAGGTTTTGCTTTTCCTTTCTTGGTCTCTATTCATGTTTCAGTCACTGAACATACACTTTTTGTTGTTGTCGTCTTTGTTTCTTCAATGTGTCCGCCCAACAGACGTCCCAAAGAATTTCACTGTCAAGTGGGCCACCAAGTCCACAGTGGCTCTTGCATGGAAGTTTTCTGAAAGCAGATCTCCATACAAATGCACGGTAAGTCAGCGACACAAAATCTTTCAGCTGTGCATTGAAAATAACTGCATGGCTGCAGTATTTATGTATTTGTTATCTGCATATTTCAGTGGTTTAATTAATTTCCCAATCGCACTCATTCGAAAATAATAACTCCTTTCCTTTTTTGTAATCAATCCCTTTCCCTCCATGTATATTCAGCCAACAACCTGTTGACTTATTAGATTAATTACACTTCCACCTATTGCCTTTACCTGTTTTCAATTCAACTACTTTATCATTTATTAAATTCTAGATTGAATACAGCCGCCAGAAGATGGATGTGGATGCCAGGCAAATGAGGGTCGTCATCACTGGACTAAGGCACAACACCACTTATGAGTTTAAGGTGACCTGCCAAGAAAGCATGGACGGTGGGCCAAGGCATCGCGTGGTAGCCAGAACCGCGCCACTTGTCCTGGTCAAGAAACCCAAGCTGGACATTTTTGCTGAGCCCGACAACATGCTCACCATGTCCTTCCCACCGATTGACGGTCATCTCGTCAAGTGAGTCTGGCACATGGGTCGGGGTTGGATTATTTAAGGGTTTAGAGATCTCAAGATGTCTTGACATGTGTTGAAATGGGAGTCGAGGTCTCATCTCAGGTCTTGAAAGTATTCAGTCACGCAATATCAACAAAAAGCCACTTTTGCTGCTATGATTTCAGGAATATCTATGTTGTGGTAGTACCACTGAAGAGGACGTCTGGGACTGTTAAAAACCTGAATAACCCTGATGAAACAGACATGGATGAGGTAAGATCTTTTAACAAATTCATGAGTGGCACAGGCTTAATCAAGCACAAGATAAATATTCAGGTTGTGTGGGAATTGTCATTACCCAATTTGTGCGTACTCTGACATGTGCAAAGTATGACTACTTCTTTTTGAGACAGGTCATCCCACAGGTTTGTGGGGTTTTAAATAAACTAAGGTTATATTAAGTTCTCAGTAGTTGTTTTTATAAAATAAATACACATTTTGATTTCACATTTTCTTTTATAAGTTATTTTTTGAAAAATAAATAATATACAATATATATTTAACATTTTGTTTTCATAAAAAAACAAAACATTATGTTCGGAGCCAGAGCTGGTGTGTGGACACTTTTTGCTATTTAAGTTTGTCAATCCTGTCCAGCACTGACTTCATTTAATTTGGTTGTATGTGTGCGCCATTGCATTCTTATGCTTACATATGTTGTAGCATTCACCAATCATTTAAACACCCACAGTGTTCTGACAACTCAATAATAAAATACTTATCCTTAATGTCATCTCTGAAGCTTTTTAACTCACCCTGCATCATAAACAAATCTTTGACAGCCACTAAAAAAATAGGTATTACATCTGAGGAAAAGTTAAAAAGGAACAGCAAAAGTAAACGAATGCCCTTCTCCTTAAATTCAGCTGTTACGGGAGGTGACCCCAAAGCGACGCTCACGCCGTCAGTTGGCACAGCTTGACCAGAGGAAGCCCTTCATCACAGCCTGCTTTAGGCAGCTGCCGTCCAGCTTCACAGTGGGATCTGATCACGGCCACAGCAGCTGTGAGAACAAGCCTCTTGAACCAGGCCAGGAGTATGTCTTCTTCCTGCTGGCTGAGCTCAATGCCACCACTGGGGTGAGTTACCAGTTCAGCACAGTTTCTTTTTTTTGCTCTTTTTGATAGAGTGGGTTTCCTAATTTAGCTCTGTTCACGTAACTGCGCTTGACTTCACACTTGTTCATCTGAAGCTAATACACTTCAGGCCTACTGAATATAATATGATTCTTTTTGGATGAGTTCACTCAATATATACTTTTTTTAATCAGTTTGCACTGGTAAGTGAAGGCACCCAAGTGTAGATGCTGTCTATGTATTCACTTTTAAAAAAAAAACTAAACTATGTTTAAATTCTGCCTTCTGTGTTTTTTCTGCTCAGAAACTATTTGCCACCAGCCCTTATACTGACACAGTTATGACTCCTCCTGAGCCAGTGGTGGACCCCCTACCAATAGATGGTGATGGACTAATATGGGTGGTAGGCCCAGTCCTGGCTGTGGTCTTCATCATCTGCATCGTCATCGCGATTCTACTCTATAAAAAGTGAGTTGGCTTGAGCATGGCAGTTTTTGTGGTGAATGCAGTTGGACGTAGGTTTGTACATTCAACCTCAAATGATGAAAGAATAGTGATCTGTGCTTTTAGAGGAATTAGGGTAAAATACATTTCTCTTTTTATGTCTCAAGTATTATCAAGTAGTATCAACTCGTTTATTTTGATTTTATTTGTCATTTGAGGTTGAATTTATTGTTTGCAATGTAACTGGGGAATCGGGCTTTCGAGAACTAATTGCATGGAGAAAGCATCGTAATATTCAAACACCCAGCAACATTGTTGCATGTAACTATGACAGAGTTTTTCTCCTGTAAAAGGTGGTTGTGGGAAGTGAGAGGGCTGGAAAAAGAAGAGAGGATGAGATGGCGCTCAATGACCTGGCTAGCTGTCAATGAAGCGATACTGTATATGTATTAGAATATAAAGAAGACTATAGGGTTCTAATGCTATTCTTGTGCCTTAATATTAATTATTAGTTTGAAATGAATGCTATTAATTATTTTGCAGTTTGGGGTTATCATACATCAAGCTTTTTATGCCTGAACACTCATTGTCCCTGGATCTTTGGATCATTATATTATAATCAATATTTCCCCCTGTTCTGCAATAGCTTTTATTATTTAGCCAGTGAGGTCCCACTGAGATACAAGATCTCTTCTTCCAGGGAGTCCTGGTCAAGATAGCAGCACAAATAGTACAAATAAATGAAATTAAACACAGTGACTGTATGTCCCAACTGAACTTGGGTGTAAAAGGTTCCCTGACGTTCCAGGGAAGATCCCTGTATTATCTAAGAAGCAGGGCAGGGCTGGTGGAAGCAACATAAAGTTTAGCTTCGTACTGTCAGATGATCCCTACCTTGCCTGACCTCTCGTCTTGGTGGTTAGGGAGAGTAACATCTCTCCTTGGATCTCTCTTTTTTCTCTCTCTACTCTTTCTGTCCACCTTATTCTCCCAGCTCCATCTCCATCTTACCCTGGTGAATAGTGTTTCCCAAGTCTGCCCTTGGCCTTGACATTCCCTACCAACCCCCGCCCCCCCTCCCCTCTGTATCGTGGCCTTTGTGAACACACATAACAACACACACACACACAGACACAGGCTCACAAACACGCTTACACAACCACATTTCATCGAATATGCAATGATACATTTGCACACATCCTCTCCAAATGCTGATCAGCTTCATCTCGCCTTTTTGCGAGCCCAGCAGCGACCCCTGTGAATTTATACTGCTCTCTATTGATTTATCTCTCTTCTTGCCTCCCCCTCTCCTCCTCTCCTTGTGTGTTGTGTTTTCACCATCTTTATATATTTATTTGACTCCTATTGCTTTCTCTGGAAGCAGCAAACCTGACAGGTAAGGCTCAGCCGTACTTTATTGCATTTTGTAGGGGGAAAGCAAAATAGCCAGCCACAGCAAAACTGATGCCTTTAATTAGTATGGGGGTGAATGGGGGAGATTTGTGTACCTGATGCACATGCGTGGTTTCACCCTTGCGTTCCCAGCCCATGTGTCAGTTGGAGCTGAGATGAGGAAATGTCATTAGTGGAAGTGGGGGGAGTGTTTTTTCTGGCGGGAGAGTACACAAAAACATTAATCTGTTGTTTTGTTTTGTTGTACATCTTCCTATCTTTTCTACTCTGCGTCTGTGTTTCTCTGCAGCCGCAAAAGAAAAGAGTCCGAGCCACGCACAAAGTGTATGCTGAACAACGCAGACATTACGCCCCACCACCCTACAGACCCCGTGGAGATGAGACGCATCAATTTCCAAACTCCAGGTACAGAAACGACTCGCAGCACACCAGGAAAACAAGATATATATATATATATAATATTTCTTTATTGCATTATTTGCAACCCTAATCCTTAACAATTATACATTGTACATACTTTGATTTTAAAAGAAAAATTCCAAACCTGCTGTTAACATTCAGTGTTTTTATTTCGGAAACAAATCCTGTTTTAAAGTTCTCCAGGATTTTTACCTGCTTCCACTTTTGTCTTACTTTTGTTCTGGTGTTCATCCAAACTAAAGCCTGGTGTTAACAACAGAGCACATTTGATCCTACACTCATTCTCTAAGGCTTCTCCATCTAAACCTTGTCTGGCATCTTCCTCCTTCCTCCTTTTCAAATCCATTATCACTCGGCTGCCTTTCTGTTATCCAGTCTCCTGTGATTTAAGTTATTATGACATCTACAGTTGGTGATCTCGGATGTGCTTTAATTTGAATAATGAATCCACGTTTACTCCTTGGCTCTTTCTGTATTTGTTTTAATTAAGTGCCTAGTTTAAAACCTTTTTTTTTATTTCAACTACATTTAACCTTGTAAAAGAAGCCTTCTTTGACTTTCACTATATATATATAGTTAAATGACATTGTTCTCTTCTGCCGATTCATACTTGGCAAATTACGACTCCGCTGAGGTCTACTATTATAAACTATGACGAAGATGTCATTGTCTGCCCGTGTCCTTGATGCTATATACTGATCATGTGCAGACACTCAGATCAGCTCAGGATTTTACTTCATTTAACCCTTCCCAGGCTGTGTTGCATTGGTCGTAGAAAATGGCGACAATGAAGATGATAACCATGGGCGTTTGCTGTGTACTGTGTTCCCAGTCTCAGTCCTATTCTCATCGAGTGGCCACGCGTCCTTCATGTTTTTGTCCTTCACTTTTGTTGTCAGCCAAAATTCTACAAACACAAGAGCTCTGCTTGTTATTTTACCCCCGATGGCTCTGCTTCTCGTTTTAAAAATCATTTTTAAATAGTAATAATAATAATAATAATAATCACCTGCAGAAATGGAATGTGAGACTGAGTAAACATGTGGAACACTTAGCTGACACAAATCCTCATTAGTATGAATGGAAAAATGTGGCCATGTGAGCGTCACATTCAAGTTCATTCTCCCAAGGAGGAATAAACACCACCATTGCTTCAGTATGCTCTATTTTTTTTTTCTCCTTTTTTGTTTCCCACCTTTCTGTTTTCATGCCTGGGCGTCTCTCAGGCATCCATCTGTCATCCACGACCTGTTTCGGCTCTGTCAAAAGGGCTCACATTTCAAAATGGAGCATTTATCTTCAGCTTCTTTGGGAGCATGGGCATGCTGCCTTTAGTCTGTATCTTGCAAAGAACTGTCGTCTTTACATCAGAGGAGAAGAGAGCGAGAGATACTAGGATGAAAGCGGATACAGAAATGCGGAAGTTCAATTTACTGTCCTCTTCTTTATCTTCCATGGCATTCAGAGCCCCATCAGTGCCTCTGTAATGACAAGGCTGTAATGGCCATTCTCGCAATTTGTCTCTCTGACTTCCTTTAATAAGAAAAGTTCATGTTACAATCTCTTGCTCTCTTTTACGTTTACCAATACACATTGCGCCTTTTTTTATATATATATATATATGGCAAGCATTCTCATTTGACAGCAATGCTGTTGTTCACTGAACTAAGCGATTCTCTTATCTCCGCGCCCAGGGAATTTAATTTGAATGGACATTTTAGCCCAATTAAGTGGACCGGTGAGCATTTGAGAAAATCCCCCATTAGCTAATAGCAGCCATTGTTCAAATGAGCATACTCCCAGGCATATGCAATCTAACAGAGCATATTGGCAACGTATGCTCAGTGACCCCTATTGCTGGGCAACAGAAAATGGGATTTTGACTGGCTAATATGGCTAATAATTTCAGATTGGCACATCCAGGAATGTCCAGGGTGAATTTTGGGTCTTTGCTTAAGTGTAATTGCCACTAATAAATTTGGATATATTAAAAAAAAGGATCTATAAAAAAAAAAAATGAGTGTGTGCGTGTGTCAGAGTGGTCCGTTTTGTCATTTTCTTCATTGGTGCCTGGGGTTAAACTGGCAAATGGGGCCAAAGTAATGAAGCTGCACGACTCAGTGGATATCTGCTGTCTATCACCCCCCTCAAAACCCGCCGCCAAAGGGCCTCTTTTTCTCTCAGCTTTTTATTCACTGTGTTCCCTTTATCTTTATCACACTTACTAATTTTCTTAGTAAGTGTGTTTTCTTACTAATTCTCTTATATCATAGCTAAAAAGTTGGGGAACTATTGCTGGTCATCATCAAAATGATACAGCACTACAGCGTACTCTATCTTCACATTATCATCATTAGTTTGAAATTTCCCGCTGTGCCAAGCAATATGAATTTATGTCATTAGCCAGAACTGGGTTCTCCGTTAAAACATGCGATTTATATTCACGCTATCTCGATCTTTGTCTCTCCGGAGCGGTGTTACATATGCCACTTACACCTCCACAATTCTGTGAGAAATGTCTCTCACGTGTCCAAAGGAAAAGTAAATGTTATCTCACGGCAGAGAACAACTTGCACAAACCCACGGACAACCAGGCAGCCGCATGGGTGGGCGGCCTCCTTGTTTTTCCAGATGACAACAGCGACTGTAACAACTGTGCCCTCCTCCTCAGGAACAGGCTCTATCAAAAACATGCAGCACACCCGTGCCCGTAAACGCAATCCGACATGCTCGTGCGTCCCACCTGCTGTGATGAATGACATTTAGAAACAGTGGATCAGAGCACCCCCTGCTAGGTTTAATTAGTCATTGTCACGAATCAATTAGGAAGAGGGGGGGGTGATGCTCCATGTCTTCATCTCTCATCACTTATTTGGTGCCTCTGGCCTGATGTCCTCTCGTGGAGACATCTGTAAAACAACAGTAAAAAGCCTTGAGATGTCTTAATGATGACATACAGTAGATCTTAAATCAGCAGGCTTGAACAACATCACATTATAGTTTGTGATTTCTTTATTTCCCTTCGCATTTCTTAGCTCTATGGCCAGTTACTGCTGCCGCAGATGGCTCATTTCTGCATGAACTGTTAAAGAGACCTGAATCTACCTGGACGTAACATCGCTTGGCGGCGGCCTCAGAGGACTTCTCTTGTGTAGCTGATAAGACGCTGAGCCATCGCCGCAGCACTCAGACCTCTGACTCCCATCAACTCCGTCTCCGCAGCCGTCAGCCGGGAATGTGGATGCTTTTTTTTTTCCCCACACCTCTCGCTCCCAATGCCTCAGCCCCATGTCACAAAGAATTCATTCAGTCGGTTTTCACTGGGAAACATAAGCTGTTTTTTTCATTTCTTTTTCTCTTTGTCACTCCTGCAAAAGGAGTCTTCAAACTGGTGTTCATGAAAGCTTAAAGAATCTTTACAGTATAGCCACATTTCCACCAAGCGGTTTGGTACAGCAGCTTGTTTCAGTTTGGTCTTTTCTTTTCTTTTTAGATTGCCAACAATTATTGATCCTTACAATTCTACTTTTTTTTGGCACCATCGCGTTGGGGTTAACACCTTCAGGGTGGAGCGAGACACTGCAGTCTGTTGATTGGTCGACAGAGAATTTGTCAATTTGTATCATAATAGAGATTGTGGCTTCAATGCTTGTTCTTTTTCTTTTTTTTAAAACAAATAATGTCTGTGCTCAGCAGTGTTTACTGGCTTGCGTCCCTCCTCTTGCATTTTCTGAATTTATTATTTTATTTATTGGTTGGTTGGCTACACTGTGTCGCTCTGGAATTATCCTTGGTGGTAACTTAAGACTGTTGATGATCTTGGTAAAAAGACGTTATGGCAGCAAGAAGTGACATACATCAGTCTGATCCAAGGAAGACTGTGATTATATGATGAATGCAGCCTTTTTTCTGTTTTGCTTCTATAAATTAGGCTTCTTTGTTTGTTTTTTTTACCCAATATACATTTGTTTGTTTTTTTAGCAGGACACCCAAACTAAATTTTCATCATGTATGGATTTGAATGTTTAAAATAGTGCAGATTATCAGACGACTTCTTTCTGTTGGCTACACAGACATGTATAGGATATTGTGTCCTTGGTGGAGGTATGTCTTGTTCCTGTTTTTTTTTTTTGGTCCTTTATAATTTGCATGTTTTTGTTTATTTCATTTATTTTTTCCTTCTCACAGGACCTTCTCTGTCGCATCAAAGCCTCTTGAAACCATTTTCCTTTTTTGTTTGCTGTTCTTTACAGATTCTGGTCTAAGCAGTCCTCAGAGTGAAGCAGATTTTGACTATGAAAGTTAGTCTCTATGCTTTTAGCATTTGCGTACCAGCTCTCTTTATTTATTTTTCTTCTTCCCAGCACCGCTTGCCTCCATTTACAAATACATCATTTGCATTTGTTTGTTTTTTCACATGATGCAGCAAAATTTAGCTCTAATTAATTTGATGTTGGTTTCCTTTTTTCTTTTAATTGGATGTCAGTCACGATATTCACTTGGGCTGTTGGCTATGCATTAATCCACCACGCATAAATAACCTGTTTGATCACTTCTGCTGATGTAGGGATGGTTGAGAAGTGTTTCGGTTTTTTGTTGTTTTTTTTTCCAGCGGAACAATGTCTGTTATCCCCATTTCTCTCCTTTCCCATCCTCACCACCTTGTTGTTGTTCTTCCCTCCCCTGTCTCTTCTCTTCCTTTACCACCACTGCTCCATTTCCATTCTGATCTAAGAGGTTCTTCTCCATGCTCAACAGTAACAAGCAGAATTAATTAAAGCTGTGGCAAACAACGGCTCAACATTAGATCACCCTCCCTCCCCCCCCGACCCTGCTCCCTTCAAAACGATCAAAAGAAAGAAAAGGCAAACTTTCTGGATCTCACCTAGCCCATTTCCCCCCCCTTTACTTTCTTTGCTTGCCCAGAGACGAACATCTTCCCTTTTATGTGGAAATACATGACTATAAATCAGCTTTTGATGACAGACTGCTTTGACTTATTTGAAAGAATCGTTATGTTTCTCACACGCATCAGACAGAAATGTGTAATTAGAGGCTAGTTTATTTTTTCTGTGTTCATTGATCACACTGTTGATTGATTGCGGGGGGGAAAGGAAGAGCCTGTCCACAGATAGGAAGAATGTTCTATGTGAGGGGCATTTGGTTTAAATGTGAGCTTAGGAATTGGGGGTTTAAGGATAACACCAATTTGTCCTTCAGTGGTTTTGCAAGGGTCATGGCAAAGTCTAGTTTTGAAAATTCAGTGTTTTCTTGAATCAACGCTATGAATCTCAGATGAATATGACAACAAGTCGGCCTTAAATAACACAACAATCGAGTGAGGATGGAAAAGCACATAGCTTGTGCTTACAGAGGCTAAAGTGAGATTTAATTATTTACTATTTCATGTAACTCAAATTGTTTTCATCCACGTTTTCCCAAATCATTCTGCAAAATATTGGTTTGTGTGACCTTCAGCCCCATCATGCGTTATGATTTATTTGGCTGTACATGTAAACACCTGATATGTCTCTCTAACCGTAGCAGGTTTTTAAATATGCGCTCTGGAACGTGGTCAGTAAACACAAACTGCAGGGAACTGATAGAGTTTGAGTACATTTGTATTTCACACACACTCTTAAATACACACGCACGCTTGCACTCACAAACGTTCTTTGATCTCCCGCTCTTACTCTCTTAAGTTAGAGCCCTTCATTTGCATACACATTTACTTATTTTGCTTGCAGCTTCTGATACCTTTTCCCTTCCAATTTGAAGGCGAGCAAACTGGAAACCAAATTGACTTTTCAATATTTCCTCTTTTTTTCATGATGAATTTCCCCTACTCAAAGTGATTAATAACTTCTACTCCAAGTGGAGCCACTGCAATATGCATGCTTTATTAATTCGATGTAAAATAAACCTTGTTGTTGAAATACTTACTGTTACCTAAAGTTTTAGTTTATCATGATAGTGAGTTGAAAAATGCACCTTGACTTTAAAAACATGATAATGTTAATTCAGCAAACATTTAAACAGAGTGCACAGTAGGGCTAATTCTTCCTGGGAACGTCTTTAGATAAAATGGCAGAAGGATTTGGTAGTAGAACATATTGGACCTGCAACTGAGAATGTTTATTATTATTTTTTTTTAATTATTATTGTTTTTTTCTGGTAAGAAGTGTTTGTCTCCAGAGTCGACTTTGACTGATTTGGAGAGAATAAAGCGTAGAAATGGCAGATTGCGTGCTTTGCACCGGCTGGCTGGAATGGAGCAGCTTACTGTGTCACTCGGCATCACTCACACTCCTAAACCTCCTTATCCCCCTCCCACCTCCCTTCACATGATCCCCCAGGTCAGGGCTCCGTTTAAGGTCTTTTTTTTTTTTTTTTTCGAGGCAACAGTAAAAGTTGGTCAAACTTTGCGTAGTCAAAACACAGCCCCAAGACGAGCATTTTAGATAAAAGATGTGTGTAAAAGCAGATTTGGGTTGGATTAAGTTAATGTTGCATTATCCCTAAATACTAATTTAATAAAGAAAACATTGCTTTTGATGACATAACGATTCCATTTATTCAGATAGTGAAAAAGGGCCATGTTTCTCGTCTATTATTATGTCACCGTAAAAACCTTAAATTTGTCATCTTTTGTCATGTTTAACTCACTTACCAAGCTATTCAAAATAATTCACGCCTCTGAATGTTTGAGTCATAATTGCTCTGTGTTTTTCTCTGTGTTTGGTGCCATTGGTCCACCATCTGTATCTGTCAGCATCCTGACAACCAAAAATACTGTTTGGTCTGTGGGCGTAAACTAATGGCTTCTTTGGCAAAATGCTCAATCAGTCATGCTTGACAAACTTAGCTATTTGTGAGCTCTGACCTGGTCCAATTGAGTGCCCAAAACTTCACCAGTCAATACATTTTGCTCTTTGTGATTTTCACCACGTTCTGCACAAGCTTCCTCACCACTAAAACCCTCCTCCCATTGTCGTGTAAGCAAGATTTTGCCCTCACGCACAAATGTTTTGTGCCATTTAAGTTTCAATTTTGAGCTCTACCAGCTCTTCGCTTTTTTCCTCTCTTGTGAACATTTCTCTCCGTCTTTTGCAAACAGGTATGATGAATCACCCTCCCATTCCTATCTCAGAGCTGGCTGAACACACAGAGCTCCTAAAAGCAAATGACAACCTCAAGCTCTCGCAGGAATATGAGGTGAGTTGGCCAAAGGTTCAAAGCTCAAAGTTTCTTCGGCATATCGATGTATGTCTGATTGTGTTTTCATTGTAAAGGGACGCTCGAGTCCCTTCTTTCCTCCAGGAAAATTGCTGTTTGTCTTTCTTGCTCTTTGACAAGCTGCTGCTGGTGTTTTTGCAATTATGACATATCAACAATGGGAGGCTCTGCAATTAACGATTAATCACAGTGAGTTTGTTAAAACTCCCTAATGCAACTTCCTCAGATTAGTGAACATACAGTAGATGGGGGGGGGGGGGGGAAAGAAGTTCATTATTTCTACCCAAAACTAAATTACAGATTGGAGGCTTTTAAAAAATATGTATATATTTACATCCAAAAATACAATAAATGGCTCAGCAGGGGATAAATAAGTATTACAATGCAGAACTTTGTTCAACAATTGAGATATAGTTTGTTGTTTTGAAGCACAACTCCACTAATGTGTTTTTGGGGAATAGCTCACTGGCTTCAACATATTACATCAGTGTGTGTGTGTGTGTGTGTCTGTGTGTGCGCGCGTGTGTGTGTGTGTGTGGAAGGAGTAACTGAGCTGTCTGAGCTCTGAGACTGCAGTGGTTATAAATGACACCAGAGTTGATTAGAAATCAGGAGCGCTGAATCAGCTCTCGTTTGCATACAAGCAATATCCCTTCCTCGCCGTCCCTAAATCACTGTGCCTGTCGCCTCGATGCACGCCAGGCTAAGGTGGGAAAACGGGTACACCAGCAAAGATTGCCGTCATCATGCCTGCTGGTGGATGTTGGTGGATAATGACTTCTCATAGCGATCCAGTATTTCTTGGGTATCTATTATTCATAAATCCACATCCGGGCTGTGTACCAAATGGACAAGCTTGTTCAATTTAGTGCGGAGGGAGAGAGAGAGAGGCAAGAGCCGTGACACCAGAGTTGATGCTGTGCTACAACTACAACTTCTAATTACTTGGCTTTGAGAGAGCATTAAACTGCCCGCTCATCTTTTCTCTCGCTTTTTTTTTCATTTCTGTCCGTGTCCCCCTCGTCCCCTCACAAAACCACCCTCACGGGAAAAATAAATGACCAAATTAAATGGGAGAAGTGTAATTTTAATTTTGTTATTTTCTTGATGAATGGCTGCTCATCCGGGGACCCCACCTTGCCAAGCACTGCTCTACGGGGCTTGATGACTGATTGGTTTTTAGCCAGGCAGGATGTGAGAGAGAGCAGGAGGAGGAAAAATGGAAGGAAAAGGGCCAAGAGGAGAGAGATGGTGGTGGGGAGCCTTGGTTAATGATGAGGATTCAGTGAGAGGAGAGAGCACAGAGCATCACAGCTGGAGAGCGAAAATGAAGAGGAGATAATCCGACATACAAACGGCTATAAAAAAGTAGTCAGAGTTGTACCTGACGATAGTGAAGCCTTTTCTGTTCTGAGGCAGTGAGCAGCCATGTCCGGAAACCCAGTCCTCATGACAGGAGCTGTCATTCTTCTTCAAAAATATCATGGTGGATCACAGGAGGGAGGAGAAGGCAGAGAGTTGGTGCAGAAATAGTTGAAATTATTATTATTATTCAGTCCACTTAAGAAAAAAAAAAAATCATTTGATGTGGTTTTCAATTTTTGAAAAAAGGGATATTTCTGGGAAATGACCCCAATCTTTATATGCACACACATTCTTAGCCTTAAGGTAATCTAGAAAGAATGGTAAGGTAGAAGGTGGGTGACGGAGAGGAACTGTAAACATCAGAGGGAAGATGGGAGATGGAGAATGCTATTAAGAGGAAAAAGAAATATGGATTAAAAAAAAAAAAAAAAAGAATGTGCCAGACTTTGAAGATTGAGAGATGCAGATAAGGAAATAATGGGGACAAAAGGAGGAATAGTGAAGAGGGGGTATCATATCATATTTTCAGTTGGGACTTCTGTCTCTGTTTAAAGCCCCCACCCATACACGTATTCTTCAAGCCTTTGTCCCCACACCAGCAGCGTGCCTGACATTTCTGAGCAAACAACAAATCGTAATGGAATATTTAATTATGTCGATAAGGGAACAGAATACTTATCTGGAAGTCTTGTATTATAAAGAGGCTGCTGAATTTGTCTCGTGTCAGGCCTCGCTCCACTCCCCCCTCAAGGGAAAGAGCTGCCTCCTTCATCATTATTGTTATTTGTCATTATAGACCCACTACAATAATGATCTTGATCAAGGATTATGTGCAGCTGAGAATCAGCGAGCAGATTTTCATGATATTTTTTTCATGGTGTTTTTCCTTTGGGGAAAATCACCCACTCAATCTCCTCTTCCTCCCCCACTCCCCCTTTCCCTTTTTCCTATGATAACATTCAGTTTGTTTTGTTATTGCTCAGCTCGTCTCACAGCTCTTCTGATTTCTTCTTTATGTGTGCGTGTTCCGTCCGTCTCTGCCCACATCAGTCCATCGATCCTGGCCAGCAGTTCACCTGGGAGCACTCCAACCTGGAGGTGAACAAGCCCAAAAATCGTTACGCCAACGTCATCGCCTACGACCACTCCCGTGTCATCTTGGCTCCCATCGACGGTAAGGCTCGCCCAAACCTCACAGTCTGCCCCTTCACAACCTCTGAGTGCAGCTCAGCTTTTTCCATGGGTCATTTGGGAAATCCTTGTAATTACCAAGTTAATTTGAGTAATTACAATTGTGTACTGAACAGAGATACACTACACCAGATGGGACGAGACAGCGAAGACCAATCTAAAACAGAAATTCAATATCTCAGCTGTATGAACTAGACTGGACTAGATCATGGAAAATGCAAGAACAAGCTTCAAAGCTTCTAGGTTTGATTTCATAATAATATTGTGAGTCAACACATAGAAACAAATCCAAATCAATTATTGATTTAGTATTTTATTTATGATTGCACAGCACTTGATTTTTATCTGTGAAAAGCGCTATACTTACTGTTTAGATTATGTGAGTGAGTTTAGCTTGTTTTGATTGCCAGGAAATTGTGTATTTATAGAAAAAACGTTTTTTTGGGGAGGTGAATTGGACTTGTTTCAGCTATATCCCACACTCAGAGTGGCCTGAAAAATCCACGGGACATTGTCAGAGGTACTTACTCTTCACTGCTGACATTGTTCCAGTGTTCCATCACCAGAACATCTACCCGACTCGTCACAAACTCCACACAGTAATTGTCCTTTTGTGCGAGCAAACGGCTCCTACTGGCTTCCTCCATCTCGTAATAGTCAGGCCAATTTGAGGGTACAACAATATGCATAACAAAATTATCCCGGGGAAAAAACGCCTCGTCCATAAATACATAAATTAATCAAGTCTGAAATTTCTATTTTACACTGCAGTGATTTTGCCATTAGTTGCAGCAGTAGAACAATTCATGCACGCTCTCTGTTCACTTGGCTATGACTAAAGCCAAGTACTGTCAGATTGTGCTATGTGGTATCCGTTTTAATGACATTTGCGTTTTAACCACCTTTTCTTTTCTGTTCTTTTATTCATTTTAGTTTGCGCTCTCTTTCTTCATTGTAGCTCACTGTGTGTAATTCTCTCTTTTAATTATTTTACCTCCTTTTTCATCCTATTCTTCCTGTATACCCTCGTAGTGCCCCTCACCTCTTAAATGAATCCAGTCAAGTGTTGTGTTGTTTTGCTTGAGTGAAGACGACGCCATTTCAGAGAGAGTGATGTGACTCTTCAACAAAGATGCCGTCACTCCGGGGTCTGTTTTTAACTGACACCATGGTAGAACTAAGAAGTGTGATGTTTTGTTATATCACATCATGTGTTCGACATTCTCAAATGATCTTTTTCATGCTTAACACAGACTTTAAAAAGAATAATGCACTCTGCCACACACTGATTCTCACAGATCTGAGCATAATAACGGTGTTCTTACTATACATGGTGAGACTAAGACAGCACTTTATTTAACAACACATCTTATCTTTGAAGTGTTATTTTATTCTTCTAGACAAATGAAAGGATGCTACAGAACACTTTGACGGCTACTCGCACTCATGTGGAAGCTGGATTCTGCTCTCGAGCTATACACGAGAACGATATACCATCCCTCGCATTAAAATTTTGCCAGCACACATCCGTCTATGCAGCAATGCAGCGGGTTTCCTTATGGCTAGATTTAGCAGAACCAATGTGTAACAGAGCATGGTGGCATGCTCAGAGGGATGGTAGCCAGAGTTACCTCACGGCTACAGGGCCTGAGTGGCTGATATACTCCCCACCATCCTCCATCTTCCTTCATCACACTCCGGCATTGGTGGTGGTAAATCAGACTGAGGTTAAACCATATCTGCAGAAATCCCGGCCACAAAGGTGCAAAAAGGAAATGATAAAGGTGCAGCAGAGAAAGTTCAATTTGAATGGATTCAAATGAAACCTTAATGTATAATTAGATTGTGTGTTGTCTTTCCTCCTTTAAAGGTCCCATATTATGCAAAATCAACTTTTTAATAATTTAAATCCGTATATGTGGGTCTCTGGAGACCCTATCAGTCGGCAAAGTGTGAAAACGGATCACTCACTCCTGTTTTTGTGGTCCTCCTCAGTCTAAGTACAGGGGATAAAACACGCAGGGTTGACTTCCGCACTCACTTGGACGTCACAATGTGCTAAATTCCTGGAATTGTTGTCTCGCGGAGCTCCGCTTTGTCTGTAAAACACGCGAGAGTGCGTTGTAAACCGGTGAACGGTGAAAACCGTAAGTCCGAGAAAAGTTCTATTCTTGGCTCCACAGTGCAGCACAGAGTTCTACACAAACTTCCAGCCTCAGAGGATTTATCTGTCCAGTGGATACATGTTATATATGACGGCAATGTGCCTGCTAGAGCCTGCAAATGATCACTTTTCCAAATGCTAACTGCTGTTAGCGCCCTGCTCAGTAGCCTCTGTGGCTCATTTCCTGTCCCTTAAGTTTCTTTTTTTTTTTCTTTTTCTTTTTTTTTTAAAGAGATACTACTAAACTGAGCGTTCTGAACAGGGCTGTTTTAACAGGGTGATTGAACTGCTGTGGTGCTTCATCCTTATGGTATTTTGACCAAAGCATGTCACAGACATGTTCATTAGGACACCAGGGAACTAGTTTAACTTGGAG
This sequence comes from Microchirus variegatus, assembly GCF_963457635.1. Lineage (NCBI taxonomy): Eukaryota > Metazoa > Chordata > Actinopteri > Pleuronectiformes > Soleidae > Microchirus > Microchirus variegatus. The sequence continues at coordinate 11,175,579 of NC_139805.1, forward strand.
AAATGGGGTATAATATGGGACCTTTAATGTAATGTTGTGTTGTCTTTCCTCTCTAAAAACAATATCTTACAAACATTGTAAAAGAAGAATACCTGTAATATTTTTTTTAATTAAAGTTGAGTTGAAAGATTATAGCTCCTGAAACTTGTTAAATTTGACCTGATCTCAGCTAGTTATCACAAACAAGTGTGAAGACTCATTACATGAGTAAGTTGCTTGCTCTGAATCCAATATTTGTTTGGAAAATGGGGTCAGTGTGAGTTTTTTTATGCAAACTCTGCATTATTGAGGCAGATGGCACAAAACCAAAAGGGTTTGAATAATGAGTCTAGTCAAATAATGAAAAAGTAATGAATCAAGGCAGAATCAAAAGAGGACGTAAGCCACGAATCATAATTTGTTCCACATTGTCCTCTTTTTTTCCTGTTGTCTGTATCTAGGTATCACAGGTAGTGACTATATCAACGCCAACTACATTGACGGCTACAGGAAGCAGAACGCCTACATTGCCACCCAAGGTCCATTACCAGAGACGTTTGGGGACTTCTGGAGGATGGTGTGGGAACAGAGAGCAGCCACTGTGGTCATGATGACCAGGCTTGAGGAGAAATCACGGGTAAGACAGTATCTTTTCAAAGCTTTCTCCCCCGTGACCTCACAAACTGCTTTTTTAAACATTGGCTTTAAAACAACCTCAAAAAATAAAACCACTGTTTCACGAGACTTAGTCTAATAACCAGCTGCTAAAATTGGCACATCCTTTTTATTGATTTCCCCAGTTGCATACCTAAATGTCATTGGCAGCACAGTCGGCTTGGCTTTCTCTTTTTATTTGCAGTGGAAACTTTGAGCCGGTGCATGTTCTCACTGTGAGCTTAAAAAAAAAAAAAAAAACTCAGACTACACAGTGCAGGAAGCTAAAATTAAGTATAAGCTGACAGAGTTGTGTCGAGTTTTTCCTGCACCTGAAACCAGTTCTTCTGGAAGGTAGAGGAAAAGAGAATACTGAATTTCCAGAGGAAAGACTGAGATGTCAGGCTGTAATTATGCTACCTCTCTTTGTGTGTGTGTGTCTTTTTATACATTTACATCTTTTGAAAGTTAGAGTGCACACATGCTGGAAGGGTATTGTCTCCGAGGGGCTCCCCATTAAGGTGGAAATGATCGGCTTCAATAGTCCTATCGTAATAAAAAAAGGTTGTAATATATGTCTTATATTGTGATTTCCACGCACAACTAACTCTAAGAAAGAACAGTAGGATACTCAGCTACCTGTCATACATATTTCTCAGTAAGATTAACATTGAGACAAGTTTTATCGAGAGAGAAAAAGTGAAATGGCGTGCACGCTTCGGATACACCTACTGGGGAAAGTATGGTTTGCTTTCAAGGAGTGGACTTAAATGTCAAGAAACCGGCTCCGATGTTTCGTCCTGTCAACTGAAACCCGTGTCAACATCAGGCACATTCACCCCAGGTGTCTCCGCTCATTTTCACTCTCTCCCGTTCCACTTGTTTACCCGTCCGCCCGTCCTGACGTGTGATGTTCAACGTGATCAGGATTATCGGCTGGGAGAACTTGAGTGTCAGCTTGAGCAGGAAATGGAAGAGAAAGCTGCAGATGCAGTTCATCTCCTTCTTTGGCTGTCACATTTCATCAGCCGTGTGCTGGCAAGTCCCACCCCATATTGAACAAATCTTTATTATGTGCGCGGGAAGGGGTGGGCTGGTGGGGGAAGCGGGTGCAATGAAAATGTTTCTGAAAAAATCCATTCTTCAGAGGAATGGGAGATTGTTTGTGTGAGATCTTATAATGGTAATATAATATATAATACAATATATGGTGTATATAAAGCTTTTGTTGTGACCGCTACTGAATTAAAAATTGATTGTCTTGTGATTATGTTTCTTAAATTCCAAGTATAGCTGATACATGCTGTATTTTTTACATAAACTTTTTTTTGATTTAGGAAAGGCTGCAGACAGGATTTGTTTCAGGTTGATGGAGTTAGGCTATAATGGTGGATTCGCTGTTGAATTCTCGACAGTCTGCTCACCGTGTTGTTTCTCAGATGTGAAATAAAGAAATGCCACCCTGGTTTTTCTGTCAACACCACCTGGTGTTTAAATCCACAGGAGGGTTAGCTTTTATGAGCAGCACATGAGCACAATATATTCTGCGTGGAAGGAAAGCACGGTTTGCACTTCCTCATTTATATGCATGATTGTGTTCACAAGATGAGATACCAGTTAGTAGAATATAATGTGCCGCAGCTAATACCTAAATCTGTCCTTCTGTCTGTCTTTCTCTGTTTCTCTCACTTGCTCCATCTCAGATTAAGTGTGACCAGTACTGGCCCAGTCGTGCCACGGAAACCTATGGAATGACCCAAGTAACACTGCTGGACACAATAGAACTGGCCACTTTCTGCGTCCGCACATTCTCCTTGCACAAGGTAGGATGATTTTTCCCGAATAAAATACTGTCTGTAGATCCCATGATGTTAAATGGGAGATTTTCATGTTGTCCGCACGGCCCCATATTGAGAAATGTCTTTATTTGCCTTTAGCATGTCTTGCTCAGATCCACAATCCAATCTTATGTTTTGCTTCATCAACAACACAACACAGTGGTCGATATGTGGCTTAGCAAGAAACCTGCAAGAGAGAAGTCAAGGAAACGCTGCTCAGTTGTTTGATGTCAGGAAACCAACAGCCCATTTTTTTTTATTATTAGAGAATTGTTTTATTCAAAAATACAAAGCCATTTAGACCTTTATCATCTGGCTTATTGCAGTTGACATGATTGACTGTTGACATTTGCATTGATTTGTATTAGGTTTACAAAGCTGGAGTAGTGGGACACACTCCATTAAATTGTTGTTGACTTTGTGTTGTGCGACACCAAGAAAATCAGAAGCTCGCTGATGTAAAATGCCAGTGGGAGGCATGAGAGAAGAGCTCTAAAACTATACTCGGGTAGCTTCTGGTATTTAGTATCACAAACATGTTCAAAAAAATTCAAATAAAACACTCGAGTAACGTGTAATTGTATAGAGCTTTTAACAAGCCAGAAAAAAGCAACAAAAATTATGAAATGAGTTGTGCAGTTTAACCGTTTGATATAAAAATATGTGTAGATCTTGTCGTTATTGTCCTTCCTGTCCATCCCTCAACTCTTCAGTAGATCATCTCTTTATGTGCGTCTGCCAAATTAGAACTCTTAGTTAAATTGAGCAGAAGAGAAACTCAATATACATAATTGGCAGACTGCTTTTCATGACACACACACACAGAGATGAAATATTCATAAAAGGAAGCTTTTTGCTTGTATGTATGCAAGCTCACGTGCACATAAAAAAAAATCCAATACATGTATTTACATACCATGGCACAGATGCATAAATATGATGTCACACAGATATACAACGTGATTAAAGTGCATGTAAATGCAGACACACAGACGCAGCACAGCAGTGTCAGTCACTGAATCACACTCCTCACAGCAAACAGAAGTGATAATATGAGCTGTGAGAGGACGCAGCACATAAACAGCCACGGGATCAATAAGATGTTGCCAGAATTTTCCTGTTAACCTGCTAGCACCACTTTAAAGTCACCCGTGACTTTTTAGTCGATGTGCCAGCAAAGCAAGGAACAACAAAGGAAAGCAGTGATGGTGAAGATACCACAATACCAGCAGCTATGAGGTGCTTGAAAGTGAGCCCGGTTTGACATTCAGGGCCATTTACATTCTGCAGCTCTCAGCCCTCATCAGACGCACTGATATGATTCTTTTTACTATCTCTATCCTCTCCCCTCCTCCTTATGACTGCAGTCTGCGCTCTGATGTCTCACTGAGCTGTTTTCACTTCATATCTCAAAGAAAAATTATTCCGTTGGATTTGTATGAAGTTTGCACCCTGTGTGCTAATGAGTCCTTTCGCCAAAAATGAAGAAGAATCAAATTTCAAGAAAGCAACCGAAACACGCAATAGTCCACACAACCTCCCACAAGCAAAAACAGGCAATGTCCAAAAAGAAAAGAAAAAAACAAAGGGAGGGGGAAGAAGTGGGTCAGTTTACTTTTAATTACCGCACTCATTTATTCATTTATTCAGCAAGGAAAACATTCCCTTCTGCTGGGGAAGCAGAAGCACTGCATTGAAATGCAAACACTACCTCCATTAGAGCTTCTTCTGAGAGGAGAGGAACGACTTATGCAAGGAAACGTTTTTTTCCTTTCTTCCTCCCCTTCCGCCTCAAAACCGTCCTCTGAATCTCAGCTTGTACGGCTGATGCTTTGAGTGCTGTGTATGACTTCAGAGCGGCTGGAGGGAGCAGGGGGGTTTGCTGCATGCGTCTTTAGGACATGGAACAGCAGGAGCGTGTGAACACGAAGATATAAGCACCTGCGCTGTATAGAAATTATCTTTCTATCTGATCAGCTGCAAGTGTTTCTCAAAGCAAAACTACACCCTATCTTTAGCGATACTGCACCAAATCTGCATTTATTTTTAATGCAGAGCAGTGTGACTTCCCGGGTAAGGAGGCTGGAATTATGAGTCACAATAGCCCAGTCACTGCCTAAATCATACTACCACCGTTCAAAAGATTGGGGTCACCAATAAAAAAAAAAATTGTTTTCCATTAAAAGTAACACTTTTGTTCATCAAAAGAGTTGCAAAATGAATAGAACATATAGTCGAGACATTGACAAGATTAGAAATAATGATTTTTATTCAAAATAATAATTTTGCCCTTCAAACTTTGCTTTCGTCAAAGAACCAGCAAAACTGTTTTCAGCTGTGCTAACATAACTGCGCAAGGGTTTTCAAGGGTTTTCTAATGATCCAATAACCTTCTAACGTGATTAGCAAACATAATGTACCATGAGAACACTTGAGAGATGGTTGCTGGAGATGGGGCCTCTATACACCTATGTACGTATTCCATTAAAAATCAGACTTTTTCAGCTAGAATAGTCGTTTACCACATTAACAACGAATAGAGTGCATTTCTGATTCATTAAATGTTATTTTCATTGAAAAAAAAAAAAAAGATTTTCCTTCAGAAATAAGGACATTTCTAAGTGACCCCAAACTGTAGTGTAAATAACTAAGTGCAGTGCTGGAAAGTGATTGTGTCTGTAAATGAGAATAGCAGGTTACCTGCTGTATTCAGTGACACAAATGAGTCCCAACTGTGTCCTATTCATTCCTCTTTCCCTCGATCTCGTTTTCCCCAGAATGGCTCCAGCGAGAAGCGGGAGGTTCGTCAGTTCCAGTTCACGGCGTGGCCTGACCATGGCGTACCAGAGTACCCGACACCTTTCCTGGCCTTCCTCCGTAGAGTGAAGACCTGCAACCCTCCTGATGCTGGACCCATCATAGCCCACTGCAGGTGATTATAAATGTTAAATTTGGAACTGTTTTTGCCCAGTTTCTTGCTCTCACATAATTTTCCCCATGGTAATCCGTTTTTGTTTCAACTCGTGTGTACACACACACTCATGAGCAAACAGAATGGTAGAGGTCTTTTTCTGTGTATCTCCTATTATACATTACATAACACACACACACGATACAAACACATCTCTCTCGCTTTCTCTCACCCAACCTCCATCTTTTTAATTTTTTTGGTCTCCTCTGGTCACATCTTAATTCTCTTTAAAGGCACTCTTCTTTTTTTTCCTTCTTCTGTTCCCTCCACCTGCCTCTTTAACCCCCTTCATAAAATATCTCTCGGTAATCCCTTCCCTTTCTTTCCCCCCGCCGTTTCCCTCTTTGCTCTTCAACGCCTCCTCTTTTTACAAGTGATATTTTCTAAAATGGCTTATTCAAATTGAAACCTTCCATTTTTCCGGGATAAGGAGACACGTGAGCGCAAAGCACTGCAGAATAAAAGCTCACTCTCTCTTCTCTCTGTCCTGTTTCTTTATGCATCTTTCTGTGTTTGTTCTCTATTCTCACTCGAGCGATCAGTATATCTCTCTGTTGTGCTCGCCTACTCAATTATTTAAACCATAATGCCACAACAAATTTACAAGCATTACTGGACATACATAATCAACTTGTGCTTAAATATTTTAGCAGGGGAACTGTGAATTAAATGTAAAGCCCTACAACATAAATTTGATAAGGGCTTAATATTTGGCCAACAATTATTCCTTGCAGCAGCACAATGAAAACAACCTAGAAATAAGAACAATGACGAAAACGCATCATGTTCTTTCTTAATCCTCCTATAGTGCGGGTGTCGGGCGGACGGGCTGCTTCATCGTCATCGATGCCATGCTTGAGCGCATCAAGCACGAGAAGACGGTGGACATTTACGGCCACGTGACGCTGATGCGGTCGCAGCGGAACTACATGGTGCAGACGGAGGACCAGTACAGCTTCATTCACGACGCGTTGCTGGAGGCAGTGGCCTGCGGCAACACTGAGGTCGCGGCTCGGAGCCTCTACTCCTACATCCAGAAGCTGGCCCAGGTGGAGAGTGGCGAGCACGTCACTGGCATGGAGCTGGAGTTTAAGGTAAACAAATATATAAATAAACGGGTACATTGTTATAATTCATATGACAGGGCTTTGGGCAGAGTTTAAGTCCTGCTTCTTCCTTTTGTTAATAAACCCTGACAGTGTGTGACAAAGTGTTTGAAAGGAACTTAGTGTTTGTGTGTTCTTCTGCGGTCTCACGTGTAAATTATAGAACTCACTCGCCTGTGGTACTTTGTAGATGACCCCATTTTGTGTTTTGACTGATAAAGGCATTCATTAAAACTGGAAATGACAGCTCTCCGAAAGCGTACCTGACGGACTGAACTCATCTGAAGCAGCGGATGTTTAAAAACAACATGCTAATTAGATCGGATCAGATTAGATTAACCATAAATAAATAATTAAGGCATAAATGCTAGGTTCTAAGGGTTATTTCACCTCCCGTTAAGCAGCTATAAACCTTTTTTTAAATTAATATGAATTAGCACACTTAATTAATTTGCCTTTAACGTATTTTCTACCGTCATTATCTAGTTGTAGAGTATTTAACGGTGAGATGCGGTAATTACTTCTTTTTTTTTTAATTTGTAATCATGCATTTCATAGCTCTTGACCAGGAAATGTTTCTGGCAACAAACTATGAAGCATAATGAGGGGACAGAGGAAGATGCAAAATAGATGATTATGGAAGGTGGTTGAAGAAAGTGAGATCGGAATGTTATCGGAGTTACGATGTGATTTAAAGAAACTCCTTAGACCTAACCAAACAGACTGAATTTGTATGAGGCAGGAGGCAGCTCAGGTGTCTCTTTCAGTTTGTTGCTCATAAACACATAATGGAAACACTAAATGAACACACAGAGTTCAGCATTTTAGATAAAGGTGTACTACCTTTCAACCCAAGGTAAGTAGAATAAAGATTAAACCTGCCTTTATTAAAAGGCAGCTGTTTGTCTGTTTATATGCTGGATCTAAGATGGACCAAAAAGCAAAGGCTTACTTCAGTAATTTAATCTCTTCCACTTTCACACAATTTATTAAGCCACTAAAATGAAATGCCCACTGCTTTGGTGGAGTTGTTTTTTGAGAATTTGCAAAATCTTCCATGCCGTAAGACAAAGGATGTTTGGCTGCAGCACAGACCTGCAGTGTAGGTTTGAGAGAGAGAGAGAGAGTGAATTGATGATTTTAAGAGAGATTCACGACAGAGCAGACAATCTGATGACGTGTTTACATAGATCTCCATTAAAGATCTCAAGAATCATCAAGTTTCTAAACTTACCTCGGGCCGCTGTGCATCACTATCTGGTGACCTTGGATCGCAGACACGCTCACACTCGTATCATCGGTCATCTTCCCTTCGTCATTCATCAACTCCCAACGAGAAACAATAACTGTGCTGGTGTGTTTGACTCCCCCCCTCCCCCCTCCTCACTGGAGCACAATGGTGATGAAATCACCACGGCCATCTGTAACGGGGATAGTGCTGAGCTGGCGCCAGGAGTCAATCAGGAATTAATAATGTCCACACTACAGTCAGGATAGAGAAGAGAGGTGTCTGTGAAGAGGGGGGAGCTCAGTAATTAATACTTGATGATGACAAATGAAGGTGGATGGCAGGGCAAGTAGAGGGAGGAATGTTTGGCTAATGAACAAAGGAACGACTGTATGCTAACTTGGCACAAAGTAAGTGACTGGACAGAATGCAGCGTGATAGGAATGGTGGTGGGACACCATTGTCTGCAGGTTGGAAACGGTCTCATCGTGAGTTAAGTTGTGACTCGAGGGATTCATACTTGCAGTGTGAACCAAGAAGAACGAGACGGACCTGGAGTCAGACAAGTGTTTTTCTTATTCATGCATGAAACCAACCAACAATAGGGCTGCAACTCATTTTTATAATTGATTATTTTCTCGAGTAATCGTTCAGTCCATAAAATGTTCAGTAGTGTTCTTCAAACCTGGAAATGATTTTCTCAAATGTCGTGTTTTGAACACCAACCAGAATGATTCAGTTTTAATGATTTCTTTGTTACACTGAGCACATTTATGTAGCTGAAGAATCTGAAAAAAACACTCAGACCAATGACTCGATCGTCAAAATAGTTGACGATTAATTCGGTAATCTATTAATTGACAAATGAACAATGAACTAAACATTTGTGACTGGTTTACAGAGTTATAGGATGAATAATTCTTTAGTTTTAGGAAGTTTTCAAGCCATTCTGTTAAATAACAGCCTTAAAAAAACATGATTAATTAAGTCAAATATTATGTGATGCTGACAACACAATGCCTTCTGCGAAAACTATGAATAATGATGTGATTTCAAATATTTGTTTAATGATGTATTGATGCAGTTAGTTTGAAAGTCGAGGCATACAAGATAAACACATTTTTGTTCCTGTGTCTTTCCACTAAGTTGGCATCTCCTGCTGTTAAGCCATTGTTCCTGACTACAGCGCCGTAAATGATAATCTTCGCTGTGGTGGAACACAACTAAAGTATGTGATGCATCTTCCAGCTGAAGAGATAATACGGTTTAATATAAATGGGAAGAAAGTGGCAGCAGGCGTGAGCAGAGATACTGTCGGTGCCTCTGGATGACGGGTTGCTTGGATTTGCTTTGTTCTGTGAACCTTCTGTGGTGTTTGGTGGTGGAGCTCAGGGCCTCTTTAGCAGTGCCAGGCCAGCTCAAGCCTTTCCAGGCACTGTTGTATAACACGGATCAAAGGGAGGACGGTGGCAAGGGAGGAAGAAAGAGGAGGACGATGACACGGGCTTGGTAGGCGCCAAGTAGCCAGAGATTGAGATTAGACTAATGGGGAATAGGAGATCGTGGAGGTGCAAGGTGAAGGGCTTTTGACAACTGTTGAGAGACGAGAAGTTTCAGGAAATAAAACTCTCATTCCCACACAATTCATTCCTTGCGTAATTGGCCGCTCATCTTGCGCTCTCTTGCCTTTCGCGATGTATCAAGTGTCAGTGCATCATGGTTTTCTCAGTCAGAAAGAGTCCTTGATGGTCAGACCTGGGTGTTTTCCATTTGCCGGCAAATGCTAACAAGCAAGCCTACACACACACACACACACACATACAAACGTCTTTGTTGAGGCATTGAAGCCAACAGATTGTAAGACTTGCTGACCCACAAACTCCCACTGACAATGATGAGATGATCCAGCAGTACAGCTTTTCATTTTGATTATTATGCGCTATGTGTGTGTGTGTGTGTGTGTGTGTGTACGTTTGTCTTTCTGAACATCTCTGAGTGAGTCTGTGTTCCATGCACACTGCTATTATCAAAGGCTCTGGTGACCCACTTTTAAGCAAGTTTTCTGTTTTGCTCAGTCGTAATCCAGAAGCTTGTTATCCGGAGTGTGCGGCACATTTTCCATCATTGCTTCTGACCCTGCAGGACCCCACAAGTAGCAAAAAGAGATAAAGTTATTGAGTTAATACCCGATAAATATTCTTGATATGTATTGTCCCTTTGAAGTCTTGGCATCATCGCTAAACCTGTGTGAAAGATCAGATAAGATTGGGTGCACTTTATTACTTTCTGTCACTGACAGTCTCCTCTCTTAATCTATCTATCTATCTTGCACCCGCCCTGCCTCCCTCCTCCTTTCCTCTTTTGGTCATCCTCTTCTGTTTTCTCATTGTTTCTCCTCATTTTCATTCCTGTTTGGAACTACCATCGTCAATTCCTTTCTTGTTCCCCTCACCTATGTACTTGGTGCTTGTCTTCTTGTCATCTTTCTTTATCCTCCTTTTATTTCAAAACTTTAGTTTGTAAAAAAAAAAAGAAAAAAAAATCCCTTTTCTGTGCCATTCTTCCCCTCCCTCCTACCTTGCATCCATTAATCTCTCTGCCTTTCCCCCCCTCAGCGTTTGGCCAACTCCAAAGCCCACACGTCACGCTTCATCAGTGCCAACCTTCCCTGCAACAAGTTCAAGAATCGGCTGGTCAACATCATGCCCTACGAGACCACGCGTGTCTGCCTGCAGCCAATCAGAGGCCTGGAAGGATCTGACTACATCAATTCGAGTTTCATTGATGGATACAGGTAAGAAGAATACACCAACACAAGGTGATTTTTGCTGTTTGCTTTTTATGTAAAAGTGATTCACACTCCAACTGCTATACATTTTCAAATTTAGAACTGTGGTTGAACTTCTAGCTCCTGAGCGTGGCAATGGAACGCTTCTCATTCTCTCTTTTTAAAATGGGAAACAGCTTTGTGGGAGGAGGGAATGGGAGAGCGACTTTCAGCACGTCTGCAAACTTTTAACGTTTTTTTTTTTGGCATCGGTGGTGTTAAAATGGTTTTGTTTAATCATGCAAGCCAAACAGGGTTTTTGATGTGATTCCACTGTGTATGCAGGCAACAGAAAGCCTACATCGCCACACAGGGACCTCTGGCAGAGACCACAGAAGACTTCTGGAGAATGCTCTGGGAGAACAACTCGACCATTGTAGTCATGTTGACCAAACTGAGAGAGATGGGACGGGTAAGACTTAAACACATACATAAAGATACAAAGGAAGTCAAAATAAAATGATTGGAATTGGTGAGTAAATGATTAATAAAGTAGTAATTCCACATTATATCTCCTTCTTTTGCTCAAACAGGAAAAATGTCACCAGTATTGGCCTGCGGAGCGGTCTGCCAGGTATCAGTACTTTGTAGTGGATCCCATGGCAGAGTACAACATGCCCCAGTACATCCTCCGAGAGTTCAAGGTTACAGATGCCAGGGTAAGAGATATTTTGAGATGCCTGCTGCGAGTGTTTTATTGCCACCTTTTGGCTGTCTGGTACCGGTAAACAGTAATGAAATTTAAAAATTGTTATCTGCACTGTTTTGACTTCAGTCCGTCAGATTCTAAATATAAAAGAGTGATTTTACAGATTCCCAGAATCCCAGGATTTCTGTTTTTGCCCAATTAGGCTTGAACAATTTTTAAGTAGCAGCAGAAACAGCGCAGGGAAAACACTCAAAACTTAAAAACTGCATCCTTCTTTTTGCCAGACAGGCGAACATATTCAACCAATTCCCCAGACGGTGTGGCAGCCCGTGAGCAAGTTACACTGTTGATATGAAAGAAAAACAACTTCCACAGAAATATATATATACACACATACTCGTATCAAAACACAAGACACACACAATCCACTCTATGGAAGTCGGATATAAAGCTATAATGACATCATCCAACACATACAAACACACATTCATAACCTAGTGCATTATGAGCAAAAAGTCTTTCTGAAAGACTATTTGCATGCGAAGAGACACATTTCTCCCTTTTTACATCGGTTTTTAATGCTGTAACACACAAGGACAAATAATAATCTTGCATGTTTGGCCAGTGCACTGTGCGGAAACTGACTCATCAAGGCACACGATTGTGGCAAGCAGACTGATCGTCGGATCATATCAGTGCCAAGAAAGCGAAGCGGAGAGACAATAATAACACAGTATACACACCATGAAAACGCTGCGTGCTTAATGAGTAAAAGTAGAAGTCTAGTAATAGCTTTTCCACTCTACACTTCGAGCACGACTCAGATCGACTCTACTATGAGGGCAACGTTCAACACAGGATTAATCCTGAAAACATGCGTTTATCTTCAACATTTAGCAAGGGCAGCCGTAAAATCTCAATATTTAACAGTGGAGTCTCGGTCAAAACCATGAACCGAATCACGACCCATTCAGTCGTTCTTTATTTTAGTGATTGTGTCAAACGGAGTCTGTGCTTCGTTCTTGCAAGACGTACTGTCCTAATCTTTTAAATTAGCTGATTCCAATGATTCAGTACACCGAAAACACTGTGCTTGTGTCACATATGAAATGTTGTCACAGCAGTTTCGTGCAGCCATGCTATGACGACCCCCGTCCACATTGAGGAGGTACTATAGTAATGGAAAACGAGGTTCCTGATACCAAACCAAGTTGTGCCAAGCCGAGTCATGTCAATGTTTATATTAGTATATGCATGTGTGTATAGATGTGTAGGTTTTAAACCCATTTTGCGGCTGATGTATGCATGTGAGGGGATGTGTAAACTAGGTTTTACCCCACGTGTCACACAGTCGACTCGATGTATATGCATGTTGTGTTGCGCGCACTTGCATTCATTCATGCATGTGTGCGTGTCGCCTGACTCTGCACAGTTATAGCACAGACTCCACGCCTCAACACTCGCATCTATTGAGCCAGTCACGTATTTAATCACACAATTTGACACGCTGCGTGGGCCCTCAGGTTGTGTGTTAAATTTTCCTTCTCTTCCCTTTTTCTTTTTTTTCCTTCTTTCCCTCTTTCTCTAGTGTGCCTGGTTTATTGTTTTGTTGCCTTTGCCCCTCTTTCATTTTTAATCTCCCTGCTGAGGCGCAATGTTTTTCAGATGAAAAACAAAGGCAAAGAAAGAAAGAAAATATGCAAAGCGTTACGAAGTAAGGGAAGAGACGTGATATGTTGTACAAAAAGAGCTTAATTTACTGCAATCCAAATCACTGTATTTGTCAAATAAAATAAAAGTGCAAGAATACGTCTTGGCTGCAGCGATGCAGATTCATATCATCGACAGATTATACTCAGTATATATATAAAAAATATAATAGCGCCATGCTGTAACATTCAGTCTTTAGTCACTATCTGCATTTGGCCTGTTAGCGGTAGAAGGGGGGATGGTTAGCTCATGGCAATGAATGAACGTTAATGTAGCGCTGCCACCATGACAACCCAGCCTTCATCCATGATGGATACAGACCCGTAGGTGTTTGTTTACATGAATACAAATACTACTACCTGTCTCAGTATGATGAGTGTTATTTTTGATAAGCCACAACAGAGACGATGCCTGAAGTATGTTTTCAGTTTTAATACGTTATACAGTATAATTGATGCATTACCATTACCACTGCCCTATTAAAGGAGTGAGGACATTACGTGTATTTATCACTAATTACCAAATGTGTGAGGACCGGCCACAATGGAACAATATTAGCGGTGTTTACTCAGTCGCAGTGGGCAGTCTGTGATAATCAGTAGCATGATTAATTCTTAAGTGCAGAATAGCTCTTCCATTTGCTCGACGTTTGAAATAATCCAATTGCAGAGACAAACTAGAATTAGGAACGGTTGCTTGCATCTAGCCCTTTATACAATGCACAGTTTCCAGTCATTCTTAACCAGTCACTTTGTACATATTTTTTATTTTTTTTCCAAATCATTATCAGCTACTCCCTACTCACAAGTAACTTACCAACCAAGTCGTCATTTAATTGTGCCTGTGCTGTATGATGAAATGGGAAGTGAATGTGTAAGAATGACACTTTGGTGTCTTAACTGAAGTCTGAGATGAGAGTCATCTGGAGAAATGAACACCTGGCTCTCTTCATTACTGTTGGTATTGAGCGGACAGCCAGTCTCAAAATGCAGAAATGCTCCTCATGGCTCACTTTCATGAGAAATGTGCTCTCAAACGAGACATAAGCGTCGACAGTGCCGTTTTTTTTTTTTGCACTCGGAAAATCCACTCATACACCCCCGACCTGCTGTGATTCCACCCAGTTGTGGAAAAAATGTGGAAGCAAGTTCAGTAATCTTAAAGCTCCCACCTCTTCTACAAGATTATGAGAATCAATGTGAAATTAAATTGTTACTGACATTTTGTGTAGCAGGCATTTCAAAGTGTGAGAGGTTTTCCTTTGAGTTTGTGTCGTCTTATCCTGCCTCCTGCTTCATGTGTCCTCCGTTCTCACTTCTTCGCCTCCCTTGCGCTGCTCATCCATCAGGTCGCGTTATTGATCGCGTGGCAGGATTATCCTATTCAACATGGTGTCCTGGAGAAGACGCTTTTCATGGCAGATACACTATTGATTAGGTTTAAGTAGGACCTGCCCATGCCACGCACACACACACAAACAAGCGCGCACACACTAAATAAATGACAGGATTGAAAATAGAGACACTCGGTAGAGGATTGGGGTGTGAGAGTGAAGGACACACTGTCCTTCAGTGGGGACATGTGTTATATTAGTCTGTGTATCTATCCTATTGACATCGGGCAGACAAAGCACCAGCAGGTTGATGAACAATTAATAATGTTTTAGTCCCTTAAAGATCTTATTTATGTTGCTTTGTTAACAGTGTGGACAGCTTTGGTGGAAGTGAAACCCCAAACAGACAGATGATGCTTTGTTTTGCTCATAGTTTTCCACCTCTTAACCAAGCTACTGTCTCTATCCTTTGTTCTCAACATCTTCGCCTCTGTGTTTGCAGGACGGCCAGTCCAGGACAGTAAGGCAGTTCCAGTTTACTGACTGGCCAGAGCAAGGCGTGCCCAAATCTGGAGAGGGATTCATTGATTTTATTGGCCAGGTCCATAAAACCAAGGAGCAGTTTGGACAAGATGGACCAATCTCTGTTCACTGCAGGTAAGGCATCCTAATGTCATTTTGCACCATGTTTTCTTTGCTGCAATTAAATAACCAAGGTCCAAAATCCACCTAAACACATCACGTACGCGTATTTTAATAAACGACGCCTTGAACGAGAGGGACGTGATGTATTAAAAGTGACTGCCTGGTGTTTCACCCCAAACTGCACTCTAAAGACACACTTTCCTTCTGAAAGAGATATAAGGCTTTAAGTGTCAAGATGAGATTATATCTCCTCTAAGGTGGTTATTGTTTTGAGGCACAGCTCCTCCTGTGGTGCATCTCTAACAGCATTATCAGAAATGATCCCTCCTCTCCTTTTTGCCACCGAGGCACACTCCCTCTGTATCTCCACAGACCCATCTCCTTCATAATTGATAAAGCTGAGATGCAGCTTGGCATTTGCAGAGAGGAGGCACATGAACTGATACAGTCATTCTTTTTGATTTTTATGATCGCTCTGTGATGCATTTTTATCACCGTGGGTGTAGCTTCCAAGGTAACCTTCATTAACTCGACATGCTGGACTCAAGTAGAAACTGATATTTGGCAGTGGTAGCCACTAAAGACCTTGGGTAATTATTCATGGACAGACCTTGAGTGAGATCCATCTGAATGAGTTGTTACCTTTTGTAGCCACACAGTGGACATCATTCATGGCTCCGTTGTTTCAGCTGCACATCCAAAAAAAAAAAAAGAAGACACTTACCTGTATGTGATCCCGCATATATCATTATCATGGTTTGATTAGCACTGAGGAAAAACCTCTAAAAATGCGATTGCACCTTTGAGCGTGACTGTGTTAACAAGCAAAAGGTGCTCACACAGTGAATAATTTACTGTGTCTCACAAACATGTTTTTCCTTTAACAACAAAGCCACTTTTCCCCCCACATTTCTATCCCATAGGCGCCATTACATCATCAAACATGACACCACCTCTCCTGTATTAAAGAGCAATGATGTCACCAGCCATCAAATGGCCCTCTGGGAGTTTAAAGACGTGTCGGGGAAGCTCCAATAAGATTGAGTTATTCCTCCTTTCTATGAGGCCATTATTCGAGGTCAAGAGATGTGACTTAAAGTGAAGAATAGCCTGGCATCACCAGACCAACTGGCATTAGCAAATTGTTCTTTAACCTCACCACTCATTTTTGGGTTTTTATCAGTGGTCACATGCCAAAATACCCCTGTTATACATGTTTCGCTGCTCCAACACACCTGATTCAAATGGTCAGCTCTTCATCAAGCTCTGCAAAGGCCTGATAATGACACATTCATTCGAATTTGAAGGTGTTTTGGAGCAGGGCAGCATCTAAAACATGCAGGGCAGTGGGACTGAGAAATACTGGGATAGATCTTCACCAAGTCAGAGCAACGGAATATGATGTGTGACACATCAATAGACACCGTAAATGCTAAATGCAAATGTTTGTTCATTGGAGAAATACACTACCACTGCCATGCTGTTGTCATACCTGACCCAGTTTAGAGTAATGGTTGAACCTGGTGCAACTTGTCTCAGAAGGAAGAGGAAACCAAATCAGTGAGAGTGAAAAAAACAGGAGGGAGACAGTCAGGATGATTTTTACAATCTTTTTTTTTTTTTTTACAAAATTGGCATCAGCCAATTATTATTTAACCACTTGGCTGATGAATTCACTTATGTAAGTGTACACATTTTGTTCTCAAAATTACTATGTGGGCAGTCAATAGCCAAGCAGAAAGGGAACTTGGCCTTGTCTTGTTGCTGGTTCCAGTCCCCGCCAGGTCAAGGGCTGTGGTACCCCTGAGCAAGGTACCCAATCCCCATTTCTCAATGTTAATTGGACCCTCTAAATTGACCCCAGCCACAGTGGGCCACCTTGTACCAGTCCCATGCACGGATAAATGAGAAGGTTGCCTCAGGAACCAGGTGTGAAATCTCAACCAAATCAAATTTGCAATTCATCCTCTGTGGTGACCCCTGGAGAGGGACAAGTCTAAGAACAAAACTAAAAAAAAACTTTTTGATTACCATGTGATGTAATCATGCCAAAAGAAGGCATATTGGTAGAAGCTGATCGTAAGATAAACCTACTTTATTTTGTTAGGTGGTTGGGAAAAGAAAAAAGAAAATCGGCCAAACGTATCTGCCAACAATAATCAGCGTCATATTTCTGCCATTTGCTGCCCTGATTTCTTAACATCGGCATTGGCCATAGATGAATCCATATTGGGCGCCCTCCATTTCTTATTAGTCTGGTTTAGCAGTCCTGAAATAATGAACAAAAGGGGGCATTAAAACAATAAATCAAAATGACATTCAGATTCATTAAAATTCATTAGCCAAAAACATAGGTTGATCTTTAAAATTGATCACTAAAACCTGTGTTAGAAAGTCATCTGTCATTTTCAATGGTTTACTTTTTATGTTGGTTTCAATTTGTCTGTAACTGCAGAATCCGAGTCACCTCCCACTCCTCCCTCTCCTCCTCCTTCTCGTTCTTCCTTCCTCCTCCAGACTTTGTCATCTACGAGTTGAGAGCTTATGTCTTCCTTTTCTCTTACTCTTTCGTCTTCTGTCAAGCCTTTCCCATCTGTCATCCATCTGTCTATTTCATAAACCTTTCTCTCTCTCTCTCTCTCTCTCTCTCTCTCCACTTCTGCCTCTTTTCCTCTACAGCTTTTTATCCATCATCCTCTCAGCCCTCTTTTCTTCTATGCCCACCCTCTTTTCTTCCTCCTCCTCCTCCACTCTCCACCTCAGCCACTATCTAATAGACCCACATGTTTTATGTCATTAATTGCCTGATTACGTCCTGTGAATGGGGACACCAAATCCTCTCAGTCGGCAGCAGCAGCCCGGCAAGCCTTCAGACTTGGAGAGTCTATCTTCTTGCAGAGAGAGAGAGAGAGAGAAAGAAAGAAAATACAGATAGAGAGAGCTGGGAGCTCTGAGGGAGTTTAAGTGACAAGCTGTGACCGACTCTCAGGAAGAGGCTTTGGGTGGGCTGAGAGATACGGCTACATGGGGGGGGGGGGGTTGATTGTGGGTGGTCTTGTGGGTGTTCAGAATGTGTATCTGGGTTGATTGTATGTTCTGCATGATTAGACTCACCAACATTGTATTTGATGTCATTTAATTTATTTTCCAGCGATAAAGGAAATCTTTTGTCCTCCACACACACTCTCACACTTGTAGGCACGCTCGCGCGTGAACTCAACAGTCTCGGCGAGCAGCCATCACTTTCACTCTTCATTCAGCACAGCGTCAGAGGCTGCAAGAAGCCTAAATAAATCTGTTGTCATATCAATTATTGTTCCATTGCTGAAGTGGAAATCATTTCCCAGCAAAGCAGCTTAGGAAGGCAGCTCTCAAGTATTTCAGGATCAAAGTTAAGACTCAGACTATTTCTGGTGAGTAGCAGCAGGCTGAGTTTTTTTTTTTTTTTTTTTAAACACATGGGAGGTGGGGCTTAATGAAACAAAATGTTTGCTTGGGTGTTTGTGTGCACAATATGTAGAGTGTCTGTGTGTGAGAATGTGGGTGCATTTTAAAGTGGATTCACAGAGTTTTCACATGCAGACTCTGTCCACACCATTGTAACCAGTTTCTATTCACATTTTAAACCGATTCAGTCTTCTTTCTGCCTGTGTGGGAAGTTGCTGGTTGGTGACTGGTGAGAAAAACAGAACAATATTGGTGGTGGGAGACACTATATAGACATTGTATACCAACGAGACATGCTCAATTTAGGATTCTGTCTTTCTAGTGCTGGCGTCGGCAGGACTGGAGTCTTCATCACCCTCAGTATCGTCCTGGAGAGAATGCGCTATGAAGGTGTGGTTGATATCTTCCAGACTGTGAAGATGCTCCGAACACAGAGGCCAGCCATGGTCCAGACAGAGGTCAGAAGTCACACAGACACAAAATCACTTCTATATTAAGTTACATTTGTGTAGTGAATGTTGTACCTAGCAGTTAGATCTTTGCATCTGTGAATATCATTTGATCTGAGGTACTGTCATTTGTTTTTTAATAAATTCCACAAACTCTTTAAACGGAGAGTCATTCTAACACATTTTTGTCCATTCTCTCCCCTGCAGGATGAGTACCAATTTTGCTATCACGCGGCTCTGGAGTATTTAGGAAGCTTTGATCACTATGCAACGTAAAAAGCCATCTCTTATCCCCAGAATCTCGTCGCCCCCCCGTTTCCCCCCCTGTTCCCCCCACCCCCTGCCAACAGTCTCCTGAGCCATAGTAACTTTTGCAATTTGAAAAACGACGACGACGACAGCAGACAATGATAACACCACTGCTCATTCCCTCACCAACCGGATCCGATCGTACACCACGCCCCAAATATATAGGATAGATTTTAATTCCAATTCGATACAAAAAAAAAGACCCTTCATGAGGAAACGAGGAAAATTTCCCATCATCAAGAAAAAGAACGTCCTCATCAGGAGAGGAACCAGAAGCTGTGGCTCAAGCTGTGGGGCGGGAACCGATCAAAGTGTCAGACTGCTTACCTTACCTCAAGTGTTTCAATGTGGAGGACACTGTAAACATTCGTGGACATTTCTCTTCTTCAAAAATATCTAAGTGATACAATGGTAACAAGCAACAGATGATGAAGGAGAAGGCAATGGGGGAAAAAAAACCAATGAGAGGCAAATGGATGCAGCCAAGATGGGGTGACTTTCTCGTGTATTTTTTTTTTTTTTATATAAGACTGGATGTAAAAGGAGTTCAAAGTATTTCTACCAACATATTTTGTGACTGATACCCAGAGAAATTACCAAATGATGGTTTGCTTGGTGAACACAAACGCCTCTCCCCAAACTCTGGTCACCCAAAATCAAGGACAGGACAAGAAAAAAACAAAACAAAACTAGCTTGAGAATGCTCCCATCTGGCATCGACTAAATCTGAAAGTTTTATACTGTTCCACTAATGATATGCGTAGCACGTGTGGAAAGAGACTCAACTACTGAAAGTCTACATCACATAGCCATCTGTTCCCAAGCAGCAAGACGTCTGGAGGAGGCACTCTTAGTAGTTGCTGGGAAGGAAGCGGCAACACATATCTTAAGATTAGTTATTGCCATGAATTGTGAACGGAATTGTGAGCAGAATCAGTATCTCAAGCTACAAAGGAAGCCACAGCGATGTTGTACCATAGTGAAACATTATGTACGAGTAAAACTCACCAGAGAATTTGGGAGAAAAATCTGGCCTTTTGCAAGAAGTTGTGATCGAGTCATCGTGTAAGAAATGGCAACCGTGTCCCATGATTTTTTTTTTTTTTTTTCTCTCTGGCACCATTGCATCATGGGGCTTAAACAACCACCGTAATGAGTGAGAGAAAACCTGGTGGACGAAAAGCCTTGGAAGAAATGGAACAACCAAACAAGGATTGCTGAATACTCGGAGCCTTCCTTGTGTACAGTGACCAATGCTCATCATTGTTCAGAACTTTTTTGTCCCATGAGGAATTCTTTTGTTTTCTTTACTGTCAAAAACCAAACATGCTGCTTCTCTTGTGTATGCTGTACATGTGACTCTCGAGGGTGAGGAAAATGACGGAAGGAAAAAAGACGCCAGCTCTGCTAAACCCTGCTCACCACCAGATGGACATGACTACAAATGCATCAAATCATGCCATCATTGTCCACCGGTCTTTTCCAACCCTCCTTTTTTTCTTTTTTTTTCCAGCCTCCTCTATAATCATCTATTTCATTGTAAAAGACACTGAAGAGTGGCAAAAGCCTGTTGCAGTTACAAAGCTTTACATTTCATGTGATTAAGAAAATTGGCCTTTAGTTCTAACGTATTTGTTTGGTAACAGTTGGAGAAACAAAGTAGATGCTTTAGTTTTTGTCCTCTGTTTTTTAGGTTGATGTCTCTGTGGGTGACACAGTCATACCAGGCAGCCATGTTGGATCTCAATGCCATGATGTGATAATGAAACTCTTTGGTACAGATTACTTTTACTTGCACATCCCTAAGTAAAAAAAAAAACATAACAAACTTGAAACAAATACTCCCCCCCCCCAAACAACTGCAGGTTGACGCACTACAGGATATGTCTGAATTTAAAAAGAAAAAAAAAAAAAGTTTTTATTTTGGAATCAGTGCTTTGGTTTAAAGACGTGTGCGGATTCTGTGAAAGGTTTCCAGTGGGTTTGCACAAAAACCAGAGCAATGGACAGAACTGTG
Organism: Microchirus variegatus; assembly: GCF_963457635.1. Lineage (NCBI taxonomy): Eukaryota > Metazoa > Chordata > Actinopteri > Pleuronectiformes > Soleidae > Microchirus > Microchirus variegatus. The sequence continues at coordinate 11,196,741 of NC_139805.1, forward strand.
TGTAATCTTTTCTTATTTCCAAAAAAGCCTTATTGTTACTGTAACATTATTAAACATTAATGTTGTATTATGACAACTTAATTTACATTACATAATTGACCTTTTATTTTCTTTTTCATTTAGTTTTTTAACAGAGACGTTATATCGCATTTTTTTAAAATTTAGCAGGAAAAGAGAAATGCTTATTTGTTCATATTACGTTAAAAGACATTCTATTTTTTCACTGTAGAAATGTTAAGTATAACGTGTCTGCGTGTGTCCGTGTGCACATATATGTACTGTATGTATGCATCGCCGTATGCATAGATATATAAATGTGCACTCACACATGCATATATATTTAAAAGCAGAATATAAAATATATCCAAACACTTAGTATAATTCAAGTTTTATCCTCATCATCTTTCTTTTTATACCAGCCAGTGCTCATGTTTAAAAATAGAATGTTTTTTTTTTTGTTATTTTCTTTAGTTTGTGAGTTTATTTTTTGTAATCCTCGTTATAAACCTTGTAAATTTCTTCTACCCTCAGGTAGATCTCATGTGCCGATGAGGAGATGACATTTTTAAACCTTGTTGAGATTCTTTATTATCATTAGCTTGTAGGCATTAGTATTGTTTTTTTGACTTTTCATAAACTGATCTCCAGCAGTTATACATTATCAGTCATACATTTCATAACTGACCATTTTTTTAACCGTACTGCACCTTGAGTGATCACATGCAGACTATGACCCTCGCAGCTTTTAAAGAAACTCTTAGGTTCTTTTATATTTTTGTTTACTTTATTCGTTTCAGACATAATGTGGTCATTCATTCATTCATTTTGTTCAATGTACACTATGATCTAGAACATACCTGTAAATAAACAAATATATAGATTATATGTATTTGTATCATTTGACCCTCAAGATCTTGTACTTGTAGTGGGTAAAGATCTACAAAGATTGAGGTTCTGCTCCGATCTGACCTCCTGATGTTTGTAAAGCCCTGTTTTTTCCTCCTCCTTTCTCCAGCCCTGTTCCCTGGATTTTTACATTTACCATTGGCTTGTATTACTGCCTTTAATTTAACTTATTTGCAGTTAAACTAGGAGACACCTATAGCCTCCGTACAGGCTTCGAATCAGTGATCTGCTGAGACATCAGTCGACCAACTAATAATTTTTTGTTGCTAATCAAACATCAATTGAAGGTTCTGTTGAGTTCTCAGTCTCAGTGGGGACAGTAACGTTTTCCTGCCCTGGCATTGGCATGAGTCTATATATATATACAATATAGATATATAAATATAGACTTAAGTTTTCTGCACAACGGGACTAATGTAATCAGACTGGTCTAAAAGGCGGTTGTGTTTCAAAAATGACACTTCCAAATTCCTTTAAAAATAACTACAAGGGTGTGTAATCCCCCCACTACTGTGAGAAACAACAGCACCCATGGGTGTTCCCTGAAAAACCCTTATAGATGCCCAGCTGCTCAACTGCCTAATATGCCAAGGTGTTATCCATGAATATATCAATGGCTGATGGACAAATGCAGTTATGCTAAAAGCCAGAAGTAGCTCATTTGCAGTTGTATAGACTCATACTCTGTGTTTTTGTTCAACCATGTTTCATTTTTGGGATGCAGAAAGAAATGGGGACTCAATGAAATACAGTAGTGTGGTGCAACCAAGGAAAGACCGATACAACCAAAAAAAAAAAAAACTACGACAAAAAAAAAAACACACAACAAAAACTTGCTGCAGAATCACATTTTCAGCACATCACTTCTGAACAGTGGGGAACTGTTTCAGAATGAACTGAAATCCTGAACCAAGGACTTCTGGAACTCAATTCTGAAAGACTGTTGACCCACAGCCAAAACTGAAACCAAGGAAGTCTTTGGAAGCTTGTGCAATGTGTTACTCTTTTGACTTCATGTAAAGATGTTATAATTTTGAAAACAGCAGCCAATTTTACTGGAATATGATGCCGAATATTCGGGGGGTGGGGAGGGGTGGGACTAACAAAAAAAAAACATCGCTAACAAAAAAATGATGGGGGGAAAAAAAAGAAAAACATATACAGTACATACATACAAAATGAAAAAGAATCCAAACTCAGCAAAACAGTTTTTCCTTTGTATGAGGGCCAAGCGATATCACTTTCAAACTGGTCATTCTAAACTGAAACAATAATTGGTTTAAAGCCACTGTGTATGTAGATATGTTGACTTTGTATTAAAGAAATGTTGTCTGAAAGTCATTTTGCCTGTGATTCTTGCTGCTGGCGAGAGTTCTCAAGGTGTGATCATTCAGAGGCGCCGCTCGTGTGTCTCAAGAGCCTGAAGCGCACTAATGGTGCACTCCTTTTGTTGATGGATGCCTTGATTACCCTCACCGTTTATTTATCCACCGACCTCCTAACAAACACATCCCAGTGTGTCCTTAAGCCCTCCTTGAGCTTGATAAATGCCACCCACGTGTCCGCATTGGTGGAGAGGCAAACCTTCACCTGGTGGCATTTGCTCTCTTGTCTATCATCCTCAACCAGTGCTGCCTAGACAACTTATAATTTAAAACTTAAATGCTTGCTGTATTTGTCTTGCAGGTATACCAGGAAGAAAGGAGATTTTCTTGTCCCTGAAAAGCCTATATGAGGAAATCTAGTAGGTCAGCGGCTGTGAAAGGGGTGATATTATGCAAAATCAACTCTTTAATCATTTAAAGAATGATTAAATCTTGAATCTTAAATCCTTATATCTGGGACTCTTGGAGGTCCTATCAGTCGGAAAAGTGTGAAAAAAGATGACTCACTCATGTTTTTGTGGTCCTCCTCAGTCTAAGTACAGGAGATAATACATGCAATGTTGACTTCCGCACTCATAGGGATGATACAATGCGCTAAATTCCTGGAATTGTTGTCTCACGGAGCTTCCCTTTGTCCATAAAACACACAAGAGTGTTGGCGAGGGCCACGTATCCGAAAACCAGAAGTCCACGAAGTCTGCAAAAAGTTCTATTCTTGGCTCCACAGTGCAGCACAGAGTCCTACACAAACTTCCAGCCTCAGATGATTTATCTGTCCAGTGGATACATGTTATATATGATATATACGGCAATGTGCCTGCTAGAGCCTGCAAATGATCACTTTTCCAAATGCTAACTGCTGTTAGCTCCCAGTAGCCTCTGTGGCTGATGTCATTTCCTGTCCCTTATCTTTTGTTTTACTTTTTTTTTAAGTTGGACCTAAAGAGATACTACTAAACAGAGCATTTTGAACAGGGCTGTTTTAACAGGGTGATTGAACTGCTGTGGTGCTTCATCCTTATGGTATTTTGACCAAATCATGTCACAGACATGTTCATTAGGACACCAGGGAACTAGGTTAACTTGGAGAAATAGGGTATAATATGACTCCTTTAATGTCACGTTATACAACAATTAAGACAAAGCAGAAGACTGTAAAATGAATTGGTTTTATTGTGGTTGTGGTGTAGTTACAGGCTGTAACATAAAGCAGTATTTTTTTATTTATCAAATTTAAGATTTTAAGATCAACCTTGGCTTCAAGCTGCAGTGTGTACCCAACAAGAGTAGTAAGGTTGGGTTATTCACATTGTCTTTGACATTGGTCGTGTTCTTCTTTTAAGGTTTTATTTCATCTGCTGAACAACCAGGTTTTTTTTTAGCAGTGAAATCTTACATTTATACAATACATTTGGCGATGGCTTGAACGTAACGGACATTCAATACCCTTTAAAGAATAGAAATTTTGACACTAAAAAGCAGCTTCAGGTGATACGAGCATGTTATGTTAAAAAGTCCCCACCAAGTTGCAAGATGACCATCATTTATTCAGGTTAATACAGCAAGAGTGACGATCTGTTTCAAGGATTCAGTCCATTCTTTTGTAATCGTGGCGCGCCGGCAAAGTGACTATAAGGGGGAAGGCAAGGAAGTGAATTAGAGCGGTGATTATACAGTGATTCAGACATCAGCTCATTAGGACCCAGCTAAGCAAGCAATCATCGAATCAATGTGACAGTGGACCCAAAAGCCACAGAAATGTGTAATAAATGGCAAAGCGATAAATTGGATTATTCACAGCCCCATAGCCAAGCTCTTTCAGTTGCAAAATGACAAATCAGTCCAATCATGCCACAAAGAAGCCCAAAAGAAAGAACCAGAGAGAATGGGCCTCGGTGGGGCTGTGGAGGTTATCCGTCTGAGATGTGCCTTGTTAAGGTTGTGGTTTTTCCAGAGGTCATTCCTGTTGGATATTCATGGCTCTAAAATATTCATGACAGACCATTAGGTGTTTATGACCATCTTTTTTAATAAGAGATTTACTGACATTTGAACTCCTGCCAGAATAGTAAAGGTGTCGAGGGGGGGGGGGGGGCACCACGACACCACATGCCTACTGATTCACAAGAGGAGGGCGCCGCTCTCTGACTTGAGATCATCATGTTGTAAATAAGCAGCAGAGGAGCTGTAATAAATAAATAAATAAATAAATAAATAAATAAATAAATAAATAAATAAATAAAATGTCAGGACAACAGGATCTGTTCTTACCTTTAGGTTATTTTCCAAGTAAAAGTGATGGATCTACTCCATCTACCCGTCAAATCATTATCACTGAATGTCACTACCATGACTCAAGCGCGGGACGTAAAACGCTGGTGAAACGCTGATGGGCAAAGGCAAGCAAAAAAAAAAAAAATAGATCGAAGGATAAATGGACAGATAAACTATACACATTTAAACCATTTGAAAACACAAGATCCTAGCTAGTGAAAATCATTTTTACAATATCATTACACTGTAAATCTTCAGTTTTGACGAACACCTGCTTCTCCCCAAGAAGTGACACCACAGGCTCTTCTCAAATGCCTTTGCTGCCATCTGCAGGACGTCCGCTGCTACTGCTCATTCATCATAACGGCGCTGACGAGCACTATTCATTCAATTAAACAAGGGCTGAGCACAAATGATGTATGGAAATGCATTGTCTCCTCCAGAGGCACTTGCTTACTCTCTGTTAATTAGACTATTATGAGATGTGCAATTTGTAATGCTTTTTAGCTGTGACATACACATTTGGCTGTAATACACCAACACATGGAGTCTGTGCGTTTGATTGTTATTTTGATGAAGTAAATACTTAAGGCCGTGGCCACAATAAATTACGCTTTTGTTTTGTTTGTATTCTGGAGCCTGTTTGAGCATCTGGCAGCAGTAAAACGGAGGCATTTTAAAACTGTGCTGTGACATGACTCCTGTGTTTACACCCCTTGTGCTGTTATTTCCTTTAATCTGTCTTATGTTCCCGCCATCATTTCTGTATCTCTGTATCCACGCAGGGCTCAACCGCTGATTGATTGCTGTTATTAAAACAGGTCTCTGTTGCACAATGAAGAAGGGCCTCACTCTCATTTTCCCCGTTTCTTCCTCTCTCTGCACTGTTTGAAGCTCTATTCCTCTCTGTTCTCATCCGACATTTAGCCATGCTAGTGGCCTTGTTGTAGTCGTGGCAGAACGATCGGTTCAACTCTGCTCCAGAGTGAAAGATTTCTGCAATATTCGATGGAGAACAATGGCATTTGTCTCAGACATTCGTGGTTTGGTTTTCGTTTGTTTAGTACCTTCCTCTTCCTCTCTGGAAATACAAACCAGTTCACAGTCACATATGCCTTGATTTACCTCTGCTTTCTTGTTTTTCTCTCTATATTGATTAAATGATTAAACCCTTATTGCTCACACGGCACAGATCTGTGCCGCAGGTGCACCCATGGTGAATAGCTGTGGGAATAATACAGAACTCCTCATATGGACATTCTGGGTGTGTGTGTGTTTACAAGTCACATATTCTGGCTTTCAAAAGTGCTGGGGTTGGGTTTCATCATCTGATGTGTTGTTGAGTCAAAGTTATGATTCATTTTATGTCTCATTTTTAGTAGTGATATAAAGTAGCAGTAATTGTGCAGAAGTCCCAAAATAGACGTGTTTTTCTTTTCTTTTTCTTCATAAAAACGAGCCAAGTGAACTTTGAACTGTGACGTATTTCCAAATGTCACAAGTTCAATGCAGTTTTTAAACATTTTTTGTACTTTTTGCAGAGGTGTGTTTATATAGCTGGTGGAGTTTTTCATCAGATTGCCTATAGGTTGTGTTGAAAAAAAGGGATATAAGACACTCTCTAATTGTATTTATTTATACACAGTATATGTTTTAACAAAGTAATCTTAATAATAATTTTTAAAAAAATAATAAAAAAAGCAGCCAAAATGATCTGTGTTAAGGGTTAAAGAAAAATAAAATACTGTAAGCTGTTTTGAATCGATGGAGTGGTCAAGGTTTTGATTTTTTTTTTTCTTAAATCAGTTTTCGTCATGAGGGAGATGATCTGATTTGTGTTATGTAGAAACTTGTTTTTCCTGTGTAATGATTGCTCCGCAGTGATTTCTTGGCTCTGTGTTTGATCCAGTCTCAGTGGCTGGGATGAAAGCCACATCTCTCTTGTTAACGTACATACACAGTATGTCCATAAATGGGTAAAGAATGTCTCTGGTAAGAGTTACTGTGAGATAATGTCTTGACTGGGATTTATGCGCCGTTCGTGGACCGCAAACCCTGAGAGTGTGATAACTTTTGTCTCTTCTGTGTCCAAAATCTGCTCCTCCAAACTGCTGTTCTCAAAGAAATCATTTGGACGCTTGTCTCAAATATCATCACGAAATAGGCTTAGTATCACAGCAATAATGGTTATGTAATGGGAAACTGAGCAAAAGACTGATGGCGGAGCATTAAAACCCCCAAAGTGCTTTCTGCTGTGTGATGCTTGCAAGTGAATTTTACACTAATGATTGAAGATACACAAAACCATCTGCAGTGGAACCATTAAAGCCTCCCTGTAAACATGTCCATTTGGACATAATTAAATCACATTTGAACACAGTGAGGAGTGGAGAAATTGAATTTAGGACTGCGAAATGATGATAATGCGTGATGATTCTAGTACTCACACAAGTGGCATTACGGCCGTTTTGCATGTTCCCCCTCTCAACCCAAGGAATCCACACTGTCACTTCACGCATGTGTGAGTCAAGCTTGAGCCACAGAGATAAAAAAATAAGGTGCCCGTTTAGCCTCGAAAGGACAAAATATTCTCATCAACTATCACAATATCAAGTGTAGCAAGAGTAGCAAAGTCTTGGTGCAACATGAAGAAAGACATTCCCTTTTCCCAACACAAATCATCCTAAATGTCTATTTACAAACAAGCAAGCTTTAAATGGAAGTCCTGAGAGAGAAGAAAAATACCACCCTGGAGTTTTGACAGTGTAGTTTGTCCCTGTTTTTCTGAATCAATCTGTCAGGTTATTTTAGTAATTCTTTACATTGCAGTAAGAATATGTTATTACATTGGCACTGGATTTGTAAAAGGGAAGTAATATTTTGATGATACCATCTCATTTATCTACTCTTCTTCTGCTTTGAGCTTCTCGCCTTTCGCGGTCGCCACAACAGATAATCTGCTTCCATTTTGCCCTGTCCCTCGTGTCCTCTTCTGTTACACCAACTGTCCTTATGTCCTCCATCACAGCATCCATAAGCCTTTTCCTTTTTTTGTCTTCCTATTTTCCTCCTGTCCATTTTCCTTCTATAACAGGGGTTGTCAGAGTGTTGATACCTGAGGGCCAATATTAGGAACCCAACATTGAACTGAGGGCCGCCAAAGAAAAAAAAACAGAAACGAATCCAATTTGTAATCATTTTAATGACCAGATTTCAGTTCGACAGTTTAGCGTTAACTAATATAAGCGTCAATATAATGTAGTTTAAGCATTTATATAATAATGCTTTATAATTTACTGGGTAATTACCCAGTATTTTGGCCATTTTTCTTACCTTCTAATTACAGGTTAATACCAAGTAACACATTTCTGATATATTTACAAGCTACCTGCTTATTACCAGCTTATAACACAATAATACACTAAAATTCACCATATAGAAACCAGGTAAATACCCAGTATTTTTGTTTACACTTATTGGTCTGTATCCAGTAATGTCCAATAAACATTTAACAAGCTTAGTAGCTACTGGATTAAAACTATCAACTGTAATTCATTGAGTGCCTCCAGAAATGTTACTGTGGGCCACCATTGGCCCCCGGGCCGCACTTTGAGAACCAATGTTCTATAACAATAAAAGAAAATGGGACATAAGAGGATTAAATTCAATTTAGTAAAATGGTAATTACTTTGTCAATAACTTGGTATTACTACTCTATTATCTCCTGATTATTACTTTTTTTTTATTATCAAGCTGTAAAAAACATCGATAAATAAAAGTTATTACCATTCAAATCATGTTGATTCAGCAGTTAATGCAGTGTTTTGTGGTGTTTAACTGTTTGGTGTCTTTTTGTGTTGCCATATAGGGTTTACAAATGAAAACGGCCTCACAAGATTGTGAGAGCTCATCGAGTTTCGCGATCGAGGACTGAAGGAAAGATCATGTCCTCCTCGTACAACGGCCAAAGTGACTCATTCAGCTGCTGAACTGTTATCTTTTCATTACCATGGGATTGTCTGCGTAAATATCCTGTTTATGTACAATATCAATTCCAGTCAAGTGTGTAGAACATGGGGCTTCATCTGAGAACAGGAAAAATAACGAAAAAAGGACATGTCCAGTTATAGCCATGTTCCTGTACTCCTCTTGGTAAAATATGACCCATGACGGGAGACTTTGTCCAATGACGTGAATTTTGAGGAAAAACATCATTCCTATTAAGTGTTCTACTGAGCAGCAGGACAAACAGTACGTATATGAAAATAGACGGGAGTGAAGCGAGAGTAGACCTTTCCATGTTTCCATGTGTACAAGGAGACCTAAAGATAGACATTTTCCAGGACAGATATTATCATCTAGATTTCTCATCTTGCTATAGGGGGGGTTTTAATACTGGGGAGAAATCAGCCACAGGTATGAGTTGGTTGAGTTCAGGAAAAGTTCAGTCAGTTGTTTGTTTTTTTGGGGGTTTTTTTCACAGAAGCTTTGGTTCACTGTTTCTTTTGTGCAACACATTTACAGCTCATTAGAGGAAAGGAGCTGCTGCATGCTTGGGGCTGGTGTAGTGTAGGTGGATGAATATCAGCTATTGAAGCAGATAATGTGTGCGTGCGTGCGTGCGTGCGTGCGTGCATGCTCTTGTCTTTCTATGCTTGTGTGGACCATCCCTTGGAAAAACACAATTTTTGTGGGGACATTTTTCCTTGTGGGGACATTATGCCCTGTCTCAAACATGGTCCCCACAATGTGGTCAAGACATGTAGATGCTTGCGTGCGTGCGTGCGTGCGTGCGTGCGTGCGTGCGTGCGTGCGTGCGTGCGTGTGCTCTTGTCTTTCTATGCTTGTGTGGACCATCCCTTGGAAAAACACAATTTTTGTGGGGACATTTTTCCTTGTGGGGACATTATGCCCTGTCTCAAACATGGTCCCCACAATGTGGTAAAGACATGTAGATGCTTGCGTGCGTGCGTGCGTGCGTGCGTGCGTGCGTGCGTGCGTGCGTGCGTGCGTGCGTGCGTGCGTGCGTACGTGCGTGCGTGTGTGTGTGCGTGCTTGTGTGTGTGTGTATGCTGTTTCTGTGCTTGTGTGGACCACCCCTGGTAAAACGAACGTGGTCCCCACAATGTGGTAAAGACATGTATATGTCTAGGTACAGTCTCGTACTTTGATTTCTTTGTGTGTGTGTGTGTGTGAGAGTCGTGTAGACAACGAGAGAGGTAGAGGTAGTAGCAGTAGGGTGATGGATGCAGTAAAGAGGAAGAGGACATGTGTCTTCCTGGGAGTTAAAAAAAGAAACAAAATACTCCTCTTGTGTTTTTCTGAATGTAGTTCCGTCTGATTTACCATACTGTTGTGGAAATCACTCGGAATCCTTTAGTGTGTTCGCTGCACTGGAGAACGGTATTACTAGATTGTGTCGGGCCTGTGTACTTATCCACACCTCCTTTGTGTTTTCACTCTCCACCTTTCCTCTTTATCAGTTTGTCTCTGCCCTGTGCTCCTGTGCCTATCTTCACCTTCCTCTGAGGTTTGGAGCTTCTGTTTTCCTGTCTTCCTGGATGCATCAGTCAACCTGTTTACCTTTTGTTATGCGTGCTTTTGGGTCTCTGAAATTCTTACTTTCTCGATGATGGAATGTATTGTCTTAAATTGGAGGTTTTTGTCACAATACTAGACCACACATCATGACATCATGACCGATAAAGTGATTATTTAAATATGTAACTTGTGCATAGCAGTGTTTCCTGTCCTTTCCATCTTCTAACATCACAGCCTTGCAGGGGAAGTTATTACTAACAGCACTAAGTTTCTTAAAATGTTGATCTTTTTCTCCCCAAAAGCATGACTAGTTCATTATTATCAGCCTTCACACAGCTTGTTTCACTCAGGAACGAGCCACGTCGTCGGGGTGATATAATGCTTTTACACACCAGATGTCCCCGCTCGTTTTTCTCATCACATTTACCGACAAGCATGATTTTTCAGTGAGTTGTATGAGCTGTCCGTGGCTGAAATTCAGACTGCCCTGAAGGACTATGGGAAGACAGCAATAACATGTTATTTGGAGTCTATAGTGGAAAGTTTTTTCATCTATGGAGGGATTGTATTCGGGCAATAGTTCTGAAAAGATCCTGTCAATCAACGAGTCATAATTTTGTCTGGGTCACCTTGAGGTGTCAGCTGGACAGTTGTCTAAATGAATCTTTGAAGCAATAGAGCACCTTTGGAGGTTTTAATTGTTGCTTTCTTCTCTTTTGTTCTGGAGAAAGATCTCAAATGTTGTTATTCTTAGGAAAATATAGTTAATATTCTTGGGAAAATCTCCTTGTCAGTTACAGCCCCTGATGCTTCCATCACCACTGGGACCGCAGTTGTCATTGGTATGTGTTCTTTCTTCTTCATGATGCTGCTGTTGTCGCTTGGGATTATACCACATTATAGCACCACAGCCCTCAGGAACATCTGCACCAAGTTTGGGCTGGAGGTCCCAGGGTCAAGATGACAGTCGCAGTGAAGGCCCCAGAGAGACAAACTGGTGGTGGCTAATGAGCCGGGCGTAGTTGATAGACCGCATAAGAGGGCAGTGGTTTTATACGATGTGTGTGTGTGTGTACATGTTATAAATAGGCTGTGTGGACCAAACAAACCTATCTTTGTGGGGATGTTTTGACCTTGTGAGGACATTTTGGCTGGTGCACACAACATTAACAGGTTTTTGAGGATAAAGACATGGTTTTAGGGTTAGGATTAGATTTGGGGAAAGAAGATGGTTTAAAAAGGGTTAGTCCACTGACTTTTTCCAGTGCACATGTATTATTATTATTATTATTCTTTACATTTCTAGAGCACTTTTCTAGACACCCAAAGCATTTGCAAATTACCAATTATTAATTAACACATTCTCACGAGTGTTTGCAGCAAACAATTGGGTCTTTCTGGTTTTTAGGGGGCCAGAATACCATTGCTGGCAGACTGGTCTCCCTCCATCCACTACCATTGCAAAAGGCCTGTAGGGTTTTCCCTTTGTTGCCCAGAATACCGTGGTTGGTAGACTGGACTAGTTCATTTTAACCATCTGCGACGCCAAGTATTAGTTCAGGTTTATCCATGACTTGATAAATGTGATTCCTCCATACACCCCTGAGTTTGACTTGACTCTGCACTTCATCTGTTTCCTCTTAAAAGTCTTCACTCATATGCCCAGTGTATCAAGTCCAAGGGATTATTTGTCTGCAGTAAATTGTATTTACTTGGACACTCAGCATTCCATTCCTTATCTCAAAGCCCTTTCATCTAACACATGGGGAATGAGATGAGGGAATATCAGTTCTGCATTTGTCAGAGGAAAACATCCACATTACCTTAAAGCTAGGCAAAAGCTGGTAGAGTCTAACCACCCACTGTGTCAAGCTTTAGGGTTTAAGTTTCGGTCATAAGGTTTGTAAGTGGTACTGTGTCCTCGATTATGTAAGATTTGTGTAATGTTTAATTTTTAATCATAAAATGTTGATCAAACGCACACAAAGACAATTTAATTTACACATGAGAACAGAAAACACCCTGAATGATTTAATAATTACTTCAAAGGATTAGCAATGGAAAATAGTGTGCCACATACTCATACTTGCATTAGATCACCAAAGAAAAGCAATAAAGATGTCGAGCTGCATTCGAGTGATTTATTTTTTGGGCACATGGTCCCAAGACAGTATTTACTCCCCCCAAAAATATCTAATGTGAACATGAGACAGAGGAATTTTACCCTTCACCCTGACTGGACTGCTGAACATAACAGCACAGCATGAAATTGGAAGAAAGAGATTGGTCGACAAGTAACAACGGGCCACAGCAGTCAAACCCAGGTTGTCGCAGAATGCCCCGGGGATGACAGAAGTTGAGGTTTCAGGTTCCCTTCTACTGCTTAGTCACTCGTTCTTGAGCATCAGCATATTAAGGTTCACAATACATTCATTTAAATTTAAAAGTTTTATTACTTTTACCTTGTGGTTAGCCACATATAGGAGTCTGCTGCAGAATTACGAGCCCGTTATTACATTTCCACCATGGTGTAACTGGAAAAGAGGTTAACTATATTGATGCTATTTCGATGGGCGGCCTGTTAATGGAGATCAATCTGGAATATTAAAAGAATAATGAATTATATATAAAAGCTTTATAATGCCTCTCAGTTTTTGTATTAGCAGCACAGTGGTTCTGCTGATCAAAGTGCACCGTTGACTCATTTCTATCTGTAAAAAGAGACTGATGATAAAGTCTACATCTGTATCGCATGTGTCTCTCTGAAATTCTCGAGAATATGTTTTAACTTAAAGACAGATATTATAAACATCTGCTGGTGCCGTGTCCAAACTTTTCCACTTCTTGTGACTCATCTTGAATTTCTTCCTCAGCCTCCTTTAATGAGGCACATCACGCCATCTGTTTTAATGAAAGTCTTTTTTTTTTAATCATACATTTTATGTAAAGAAATGGGTATCAGCCTTTTGTTTGTGCTTCATGACAAAACATCAAATTGAGAAAGCTGTTGTTAGAGAAATGTCCCTTCCCTTTTTTCCGAAATGTGCTCCACTTCCCATCAGTTGGATGTGTTGAGAATTTTCATTACGCATTTTCCTTCTAAAACTCTTTGGAGTGTTGTGTCCACCCAAAGGCCGTCCCCTTTAACTTCTGGGGAGTGGTGAAGTGAAGTGAAGGCATGCTTGACTGGAAGGGGAGATATTAGTATGTGAGCAGCAGCAAACGAGAGCACATTCGGGGGAAGGGTTCATGCTAACAGCTACCCGTGGGACATTTTGTCAGCTTTTTCGTTTTCATTCTCAGATGGGACTTGATAAATCTGACATGTTTCCCTTCTCTTACTCTGACTGGTGCTTTTTTTAATCTTACAACTGCAGAGAGATGGTGTGGATGGACTCGTGCAAACCTATCAACTGTGAAAGTTGCTTCTGTGTTGGTAAGATACAATAACCTACAAGACCATTTACCTGTAATGGGGACACAAAGTTTGAGTTTATGAACAGTTGTTGCATGTCAGTATAAGCCACACGTATATGTTACATATGCAAGTTGCAGTATATTTGTATTTAAGAGTTTGCTTGTTTATGCATGTTTTTTGTTGTTGTCAATGAGACACAGGTACAGTTTGTAAGGTTTTCTAGTGGAGTTGTGGAGAAAAGTTTCATGCCAAAAACAGATTTTCTTTAATGGCATTGATCAAACTGCATGTTGGAAATACACAATTTCAGTGTTTAGATTTTAGAGAACATGTGGTTTCTAATTTTTTTTTAATTGTTTTATTACTTTTTTTTTCATTCAGAGGATACTTCTATTATCCTGAGACTCACTAAGGTGTAACAGCACAGGGTGTCAGGGTGTTGTCAGCAAACACAATAAAATCTCAAAGTGAATAACAACCTTGTCCCACAGGTATTACCTTTTTGGTCCCCTGGAGATATTTACGAATTTGCTTGTGTCTTTTCTGGTGGCATCTGTTGACATAAGCTGAAGTGTGTTGGGTTCTCTGGGCCACGATTCTTGCTTTACTTATCACACCGAACAAGCCAAAACCAGCGATTTAAATGTGGGACTCTTCTGATGTCTGGAAGCAAAGCTACAATAAAGGGCAACATGTTTTTTTTGCTGCAGAAACAGAACAACAGCAATTACAACTATGGACATGTATTTTTTATTAGCATTGGATATTGCTACAATTATTCTTTGTTTTTTGAAATAGTGGATTATTTTTTTTTTTTAAAGATAGTAAAACCAGGAGGCTGTAAAAGGTATTTGTTAATAATCTACTTCATGGCGAGACCAGGATGACAATCACTTTGGGATTAGTTAAACAGACAAACACGAAAGGGAAGAAAGTTGACTTTATTGCCATCTTTTTTTCATTATGTGCAATAATAGCTGTTTGTATAGCACACACAATTTGGAGGTATACAACCAGACACCAGAAACTACACGCATATATATATATATATATACATATATATGTGTGTGTGTGTGTGTGTGTGTGTGTGTGTGTGTGTGTGTGTGTGTGTGTGTGTGTGTGTGTGTGTGTGTGTGTGTGTGTGTGTAGTTTCTGGTGTATATGTATATACATATATATATATTTATATATATATATATATATATATATGTATATATGTACATATATATATGTACACACACACACACATATATATATATATGTATATATATATATATATATAAACACCACAAACTGCTTTTAGTGGGACACGACTTTGCAGACTCCAATCAACAGCATTTGGGCAAATCTATTTGTCTTTCTAAGAAACCCCTGGGACACAAGGGACTCACCTCATCATTGCACTTGTGTTCTTTTCCATTACTTAAAGCCATTTGTCCACTTTAATAATGCAGATTTGAATATTGACTCCAGATGCTAATCGGCACTTTGGCTAATGGCACTTTCAGGACTGAGTCTTTCAAGGATGGAAGGATGTCATTATTACATTTTTACCCTTTAGTAGAAGACGCAAACATTTCTCCTCACTCCATATCTGTTTGAAAATTCTACCTTCTAATACCTTCCAGAAGCACAGATATTCAATATTCTATTAAAGTCAACCTGCTTTTAGTACTTTTTAAAATAGGGAAATTAAAAGAATACTGTGATGCATAATTTAACCACCATTACTCTTTATTAACGGATACTGTGTTTTGTGCAGTGTGTTTTGGCGTTTGATTATCTTGGCAATGAGCCATATTTTGGCCATTACTCACTTATTTTCATCCTGCTGTTCCATGTGAACTTGAAAAACCTTAGTACAAGGAAATACCTCGGGAACACGTACCACGATCATCATAACACGAACCGTTATTCCTTCATAATCCACTGGTTGACCTTTCGCGGAGTCTCAGGATGCGTACAGGAAGTAAAGACTGTGGGTCTGAGATGATCAACGATATTACCCGTCATGACCCATACTGGGAATGCATTATGTTACAGGATGTACTAAGTAAACCTTTAAATGGCAAGCACAACATTGCCATTACATCAGAATACACCCAGTGTTAAAGAATGTGTTTTGCAATGAATCCTAAATGCCCCCTATTGTGTTTTTAGTTTGTGTAGTTTTTCCATCCATCCATTATCTACCACTTTATCCTCCTCCGGAGGGTAGCGGGGGGTGCTGTGCCAATCTCAGCTGGCATTGGGCGATAGGTGGGGTACACCCTGGACAGTTTGCCAGTCCATCGCAGGGCCACATATAGAGACAAACAACCATTTACTAACACTCTCACACCTACGGTCAATTTAGAGGGACCAATTCACCTAATCCTCATATTTCATATTTTTGGACTGTGGGAGGAAGCCGGAGAACCCGGAGAGAACGCACGCGCACACGGGTAGAACATGCAGACTCCTTGTAGAAAGGTCCTTGTTCCGAAGTTGTTCCAAACGGGGCTCGGACCCAGGAACCCGGGTCTTCTTGCTGCAAAGGCATGAGTGCTAACCACTACACCAACCGTGGGTGTAGTTTTTCATTGTCATAAAAAAAAATTAACATCCATCTGCATACATTGCACTAATTTTTGTCAAAATTGAAAATGATGATTTATTTCTCAGTTTCTCAGTAGTCACCCTAACATGAACCCTCACTTTGCCTTAAACCGGTCTACAATCAGATGGTTCATAAGTCACAGACCACCAGAGACAGCCAAGCGATTGCGCTGCCATGTATTTGTTTCCTGTTAGTGTTGCTGACAGCACTGTTCAAGTAGCTGCATTTCCTGCCAGGATATGTCTGCTCTTCTCCTCCCTGTCTATTTTGGTTTCTGTGTCACTTTCTCCATCACTGTCACAGTCTGCAGGCATAGCCTACACTGTTTCACTGACTTTACAGCATCCTGAAAGTGCACTTATTCAACTCCAAGACATACTTCGGATCAAATATAGATTTTCAAAAGATTGTTTTCGGTTGTTTTGCAACTTGGCTTTTAATTTTGCAGCTTTAGTAACCATAAAAGGTACATTTATATTGCTCACACAAGTTGAATTCCTCAGTCTGGAGAGCATTGCTACATCTATAAACAAACATAAAAAAAAATAAAAATAACTAGGGTAGAGCAAACAAGAATAGTCGGATGACCTGAATCACCAGATCTAAACTGAGAAGATGAATGAAAACATCAAAAAATATTTACACAAACATTTCCTCACAAGCATTTCCTGGTTGTGCATGCACTGCTGTTTTTACATCAACTGTGTTGTCACTATCAACATTTCCCACTGTCTTTTCATCTTCAGATAAATTGTTTGTTAAACTCTGACTGGTAGCTTGTTTACTTTTAATCACAACGTTGAATCATCCGACCGACTCCTTTGTTGTACTTCAGTGTACAGTCATGTTCCCTGTATCACCAAATACTTTAGGTAAATAAAACAATACACTTGGAAAAAATACATGGATTTAATTTACGAAGCCCGAAAATATCATTTCAGCCTTCAGCCCAGTTTCACTCTAAATTGGAAGTGGCAATTATTTAAAAAATGGATGGGAAAATGGGCAGAGATTTGGATAAGGACAATTTAACATTCCTTCCATGTTTTGGCTTGCCATGTTTGTGCCACACGAGTGCTTTCTGGACAATTTCACAAATCACATACCCCTTAGTCTAGTGAAACACATTTAGTACTTCAGAAATCAAAGGCTGGTCAACTAAAATGATTCATCGTGAATTTACGTTTTGCAGACTAAACTTTCCATTGTCAACAATGTACTAAAATTACAGCTTTCTCTTTTTTTTTTAGGTTGAAGAGCGACATGAAAGACCTCTGACTGTTACAGTCTTTACATCTGTGAGGGAATAAATGACCCAGCAGCCACTGTCCACCATGAATGCCTCAATCTCTGCGAACTACACTCCTTCCTGCTATGTCATCAACAGCCCCCCATTCAATTACACTCACCCCATTGCCTCAGCCTACTATCCCTCCATCTTCACGTTCCTTGGTCTCATGTCCAATCTCATCGCCTTCATAGTTCTCATCAAGTCCTTCCAGAGAGTACAAAGCCAGTCACGCTCCTTCTTCCTGATCTTCCTCAGTGGCCTGGTGGTCACAGACTTTATGGGTATCCTGGTCTCCGGCTGCATTGTGGGCGCCTTCCATGTTACTCACTTTAATTGGCGCACTCTAGACCCTAACTGCCACTTCTGCAACTTTATGGGTATGACCATGGTTTTCTACGGACTGTGCCCACTAATGCTCGGTGCTACCATGGCAGTGGAGCGTTTCATTGGCATTAACCTACCGTTTGCACGCACGTTCAGTATCACTAAGAGGCGAACAATCTCCATGGTGCTGATGGTGTGGTTTATCGCTGGCTGCATTGCACTGCTGCCCCTGACAGGCTTAGGGAGCTACCACATGCAGAAGCCAGGCTCCTGGTGTTTTTTCAATATTAGCTCAGAGGGAAATGACCTGGTCTTCTCTCTTATCTTCTCACTGGTCGGGTTGATATGCATCGGTGTGTCGTTTGTGCTCAACACGGTGAGCCTGGTGACCCTGATCAAGGTGTGCTGTGGACAGGACAGAAGCCAGCGGCGCCGCGACTATGAAGTGGAGATGATGGTTCAGCTCATCCTGATCATGGTGATCGCTTCTATCTGCTGGTGCCCACTGCTGGTGAGTTAGATTTTTTTTTTTTTCAAGCAATGACATTTGGCCTTTTAATCTTTGATTTTGAACCACTGTAGCTATAGAATGTGTTGCTGTGTAACAGTTTGTGTTGTGTGGTTATAATACAGATTGGAGAATGTGCCTTGTATGGCCACAGGCAGCAGGAGGATTATCTGCTATCTTAGTCTGCATTCATACATTTGTCTTTACCATGAATGTTTAACCTATAGACAATCCAAAAAAAATTATAATAATATTCACCAACTATATAAACACACTGACCAAATAGTACTCAAAAAGTTTCAAATCAGATTGAATTTGTGAAATTTGGAAATACGTCACAGTTCAAGGTTCACTTGGCTCGTTTTTATGAACAAAAAGACAAGGAGAGAAAAACACGTCTATTTTGTGACTTCTGCACAATTATTGCTACTTTATATCGCTACTTAGAATGCAATATAAACTGAATCATAACACTGACTCAACAACACATGAAGACAAAGAAAACACATTTTTTAAAGTCTGATTATTTGACCTATAAACACTCATCCAGGATGTCCATAAAAGGAGTTGTGTGTTATTCCCTTGGCAATTTACCATGGGTGCACCTGTGGCACAGATCTGTGCCACATGAGCACTAAGGGTTAATCAAAGAAGTCTCAATAAAACAAACCGTGAGATAGTAAATAAGGTGATTTTTCTGGCCCTGTCCAGTACTTGTTGATATGTGGTGTCTGTGAACTCTTTGAACTGTAATTAGACATCACAAGGTCTTAAGCTTGTTTTTTTCCCTCCACTTCCTCTCTATGTGCTTCACTTCTCCTCAGCAATGCAGCTTCTTAATTGTAAGCTGATCTTAGACTGGGGTTACTCCTGATTTTACAAATACAGTGCTGACATCAGACATCAAAGAGAGAGAAGTGGCAGGGCCGATTGCAAACATCCAATTATGGAGTTTATTTCTCATGTATTTTACTTGACTGGGATTGTCTGAAGCACATATTTTTTGTCATCCCATCTAACCTCAATTGTGTGGCACAGATTTATATTCTGGAGACAGTTCTGACTGATTCTACTGTCAGCGATTATGTAATTTTGTTTGGCGTACGAATGGCCACCTGCAATCAGATACTCGACCCCTGGATTTACATCGTGTTTCAAGTGTCCCTTCTGAGGCGAGTAAAAACAAAAACAAAAATGGCCGAAAAGGTCGATAATACCTACTCACTTCCATCATAAGGGCTGTGGTTGGCTAACTAACTTAGCATGTCCTAAACGTTTGACAAAGATGAGCTAATTTGTCACAGATTACCCAATGCATTTCATTTTTAAATGCATTATGTGCTATTTTGCGGGCTCTCCAGTCTGGGTGTCATCTTGGTTGTGCTGCTGCTGTTTACATTTCATTTCATCCAGCCATGTAAACATTTCACTGAAAGACTTTCAGCCCTGTCTCTTGTGCATTTACTGTCATCGTGCTGTAAAATGCATCAAACGTTTCCTCGGAGCAGAGCTGCATGAATCCTAACAATTAGAGTTGAATATTAAGCTTCGGTGATTGTAATGTTCTTATTGTAATTGTAATTGTAATTTTATTTCTAGGACAGGGACAATGCACAATAAAATATTAATCTTGCACAACAACAACATATGCATTGTGCCAAGTTTTAGCGATGTAATCCTTAAAAGTGACAGAAAGTTATGCTCAAAGCTTGAAAAAAGCCATGAAACCAGTAAGCAAGACCATACATGTTAGCACTTTCTTTCTCTGAAATGGGAAATAGAAATAGTTTTGTAGTCTGTGGAGCATCTCTGCCTCTGAGGAAAGTTTGTCAAACTAAAACTATAAACTATAACATCACCACTTTCATCAGATTTTACCATGAACTTTGGTTGACTGCTTTTCCTGCACTGCTTGGATGTAAACCACTGGAAAGCAACATCTGGATTTGAAATGGGGTCAACAATAGCAATCTGTCATTTGTAAAGCAGCTCGTTGGCATGTTCCAGTCTGACGAAATTGTGCATTTCAAATATTAACTTGTGTTTTTATTCTTTTCTGTCTCTTTTCCAATCCCTTCTATTATGTGACGCTCTTGTAATTTCCTTTTTTTCTTTCCCGTAATTGCTCCCCTTTCTCTCCTTAAACTACCCATACAATCTTATTTTCACCACGCCACCTCATCTATCCTCCTCCTTCCTCTTCTCCCTCCTTCACACCCTCTCATTTCTTCCACCACCAGATCTTTATTGCACAGACTGTTCTGTCCGGAGTCCAAGTCCAGATCAAATACCTCCTGCTATGGGTGCGCTTTGCCACCGGGAACCAGATCCTGGACCCTTGGGTGTACATCCTGTTTCGCAGGGCAGTTCTTAAGAGAATCTACCCCCGCTTTGACTGGTCCCGTGGTTCCATTATGACCATATACCCATCTTTGCGTGACACTATGCGCAGGATCACTGGCTCTTCACTTGCAGGCACCCTGAGATCAAATCAAGCAGAGGAGATGGGGAAATTACATGTGACACCTCCACCTTCCATGAAACCACCACCTCCTTCTGAATTGTTATTGCAGCATAATCAGAGAAATCACTGACAATTTCCAAATAGTGTTCCAAGTTCCAAGAGTGTTCATGTTCATGTCCAATCTGTGGGGATTATGTGATCACATAATGGAGTGTCTTTCAGTCTTCATTGTGACACTTTATTTTACAGCAAGGGATCAAGTCTGTAATCTTTTGATATACTTACTACTGAAGTCAGCAAATTAGATTGTGGTTTTCAGAAACTGCTCAAAATATGTTACACGACATTTGAGTTTAAAACGCAACATAATACTTTTTGCACTTACATTATATGAACCCTTAGGTTGAATGCCTTTAGTGTCACAATAGACTGAACAAATTATTGACTGTGACTGTGTTTTCAGGCTCATGCTTAGTGTTAAAAAATACAATGTTGTTTTGTTTTTTTAAGAAAAAGATCATATTGTCAGTACCAAAGTTTTTTTTTTTGTTTTTTTTTAATATTACTAAATATTTATTGGACATATAAAAGCATGGGTTTACCTGATAGATGAAAAGTGTATCACATGGGTGCTTGCTGTCTCTATCTTTACTGTCACTATGCAGTAAAAGGCAAAAATGTCATTTGTTTATCAAACATAGTTATTTTCTGTTTTCTGTATAGATGCTAAAGTGCAACATAAGACAATGTCAGATGTTGATATTTGATATTTAATAAAAACTGATATATTATACGTGTATCTATCATTCTACTGTTGCAGCTGAGTAATGTATACCACAGGACTGTGACACATTGTACTTGTGGAAGTGTAAATATACTGTAGCTCATAATAAAGGTAAGGTGACCCTTTAAAATGACCTTATATGGTTGACGTGGTTGTTACTTGTCTTGACATGTTAAAGATGGATCAATGTCCTTATCTTAAAGCGGAACTAGACCGGAAGTTCCTATTAACGCTGTTTTTTTGGTGTGTATCTGTGTCATTACCTTGTTTATGAAGCCCTGACGGTTTGAAACAAACAGTTCAGCCATTGCTGAGAACGATGTGTTTATTGTAATCTCGGGGCTCAACGAGATCACTAAAAATCCCGTAATAGTTACGTAAGCAGCGGTTCTCCTGAACAACCGATCGTCCTGCTCCGGGTCAGTAGTCCGGGCACATCCGGTTGCGTACATTGAACCGCAGAAGAAGAATAACGTCCGTTGTGGAGGTGTTTCACGAGCGACAGTGTCTTCTGACTCTGGGTCTGACTCCGGTTTAAAGTCATAAAAGGGACTGCGGCGGGGAGTCGTGACGAAGCTATTTTTAAACACTGTTAAAACAATGTTTTGATAATGAGGAGCAGTGCATCCACCGTTCCAGAGGGGGGCGCTGCGCTTCTGAGAACGGATGTGCTGGATAGTACTGGCCAATCACAAGACTTTGTCTTCTGGGGGTGAAAGTTCACTCTGAAATCTCGCAACAGAAAAACACCGTCAGAAAAGAGGATTTCTATCGGCTTGTTTACAGAAACTAGGAGCTTTTTGACCATAAAAACAAGTTAATATATGTAAGTAGACCTCCATAACTAACATTTATGTGCAACAGGACCACTCTATGTGACCTTTAACTAGCCACCTTGTGCTAAAAGTTTGAGGAAATTGCCATGGGAAATGTTTCTCGGTATAGTTTTAGAGATAAGATAATTTAAAAGAAGTAATCTTTAGAGGGAGCAAATGTCCACTGTGGATATTGAAGTGTACAATTGTGATGTTTTGATTCTAACTGGTTTTCCAACACACTTGGAAGGGAAGGATGGGGCGAGGGACATTCAGCATGCAACATCACCAGTACATGTTAAATTCTACTCACTAAACCTTTTAGACTTAGTTTTGCCTGCAAGCGAAGACTTAATATTTATATTCCTTGTCTTTCCTGTTGTCACTTTTCGGAGATTCACTCCTGTGCAAGACCAAGTTTCTCCTTCAGATCATTGTTGCCCTTTGTGTGACTAAAGTTTCTACGTGGCTGTCTAGTGAGAAGGTGTTTATGATGTTCAAGCTGTTACTGATGTTCACAGCAGTGCCGCATGATTCACTGGGAAGTTCAAATTTAGAATATTTGGCAAAGAAAATCCTTGGAACCTCCTTACACATGTGTTATACTGCTTGTCTACTCAGTCAGAAAGCTATGCATGCTTATTCTGTGTGTGATTTGCTTTGGACATGCTTTGTTATCTGTGAAAACACTCACTGTTACTGAACAAAGCGAGCTGAACTGATCACCAATAAAAGCTTTTATCTCCTTTGCCGTATAATCCGTTGTAAATGAAGGGTGTGTTAAATGTGCATGACATAAATAACGTGGTTGTCTGTATAAATATAAATAATAAAACAAACAAAATCAAATATCTTACTCACAGGCTTGACAACGTTGATTTCAACCTTTTTACTTCATATTTAAACATGTAAAATGTGTTTTTTAGCTGTTTATAAGAGGTGCAATCAAATAATACAATAAATACAACAAAAACATCACTGTCAGACAAATACTGGTGTAGAAAAAGGTGAGTTGAATTTCATTTTGAAATTTTTTTGCTTCAATGCACTTAAAGAATATGACTTCAATATGTATTCATATTGTTCGGTGAACCAGAAAAACGTATATAACAGTCCAGCGTGTTTCATGTTGCCCCCCATCTGCAATAAATGCTCTCCAGTACAGAGACAGTGATACTGAATTATGAAGACTGCAACAACCCAGCCTAATGTATTCATGTTCTCACTTTGAAACAAACCAGGAAAGATTCCAAAGAACTCATGGTGAACATGGGAAGCAAGTGAATGTGTGAATTATTAGTGATCCTGCGAACTTTATTTCGCCAGGCAGAATGAAAACATTGTGACTGTTTTTATTGTCTTTATTTTATAAAATGAGAGTTGGGTTCTTGTTGTACTACTGATTATGTGTAGAAGTAATATTGAAGATTATTGTGTTTGGAGATTGCTCAGATCCTCGCCTGATCTTGACAAATGACAAATCATTCAGGTTTCATATACACTAGGGCCAATATTTCATTTCAAAACAAAGTATACAACCAACTTGCAAATAAAAATGTGGCATGAACCATGCTCGTAGATCTCCACTTTGTGTTGATGATGTTGATAATGGAGGTTGCAGAAAAAATATTCTGACTTCAAGATGACCCAGAATGTCTCAAAAACGACTTATAAAAAGTTGTTTTTCAAAGAACAAAAACTTGTGTATGCTTGGTTGTATTGTCTTACCTCAGCAGATGCTTTCCTGAAACATTCTCTTTAGTTTTCTCTTGCTGGCCCTGAGATGTTTTCCATTGAGGTCCAGCTAAGATGATCATGGTGATTATTTTGACATTTTGACTAAAGTCGTATGAAAAAGGTGGCGAAGCAACATTTTTTACTATCACTGTTTGTTTTGTTTTGTTTTTTTACAGATACTCAGCTAAATGCCTACACAATAACATATGAGTAAGTAAAATGTCTGAATTCCACAATGTTGTGATTAAAAAAGTAATACCAGCTCACGCTCATCGTTGTCAGTAAATGTTTACATTCTGCCATTCTTAACATCACCAATAGCGCCCCATACATCAAACAGAAAAACATCAGGGAACGCAAAATCCCCTAGAACCGAGTCCAAGGCTTCTGCAAAGTCGTCAGGGTTCTTCTTGTCTTTGCCTGCTTCTACAATGGTGGTTGCTGCAGAGACAAAAACAAGAGGGGGGGGGGAGTAAGCTTCCACTGCCAAAAGACAAATGTCATTTTCGATGTGTGCGTTTTCAGTCTCATGGAAACTGTTACCAAAAAAGGCACAAAATAAATGTTTAATGTCTGAAGGCTTACTGTATAATAATGATGTGATTCACAAGCCAAATGTCTTACATTTATACAGAAATATACCCTCCTACACTCATAGTCTAAATTCGAAAGGACAGCACTGTTGTAAATGTCAATGAATGATTTAGTTAATAACAAAAAATATATATTATTATATATATAAATCTTAATTTAATCAAATAATGCGATGACTACAGAGCCCCTTTGGTGAAATAGGTGAAAAAATGATGTATTAATGTCACTGTAATTAATTCCCAGATTAAAATAAAACAAAATTAATGAAAATTAAGGAGAAGACTAACAATAATTATCCCTTTCCCATGAGTTATTACGCACATGGCTATGACCTTAGTAACGTGTTCCCATGTTTTAGTAAAACACGGCCACGAAATAAGTAACTTCTTCCCACGACATAAGGTAGGGTTAGGGTTATTTTGATAATTTAACAATATTTTTTTCACCGATGTCATCACCAGAGTGGCACCGCAGATGACAGATAAATTGGCTGTTCTGAAAAAAGTTGTTAAAATAAGAAGAGGATTTGACCAAGAATATATCACATGTGCTCAGCATGCATCTTAATGCATAGGAATGCATAGGAATACATACAGTATTGAAAAATAAAAGTCCACCAAATGTGTTCTTTGGCAAAACAAACCAATTCGTCTTATCATACTAACATAATGAAGACCTACTCAACAATGCTCAAATAAGGAAATTAAATCTGAAGATTGAAGCACTGTCAGGCTATTTGTGTCTCACTATTATCTTAGTGAGTACAGCCTGCATTTTCCCGTTATGATGTACAGTACATACAGAACAGCCTCAAAGCTGTAGATTTAGACGAACAACAGCATCTATCTGAGCAAACTGTCTTTTTTGGTACGTCACAAGTTTATGGTATTTTGTATAGTTTTTAATGGATAAATTCCAAGCAAACAACAGGGTGAAGGAATATGAAGCCATTAACCCATTTCATATTAGGTCGAAACATGCAAGGTCATTGACCTTGTAAGTCTGGAAAAAAGCAAAGTATGTGTGGGATTTATTTTTAAATCCCAAGTGGCCTTTTTCAAAAATCTGTGCAGATGGCATCGACTATGGGTGCCTTGGTGTTTTGGTGCGCACTGTGTTTTTTCTTTTTGTTTGTTTACACTGCTTCTGGCAACACAATTGGAACATCCTACTCCAGACGAACAACTAATGAACCTCAGGACAACCCCCAAGGATTTATTTCCCACTTTTCTGGCCTCATCTGTTCATTTTCTGGACATTCGGGTCAAAGGTGCTCTCACCTTGTCCTGCACGGTGAAACGCCCGAGGAGAGGATAAAGCCTTGTTTATGCTTGTGCGTGACATTGTGGCGTGGGGCTGCACAGACGGCGCGTGACCTACAAGCATGCACAGAGGCGTTTATGCTCAACATGTTGTTTCGTTGCAGTATTCGCCTCAATGGCAACGTGTGACGGAGTCAACGTGTGCTGCCGGATAAACGTCCGCTGCCTAGCAACGGTAGTAAACAACAACTTTCCGCATATCGCTTACATTGGTCTCAAAATTGCTGCCCGTCCCTCTGTGTTTCATGTATTGGGACAGCCATCCCAACTCTACCAGGATTACCGGGAGGGCTTTTCCCCCCTGGGTCACCACTCTTTCCATGGGCTCGTCTTCAGTCTGTCAAGTGTCTTAAGTTTGCAGACGACACCACCCTGATTGGTCTGATCTCATGGGAGATGAGACTGCCGACAGGTGGGAGATCAACCAACTAGAGGTGTGGTGTCACAACAGCAACCTGAAGCTCAACGCTTCTAAGACAGTGGAGATGATCATGGACTTCAGGAAGAGCGCAGCCCCGCCCATCCCCATCACCCTCAATGACACTGTGGAGTCTTTCCGTTTCCTGGGGATCATCATCACCCAGGACATCAAGTTGGAGCTGAACATCAGTTCCCTCACCAAAGATGCCCAGCAGAGGATGCACTTCCTGAGGCAGCTGAAGAAATTCAGCCTGCCAAAGAAGATGGTGGTGCAATTCTACACCTCCATCATCAAGTCCATCCTCACCTCCTCCATCACAGTCTGGTACGCTGCTGAAACTGCTAAGGATATGAGCAAGCTGCAGCACTGCCGAGAAGGTGATTGGCTGCAATCTCCCCTTCTATTCCTGCAAGTCCTGCATGCCTCCCAGACCCGGAGACGGTCAGGAAAGATTGTAACTGATCCCTCTCACCCTGGACATGGACTCTTCTGACCACTCCCCTCTGGTAGGAGGCTGCAGTCCATCAGAACCAAAACCTCACATCACAAGAACAGTTTCTTCCCCACTGCCACTGGACTGCTTAACAAAGCATAGCGGTGATGTCAAAATAACAGAATGAAAAAATATAGACACCACAATGGCCTTTCTCGGGGGGCCGTACAAAAGTGTTTTTCAAGTTTATCTTTCTGACAAATGTAAGTAGAAGTATTCGCAGGTATTTTTTGCTCTTTATACAGTATGTATAAACACCTAATGTATGTTTGCGATTGGATTGAAGCAACATCCTCAACACATTTTTGTGTCATGGTTCAAGGCTCAACCTGCTTTTAATCAATGTACATTTAAAGAAAACAAACATGTCGATGTTCTTACCCAGCTCCAGATCTCTGATGCCCATATAGCTCTCCAGCAGGTCATCCACTTTCTTCGTGGCCCTTTCTTCAAACTCATTCTGCTGGCAGAGCAGACACGAAAAGTGAGCTGAAGTGTTATTGGAAATTCACTGGTGTACACACTCTAAATATGGTGATGGAAACTCTGAGGTGTGGGAACGAGCATAATATCAGCGACAAAAAAGCCTGAGAATATCCAGGGCTTTTTGTTTATAATTTAAATATAACAAAACGTATAAATGAAACCAATCATCGGTGGTAAGTGCTAACTGTCACATTTTAAAACGTCAGCCTCCAAACTTTCCCAGTGGTCAGTGAAAGCACTTAACAAGAGGGTAAGGGTCACTTTATTTACAGAGCTAACTCCTCAACTCAGATCAAATATTGTTCAACTGCCAACAATGGAATCTGTGTGTGTGTGTGTTTGGTGTATGTGTATTATTTGTATTTGGGACCTCTTTAGGATCTTCTCTGACATAAACAATGGTCTTGTCCGGACCTGTAGTCCTCGTCGGGACCAAAACCTGGTCCTAAACAGGCAGAACCTAATTTCTGGATACTGGCTGAAATTTGAATTGTGGTTAAGGTTAGGGCAGTCTTATATAAAGTACCTAAAAGGGATACTTGAGTAAAGTACAAGTATCTTACCAGATACTTTTTTTTGGTAGAAGTCACTTTGTATAATATTACTTAAGTAAAAGTCTTAAAGTATATAACATTGACTGTACTTAAGTATCAAAAGCAATTTTCTGAAATAAAATGTACTTGAAGTAAATGAAATAAAAGCGGTGGGGAGAGAGACAGTCTTTCAACTGGAAGGGTGTGGGTTCAATTCCTGGCTCTGCTAGTCTATGTCCTTGAGCACGAGTGTGAATGGGTGAATGACAAAATGAATGTGTTAAGCAGTTCATCAAGACTAGAAAAGCTCTGTATAAATACAGACCATTACCAACTCTAATTCTTTTTATTTTATTTTTATTTTTAATTTTTATTGTAAATGTCAAAGTTGCTATAAATATAAATAAAGTAATGTACAGATAAATGAATAGGTATAACAGGTTAGGTTTAGGGTGAGGGATAAGGCTTTGTTTAAGCTGTCCAAATGGGTGGCAGTTTATCCAGAGGCCAAAGAAGAAAAGTTATGTTTGCACGAGAGTGGATTCATCCGGCATTTAATAACAGTCTTGTTTTGGATTAGGAGTCCGTATTGTGAGTACGTGTGTCCACGCTCCTATCTCAGTGCATCAGGAAGTTGGCACAGTCATGGTCGAAGCAGAGTGTGTGAAACTCACCACTTCCTGAACTGTAGCAGCGCCCTTGGAGCGAAGACGCAGCGTCTCCCTCCCGTTCACCATCTTGCCCTCAGTAGATTTTGGTGCTCTGGTCCTCATTCCAATCATGTCTAACCGAACACACAAAAACAACAACTTTGGTTCCATTTAATGTTCTTCAATAAGAAACATGGCTAGAAGACCAAAAACGTCCTCCATTTTGTTTCAGAATTCAGTGAAGACATTGACAACAAACAGCCTGTTATTTATGTATGTATTTACTTGTGTGTTAACTTATAATTTATGTACTTTATATGTGTACCTTCTATCCAGAATAAATGTTTGAGTGTGAGCAATTGTTTAAAATTAGTAAAATTGTTTCTGATACATTTCTGTGACCTAGTTCACTAGTATCTCAGCCAAGATTCTCATCAGAAGGAGAAGCCATTGGTGGTGTCATCTCACACGGTGTTGTACCATAGCTCAAGACCAGGCTTGATTCGCTGGCCAGAGGTCACCAGCAATTTGGATTTTTATTTCTGGCCTACAGAGCAAGAGATCCTGAGAAGAAGGTGGGGCTAGCTTGGTTATACCCTGAAAAAAACAGGCAGTATTTGACGTGGAACCCGCAAGGAAAAAAGAAACACCTGGAACACCTGGCACCGGGGACCTGGACACAGATGTCAAGCTGACAGGACTGGGATTGGGACAGCTGGTGACACAGCGCTACTGGGCAATCTTCAAAATAAGGCTTGATTGATTGATTGATTGATAGTGGGAATATCTTATAACTGAGAACTGAGGAAGCCCCTTGGATGAGAGATTAAATAATTTCAATTTAATTAAAGTGAGTCCAGTTGCCTACAGCTAACTCCTGGAGGTGATTGTGTTTTCCAAGTCTGCAGAGGACTTCTGAAGACTGTCACTTCTCTGACAGATGGCTTTTTTCAAGTTCTTCAAGGAGTGCACCAACTTCCAACCATTCGTTTCCCGAATGTTGACAACATAACGTCCACTGACACCACTATTTATTGCATTGGACAAGTCGGAGCTTGAATGGCTTGAACAACTACATTCCCATAAGCCTAATTTCTGCCTTGTTTTAACTGCTAATTTGTTACTACTGACACCTTAACACTGAATTTTGATTGTGAAAATGATGAATTTCATACCTGATAATCAGCTGTATGTTACTAGCATTTAATGGCATTAGCATGCGTGTAGCTCCTGCAGGGAATTGAGAGCAAATCTCCTGGAAAAAAAATTTGAACGCACGCACGCACGCACACACACAGATCTACATTAAAATACACATCCTGTATGTGCTCACTGTGATAAACTAGCCCAGTCCACTGATTCCACGGTGGACTTGAACCCTTTTCAATGGAACCTCAGAGATTAGTATCAACTACTGTATGTGATATAAACAAGCTATTTTTGACCAAGGGAACTACTTGTCCTTCTGTGCTCATGTATGATAATTAAATATTTGAAAGTAATATTGAAGTATATATGAATTAGAGACATCTAACACAGTTTAGAGAGACTGCAGATTGTAACAGCGGAACACCTCCGCTCACCTCTCCCTTTTTCAACCACATCAGGGAACAACAGTGGTGTTCGCATGCTAGACAGGATGCTGTTGCTTCCGCAAAACAAGCCTTTTGCCTAAAATACACATCAGAGGCTTAATCTAAGGCCACAAAATATTTACTTCATCCCATGGAAGTGTGTCTGTGGCTGCTTCCACACTTGCACTTGCCAATATGACCAACAGAGGCTGCCAGAGGCTTGTGAAGTCTGCCACCTCTGATTGCCTTGTTTTGAAAGCAATTAAACACTAATAGAAATCGGCAAATTCACTAAATGTACATGTTGAATAAGAGTTGATGGCCTCTAAAGGTGAATATCCCTCCACTCACTGAACCTCTTCTAAGTACATAGGAGAACAGTGGCCTGCAATATAAATGTAAATCAACTAAATGCACTCTCTCTCTCTTTGTCCATTCTACAGAAGACATGTGCCATACTTGTATTTTTTAAGAAATGTTTTTCTTGTTCTTGAACATAGCTGTTCACAAAATAAACATTTTAGGGTCACACAGTGAGTTTAATTGTCGACTCTTCCAATAAAGCAAACACAATCTGCAATCTGAACAATGGCATGGCTGAAAGCTGTGTATATATAATATATATTGTTTGTTAATATTAAAGTGTGGTAAGATAAGATGCTGAACTTAACAGGAAGTGAGCACATTGTCCGTGGACTTGGCTTTTGTGTCTCACACGCAATTAGGCTCCAGTCCACTACGCTGTGTGCCTGTGTCCACCCAGAGCCGGGAACTGCCGTCTTTCCTCTCTACGTTCTCAAATGTATAAGCCACTTCCTGTATTTAAAGTAGAAAACATTTGTTGGAAGTGATGTAACCCCTGGCCTTGAAAAACCTTTGATGTAAGGCATGTGATTCTGTTTTACCTACTGGGAAAATAAATGGCAGAAACAAAAATTAAAGTGTCTCTTTACCTTACCAATAGGGAAACAATAAATTGGACCAAATTTAATTAAATACAGTGTGATTTGGATCATGTGACCGAAAAGCATGATGTGTGTGTCATAGAAATAAGTGTAGGAATTTTTGGATTGTTTTTTCAAAGGTTTAGACATTTTAAGACATATTTGTTTTATTGTATGGGCATATATTTAGATTTAGTTCAGGTAGATGTGACATTACTGACGGCTAACAAATGGATGATGTGTGAAAGATTCCTGACAGTTTTGTTCATTGAGGTTTCTGTATACCAAGAAACGTTATGCACTTTGTAGACTTTCTTTCTTCCATGGTTACAATGTGATAAAGTCGTTTTACAGTCTTTTTAGTTTAGTCTGTGCATGGCATAGTTGGGAATAAAATCGTTTGTGACTTAATCGAAACATTGACT
The DNA here is from genome assembly GCF_963457635.1 of Microchirus variegatus. Taxonomy (NCBI): domain Eukaryota; kingdom Metazoa; phylum Chordata; class Actinopteri; order Pleuronectiformes; family Soleidae; genus Microchirus; species Microchirus variegatus. The sequence goes on from NC_139805.1 coordinate 11,228,229, forward strand.
GATCCCTAGAATTTTTTTTTTTATAACAAAAATACTTTTATGTGCTTTTTCAGACAGCAAATTATTAATGTATGAAAATCATATCCTAAACAAACCTCATTTGAACCTAGTAGTAACCTAATCTAGTGCTGTACAATACATTTTACGCTACAACAGTAAGTTAATGACTTTGCCAGGCTCATTGGCAGAGAGCCATTGCTCTCTTAACGGTCACTCTTTCCTTTTCCTGGTCTGCTGTTGAGATTTATCACAAAGTACCATGCTCAGTCAATTATGAACAACAACGTTTCCTGACTAGTTGCAATTAGCTGTTGGAATTTCACAAAATGACCGGGAGGTCAGTTATAAATCACAGCAAGCACACAGCCCTGCTTCCGATGAATGCTGATAGCTTAGGACAGAAATGATAGAAAACACTGAAATGCTTCCTTCTTGTCTGGCTCCATTCACTCAATGATTATCATCTCCGAGAGCCCTGGTGACGAATGTGAGTGAATACAAGGTCCAAGGTTCAGAGGGAATTCATATTATTTGCAAAGCAAGAAGGTTCTCGGATCAGGTTGTGGTTCAAACGGAGTCTTTCTGTGTGGAGTTTGCCCCCTGTGTTTGAGTGGTCTCTCTTTAGGTCGCCCAATGACACATTGATTGGCATATATGGCTTTTCCTATACGTCGCCACTGTGATAAAATGGCAACTCCCAGGGTTTAGCTGGGATTGGCTCCATCACACCACTTCTATAGTGAGCAGTATATGGATGGATGGATAAATGGTTGTTTGGGTGATGGATGGGTTTCCAGTCCAAAAACGTGCCAAGACTCCAGATTATTTTTGGCATCCATGCACAGACACAGTGTCAATAATACCATTTGTATATGTTTAGTACCAATAGTCTGCATCTGTTGAAGCATATTTCGGAAAATCTAAGACAACATGGAATCATTTTCTACTTACCAAAGGCCTTCTTAGGCCCCACCAGGCGTAGAGTGAAGGGCATGCCTCTCGGTTGCTCTTTTAGCATCTTTGCTACCTCATAGTGTCGACACCCCACAATACTCTGGTCATTAATGGCCTCAATGTGGTCACCAACACATACGGTCTTCAGCTGGTCTATAGTACTGCTTTCTTTTATCCTCTGTCAAAGAGAAAATAAATTGTTTTCACAGATGCCTCATCTATAGGCCCTTTTAACAATTATTTCTTACAGTAAACAAAACCAAAACACTCATAACAATGTCAATTCCCATTGTGCTCGACCACCTGTTCACCTTAATGAAAGCATATCCAGCTCCATTGTCTGTGATGGTGAGGCCCAATGCGTCTTCTGTCTTTGTCACCTCCACCTCCTTTGTTTCTCCCCTGACGTGGGCAAAGATGAAGTCTTCCAGTCCAATCTGTCCTCCGAGTAGTTTCTGCATGTCCACTTTGTGAGAGTTCAGGGTGCAGAACAGGATCTGGGGAGAAAAGGTGAAAATGTATCCAAACTGTTACCCAATACAAAAGCATATAGCAATATCGAATAATCACAAATAACATGTGACTATGTGACTCTGTTAGTACTTAGTTGAATCAATGCTTTTTTGATACATGGTGAGCAGAAACTATTATATAATTATTAGCAGAAAATATTATTTACACATCTGTTTTATGATATTGTAATAAACAATTAGACACATAGAAATCCTTTTTTTAGGTGTTTATGTTATTATTTTTGTTATGTTGCTGTCCATGAATGTACATTTAAGATCCTTACATATTTAGACTGGCATAATATTGACCAACAAGTCACTGTATTTGACAGCTTCAGTATTTTAAAATTACACCAATCATTTGTTTTGATAGCACTTTGTTTAAAAAATACAATTTATTATTATCATCTTATAATAGAAATTATATTGGATATCAGAATAAATCTTCACCATATACAATCCATGTCAATAAAGGTGGTTCTGCAGACTGTATGAGCGGGTGAAGCCAGTCTCTGCTGCAATGTGCTGCACACTGTCTGAACACTAGAGGGCAGTAGAACCTAACTAGTTTGGTGATTGCGGCCATTTTGTTGTGAATCAAATTTGAGATGCATTATTATTCAGTTATATTTAACTGTATGACTATGCAAGTTTGTTTATCAAATAATGTTTAGGCCTAAATGAAGATCTTTAAGATTTTTTTGTAATTTAAGGGTTAGTGGGTGAATTAAAATATGAGTCACTTTATATTGACTGATAGTAATGATGAAAACTTTAATCTGATCAAATCTCAGGGTAAAAAATTATTAATAGCATATCTGTCTGATATTGCAAGATCCGTATCTATGAATAAATATGAATTAATTTCCAAATATTAGTGCAAGTGTAATCTAATACATCTGATTCATATTAAGTATTAACTAGAGATTTCCTTTATGTTTTATTTTGTGTGTGTGTGTGTGTGTGTTTGCAATCTCACGGTCATTCTGAAACTTAATGTCAAAGTTCAAGTTTAACGATCTATAACGGAAATTCAAGATAACCAGAGTGAGGTCTTATCTTACTTGGAGCAATTCCTGTGCCATTGTTCATAATAGAGAAGAGTCTGCAGTTCAAGGTCTTTCCCTGACACCAAACTGTACTGCAACTATATGCCACTGCTGTTCTGTCCACAGGAGGCCAAGGAAACTGTTGAGCTTCTCACTATCACCAATTATGATATAATAATTGTATTTTTTTCATAGAGAGGTATCTGGTATCTAGACGTGTGATAGTTCAAGGTCTTTTCGATAAAAAGGTTATTAAATCAAATGGCACATCGAAACATCTGACTAAATGCTTGTTTGAGTACCATAATTGTCTTTTCGTAATTCATAGTAGAAAGAATATTATACAAAAGCTGAGCTTAAAAATAACATCTTAGTCTGAGTCCGCTTACAAGGCCCAAGGTTTAAAGGGATTCATTTATTTGTTACAATATGAGGCTGTAGACAATACAGTGCCGACTATTAATAGTAATATATCATCTGTTCTTTTTATTTCAGTATTGGAGATTAGACGGAGATTAACAGAACATACGCAGAGTAGAACATACTCTCAACAGGACGCCAAGGTACCACGTGGCTGCGCTTAATAGACAGGCAAAAACTTTCACTTTAACTTGAATTTCGAATTTGAATCTTGAATTCATCTGAAACATTGTGTCTCTCTAAGAGCTTCACCCATAACATACAAGAAAAACCCAAAAAAGGGACATGAGGGGCCCGACATTAAACCGGGCTGGCACTGTGAGGCCTGTATTAGTAGGTCTCCGACCACGATGTCATTGCAGTTAGTTTTCTGTCCTGATAGCCAATCGTGAAAGTCTAAGAGGTGTCACTATCATAATCTGCATTTCTTGGGGGCTACCAAGCAATTACCTGTTGTGCCAGTCCTGTTGTAAAGCCCCTGTCGAGGACCTTCTCGCTGCTAGGACACAGCTATTGTCACTATTTTGCTCACTAAATTGTAATTCTGGGTGAGACTGTTATATTATGTTATGTTTTCAACATACTGTAGATTTTTAGCCTTAAGGAAATCAACCTTTCATAATGCATGGGAACAGGCCAAGCCATAAGACACAATTATGGCCGTGTGTTTCCTGATAAAATTGTCAAGGTTTTGTTGATGTAGTGCAATGTATATGTAATTCAGTATGTACAGTTTCTTACATCAGGGAGGAGGTAAAGGGTTAGCCTTCACGGTGGCCTTCACAACTCTACTGATAAGTGTCAAATAAGGTCATTGCCGAGTGTTTATTGTTGCTGAGTGTGTTACCGTAAGGAACAGCTGCATGACAAAAGCATGTGCCTCACATTATCATTGGAGTCAACACGCACAACTATTTCTCCCTTTGTATTCTTTTCATCTGCTCTGTATGAGTGTTGAAAATAAGAATACAACATTGGTGTCACTTTTCTACCATAGTCTGTCCCTCATACAGGGGTGTTTCAAAAGACATTTGAGACCTTAGTGAAGAGTGAACCAGGGAAATACGCAAGTCAGTCACGTATTAATTGCAGAGTCTTGTACATAGCTGTTCATAAAGTGTAAGGGATTTGTCACATATTTGTTGTTGCTATATGGACTAACGTAAGATTTCTACTGTTATCAGGGCCTCAGTTAATCTTGTCCTCCCTGTTACTAATGGCCCTGACCTCGGAGAGCCTGTGGCTGTCACTGGTGTTGAATCTATCTTAATGAAGTGTAGTTTCATTCACTCTGACCCACTCGCGATTCAGTGACTGGACTTCTTCCATGATATTCTGATCGTACTGCAACTCTGGCCTAAAAGCAAACCACAGTTTGTCCAACGGGTGCCAGATAGTCAAATATTACAGTCTTTACAACACACACACACACACACACACACAGTTTCTTGTTACAGCTACATGATATGCCAGCTGAGAGTGATATCTAATGCATTGTTGTGTCTTGGATATTTTTAAAAGGGGATTACCCTTTTGTGTACGTCAGTTTACAAGACATGTGAATTACGACTCAGACTGTGGAAATTATTAACATATAACATAACGTTGTTGTTTTTTATCCTGTATGAATATTAAAAGGAGCTTTGTCATAACAAAAGAAATAGGCAAAATAGAATTAAAAGATATATTTTACTATAATGTTTGGAAAACATGTCTTTTGGCATTCATATATGACTAAAATTCAGAATCATGTGAGTATGAGCTGCAAAGCTGATAGTGATGCTTCTATTTATAACCCTTACCTTAACCCTTTTGTCAAATTAAGTACGAAAATCTATACATTACTTATCTATCACTGTTTAAACAGTTTGGGATTGTGAGGATTTGAGGACCTTGAGTACAAAACCTCAATCACCTGCTTTTGTTGTGCTAAAAGTGTTTTTCAAAACTATACCTCACACAGTCTATGTTGGGTATTTACTGACTTCAGAACATAATCTAGTTTGTTTCCATTATTGATCCTGGTCAAGGCTCAAATGGAGTACAAAGTCTGGTAGACATCAGTGAGGACATGATCTTCAATCGAGCATCATGGAAATTTGCCTGGAATGGAAACCTGACACCTATTTGCAACATGAACTGCCACACCAGAGATGCAAAAAGGGAATGTGACCATTTTCATGGTGATAAATTGTCATGACACTCAGTGTAACAAAGACATTTACAGTGTTTCCATGCAGAGTTTGGATTTGCTTTGTACCTCTGAAGGGGAGATGCTGAACACTTCTGCGATCTTAGCATACAGCTCCTTGACATTGGTGAATCCATGGATGCGACCTGTGGGACTTCCGTGAGCCAGCTGTGTGTGGAAGATGAGCCGAGGCCTTGGGTATTCTGGTGGCCCTGGTGGTGGTGGTGGTGAAGGAGGAGGGAGCGGAGGCGCTGTGGGCTCCACACATCCCTCATTCTGGCTGTGGTTCTGGGCCTTCTGCTCCTCCATGCTCTCAGACCCTGCTGCCTTTGAGTCCTGTGGGCTCATAGCCTCCCCGTTCTGCATTGGCCCCAGCTCAGGTGTGGTGCCCCTTTGGGAGCCCTCGCACTGCACACTGCTCTGGCAGGGACAGACAAATGCTGTCTTCGTCCTCCCGCTTAGCCGATCAACTCGCGACCTGGAGCTTTGTGGGCGAAGAGAGCAGATGAATTAGTGATGAGAGGAGCCTGGTAACACGATCTGGAAGAGGCCAGCCAGGCTCGACCAGGTAGAAACCCAATACTCTTTGAGTCGAGGATTGTATGCGTTACACCTGAGACACCAGCAGTTTGCTCAAAGAGAGCACAAACAAAACACACCAGCTAAACGTTATAAACATGACATAGGGAAGAAGAATCTAAATCCCTGTGGGACACATGTTGCATGCACTTGTTCTTCAAAGTGTGAACATTCTTCTGAATTATGTAAATATCTGCAAAATAGCTTTCAAATTGGGCCATTCAGTATTGTCCACAGATGATGTCCCCGTGCTGCACGTAAGATGATATCATCAGCTAGGGAGTAAATAACCTCCCAACCCCTTTTTTTCTCCATTTGCTGGTCACAGTGAATGCGACAAGCTGTTGCTTGGGTGAATCCTTGATGATGCACTGAACTTTTTGACCCACAGACAACCATCCGCTTCACTAATGGTGAAAGATTATTGGCAGGTAAAAAGATATTTCATCTTCCAATACTAAAACCCACTTTTACTTTGGACCCAGTATGAGATGTTGAGATGTTGAGTGCAATTATTGTTTTTTCCTGTGTTGTTTCTATATTTTTCTCCAGGTATTTTATTGTTTTATTGTTTGTTTTATGTCTTATTTTCAGAGGCATTGTTCACAATTTTTTGTAAATAGATTAAAAGAAATAATGAAACATGCAGGGTTTAAAACCTCAATAGCCACCCAAACATTGCTGGACTACGTGTGATATGCCCAAAAAAAAGCAATGAGATCTACAGTAAATACACATCCACACAAGTTTTGTTTGAATGTTCCCTCTGTGACGTGTGAACTAGGTAATTTACGAACACTCACTACGTCATGGGTCAGAAATTCAGGTTTCATGATTTAAACTCTCAATATTAGCGCAAGGTGTGGTTGTTCTCATAGCAAGCATGCAAATATGTTGTTTTACAAAATAGAAATACTTTTAATTTGGCTCAACAGAATAGACAATATGGAAAAGCTGATTTGCAAATAACCTCTGTTTCTGTTCAGTGGTGAATTAATACCCATAACTTAATCCACATATTGCTGTTTTGTTGCGCCGTATAATTGTATTGACTCTCTTTGTGTCCATCAATCTGATAGGTCTTTGTGTCTGGACACAAAAAGTTGACTATCTCCCTTTCACATTTTAGGAATTCCAGGAGAAGGAGCATATGTTCCGTCAGTTCTGTGATTTGATTGTAAGTCCCTTCAGACATATGATTGTTTCCAAACTGAATGTAAGCATTCATGCTTAGAATGCGTATTTACATTTTATTTAAAAAACAAATATGTGTGCTGCATTAACACTGCATAACTTTGGTTTTGGTTCATCAGGTGCACAGCCTGTGAAAGCCTTTTCTCTTCCTGCTACACAAGCATTTCTATACACCTGTTCTGCAGTGTGCGTGGCTGCAGATGTCCGTGCGTATAGTCATAGCCATGGTGTTGCTCACCTCACAAGGTCAGTGTGTCTGTTCTAGCAGCTAATAATGAGGATGTCTTTGATAGGAAGTCCTCCAAGCAGAGGGTAGTTTTCTTTCTCCACTTGCACACATGGTGGTGGTCTCCATCTATATGTTTTAAATGAAACCTGTGTCTGTTAACACTGGAACTAACCTCTACCTCTGGTTTTCTCAGACGTGTAACTTTTGTGATTCATTCAAAATCCTCAATTCTGAAGGAAAGCTTTTTATTTGTCAGCTGTAGCTTATGACTGAAATACATTTGGACTGGTACAACCCTTTCTGTAATGTGTATTATTTCTGCCTGTGATTTAGTTGTTTGTACATAAAACAACAATTTGAATATTCCCCAGTGTGGGAAGTGTCTTCTGAAGTAATTTACATTTACAGCATTCACAAATGTTGACTAGGTCAAGAATACATTTACTTTATGACTCTGACTGTCAATATTAACTAAATGTGTCAGTGTTTCTTTTTTTTTTTTTTTACTGTGGTGAGTAAACATTTGCATTTTTGTCTTTTTTTTCCAGCAATGATGGATCATAAATTTTAATTTAAAGGTATAGTGTGATTGTAGTCATTTCACATTTGTTTATTTGTTATACTACCCGCTGCCTCTGTATTGAAATGTGCACACTCACAAACTCTCACATTGAATAGCCATGAATAAAATGTGGCCTAAAGATAAAACATTTGTCTGTAAACGAACAGTGCTTTCTTTTCAAGCGGACGCCAACATAACATGGTAAGAGTATAACAGGTTTGTTAGGAGATGCTGATGTGCTGATACCATCTTATAAAGTAATAGAATAAAATATAGGCAAATGATTGATGATTCAAAATTGGTAATAACCATATTGAAAAGTTGAAATTCATTGTCCCATGTGTCCAACAATTATTTCCATTTTTATCGCTAAGCCATTAGTTGGTGATTATTATAGAAATAAGTGTTAAGGTGTTACCAAAATATTTCTATGACTATTATCTATTTTAAAAATGATTACCATACTATCATCACCATATTTTTACTGTGCTGTAATGTAAAGTGTTACCAAGTTTGTATCACAAAGAAGAAGGAAAACATCATGGTCCATCCAATACTGGAAGATCATCCCATTTACTGTATCTATATAATAATTTGTGCAGTTCTGCAAATGTTTTGATGAATAGATATACTGTAGATATGTTACCTTCAAAAAAAACCCTGATGACATAAAGTGGCAGAGCATCAAGATCAGGTTGGAACATCATGATACATCACTTTTCCAAACAATTTTGAATTGATCTTTAGCTTTCACCGATGAATCAACGCAGCTGTTGCCTACACTGTATCTGAACCACCTAATCATTCCTCAGTCACATACTTCCCTATAAAACGTGATTTCCTCTTCTCTATCTGATCTGTTGAACGGCAGCGAAAGGCGGTAGAGAAGACCGGGGGCTGGATGGCGTAGGCCAGATTGTGTGAAGGCGGCGTGTTTGCTGTGTCATGCCGTACCACACTGCCTCCTCTGTTCCAGGTGGCGTGGTGGCAGTGTCTTAGCTGCCTGGTGTGGGAAACACCGCCTTTTCACAACTGAGATTTACATGCTTTTCTCTAAAACTGGCACAAATTACTTTTTATATATATACATATATATGTATGTATGTATGTATGTATGTATGTATATATATAAGCGGGTTTAAGCTCATTATCAAGAGAACGGTGAAATGCTTTAATGAGGAGGCTATACTGAAATTGGAGAGCACTGTGTGTTTTAAAATCTTTAATTTGACATTCAACATATCAGCAAATGCAGACATTTATTTCAGCCATTATCATAAAAAAAATCCTTGTTTCGCTTTTTTTCTTTTCTTCATTTTATTGAGGTTAAGGTAGGTTCAGTATTAGTATGCCTTAACTCAACCTGCTCAAGGATAATTCAAATATTTGCTGCACAATTTGCTGAAAGCCAAGACTTTAATACCCTGCCTCAATACAACAACCCTCGGGAGGATATACCATTAAAAATAGCTCTCTCTCTCTCTCTCTCTCTCTCTCTCTCTCAAACACACACACACACACACACACGCTTCAGGTAGTTAGTTATAGGCGAAGTGACTCACCTGGGTTTAAACGTTGACATATGTCTGCCGATTGATGTGAGCAGTAATAATTAAGTATGTAATCTAGATCTCACCGCCATATAGCACATGTTCAAATATTCACATGTATATGCACAGTAACTTCTTATAGCAACTTACAGATATCAAAATACATCTTTTGTTACACATGAATCTGTCCATACAACATCTGGTGCCTGAAAGAGCTTTTCCTCATTTATGTAATCATCTTGTAATTTTCTTTATTCTTTATTGTGGACATTTGCTCAATGTAAACTATGCGCCTGCTTAGGGCCCCATGGCCACCAGGGGTTTCCCCTATTAATCTTCTTATTTTCATGTTATTGTTTGTGCATTAGGATAAGAGTCTTTTGCACATTTTACATAGGTTTCAGACAAAGGATCTTAACATATTTTGTTTTTATTATCTTGTTACAGTTCCATCTCATTATTTAGTATATATATACATACATATATATATATATATATATAATTTTTTTTTGATTATTATTATTATTTTTTTTTTTTTTTTCAATACTGTCTTTTGTACATCTGCACTTATTTGTGAATTGACAAGATGCTCTTTAATTGCTGTAGCACATTGCATATGTTTTAAATCAATACTCGTAAACTACTGTAGTTATGGAAATTTCCCCACTGCGGGACGAATAAAGGACTATCTTATCTTATCTTATCTTATTGTCATGGTTACAATAAATACATTGTTCATTATTTCATTTAGTTACCTTTTAGTCGGCTGACACCATATTCCTGTCTTACTATTGTGCCATTTTGAATTTTTGAAGTGAAAATCAACCATTCTTGTGAGATTTCTACCATTTAAAACAATTTAAAGCCAATATTGTAAGAACATGCCAGACTAACATTGGGATCAGCTACAATTCCCCCAGACTCATCATATAATGTGCTGCTTTATTATTTATTTAATCAAAATTTGCCTATTTTTATTTCCAATCCAAATGTATTTCACACATTTAAAAACAACTGATTTGACCAAATTGCTGTACATGACATATTTACATAAAACAGACAGGATATGAAATAATGTAAACAATAAAAAAATAAACAACAAAACAAGTAAACCGAACAAAATAAATATATAAACACTATAACTGTAGTTTTTAAATAGAGAGATGATCAGCCCAACCCTGACTGTGTGTTTAAAAGGCCTAAATATGGTATTTATTTGTCAGCTATAACAGCAAATAGAAGTCAACAGAAAACCCACGTGTGTTATTTTCCGTCACGAAGGTTAACCCTCGTCATGTGGTACGTGGTGAGACATACCGCCTCTCATGTTATTATCACGTGAACAGTTTAAGTCACACGAAAATTATTGATCATAACCTTCCCAAGAGCTCTTTAAACCCGACCCACCATCCACGCTTATCTGCCAATAGAGTGACGCCCGGGCTGCCATATAAGGTAGTGGGCGGTCGGTGCGGGCCAACTACCGGGCCTTGATTGGACAATCGGTCTGACATGACTGTTTTTTTCAAAGTCGTCGGCGGCGTTGATTGGCTGGTTGACTTGGTCCGATTTGAGCTCATTATCTTAATCGGCAGTAGATGAAGTGGGGGAAAGGGAGGGTGGGAAAAGGCAGAAGCCAAAACAAGGACGGTGGTGTTTGGCGTGGAGCGTCGTTTCGACACGAGCCGACCCTGCTGCCACTGTCTGAAGGAAGAATGCTTGAAAACAAGAGGGAGAGATTGAAAACCTTCATCCGAAAGATCGACGAGAAGGCCATCGTCCGAATCAAGCACTTCATGAAAGAGAGGTGAGCGAAAAAAAAAAAAATGAATGTGGCTAGCTGAACCGCTATCTGCCGGTGACCACCGTCAACAAGGTGCAGGAGGCTTTGGTTAGATAGAACCGCTGGCACCCACCCGTTTTCACGTGACATTTGTTATTTTATTGCACCATTAAAGACCGAAACGTCCCGTTGTTTATTATTATAAAGCGAACTGTGCGTAACTCTAGTTTTTCGGCCAGCGTGGAGATGATGCTAACCGGCTAGCCACCCTTTCCCAATGAATACGTCGGCATTTAAATTAGCCCCAGCACTATCAAAGAAGTGGAAATCACTGACAATGAAATTAAACATTAACACGTCCATGTTGGCTCTCGACTGTAATGAACGCATGCTGTAAGGAGCATGCACTTAATTGCAAATCCACCAGTGAGAAGCCTGTGTGGTTTGTAAAATAAATCTAATATGAAGATGTTACTATAGATGTGGATGGGGTTGTAGGCTACTTTTCACCATTGGCGTAATATAAGGCAGTCTAAAGAATACTGGGTAAAATGCTTATCTAATAGTGTAATTATTTGTTTAGACTAGCAAGGACATTGTGGGATAGACATGTCATTTAGTGGATAAGGATTATCAAGTCCATGTACCTTTTTGTCTATTGTTAGGCTATTCTTTAAAACAAACATGGTTTTTTTTTTGCATTTGTAAAATTATATGCAAAATTAGCTTTATTATCATGAAGCTAATTTCCAAGAACACTGTATGACTCATTTGCCCTACATAATACTGTGTTTATTATGGCTGTGTGTAGTGCCTGGCTAATCCATTCCAGGCAGTGTGAGTATATGGCATTATGCAATGAAAGGTGGCATAAAAGGAAGCTCAGGTCTGGTTGGCTGTTAATTTTGCCTTTGCCACCCGTTTGGCATCATTGTCTCTTCCATGATTTTTGATGACAGTCCTGTCAAGATCCAGAGTGAGTTATCGTTACGACGCGGTTTATATAGCACTTTTCATGCAAAGTAATGAGGAAATGCAGACATCTCAACAAAAACGGGCATCATTCACAACACAAGCACGCTTTTAAACATGCATATGTAGTGATTGTGATGACAAACACTCTTACACTCTTGACATACATGGGGGAAAAGCGAGTATATGCTTTCTCACAAATGGGCTATTTTTGGCACTTGACCACAGGTGGTTCATGGTGTTATATTAATGTGTCCTGTATCTTGTCCTCGAAGCATTGCCTTTCACTTGCCTCTCCATGGATAGCCAAGTTTGGAATACAAGACCCCTGCCAGTTGGATGTAGCCTGCTGTTATCAGCATATATAAGATCTGTACGGAATGCGGGGTGATAATCCGTTTCCACAACATGCACACACACACAGAAGTGTCACAGCAGTGTCAGACCTCTGTGACCAAAGGTTTGCCATATAAGTGCAACGTCCAAGAGAAACCAGCCATACAAGAGCAGCTGTTTTTACTATGAGAAGACCCAAGTAAATTTGGTCAATCAACTCTTGTGTGTCCATCCCTCTCATGATTGGTGCCACCTACTACAACACAAAAACTGTGCCAACTGCCACTCATTCTGTACAACATTATAAATGTGGTTTATTGCAAGTATAGAGTGTGGACATTGGAATCTTTCGTTTTTTTATGGCCTTTTCTGCCGTCATTGTACCCGTCATCTGTGTTTTCACTGTGTGGTTTGTATTTTTATATGCATTACTTTTTTTTTTTTTTTTTAATTAACGTCTACTCTTTTTTTTTTTTTCATTTTTAAGTCATAAAGTTTCCATAAGGAAGGGAAAATATATATATTGTAGAGTAGTATATTACAGAGTATGACCAAATACCTTATCTCATTTCATATCTAGCTCATTGTAAATTGGACAGCTTTGCCGGGAACACGGCATAAAAGATCCACGTTAAGAGGGCGAAAACCTGGTTTAGCTGCGAAGCTTCCAGTTTGCCCAGGAGTGAGTTGGGTGGGGCAGATTTACAGGCATCCTGTTGGCTCCAGGAAGATGCTCTATGGACATTGCTTACTTTCTGCTGTGGGAAGTGTAGTCTATGTAGGTTTAAATTATGAGATGTGCTGCAGATGCAGAGGGAACGCCCGATTCAGCGGATGAAAAACCACATCTCCAGGACTGTTTATTCTGAAATGAAAGGTTGCATACTAGCCAGCTGGCCATGGTTGAATGAATTGGTTGCTTCTGTCGGGCTAGTGTTAATGACCTGCCTTTTGACACAGTGCCAAGAAAAGAAAGCTTTTTTTCACCTTTTAGTATTCTCAATAGGTTGGTGAATTACAAGAAGACACACAAGGCTTTAGAGGAGCTTATCTAAAGGTGTGAGTGAACGCTTGTGATGGTTCTGCTAAGCAGACATATTTTTGATATTTTTTAATTATTTTTCTTTGGGGGTTTAAATGAAGTCATTGTTGTTTTCCACAGCACTACGTGTTATTTCACCATCTATGCAAAGCTTAAGTCAGTTTTTTTTCATATGTGAAATACTGGGTTTAAAAAAAAATATTTCCTGGAACTAGTGTGAATACATTATACAAGATAATTTCAGGTATCACCATGAATGTGATATCTGGTGATATAGGTGCAGTATGTTGGTCTCTGTCACAGTATTAATTGTGTCACACAATTAAAGTTGATCCCTGTTTGTACATGGTATGTTCACACTTTCACTTTTAATGGTTACATTCAGGTGGGGTTCTAAAGTCACTATCACACCATGCCTCTCCTGCTCACATGCCTGGTGGCTCGAGAGTTCTCCAAGTTGCCTCACACAAAGACCTCCTCTGTCTACACTTAGCGCAGAGGAAGTGGAGGGTGATGTTGCATATGCAGGGCCACATGACTTACCACTCGGACTTGCACACCGTTCAGCTGTTACACATGCATACATACAGAACTTTATGTTCCAGTACACACTCACACACACATGGAGTATTCCTGCAAACTAAGCCCTGGCAGTGTGCCACAGACTGAATGTTATTTTGGCAACTGGCTGTTCTATTTGCTCATCCTAAGTTCTCAGTCGCAGCAAAGAATAAGAACCATACAAATCTGAATTCCCCATTTAAAGCTTCAAGAATTGCGGTTTGGCGGGCACCATGTTGACATATGGCAACCACAAGTTTATAGGCATGACCTGCCACCAGTCTTCTATTGGATGTCAGCTGTCAGTCACACTGGTGTCTTCTCATGTGCCATATATGATCATCTACTTTCTTTCCAAAGAGGAACATAATTTACAGAATTGATATCATGTGCTATTGAAGACAATCAAAGAGTACATTATAAATCAAGTAATAAGTGGACTAATTTTCCCATAATTCTATTTAAATTAATTTCTTTTTGCAGCCAGCAGTCACCCCTACTGGCTATATTCTCATATATTGTTTGGCATCAGAATGAACCTCTAAGCCTGTCTATCTTTTTCTTTTCTATTTTTTTTGGAGAGAGCCTGTATGAGACATTGAGTAAAGGGAAAGTGCTGCGGTTGTTGTTGTTGTTGTTTAACAAACAATTACTTTAACAAACATTACCTATGGGTGTTTGATTGTATTACTTGTTTCATCTCAGCCTCCTCCTCCTTTTTCACATAAACCTGCAGGAAGTGAGCGCTGAATTACAAGTTGAAATTCGGGTTTCTTACCACTAGCCTCTGCCTCAAAACATTTTAATCATGCTTTTTTTTTCAATACATCACTGATTTTGTGTGCACAGCTCAGTGTCAATCGGTGTCCCTCTGATTTTGGGTGAAATATGATATGGGAACTTTAACAAATATTAAAAATAATTGAGAAGTTCATCATCTTTTCTTTACAGTATATTTAAGCCCCTTTTTATGAGGCATCATAAGCACACACTGGAGGCTCGGCCTCAGGCTTAAAATCAACTTTTAGAGACCAATTATGCAAACTACAGGGCTTCACATAGAAACCGTAGGGGTTTGGTTACACATTTTATACCGTCCGTAGGGCTGCATGATTCCGAGTGGGGAAAAAAAGAATCACAGATGTCTTGTTCAAAGTTGAGATCACAGCTGGTATCACTGTCTCATCCATGCAGCTGATATCACTTATTTATCACTTAATAAATTGTTGTCATTTAGAAATCCAATCTCCTACAGGTGTGACGGGAGAACATGATTTATTTATTTTGATTTTGATTGATCAGTCAACCCTAAGAGTCATTATTCTGCATATACTTGAACATTTTAAATATTTCCACCATAAATGGCCTGATTGGATGGCGATGAATCGGCAGATCTCATGACACAAATTACCCATGGCTCTCCAGAAGATGGTGCTATAATACTATCAGGTTCTATTCATTCTTTATGGAAGCAGTCTTATCTTGGGATGCTCAAGACCAGTAGACATAAGGCTGAGGTCTGCAGCAGGACTCGTGGGATCGTCTGTCTCATTTAGCAGACAAATGAGAGCAGCATACCTCTTTCCCCTTTGGAGTACTTTTGTTTGTGTTCAGTCACAGCTAGTTTCCTGCTAATTTAGGTTATCTGGTAATCTTCAGTTAACCATTCTTACTGTTAAGTAACCTTGTTTTTACTATTGTAGTGCTATCATTGTTTAGGAAATGGCATATCCTGTCCTACAGTATCATAGGACATTCATCTACCTTGTACACCTGTGTTATTTATGCAATATGGTATGTTTAAACCATTATTTAATCATTTAACATGAACGTTAGAACAAGTGGGTGTATTCTTCTTTACTGTCAGTCCTGAGAAGAGTATTTGAAGTATAAGCATACATGTGGGTGAAAAAGTAACATGGCTTTTATTAGAAGTGGCCTTTGCCCCTCACAAGAAGTCTTTGTCTAATCGCTCGATAAAACAAACTAAGAATTGCTATAAAAAAAACTTTCAAGTGCACAGGTGATGGTTCAGTTTGTTGTGGAAGTACAATGTTTTCTCTACTTGCGATATCAAACTCAAAAAGTAGCCTCTTGGACAACAGTTTCATAATATGCACCGCTTTGTTGTCGAATGTTTTGTTGTTCTCCATGTAACTTGTATTGCATAGAGCAGCCGACAGGATAAAGCAGTGGTCTATTGCCCCATGGAACCTTGGACATCAGTTGCATCAGCCACATTGTTTAGATGTTCCACTATCAGGGTCAAGGACTCGGAGAGGCCATATGGCTGTAACAACAATCAAAACTCTGCTGTTTTGATTGTCGCAAAACTTAATTGTAGCACAGCTGCTCCACAATGTTTATCCCGGGGTTCAACAGCAATAGGTTTACTGTGAGAACATGGCGGGCAGAGGTCAGACGGAGGTAAGGCGTGATGTATACGGTGGCTAAATTAAGACTGGCGTCACAAGTGTGATCATGCGATTGAGTTCCAGGGATGGTGCTGTCATAGATATAGAAATAGCCCCTTTTCTTTCTCTTCATTCACACACGAACTTACTCGTTGTAGCTCGTTTACATACTTTAAAAGAGAGGGCTAACTATCACCCATTTTAAATCCATGCCCTTGTTGTTATTGAAAAGGGGCTACTTTTGTTGTTTAGGCTTTCAGAATGCTCTGGCAATGTTTCTCACCCCCCTCATTTCCACCATCTACTTTCAATTGTTAAGTTTCCATGACAACACAGGGTCAGATTGCCTATGAAAGGACAAAGCTTGGGAGGACACATTGTGTTTTTTTGTTTTGTTTTTTTTCATTTTCACTCCGCTCTTCTAGTCCCGTCTACATGTTGAGCTCTAAAATGTTGCAGTAAAACAGACCTTTACACCCTGATAATGCTCAAGGTTTAAGTGCTGAAGGTAGTGCAGGACTGTGAGCTTATTCAGCTGTCTTGATCATTTGTGGCTACATACACCGTGGAAGAGGCATAGGGAAACGTTCGGTGGTTATGGAGAGAGGGAAAGGCTTGTTGAACCATCAGGGTTCTTTGGCTCATCTCTCTGAGGATCTGAGAAGGTAGGTTGAGCAAATGTTAACAGTCTCTGATCTGAATCCTCTTTTTAGAACTGTGTTGGATAAGGCAATGCTGGCTTGACTCATTAATTCTGAACTCTAAATATAGGAAAAGTTTTGCTGGTTAATCATTGCTGGGTTTTTTTACACCAACTTTTGAGAAAATACTGTTTTGTAAATTCAGTCACAGACTTGACAACTGTGGAGACTTTGTTGAAGTGAATTGTCTGTTCTAAGATAACACTAGAACAAATGCAGATTTAGAAATCTATTAAACTGGAATGTTTTGGATCATCTCTATTTCACAGAACATGTCGTCATGTGAGGTTTGTTTGCTGTAGTTTCCCTATACTAAGACAAATTGTTCTTTGTCGTGATTCTAGATTAACATAAGTATCTGTCCTTCCATTTGAATCTGTTGCTGCTCTGAATTTAAGAAGCCTATTCCTATTGTGAAATGTTGGGTGTGGTGGTAAAACTACCTTTTTTCCATTAGACTTTATGGCATGGTGATCGGATTTGGAAGTAGGCTACAGTTCAAGGCCTCTTTGTGATCATACACCCGTTCTAGGTAGGCTTTGTAACTGTGAACTAGTCATTAAATAATGGCACTTTTATGGAGTACATGGGTCATTTCATTTGAAGCTTTAGCAATATATTGTAAACATTTTTTGACCCTCTTTAAAAAAAAAAAAAGAACTTGTCATGAAGTTAATTAAGTTTCTTTAAGATGGGCTTGATCGTACCATCAAATATTTCCCACAAAGTCATAATGGTGATGATATTCCCTAGAGCCATTACAATGTGCATTATTATACATGGTAGAATTAGTAGAATTATCTTTGGTTTGTCATTCTGGGATTTTACAGTACAACACAGCAAAGAAAATCAATTTGTTTTCAAAACTTCCAGAATATGTGGGAAATTTTTCAACCCATGACCCGAGGTTTTGTAAATACACAGCACATCGTATTGAAACAACTGAGGAGGACTGGTGGCTTTTTGAGAGATACAGGAAAGGGCTTCAACACGAAGTTAATGATTACGTTTTGTCCCGAGCAAAGACGGGAAGTTGTTAAGAAATCCAAACCGGTTATAACCTTTGAGAACTGCTTGTATTGCCCTGCTGTCTTTAAATCCTCTTGCCTTCTGGAGGTGGCTCGGGTGAGCATACTTGGCCAGCAGTTAAGCTATCATTATGAAACACTTCTTATGGTGGGTTGCCTATGTTTAAACCCCGCCTCAGTGGGGTTTCTGGCCACCAAAATTGCTAGTTGTTTATATTACTTTAACTATTTATATTTTTTGGAATGTATTAAAGGGTGACAGCAAAGGTCTGTTGCACTTTAGTGTCTGGAGTAGAGCAAATGACAATCTACAAATGCACATAACCTACCATATTGGGGTTTTACTTACCAAGGGAACTTACTGAACCTTAAAAATAAGCTTATGCTTTAATATCACAGAAGATTGTAAATACACACCACCTTGCATGCACTTGAATTTCTCTTGCATTGTTTTTACTTCAGGTGTCCTGAATTGAGGTCATGTGTAACTGGTTACGATGCAATAGTCATTCAAGACTAATTACAGTAGTTAAACGTTTTTCTCTCTGACCTTTACCCCAATTACTTGCATGACCGCGTAGTTAAAATATTATTTAATACTCGTCTTAAACGGTGATATTGTTGATGATAGTTATACATGCAGCATATCTTAATAGAAGAGACTGAGTGAGTTTAAGTCGTGGCGTTTTTTCCCCATTTCTGGGGTTAGATTCCTTGCCCTAAGGGAAACGTGGATAATGTACACTTAGGTTAGGCTATATGGGCGAGTCTGAGCACCTCGCAAGTATTTCACTTTCTCACTTGCTGAGAAAGCTGTTTTTAAAAGTCTACGTCTAATCTGGATGTGCCATACAAGAGCACATCTCGACCAGACAAGCTTTTGATATTGAGTAATGTGCTTTTTAGAGGAAGATTGTATGAGACAAGCCTTTCTTCAACTTGTCTATGCTTGTGTTGCACTCTGCATGTCTGTGTGTGTGTGTGTGTGTGTGTGTGTGTGTGTGTGTGTGTGTGTGTGTGTGTGTATACATGAGAGAGTGTGTGCAGCCTGCACGTTGTTCCCTTTCATGCTTGTTTGCCTCTGGGGGAGTGGCTAAGTTTGACGTCACCTACTACGGAGTGTCACACCATTCTCAACACAGTGACTTCCTCTTTAGCAGCGCAGTCATACAGCAGCACAACAGCTTTTTTTCTGGCAGCAGCTTGAGAAGGACCTTGACTTAGCTAGCACAACAAACATCTTGGACCACATATTTAGGACATCTAAGTCTTGTATTTATTAAGATATATATGTATATATATTTTTTTACCTCTTAATCTGCTTTAATGGCTTAAGTTAATATACATAAACCAGAGTTTTCAAGGAAATTCGCCCTTTAGGAAAGGAAATGCCAATTGTCGGTCGATATAGTTTTCGATCATCTAAGCGATTTAAATTGAACAGGTAAGCTCGTTTTTGTCATTGTTTGTCCGAAATAGATTTAAGTGTTTTTGTCTTCTTTGAGATGTGGGCTTCACTCAAACGGTGTCATGTTTTGTGAGCATTATCATTGTTTTTAACTTCATTTACAGGTTTGTGTGAATACAATTCAGCCGACTGTGTAGTTGTTTAATTTGTGACCTGTTTGTTCCAAGTCAAGGACAGGCAATTTCTCTCCTTTCTTTGGGGCATATTGGCTTACGCAAATCCTGCTGTTTTTTCTTTTATGAGTCACTTGCTTTGTTTGTTGTTGCTTTTTATTTTAGTTTTTCTAACCATTTGTAAAACCATTTTCTGTCTCAATAAAGCCTTTTATTTATGGTGAAATATTTATAAATATGACCTATAGTAACAAAATTCCAAAATAGCATCTGCTCTGCGACATACACATGCTGGATAATGACACAAAATGAAGTACTTGAAATAGTTATTGGTTTAGAAAGAGCCTTTGCACAACTGTCAGTTTCCCACCTTGAGTAATCCTGGTTTTACTGTAATAGGTTCTCAGCATTTGGCCTTGTGTTCATTATCTCTATCTTTTTATAGAGGTGAAAAAAAATCACCATCTTTCCAGATTTTCAGGTTTTAAGTTAATGATGAAACTGCAGGAAGTGTGTTATGTTCCTGCAATATTACCCAAGGATAAAAAGCCATATGATAATTTGCATAAACAAATAAATCTGATTCAGCAATAAGGCAAGTTGTTAAATTTCTTCTCTCTCTCTTTCTCTCCCTCTCTCCATTTCCAGTAACTACCCTGTAGATAGCAGTGGCAGCGGGCTGCCAGACAAGGTGAAGAAAAGCAGGAGTAGCCTAAGCAATGGCAGCATCAAGAAATTGGAGGCCAGGAAAGCCTTGAGTCTGGAGGAAGCCCAGATCGAGGTCCAGCAACAGCACAAAACGCTTGCCAGACAAGTAGCCATCAGGTAGGACCAACGGGGAAAAGAGGTGGAATTAAACACAATGTCAAAACATGTTTGAAGAGCCTTAAGGGTTAAAACCTCTTCTCTGAAGTTGCCAAAAAATACCAGCTTTTACTGTGTGAATATAGTTCACATACAGAATTGCATCACTTCGCTGTAAAACACAAACGCAACAAAACTTAAATGCATAAAATACTTTGATGTAGTGGAGACTCGCAACTATTATGAATCACAAGACTTGATCCAGGTCTCAGCTGTTGTTCAGACGTGACGCACAAAAGAGCACACATCCGTTGGAGGCGGCTTACTGGGTTTTTTTCCCCCACATGATTGAATGTGCGAGTTAGATGTGTAATGTTGTGAAGAGCAGTCTTGATATGTAATGCTTCCTATATGACTGTGTTTATTGGAGTAAATGACCAAATATGATACGTTTTCCCTGCCATTTTGTACCTACACATTTAGTGGATAAATAAAGGGTATGTTGAGTGCTGAAGGTGAACAAACATCATTGGTAAAACAACAACAAAATGTATGAAAGTGTTCTATATATGTTGTTCCTCAAAGTCAAAATTAGACTTTTTTTTTTTTTTTTTTTACATCCAACTGCGCTTAACTTGACTGAAGCACTCACCATCTTACCCACTCTGTGGTTTTCTTCGCTTATCAGAGGCACCAAAAACCCTGTAATCTGCTGCACTTGCAGTGTAGTCTTAGCGTGTGTGCGCAGTCACGTTGTGTCTCTGTAACGCCTCACATTCACACGGTCCAGCATAAACCATAGACTGCTTTCACACTGACAGCTGTTTTCCGTCTACAGAGCACAGTCGTACGATGATGACAACAAAGTCTTTGAGAAAACGGAAACCACAAGTATACGAAGTGTAAGTCTGCACAGTTCTTTCAAAATGAAGATGTTAGAGGAAATGACTTACAGAGCTACCTGTGCATTTACTGTAAGCTACTCTTGTCTGCTCTCCTTTTTCCCCCCAATTACCCAATGTTTGCTTTAAATGTCATTACTTTGTAAAAATTCACCTTTCTTTTTTTTCATTTTATTTTAGAGTTTCACAAAGCACAACAAGACATTCCACAAGTTGTTTCCAAACATTCCAGAGAATGAAGACTTAATACATGGTAGGTGAATGAATATTGGAGTGATTGATTTGGCTTAATGAACGAGTGGGCCTTATAAAACGTGTTGCTGCTCCTCTTCTCTCCTAGCATACATCTGTGCTCTGCAGAAGGAAGTGCCCTACCATGGTCGGCTGTACATCACCGACACCCATGCCTGTTTCCACTCCTCAGTTTTGCTCAAGGATACAAAGGTAAATGCCCTCAGACACCATCCATCCATTCCCTTTGGCCTGATGTTTGATTTGATCGGGTTCTAAACCAATGGACTCTGGATAACTCAGTCCAGATGCTATGTAGAGCGTGTTATTCACATATATTGAACACAGAAGGAGATTATCTGGATGGGGAGCTTGTGGGAGTATGCAGGAGGCAGGCAACTGCTCATTCCTTGTCCTAATTTCTGCAGAGTCCCTCCTGCTGTCCTCTCGCATCATTTTGGACTTCATTGCATGTGAGAAAGCAGATCAAGACTGACCTTTCTATGTTTGTCTCCTTTTACAGGTCGTGATTTCAGTCTCCTGCATTCTTAGAGTGAAGAAGCAGAACACGGCTTTGCTTGTGCCCAACGCCTTGTCGATTCGCACTACAGGCGGTGAAAAAGTAGGTCCCCCCCTATCTCACATAGCACTTGATAAGGCTGTTGTCTTAGTAATCAATAGAGATGTTCAAAATCAGTATTATTTCACTATGATTATGTTTATATTTTGTGTGCCTGACGAGCCAACATTTAATATTCACACACTTTTTTTTTAACCCTTGTTCAGTACCTGTTTGTGGCCCTGCGGAACAGAGAATCATGTTATCAGGTGCTGCAGTCAGTCTGTCCTCAGCTAGAGGTGAGTTGCTCTGTTCACACATTGCATAAACTGTCCTCAAATATACAAATGTTCTTGGATTGATAAATAATAATAATAAAAAAAAACTTATGGACATAACATTTGAATGATTCTGTCTCTAATAGGATGGTAGCACAAATAGTAGCCCTGTCTTCTCCTCAACTGAGGCCAGCTTTGATAAGAGCAAACTTGTGGTAAGACAATTTCTTTGTTTTATAATTATTCAGTAATAAGGAGAATTGATATTTGAGCCTGTACAAAAGAGGTGTCTTTGACATTGATACTAAAAAATATGCTCTGTCTGTCAACAGAACTCCAGCCTGTCCAGTCTGGACGACAGCTTTGACCAAGTCGATGGCTCTGAGTCTCAGTCTTTGACTGACCAGCCTCTGCTCAAACCAGCACTCTGCAGAGGTTAGAGCTCAACACCAATTTACACATCCTTTACATTAAATGGTAGAATGTAAAGTGGTATTGTGATCTCCATATTTGTTTTTTTGTCAGTGAATATGCAATATCCAATGTTTGATAGTAAGTCGATGCTTATTTCTCTTTTTCTGCAGAGACGGTGCCTAATGGAAACAGCTCCAGAGTGAAGACCTTGCACATGCAGCAGAGTGACAGCTCGTCGTCAGAGGAGTCCGAGTCAGGTAATGCACTGATGCACGCGCACACACACGTGGTTGCCAGTCCTAAATTCTTACTGAAAATGACTGGTTTAGTGAAGTGGTTGGCCACGCATGTAATTGGGGGCAATCATTTATGTTTAAATCCCCACCAAAAAACAGATTCTAAAATAAATAAATCTTCTATTTTTAGCTGGAACACGGCTGTATTTGAAAAACTTGTGTAATCACAGAGGAAATTCACAATTCGATTTCATATTGTTGAGATAATGTCTGTTTTTGCACAGCTTTCTCTGCTGGCGTCCCAACACAATGACAAATTGTAGTGAAAACAGCCTAGGTGTTCATGTTGTATTTACTTTTCTTTTTCCTGTTAAAGGTGGATCGTGGGTTTGGAATGTGACGGAAAAGGCCAAGTCCCTGCTGGTTCAGAGCGAGGCCAGCACCCTCAACATGCTACTTTTCATTTACCTGATTTTGTGAGTAGTATTTTCCTTCCTCTTGTCTGCTCTTTTTTGTATTTACACCTGTACATACAAGTGGTCAGGCGCTAGAGAGTGAGTGTGTGTGTGTGTGTTATGAAGGATCCAACAAAGACGGCACTAATGTGAAATGTTCTATGGTTGTTGGAAGAAATAAACGTCCAGACCCTTCTTGATCAAGCTGAGCGTCTGTATGCTCTTCACCCACTTGTTAAAGTAAGAGTGTCAGCTCAAAGCAGGAAATATTTCCTCTGTGGTTTCAGACCACGAGCCAACACAAACAAAAGTCAAGTCATTGCTTATCAGTGGCAGCTCTGTTGAAGCATAACCTGACTTTTGAACGTAAAACTTTCTCCACTGCAGCTGGCCTGTATCTATATGAGGCTAGCCCCAACCACTGCACAGTGTCCTCAGAATTGGGGGCAATGTAATTGTGTAAAATACCACCAAGTGTGACATGCCTAAAATGGCCTTTAACATACTGATAACAATTCTCTATGTATGTTATAAGATTTTTTTATTTGTCTGCTTATGTCGGTGCATGAAAAAGGCAGATAATGTGACATTGTGTGTGTGTTTTATTTAAATCACAGGGTTGTGCTGCTGCTGCTGTCTTCAGGCTACATTGGTTTGCGTATTGTGGCTTTGGAGGAACAGCTGACGTCCCTCGGAGCACTGCCTGAGTTCACTTTACAGAGCGGGTAAGGACCCTTTATCCCTTGACTTCATTCTTAAAATCCTTGTGCCGTGTATTTCCTCTGAACATAGACTTGGATAAAAGATCTCTATTAAGGCAACAGGAAAACGTTGTTGTTAATTCAGTATTTACCCAGAACAAAGGTGTCTCTTCATGGTGGCAAGATTCTATTAAAGATAGGTCGGTCTTATTTGTGCCACCATTTTCACAGGAGTGTTCAACACAACAGTTTCCTGCTAATCTCAAGAATGCATTGACACTCACACAACCTGGCACCTGATGAGATGTTTTTCTAGTAGTCCCATCTTAAAAGCCATCACTGTTCCGCACAAGGAACAAGCTGCACTTGAAAAGTCTTGTTAAATTGTTTAATTTTCTTATTAAAGCTGTAAAAAAAAAAAAAAACCTGTGCTGTTGCATTGTCGTCAAGTGTGTGAAGAATTTAGCTCTCATCAACTTGCATAATTGGCTTTGTTGTCTTTCAAGGAAACCAAAAGAGAAAATAATTCCTGAAAAAGGTGTAGCCCTGTTATGAAATAACTTGATACCTGTGTGTAGTTTGTTATGATAGCAGGAAACGAATAGAAACTAAATAACACATCTATGTCTCTCTGGTCTTTTCACAGGTACCAACAAGACACATAACACTCAGTGACTGAAGGAGAGATTGGTTGACTTATGACTGGAGGATTATTTTTGGCCTCTTCTCAGCACACCCCAACGGGAGGAGTTAAATCTACTCAGACTGTGTCCATGGCTTGAGGAAGAGAGGCCATCCTGTCCAATTTCAAAGACAACTTGCTAAACTTGAAGGGCTAGCCTTGCTCTGGTGCAGTGAACAAAAGGACGCGCCACAACTTAGTCACACTGAGCCGAGCCAAAACGCATGCACACACTGCCTGGTTGCAGAGTGTCTTGTCTTCTCAAACCAAAGCCAAATGGTTCTTATTTACGGAGGTGCCATACTACCTGGGGCACTTTCCTTATGTTACCCACTGTCTTTCATCCTTCCTCTTCTACCTGAGCATTCAGTGTGAACAGGGCTTATACCAGTCAGCATTAGCCTGTTGTCGTGCTTGTTTTTGCACCTCGACAAAGGAGACAGTGCTATGCACAGCCAAAGATGCACACAGTGCACATCTATTGCATGAGTGCACGGAAATGACTTGATTTTCTGTCTCTTGTTTACCTTTCCATCTATCAGTAGCATAGCAAACCTGTCTCTCTTTTTTGAAATTTCGTAACATTCGAGTACTTCTCTTCCAATGGCTCTTATTGTCCTAATCAGCTGTGGGTTGAAATGATGATGGTTGAAATCTCTAATTCAGATCAGCTCATGGAGGCTTGATACTCTCCCGATGGTCATATTCTTTCTCTCTTTCTCCAATCACCTATTATTGCAGTATTGCTTTCCTCGTCTTTGACATGATTTAAATGTATTTAATGATCAATGCTGAGAGGTAATTCTTTGTCCAGTCTCGGCTGGATGGATGCATCATCAATGCACAAATACTTAGTACAATAGGAAACGAGGAAGTCCTCTCGGATGCAACGATACGTTTTTGTGTACGGCTTTCCTAGGACTTTTTTCGTCACACATAGACTTAAATTGTGTCGGGTTCAGATGTCTGATGTTTATGTACGGTCTACAAGAAAAAAATGACAATGTTGTGTTGAAGTACAAACCTTTTTGATAGGCCTCTTGACGATAAGGTGGCATTTCAAGAACTTTCAGGTTATTTAAAGTAGCACCAATAATTTATTTCGAATGTTCATGCACGTGTCTGCAATGTGGACACTTTGACTGAAAGTGTATATGCATTCTCACTCATATCACCCTCTGAGGAGAATTTACAACCACACTTGTGAGGTCCAGGTTTTCATCAGTGGTCCCTAAAACAAATTTCAATATGCAACAATTGTTAATACATGGTAAAATATAACTAAAACTTTGTGTGTTTTTAAATGGAACGTAATGTTTTGTGGGAAGAAATTGTGTTGGAAAACAAATGTGAGTGAAAGGAATAGCTCTAGCGAGCGAGCGCACTTTAAAGAATGTTTCGTGCCTGTCACAATCCATGCTTTCTGGATTGAGAAGAACTGGCAAAGCTGGCGTTCTGTGGTATCTGATGGTGCTAAGACCTTTTTAAAAAAAAAAAATAGTTTTCACTCAGGGGTGGTGGGCACTACCTACCTGCTATGTGG
This sequence comes from Microchirus variegatus, assembly GCF_963457635.1. Lineage (NCBI taxonomy): Eukaryota > Metazoa > Chordata > Actinopteri > Pleuronectiformes > Soleidae > Microchirus > Microchirus variegatus. The sequence continues at coordinate 11,254,692 of NC_139805.1, forward strand.
TTTTAGGTTGTCATCTTTACCGTTGCCATTTCGTGATCATGGTGTGGTTCACATTTTGTTGGCTTTGGTGGTTTCTCAAAAATACTTTATTTCATTGAGATTTGCTTGAATTTACTAATTGATACGACTTTGTCTTCTTTGAATGTTTTTTTCCCCTCTTGTTTTCATCTGTCCTAAAGAAAATTGAAATCCACACCACGTCTCAGTGAATGTTCCATCACCCTTGTTGTCAAAGCTCTTCTTGATGAGGTGTAGCAGGGGGCTGTAAATCTGCCTCACCCTGTCGCATTCGCAATGATTTGCCAAGGTTTTTGTCAACATGCCGTATACAGTACCATCAGTTTTTATATTCCCCCACCAGGGGGCAGTACACAGCCACTGTTCTCTAATGGACTTGATGCAAGAATTTCATTAAGGGCAGTATTTGTGTGGTTTTGCACTATTCAGAGTGTTGTACATAACTTGAATCGGTTGTTAATGTCTTTAATTCTACTATGGTCCTACATATATTTATTTGCATTCTGTGTAATTCAAAGTAGTCTCTGTGAGAGTACTTTGCTATTGTTAAAAAATAAATCAAATGTTGCAAAGAAAATAATATTCTGCCTCTTGATTGTGTTCAGTTCTTAAAAGCAAAACTTGATCAGCTAACATTTGAGTAGCATAAGTTATTATTATTGTTTATTAAAAGATGAGAGAAGTAAACAGAAGTGGCTGCACAACAATACATTTAGAGAAAGCAACTAAAAATAAATGTATGGGAGTAAAATAAGGATTGACAAACGTCTAGAATTGTTGATATGGGGTCAATTTGGTAATTATCTAAATTCTAGGCTTTCGTGAGCACTGACTATCACACGATTGTTTTCTTGCACTTGCTTCTCTGTAAATAATAATAATCCAGTTGAAGTGTAAAGGCAAAGAATAAGCTTGCAGTGAGTTTGTAGACTAATTTCATCTGAAAAGCTTTTTGTCCTAAATTGAGGATTGTTGTGCCCCATGAGGCTAAAGGCTGCCATCTAGTGGACAATCTCTCATAAACAGTGAAGACTTCACGTGATTTGGAGTGGATATTACAGTCGTGTCAGCTGCCATTTTCAAGCACTTAATCAGGTAACATTTCGAAAGAAAATTAGTTTTTTATTTATTTATATTGTAGAAAAACCAATGTAAGCTAATGTAGAACACTGTTATAAACTCACTCGGTATTTTTCCGTATATCTCGAAGAGCTCCGGATATCAGGTGATTCGGTTTCTATGGGCCGCCATGTTGGCAGCCTTGTACGCGGCTAAAATGAACGGGACCGGTTCTGGATTAAATCTGTCAAGACTTCACTGCGCACTTTAATTCTACGTATATCGACTGACATATCGCAAAACTTGACAGACCGAATATATCGCAATATATCTCTTTAGAAACGGCCAACACATATTTTGTTATGGAGCTTAAACTGCGTATTAACGTCACTTCTCCTTAGTCCAGAGAGTCACTGAAAGTTTACAAGAGTCTGGAGGGAAACAAATGGATGTAGTCTACTGGCTAACGACAGCGTTGATGTTACTGGAAGGGTAAGTGTCATGTTAGCATAACATTAGCATTAGCCATGGGCAGTGAAATGTAAATAGTTGCTGTGCAGACTTGTGTGTCAGTTACGCTGAGTCCATTATTTATTTATTTTTATTACAAAAGTATTTGCTTGTGTTTGTTCCCATCACTCAATTTTGCTGAGAGTAAGTTTCATATCAGTGATTCTCCTCTACCTTTGGGTCTGTGGGGATCTGGTAAAAGTTCCCGTTAGCCTGTTAGCATGGCTTTGACTGTGTGGACATCCCAGGGCTAACAACAAACAAAACAGACATCGAAGAGACACTTTCTCTGACATAATATGGCCTGGTTTATGTGCTGTGTTACATTTAATCGCCAAGTGTGACCGTCCAGAATTACTATTATGTTTGACGCCAATGCCATTTTGGCTAGTCTAATTCGGGGTCGTACCTATGTTTTCCCGGGTCCTATGTTCCCCGTTTTTCCCAAAAAAGGTCCACTTTGTATGTGACAGGGGAACATAGGACCCGTTTTTGAAAAAGGTTAGGGTTAGAGAAAGGGTCCTATGTTCCCCAGTCACATACAAAGCGGGGAACATAGGACCCGGGGAACATAGGACCCGGGGAACATAGATACGGTCTGTCTAATTGTAGTTTGTAGTTCGAGATATTCTGACTATTGGGTAACTTAATGCTATATATCTAAAAAGGACAATGTAGATATTTTTAATTGAGTATGATTAAAGATATTTTGAACTTCAATTAGTCGTGAACTTGACCTTAATATTGATAATCCCCAATTGAAGATATCTGAATTGCAGATATCTGCAATTGTAGTTTTGGCTAGTAAGAATGATGTTGCAGATATTGATAGTGAATATCCTGTCTACTGATAAAATGTCACAACTGCTTGCCATATGAACCTTGCTGTTTCCTGCTAGAGGGCATGTCAGAGTGTGTGTGACGTCGGCTATAACAAATTATTAGGTTTTAGGGTTGTAATGACAAGTAGTGGTTAGCACTCTTGCCTTTGCAACTGAAACAACGGCCTTTCTGCGTGGAGTTGGCATGTTTCCAGTGTGTGTGTGGGTTTTCTCTATAGTTTTCCTCCGACAGTCCAAAAACATTCAGATTTGGCGATTAGGCACAGTGGACACTCTTCATTGACAGTAGGTGTGAAGATGATTGTTTGTCTCTATGTGGTTTGTCCCTGTGATGGACTGGCAAACTGTTCAGCGTGTAGCCCACCTTTTGCCCCCTATTTTAGCTGGGATTGGCACCAGCGCCCCTGTGACCCTTATGTGGAAGATGCGGTAGAAGATGAATGAATGTCTAGTGATAGAGTATAGAGTATATATATATATATATAGAGTATAGACTAGGTTTCAGAATCTCAAGATTGGAAGATATATGGAGTTACTTGGTCTGATCTGCCAATAACCAAATACATTAAAGGTACAATGTTTTCTAAATGTTATTCAAGTAATACTAGTTAATCAGTTAAACTGTTTTGCATTGAAACCACACAGACATTTATGATTTCACTTTATTTTGGTGCTTAACAGCAACTGCAGTGCCCCTGGCAACAGGTAATATGGTGTGTTAATTCTGTTCAGATGTCAGGATTATTTGCAGGAGCAGGTTCTTCAGTGGTCCTTTGGTAAGCACAAAGCTGTAGCACACCTGAAAAGAAATGGAGCAATATTTTAGTCATGAAGTTGCTAGTGTGTGTCCACATGCAGGAGTTTACCATGAATACCTGCTGCAAAAGCCAGTATGATGGCCACCCAACCAATGATGTAGGACCAGGAAAAGCGCCAGTCCACAAAGCGTTTGCCAAAGAAAGTGACGGTTACGCCGGTGTAAATTGCCAAAGCTAGCAGAGCAAGAAAACCTGAGAACAGATATTAACACGGGAAAACCCCCACTGAGTAAAATCAACACTAAACAAATACTAAATAAAGAAAATCTAAATCTAAAATCTATAGAGCACATACTGGAAAAAATATATAGAAACATTACAAATACTCTTTATGTTAATACCTGATGGATTTACTACAGAGTCAAACCTTCAGTTTCTCTGTAACCACCAGGTTGCCCTGACATTCTGTGCATTACCTGACAGAACCAGGGCAATGCCGCCTGTGCGCACCCTCCTGCTTTTGGTGCCGTTGGTGAAGGTGCTGAGGCCGAGCACAACGCCTGCCAAACAGCTCAGCACTGCCAGCAACATGAAGGCCCGTGTGGCATCCCAGAAAGCTGCACATAGAGAGGCAAGGATACTACATTTTATAGTTATACAGTATTGTGTTATGATTCATAGAATTATAACTTCAAATGCAGTTCCCACAGCATTGTATTGGTCACTTGGCAGCTTTTCCTGCCTCTGGAACACTCACCTACAGTTATGGTGTGGGCATGGCATTTGTGGTTAATGCAGAATCTCCAAAGCCCCTGATTGGCTGAGCTCCCAGAGTAACGATACTGCATCCAAAAATCTGTTGCCGTAGAAACAATGAGAAGTACAAGGGTGGCGACACCGCAGAGTGTGCCTCCTCCTGCTAAGGTATACAGCATGGTGGAGAAGCCAGGGGAAACACTGTCCTCCTGAATATTCAGCAACAGTTCAGAGAAAAGAGGACAGAGAGAGAGATAAAACAGAAAATTCACTGATACAGTTGCCCTGAAACAGTTTACAATTTACTGAATAAAGTTGTACATTTTCAACTCCCCAAATACCCAACCTGTTTTAGAGACTTTTTATTCTTGTACACAAAAAAATAATTGCTTTTTATTTGCCTGTGTGACAATGAGCCTGCCTAACTGGCAGTTCAGTGCCATTGTTCACCACTAATTCCCCCTGCGTGAACCACAAACTAATCTTCCACTTCTGAACATCTGAACAGTCAGCACTGTCACTCTGTCAACCAGCCAGCAAACCAGTGAATTCATACATTGATTTCTACTCCTGTTTTTCTCCCTGCAGATCATCATAACCCCCAAATTCAACGTTCAAAGTGCATTCAACTTAGACCAACTGCATTCTGAGTGTGTCGTGACAACATTGCTGATGTCTTTGTCTAGCAACATGAACATCTGAGTGTCAGGTCTGGTTTATTAGCTGCGCTGACAATTTCCCCAGCAAAAGAGCAGACAGATCTCCAGTTTGCCTCAGTAGTACTTGTCCCAAAAAACAATTGATGAAAAAAAGAAAAGTATCATCCTGGTAGTGCAATAAATACAGGTCCTGTGTCTTATTTTCCTGATACCTCTGTGTTGGCTGGTGTCTCTCCAGTGTAGCTGGCTGTTAACAATGTGCACATCCTTTTTAAGCCCTGAACCCCTCGCTCTCATTGTGCACATCACAAAAGAGCGAACGATCGAGGGCATCATGTGAGAGATGGTAAATCCTTTGCTTCTGTGGGCCACCCCACACCGTAACCCACCCAACCCCAACTGCCGCCATCTCTCTAAACTCTTGGGTCATATTCTCTCTCACATTGCGTTTTCTTATCCTTTTTCTTTCTTCAGTTGCTTGCTCAAAAACAGCTCCATTAAGTCAACAGAAAGCAAGCATTATGCATCTCAAGTGCACCAAGAGGTATAAAATACTTTTATACAAAAGTCAGATTCAACTTTTTCTGCACGGTAAAAATACCCTTAATGACAGAGAGATGGATGCAAAGTGTAACTTCAAAATACCTTTATTTTATTAAAAAGCAAGGACATGTTTTATTATTTTAACAGTGTGAAATTCAGTGTCCACTATGCGATCATTACACATTTCACGTTTGTGACTTAATGACTTGTGACCATCCCATCTCCTCTCTCACATGCATGAGGTTTCTGAGTAGGTGATGGGTTAAATTCTGTGATGTGACTGGATTTGTCTTTTCACTCTGTGCAGTCTAGTCTAGCAGCATTTCTACATGTAAAGTGCATCACAACCACTAGATACCAACTTTAACCAGCCAACATGTTTGGTATTTCTTTTTTTGTTATTTTGCATTGGCTGTTTTCATGATGCTTGTGGTTGCAAAATATATAACAATGTCGTTTTTTTTGTGGTTGAGACACTTAATATTCTTTTGTTCACTACAGAAATTCCAAACCTGAGCATGCTATATTTTCAACCTTTGTATAAAGCACTGGTTCCTCCAAATTTTACAATACAAACAAATGGAGGGAAAACACTTTTAAACAGGTGTGCACAGGTGCCTAGTGGCTGATCATTTACTGCATGACAGTGCCTTTGCAAAAATGTATACATTAAAGGCATGTGATTAAGATAAAGCAGCAAATAAATGAACAATTCAAGCTTTTTCCATAAATGTTACAAAAAAGGCACATTATGATGTGCATAACCAAAGTGGCTTCTTTCAGTCCAGGTCACTGTTTCCTGTGAGGTAAGCTGTGACCATGACTGAATTACATGAGAGTTGACATTTTTTTGAAAATAGACCAACTTAATTGAAAGTGTGCTTACAGTGAATGGACTCATGCCTTTTTAAATACAGGCATTTTCTGTCGTCTCTAAATCCTAAATACATCTTTGCCATTTCATTTTTATGTACGACTTACAAAGCTAAAAGCAGGACGGTATTAAACACACACATACACGCGTTTGTGTACAGAGCTCCTGTAGCTGGCATCACACAGTCCCGTCATCCAGCACTTAAACACCGTAAACACCATAAAACACACTCTAAGCAAGCAACGAAGACGGAGTGGTGAGAACCCGGAGGCAACAGATGCGCATAGTGATCGTATCATAACATCAGGTACAGAATCCAATGCTAACCTTTAACAGAATTTTTTGTTATTTTATATGCTTTTATTGTGATGTTTAAGTATAGGGTGAAGGAATTTATCAGATATATCGGAATACTGCAGGTTTGTAATGTCCTCTCTGGCTGTTTGCATACTCGTGAAGAGTGCCAAGGGATATTATAAGCGTTGCATATATTCTGTTTGTCAAGTTCAACGATATATTGCCCGGTCTATGTGGATTTAAAGTGCACGGTGACCTCTGACGGCTTGAAACTGGCACTGGCACCGTTCATTTTAGCAGAATCGCTTCCTCCCGCCACGATGGTGCACACAAACGTGCCAGAACTCTATACACGCACGCACAGTAAATATATTTTAGTACTTCATGTGGAAAGTACAGACTAATATTTGTGAAGTGACTTAATGACATGGCTCACACACACACACGCAGACATATCTATATATACAGTATGCACACCTTTAAACTGAGTCACATACACAGATTGAGCCTCCTAATATGCATAAACTTGTACTCAACACATACACCTCACAACAGTAAGTGATCCCACACTGGGTTGTTTGTGAACACTGTTGTTGTGCTTGCTGTTACTGCTGCTGCTTCTAACAAGTGTTTCTCTCCTGGACTTTTAGGAACCTGTAGCCCAGAGGACGACAGTTCGATCTGCAGATGAGGAAAGGAAGGTTCGATCATGGGGGTGCCACCTGCACTGGATCACCTTGTCCCAGTGTTCCCCTGCCACTGTCTGAGGGAGGGGCTTTGTTAGATCACCTGGGGTCAGAGAAAATGAAACTAAGTAACAAAGAGACAGGGTACAGTGCAATCAATACCCACTTGCAGCACTGGGATTTCAATACTTCCGAGTAGCGACTGGATATCGAACTTCCCCTGTATCGCCTTATATTGAAAGATTTCAAATTTCGATAACTAAGGAGTTAATCAAAGAGACAAAGTGAAACATGACAGGATCAGCATCAAGTAAGTTTACATCTTTCCTTCTTGAAATTAAATTCAAATATATATATTTTAAAGTTTTCGTGTACTGTATGTGTGTGTTGCAGTTGTTGCTACCTTGCAGGTCACTGATGATTATTTTGTTGTCATAGGAGCCGGTCAGAAGATGATGGGCTCCTGGCGAGAATCGCACAGAGCGGATATCACTGCTGTGAGGACGGTATGTCTGCACTATGCGCCCTCCTCTTATGTCGTACAACAAACAGGTACTGTCCTCCTGACCAGTGGCCAGCAGGCGGCCACTGGGATCCACTGCAACTGAAGCAACTGCACTGCCTGCATGAGACGGGGAGAAAACACAGGACCCCTTTGTTGTGATTTGGTGCCACTTCCAACTTCTCGTTTGCTTCAGTGAAGAGCCACATTTTAATACAGACATAAAATGTGGATACATGGAAACAACATTTTAAAGGTCCACTGTATAATAAGAATTACTGACATCTAGTGGTGACACTGCAGATTGTAAAGTATTCCACCGCTTACCTCTCACTTTCCCAAGCATGTCGGGAAACTAACTACAGAGGCCTTTGTATACAAGAAAGGGTGTATACATTCTTTCAAAACTCTCTCCATTCTGACACTCTCCCTCCCTTTTTGAGGTTTTCTCCAACCCTCTTTGTTTGTTTATGCATCTGGTTTATGTGTGTGCAGCTGTTATTTATTTGCATAGAAGCTTCTGCTTCAAAATGCAACATGCATCTTCATTCAGGCTGCTGTAAATAATGTCTAAATGTAAATCAAGTCTGTTGCCTAATGTTAAAGCAATATTTATAAATAAAGCCCACCTAAATGTTATGCACTGGACCTTTTAAAACAAATTTTCTTTCTTCTAATCTCAATATTTATGAATTACTACTGTCCACCAAAATGTGTTTTGTGATGCACAAATTTATAGAGAGAAGACATTTCTACTATGACTAATAAGGAAAAGGTTATGAATATTTGGTGGATGTTTTTTTTTCTTCTTCAGTTTGCACTCCAGCTGCTATCAGTCAGCCACTGAACTCTGGATATTTTCTGAAAATGTTCAAGGGAGCTAGCTGTGTTTGAGAACGTAAATATCTGCACAAGTTGCTTCAGACATTTTTCAGAGCTTCTCCCGGCAAGGAAAAAGCTCTGAATAATTCACAGCAAGTAACTGGGCAAGGGTCAATCTCAACAATCTCCAGCTCAGGGGAAATCTATGGGAAAATATCCAGACCAAATTTCCAGACATTATGATCATTCTAGAAGACTTTTTTTGTTGCATCTAAATTAAAACACACCAATCAGCCACTACATTAAAACTGGTTCTAATTGTGGCTCATCACAAAATAAGTCAAATTAGTTGTAAAAACAAACTATTTATTCTCTAATATACAGTGAAGTTGTAGCAGTACACTGTGACATGACATGACTCACCTGAGCCGTGCAGAGCTGTGCCCACCACCCGCACACAGCTGGGCACCCTAAGGTCCCAGAAACGAACCGTCTTGTCCTGTGAGCCGGAGGCGATCATCCACCCTCCCCATGTGTACAGAGTCAGAATGTGGCCTGTTCCAACAAATATGACTAAGTTTTGCATACATGACACATCTATACACTTTAAAGCCCTGTTTATGTAACACCTTTACGCTGGAAGATTAAAGTCAGACGAGGTTTACAGATGTGTACATATTGTAAACTGATGACTGTGTTCCCTCAGGTCTGTTTCTTCTACATACCAGTGTGTCCGCTCAGTGCGTGAAGGCCTTGTCCTCTCTGGCAGTCGGTTGTGTAGATGTTGCAGTCTCCAGCACCAGCGCTGATCAAAATGGATCCTCCACTCTCGGGACCCTCCAAGAAGGCCAAGTCTCTGATGGTGCCATCGTGCATGCTGAACTCCAGGTCTGGGCCTGAATCACAATCACAGAAACACAGAAATTAGAACCAAATTCAACATTTAGAGAGATGAAAGTCTTGCAGAAGCACAACTCAAACAAATGAGAATGTTACCTGTGGCGTTGCAGCTGTCTGGATTGAAAGGCAGGACTTTGACATATTTATCATTGGAGCCGGTGGCCAGCAGTTGTCCACAATGGCTCCAGGCTACACAGTAGATTGAGCCCTTGTGGTGTTTGTTTCTTCGGAAGCGCACAGCTGGCTGTTTAACTGTACCGGAACTACTAGAGGAAAGAAGAAAATGCAATACAAATGGATTTATGACTGAGGGAAGGACTTTATTCTGAAAATGTGGTCATGTTTGTGGAGGAAATTGCAGACTGAACACCTTTTTAGAGCTTTTTTATTTTTTTTACTCGATAGTCAAAATTGTTTGTCACAGAGTCTGTTTTATTCAGGCTGTAAGCTGTGTCTTTGGAATACTGTTCTTCAGAGAAGTGTGGTCACACCAAGTTTTGAAGGAATCATTCCTTCCTGATTCCTGGAATTCCTGATTTGAAACTGTGTATAGCGATGGATATAAGTTGTCTACAAGTACAGAATATGTAGCATGTATACCTGGTAGGCAGGGTCTCTGGGTAGGCGCAGACTCTCAGGGTTTTTGAGTTGGAGCCGACAGCATAGAGAGCTCCTGAAGGGTGGAAGGCCACTGCCCGCACTGCCTGTGTCTCCTCGAGCTGGCTCACTTTAAAATACTGTGTTTTGGATTTCCCCAGCTACATGGGAGAAGATCAGACAACATTTGTCATGTCATCTTTATACTCTTAAGATGTTCATGTAGTAAAATATTCTCGGATTTTCTTAACGTTAAGCAAAACAGTTAAAACAGACACAGATAGAGGTCTTGACTAGGATGTTTAGTCGATGGTTTGTTGTACCTCTTGAGTGTTGCGCGTCGTAGTGCAGCTTGAATCGTCTTGTGGTGTGAGACCCGATGCTCTGATCCTCTCTGCGCTGATGTTCAGAACGCACACACAAACATGAAGAGATTAATTCATTAGCCAACATCTGATAATGTGGCAAATGACATTTCAATTTGAGAGGGTTTAGAGCCAAATTCCCCTTTTATGTTAATAGAGAAAAGTTTATGCACTCTGCAACTGCAAATATCTAATCAGCCTATCACAGGGCACCAAGTCGATGCATGAAGGCATGTCGGTACGGTTATCGCAACATTGCTGAAATTCAAACCAGGCATCAGACTGGAGAAGAAAGGTGGTTTTATTGACTTTAGTGCCAGACATGCTGGTCTAAGTAGTTCAGAAACTGCTGATCTCCAGGCATTTTCACACACAACCATCTCAATGGTTTACAGAGAATGGTCAGATTAACAGAAAATATCCAGTGAGCAGCAGTTCTCTGGGTGAAAATGCCATGTCGATGCCAGAGGTCATCAGAGAAAGGCCAGACTGATTTGAAATGAAAGGAAACGCACGACATGTGTAAACTTGAAGCAGATAAGCTACAGCAGTATACCACACTGGGTTCCAATCCTGCTACTTCATAAAGTGTCCTGTGTGTCCTAAAGTGGCTGATGTGTATAAAATGTGACACCAGAAGCAAATGTTACATATGGATTGATCCATATTAGATTTGACATATACAAATAATAAAATAAGAATAATAATTAAAAAACAGTTTTAAAAAGTTGTGGCAATAAAAGAAACTGACAACTCGTGTAACTGTTGGAATTGTAGGTAATTGTATGAGACTAGTCCTTATTATATTGGCCTTTAGTAATAATAACAGTAGCTGATAAACAGACGTCTTACCTGCGACTGACAGGAACTGGAGACTCGCTGAGGGGAGGCAAGTCGTGGCTGCCGGTCCTCGATGGAGTGCTGCTTCTCACACTACCATGCTTGTCCCTCTGCAGCCCGGTGTCTGGAGTATGGTTGGTCGTCTGAGGACTAGAGACGCTGTTATTCCCTGCCAGTCCGTTCCACTGCTGGCCCAGATGTGTCATCACCTCGTCTCCTCTGTGGTCAATGCCCACATTCATCTCCTCCAACTTCTGAATGGACCTAGACAAAAAAAAAGGCACTCGAGGCACTGAGGTTGAATTACATCCACTTAATCACTGAATTCTTCACTTTGACCTTCTCACCTGCTGAGAAATGTCTCAGTGAGGTTGTGTTTGGCTCCATCCTGTGGCTTCACTCCTCCCTCCAGCAGCATCTGCTGATAAAGCTGCCTCTGCTGCTGCTTCTGTTCCAGATGTTGCTGCACACGCAGGCGCTGCCTGTAAAACTCCTGTATGTGCTCAGTGGAGTCACCAGGCTGTAAAAATACACATAAACACAACAAACTGAACAGAGGCAAAAATACACTAATGTAAAACAATATTATGTAGAGCAAGAATTTGGCAGTATTTACAGGATTTATTTGACTTGAACGTATGATTATTGATTAAAACTTAATCAAGTATTCTCAGTATTCTCTGCTTTAAAGCTTGGCACACATATTATAACTGACAAACTCTCCCCCAGGAGTCACTGCTGGTAGTTCTTTAACTCCCAAGGCCTCATCCTCCATCATCTATCCCATAAAAAAAGTTTTCAAGGACCTAATCATAACCAGAGTTCTCTCTCACCATTTTCACTCACTCACACACACGTTTGCACTTCCTTCATAGTGAGGACCCTCCTAGACGTGATGCATTCCCAAGCTTCTTACCATAACCTTAACCATCACAACTAAATGCCTAACCCTAATACTAACCTAAACCCAATTCTAACCCTCACCCTAAAACCAGGTCTTAATCCAAAAAAAGTCGTTTAAAGAAGCAAGGACCAGCCAAAATGTCCTCATTCACCTACACATCAAAGCCACAAACAACTATAAATCCCTAACCTTAACCTAACCCCAACTCAAATCTTAGCCCTAAACTTACCTGGTTCCTTAGGAATGAGGTTCTTCCTCCTTAGGACCAGGATTTGTTCTTGTGAAGACTATTGATCCTGACAAGGTCAATGTTTATGCCAGAAAATGTCATAAAGAAGCAACAAAATCACACACACACAGTGATCCATTCATTCTCAAGCTACTTTTCTCCTCTCGGTGGGACCTGGGCTGCATAAAGATGAGCAATCGTGGGGGCAGCAGACCATCTTGGGTGTGGCTGCACATCAAATCATTATCAGCCTTCTGTGTCCATGACCTCTACTATTGGGACAGGGTCATCAGAGGCACCAGTGTCTGTTTGACTGGTGTGATAGACAACTGGGGAATGATTTATGACATGTGGTTGACAAGGGTTCAGGGGGTATATGCATTTCAAATCTCTTAAATCTAAGGGGAAAACAAACTCAAACTGTCGAAACCACTTCTGCTGAGCAAACAAAGTTAAGAAAATACACTCCATATATGAAAAGTATATGTAAACCACTGGTTCTGAACCTTTTCTTACCTCGTTTGTTTCTGTGCTGCAGGGTGGCCCACCATCTTTTCCTGGAGTCAGAGGTGTGCGTGTGATGTTGGGACCATCCAACTTTTGTGGCTGCTTCCTGCGTCAATTCACAACCATGTTTATGAATGCAATGGATTTAAAGAGGAAGAACATGTAAGGCAAGACAACAAAGTTAATGCAACTTAAAAAGCATGGGTTTATTGTGACTCAGTTTTCTACCAGCTGAGTTTATTCACTGGGTCCTGCAGGTGGAGCCAGAGAGGGAGTCTGGAAACAGAAGTTCTAAGTGATAAATTCTCACACCAGCTTTTAATAGTGAAGCTGCTAATTCCCTGTTTGCAACAGATAAAACACTCATGTCGAGGCCTTTATGTGGGTTTCTGGATGAAATAATAAGAGGTGATGGTTTTTTTCTTTTCAGTGGCCAAGAAACGGATGAGCAAGAAAGAGGGAAGACATTACTAACCTCATCACAGTGAATTGAACTCCAAGGGTAGGTTGACTGTTTTATTTTGTTTTTGATTTATTATATTTGTTTTTATCGTGTTTTATTGCATAGCCGTTACTTTTTCCCACGCTTTATGTTCTTTAATTTATTTTAGTTTGGGTTTTTTAGATATAAATTAGATATTTTATTGCCTCGTGTGAGCTTGCATGTCATTTATTTATTATTCTGTACAGCACTTTGGTCCACTGGAGTTGTGTTTAAAGTGCTTTACAAATACAAGTTGGATTGCGCGTTATGCAAAATGTTTATTTGAGGAATTCAATTTGTGTCATTGTGTTTTATTTGTGCTTCAGTCTGTCTTGGCCAGGTCTCCCTTGCTAAAGAGGTTCATAATCTCAATTGACTTTTTCCAAGTTAAATGAAGGTTGCCGAACAAATTAATACATGTTAAAAGTAGGAAAATTGCTATTTTAGCTTGGACATCCAGGAAAAACAATATCTCTACTAACATTTTAGGCCCAGCTTAAATTTAATCACTCATATGTGAGTTACAGATATCCTATATCGTGATTAACAAACAATTTAATACATTTTTCTTTTTAGAAAGCTTATATATTATGAGCTTCCCATAAAGATTTTGAATGAGGAGTTATAGTCGTGCACATATGAGTGTAGTAGCTCATGATTACACTGTATCCATCCACCTCCAGCTGTAGCACAGTAAGTCTTTGCTCAGCACTGTGGGACATGACGGCTGAGGCAATATGTCTCATGTTAAACGAGGGCTAAAGGGATTAATTGAGCTGCAGCTCACGCTATACAATGAGATCTACCGCTGACTTTACTGCATTAGGTTGCAGATGCACATAAGGCTTAGAAAAACAGCTTGTTGAAAGAAAATAAATAAAGCTTGGTATAATAGCCAAAATAGCAATACAGTCGTACAGGTGAATAATCGTGTTGTAAAATAAGGTTTTGTTATGTCCCACTTTTCCTCCAGCCTACCTCTCAGGTGAATCGTCTTGCTGATGCACATTATTCTCCACTAGGCTCCGACTGAGAGTAGACTTCACATTTGCCTCCATGCCTCTCTTGTCCTGTGCGGCTAGACCATGGGACAGGCCGTCCAGAGCTGGATTGAGAGACCTGGACATGTAGGTATCAGCTGAATGAGGCCTCTGGCGAAAGGGTGAGGCAGGGCAGGGAGACAGGCGGTTGATTATTGGAGTCAGGAGGTCGGCGTGGCCCGCCTTGCTGGGCTTCACCAGCCGGTCCACGTGGATGTTGAGGGTCTTCTGCTGGAAGGCACAGGAGAAGGCACCTGGAGTGAGGTTCTGCAGCCAGGAGAGCAGAGACAAATCCACTTCTTCACAGCCGTTACCACAGAGCAGATCTACGCCGAGCAGCACCTCCCCCTCTGTGATTTCCTCACCAGTTGCTTTACTCTAGAGAAAAACAGAAATTTTCACAGTGGTTAGTCGTGGTTAGCACTGTTACCTCACAGCAATAAGGTGCCGGGTACGATTTCTGGTCTGGGACCTGTCTGTGTGGAGTTTTCATGTTCAAAATAACATGCTTCAGAGTCGTATTACCTGACAGAACTCGACACAACACTCATAAAGGATCCCTTTAATGAGCAGTTGGAAGAGGCGATTTCCACTCGCCCTGAAGCCCGCCTCACTCAGCTTCCTGTCCGCAGGAATGAACTCGGCAACCATAGTGCAGGCTTCTTCAAAGCAGTGGACACGCGCAGTGCTTGGGTTCCAGTCTTTGAACTCTGCGTGGTGGGTGAGGCGAGGCAGGGTGAGGAGAAGACACAGCTTGCTGTAGTCATCTTTAGACGGGCAGAAGTCCTCCAGGCTGTGGAGACACTTGACTGCCTCCTGCATAGTGAGCTCTAGCTGTTACAAAAAAATACAGATGATTTTTCATTGTATAGTTGTGTTAATGTCTTTTTATCTTGACTGAGGTCTGTTTTTGTGGAATCCCACTGGTGCTGTAGTGGGGGTGCAGACAATGAGGTATATCAGCCAATGTTAGACAGCAGTAAAACCTTGTCTTGTTTAAGATTGTTCTAAGATTGTTAACCAAATGTAACAGATAGTTATAGATACAAATATTCATCTGTAGTTTTTATCCCAGTTTAATCATAAACACACAACAGCAGACATAGTGTCTTTTTAAAGGGACTTTTTCAGTATTAGGTCTCCACGTTTAGGGTCTAGACTGAAATGCCTCATATGCATACTTAATTTTTAAAAGTCATGTACAGTATACATACATTCTGAGGATCCTCGGCTGCAGACATGGCATTGTTTACACAGAGAGCTTCCAGAAACTTCTGCTTCAGAACGATGTAGCGGAACCTGGAAACACAGTTTTCTGAGTTAAAACATATGCTTTAATGGGTTTGACATGTTATTTTGTTAGGGCGAGTAGTAAAACTCTTGTTAGATGTCCTCGTCATTTCGCTCACCTTTTCTTGTCAAACGTGTCCATTCCTTCTAGAGGTTGAATGAACTGCATCACCTCCTCCCATTGGCCGTCCAGAATCAGCTGCCTGTTCAAACCAACAGAAGGTCAGTTTATCAGTCATCTGAGTTCAAGCTTCTAATCACAGTGGCACTATTTTAGTGAGTCAAAATTCTGCACACAGTCATAAAATTATACATTCTGAATATAAGTAACTGAAAGAACAGAAAGGCTAATGGTGGAAAAGTGACTTGTGAGGTCGAGGAGTTAGTAAATCAATATCCTGACCGACATGTCTTGTGCACTTTGGCTTTGTTCCAAACAAATCTTCACAAGTCTCTCTTCTACTGTGTGATGCATCAGTGTGATTTATTGTGTCGTACCTGAGAAAAAGCATGTCATCAGAGTAAAGCCCATTAATGACTCCGCCCTCCTTCTCTAAGGCCAGCATGCTGATGTGAAGCTTCCTGGAGTTGAGGAAATCCAGGATCAGCTTGATCACCTCCGCCTCCTTGATGTTGATCGTCTCCTCCGCCGTCATGGTTACAGGTGAGTGGTGCAGCTTACAACGGGCTGGGAAGACAAGGACGAGGAAGAAGTGTAGGACAAGTATGTTGATTGTCAACTACTGGAACTGGAATATGATTTCAATTTGTGTAAACAGCTAAAACAAAATGGGAAAATAACAGCATGTTTAACCTCACAAAATATTGAAAAAATATAGCAAAGAGTTTGAATTTAATGAATTAAATTCTGTTTACTACTGCCATCTAATATCTGCATACATACTCTATTTCTAAAAACAAGGACTGTCCCCTTAAGGTTTTTTGAGTCTTATATTACAGTTTTGAACAAAATTGAATCTATCACACTTTGTTTACCTACAAACTAAATCAAAGTGGAACAACCTGGTTACTAATTAGTTTCACACGTTGCACCTGTGCAAACTCAGCTGGAAGAACCCTTCAATCATGTGTCAGAGTATAAAAGGGCGCAAGAAACTTTTACTTAACATATCTTTTGTTGCCTTTTTTGCGATTTTCATTGTACATACACATGTGAAATAACAAATTTGAGGACTTGAGACTTGCTCGACTAACTTCGGTAAAAGACTTGAGTTGAGTAAAATGATGGATGATGGAATTATGGAATATTTACATTTTCTCCAAAATTTGATCACCGGTAGTTACCGTTACAATTTCTTTTTGAAACACGGACAACATTAGTTTTAGCATACAAACCTGGCAACCCAACGCCACGACATGGAATTTAATAAATAAGACACCTCAAATTCCACAAAGGAAGGTAAGACAGGAAGTCAATTAGTTGCTATTCTAATTGAACACTAGTGAAAGTCTAAGTGGGTCAAAAGCTTTGAAATGCACTGTTGTAGTTTTATTTATTTACATTGTATTGATATCAATTATATAATTTTCATATATATATATATATATATATATATATATATATATATATATATATATATATATATATATATATATAAGCAATTCAGTTGTATGGGACCATGAAGCAGTACTTGCATTGTATGAGTAACACATTGTTTCTATTACAGAATGACTGTCTTTTTTTTTAATCATATTTATATGTGAAATATGTGGGAAATCGTCTTGATATTCTTGACTTGTAGCTTGCTTGACTTAAAGCAGGGACTGGACTTGTTTGATTCTTGCAAGAATGACTGCAGACTTGCTTGACACTTGAAAGCAAAGACTTGAGAATAGTGTGCGACTTACTCTCATCTCTGCATATTTGACAGTAACAGTATTAACATAGTTTTGCTGTTATATTGAGGATGCAGTTACTTAGAGTCTGCCTATAAATGGTTAAACATCACATATGGGCAGTTATACAGGGCTCTTCATAATGCATGATGCACTCACGCTGTGTGAATAAAACGCAGTGACACACAGACAGACCTAGCAGTGATGTGCTCCAGGTGTGTGATGTGCAGGCCGATCATCCCGGTGACACCGCCCTGTTCCCTAAAATCATCATCATCATCATCATTATTATTGTCCAATTGTGGTCCTGAACGATGCGACTCTCGCTCTCTCAGCTCTGCGGCCTCAGCACTATCTGCTCACCTTTACTTGAGCACGACGTCACCACAAATACACACACACACACACACACACGGTCTTTCAGTGCACACGCACACTCGCAGCGTCATTCGTTTCCCCGATTATTGGTGCAGGACATTGTGCAACACTCGAGGCTACAAACGCGCCACCGTGGATCCGCGCGGACTCCTCACCTGTCACTCCGCGCCTATAACGCGCCGCATTGAAGCCGCTCCACGTTCTCCAAAGAGCAACAGTCGAGGCGTCTGGTCTCGTTGTTTTGAATCCCTTGTCAGTAGTTCACAAAGATGCCCGTTTGTCTCTCTGAGGCTCGGGACACAACACGCCGCTCCCACGTCTCGGTCAAATGTTGTGCACAGCTCGCGGTTGCCATGATAGCGCAGCCGCAAAACCACCAATCAAGTGAGGCGGTGACGCCGGGTGGTCACACCTGCTACTGCAAGACAGAGACGTTCATGCACTGTGTGCCAGAGGACAGTTAACATGTCAGACTATAGATATTATAGCTGTGGGTGTGTGAATAATGTCATTAAATATCAATATATACAATAAATAAGTAAGATGTGAAAGTCATCTTTTTTTAATAGGAAGCTTTAGCTTTTTTATGTTTTATTTACCTGAATATTACAATTAAATTATATTTTAAAATCAGATTTTACAGAACACACCTATTTTATTGACTTTTACATTGTGAGATATTGCCTTATTTAATTTTAGTTTTTTTTATATATATGTTTTAGTGCCTGTTATGGATTTCAGTAATTTCTTGCAAGATAGTTGGAACACGGCAGCCATCAATGGAACAGACAATTAGTGAGAAAGGAAAAGTCGGATTATTTAACTCATGTCATGTGACCACCTCCTTACATAGGGCATACACACCACTGAAATACAATTTAAAGTACATGTCTCATTCATCTTGAGTTTTAATACTATTTTTTTTAGTAAGTGGGTCATATACACATACCTTGCTCGCTTAATTCTTTTTCTTTTAAGTATATATTTTCAAGTTTTGCAGTCAGATCTAAAGTTCACTGTGTGAAATGCTGCTCACTGCTCAAATAAGATCCCAAATGGAGTTTACGTTCAGTCTATTTTTTGTGTTCTTCTAGTTTGACTTGTTCTGCTTCTTTGTGCTCGTTTTATTACTGTAAAGCACATTCAATGACCTCTGTGACAACACATACAAATATTGCATTACAAATCTACATTGCCTTCAGGATAATATGTACACTGAGAAATTAATGCCTTGAATGTGATACAGCAGCTACACAAGTCTCGATATAATGTGTCTTTAGAATATCCTCTGTCACCTGCAAAAGGCTGAATATTTTTTAATTCAGATTAAATAAGGTAATGTCTCCACCTGTCACAGTTAAAGCTGTAATTACCTTTCATGATGACATTTCACATTAGACACCACATAAATGCTGAGGCCATGCTTAAGTTTATTTAATGCAAAAAAATAAACAACAAATATTAAATAATAATAAAAAAACAAACATGTTCAGCAATACTGTGAATGACAGCACAGAGTCTGACAAACCAAACAAAGTTATCAGTGAATAGGTTTGAACTACGATGAAAACACTGTACAGTATCATTACCATTTAAATAATCGTTGTTTTTTTTTTTCTTGGCTTTAAAAAGTTGGACAGAACTTCCTGTGGAAAAAATCTTTCCAACAACAGAAAAAGAAACACTTTTTCAAAGACATGTTTATGCTCCTTTTTGGTCATAAATATCCCCAACAGGCTGAAAGCACAGCACCTGACAGCAGATGAGGGTTGTACTCATGAATGGTGTTGATATGACATTCAGTGATTGCAATAGCATAGAAACGTATCTGCCCTCTTAATTGTACTTATTATCATCTAAAATTAATTCTCCCGACGTCAGATAAAAAAGGTCTGATGCCTATTAAGGAAAGGATTAAGGAAATCTTCCATTTACAAGTGACAGATGCTGCTTTTACACAGCTGATAAGTGTTAAAAATCACACATTGTAGCCATTTAGTAACTCACTGTGATGCATAACTGGCTTTATAAATAACATCTGATTAATTACTAACCACAAATCCTAACTTTTATGTTTACATTTGGGTGCTTGGTGGTCCAGAGGTGCCTTGAGATGAAATATCATTATCCATGAGTGCGGACATTGTTTTTATTAGTTAGATTATTAGTTCCAGCCTTTAGTTTAATACTGCTAGGAGAGTACAAGCGGAGTTTAATTATGAATCCTGACATGGAGAGAAATACTTATTAGTTGTCATTATGAGTTGGATTCCTGTCATATTCCCACCAAAAGGGGTGAGAATATGATTGTTCACTATCCTAATTTACTGCAAAGCTCCTACTTAGTGCAGAAAGGAAGCAAACAAAAATAAAAACGAATACTGTTCTGTTTATTTTCACGCCTGTTTCTCGTGAACCAGCGGCAAAGTGATCTACAACACTGGAATTAAACCTTTTTGCCAAGCCCTAGCTGCAGATGTCAATTTTCACCGTAAGGCATGAGTATTTGTACATTTCAATAGTTAAGCTCATGTAGACATTCTGTAAAATCAATTTCTCAAAAAGGTTTCTGGAAAAAGCTGAGACCGATTGGCTTTGTAATGCTGAACACACATGTAGCATGTGGCTAACACTAGCTGTATGCAATTATTTTTGTTTTTTTTGGCCCTTAGTCATTTTAACATACCTTACCGTACTAACCCCACAGAGAGAAGGAAAAACGTTTTCCTCGAAATACAAAACAAACTCCACATACATCATACGCTGCTCTGCATCCGCCCTGTCACACTCCCACACTACACCAAGCATAAGGCCACACATTCAACAGGATAATGCAAATTGAGTCTGTACATGAATTAAAAACATTCAGTGCTTCAGTTTGTGTACCAAGTAAAATGTCCTAGCATTCATACTGTCTCGTTTTTGACATTTGGCACATAAGAAGAACACTTACACTTACCTCTGTAAACCAAATCAAACTGGAGTGAGAAGCATTTAAATCATAATTAACAATGGCATACATTCCAATTGTTTTTTTGTTTTTTTTATCTTTGAGTCCCATCATGTCCACTGCAGAGTAAGAAGAAGAAAAAAACAAAGGTAGGAATGCAATGAGAGGAAAAACAAACAAATCTAACTGGCATTGCAGGTGTTTGAATCTTAATGGATATGTACAGTGAAGTGCAAATTGAGAAAAAGGTACTGTATGTTCCATATGAGAAGGAAATGGCGATGTCTGGCATACCACGTTCCATTAGGACAGGGTATTCACTACTTTTTTAGGGGTGGCTGGCTTCTTCGTTTGCCAGAGGTGGCTGTGAATCGTCACCGCGTCCACACTGGCGGACATGGTCTTGGCTGGTATCTGACTGAACTGCTTTTTGTCTGAATTGTACTTGTAGAGGCCGTCAATCATCTTGCGGGTGATGCTCTTTGGGCCGATGCCTGCCAGCTTGTTGATCTCATCCATCTCGGGGCAGTAAGTGTAGACGGAGCGGAACTGACAGCCGGCGTCACGGAACAAAACCAAGAAGTTGTTGGCCTCCGATTTCTCCATTTCCTGTTCAGGTAAGAGGAGACGTGATCAATAGATACTGTATAACCCTGTTTCCACCAGTTGATATAGTTAAGTTCAGTTTGGTACATCGTGCAATTATTTTTCATTTCCATTGTCAAATGTTGAGAAGATAACACTTCCATACTGTCTCCGTTTTAGGCACCTTCCTGTTGAGGTACCCTAGCACACAGTAGTAGTGCAGCTCTGCAGATCATTGATTTGTTGTTTGTGCCTTTCTATATTGAATATTGAAAAATATATTTATAACAGTCCATGTTTCAATTCATCTCAATCTGATAAAAAGACGAGTGTGATGTTGGTTAGTAATATAATTTGGCATTGGACTGGAGTGGTCGCATAACATGACGGGTTGTTATGGCGACGATAGCTCAGTGGTAGAGCGAGTCGTCTTTCAGCTCGAAGGTTCTTTTCCCGTAGTGTAAAGCATCTTTGAGTGTTCCTCAAGACAAGAAAATCACTATATAAATACAGACTCTTACCATTTATGTAAACAAATCTATCTGCTCTGTTCATTTTTTTTAATCAGTGACCTACATTCTGTATAATGATTGCAGTGTATCCGCCTAATGGAGCACTCAGATCTACAGAAGCTGGTGTTTTTCCATGTTGAATATGATACAATATTAATATAGGATACCCTCCATGCTCTTACCTCCAGGATCTTATTCTTTTGCCCCTCGTTGACTTTGCCTGCGAGGCAGCAGTGGGCCAGAGCGTTCTGGATGATGTGCTTATTAGACTTGGCACTGGGCTCCTTGTACAGCCTGGGCCCTGAATGAGAACACAGGAGAGAACACCAGGTTGAGGCTGTTGTTATAGCAACCCACAGTAGTTATGTCAAAGAAAAGAGCCCGCCGCCCTGTTTTTGCCCTTTTTCTTTCATAAATCATGTATGAAGATTTATGCTGGAAGCCTTTTCTGTGTTATCTGCTCATCTGGCAAAGAAATATGAGCTATGAATACAGCATTGAAAACAGATTTACGCAATAACAGACAATTGAGAATTATAAACACTGTAAACAAAAAAACAACAACAAAAACAACTACCAAGAAGATTGAGATATAATCAGTATATTAACAATAAAACAACCTGTCCTTCACAAAGGAACTGAACACACTTTTTGCACAGCAGCCATTTTGACAGGTGATAGTAGAAAATTCACTAATTAATTAATCTCTGATTAATCACGGCTCATTTAACTGCCTCAGTTTCAGGGTGCATACAAGTTCACTGTCTCACTGTCCTGAACGGAGGTAAAATGGCTGCTCTGCAAAGAGCCCACTAAGAATTCCTTGATGGAAATAAAAGGTCTAAGGTTTGTTGTGTTATGCCACAACATAGCTAATGTTAGCATTGAACATCTGAGGAAAGACGCAGTAAGGTGACGTACCAGTGTACTCTGTGTTGGATGTAACGGAAGAGGTTGTAGAGCCATTTTCCCAGTCCTTCTCTCCATTTCTGCTGCTGGAGCGACTCGGCGACAAGAAGCCGTCTGCAGAGTCTGGCCTACAAATCACACACACAATAAGATCTCTCTTTGGCTGCTACCCTCAAACAAGCAGTTCTAATGTAAACAGGGAAGGAAAATAAGGTACTATTTGCAAGTCTACTAGATGTTTTATTAACAGAACACTGAACTAACTGAATTAATCACTCATTATTTTCCCACCGTGTCTACGTCATGCTTTAAGATGAATCATTTACTTTGTTTTCACTGTGTCCGTTCTATTTCCGTGCATAGTTTAACTTTGGAATGAGTTTGGTTGTCCAGCCTAAAGTAACTATTGAAGCAGCAAAAGGTTGCAAGCGCAGGCAGAGAGTGCAGTGATGTGAAGCAGTGTGGTGCACCAAGGTCAATAAAAGAGGTCTGTCAATTATAACGCAGCGCTTGGCATATACTTTCTCCTTTTGTTTACTTTTGTGTCTGCTCCGTCTCCTGAAATCCTTGTAAATGACTGTTTTTACAAATTCCAACTCCTCTGGTATGTTAATGCGTTTGAAAATACAGTGTCTAGTCTATGTAATTATGTGAAAATCAATGAGCAGCGGAGGCATACGTACTAAAATTAGCTTAAATGTGCTGTGGGGCTGTTTTTCCAGCGATGTAAGTCATTTCAACATTCTTTAGTTTCGTTCAAAATAAAATACAGGATTTAATAGCTTGATTAGGCAGAGGTTCTATGTGATGCAGTGGCTCTAAACAAAGCAGGTGTGAACAAAAAGCGAGAGTTTATTATTACATGTTAGTACAAAAGGGCCCAGCAGAGCAGCAAGTTGACTGGTGGTAGTGATGCAGCTAAAAGCAAAGCATTAGTGTTGTGAAGTAAAATCATTAGGGTTTTTCCAAACAAAGAGGGAGGGGAAACAAGTTGCCTTTCTGTCGAATGCTTTCTCAGTCCCAAATAAAACAGTGCTCAGGAGGATAGGGTGAAGCATCTTGGGTTTTAAACCAAGACAGAAACTAACCTTCTCCTTCTCAGTTTAGGAGAGCTTAGAAAGCAGAAGAGACTGCCAGAGGCTAAACTAGCACTTCTGACATGTGTCACAAAGTAGGAAAGAAAAGTTGTAAAAAAGATAGAAGGAAAGATAGGAAGAATACAACAAGTTAGACCTGAGGACTGGAGTTAGTCTGCAGAGCATGGTTACATCAGTTAATTATATCATTATTCAAAATGGAAAATAAACTGTTTGTGTTTGTTAAAACAACCCAGAGATTGCATTTCTTCATCAACTAGTAAACTAACTTAAACTAGTTGTCATAGTGAAAGCAAAAGAACTAGGTTAAAATTATACCAATTGCCATGTCTGTGTCTTTGACTCTTTACTTTTTCATATTAAAAGAGTTTCATTCACCGGTGTTCATTCAGTTAAAAACCTCTCACCTGGGCGCTCTCTTCTCAGAGTTGCTGCTGTTGCCGTCTCCCAGGTTGAGGGAAGCCAGGGACAAGCTGGAGACTGAAAAGACACGTTGGCGTGATCCTAGACGTGAGACAAAAACATGTGGCGCAGCACAACACGATGAATGCAACACATCACACCACAACAATGTCCAATGTGTTTTGTGCCAAACGCGTTACAGCGCAATGCAGCGTCAGTGCTGCGACTACAATGAACTCTCACAAGATCCAAACTGAAACCACAATACAAATGCACAATACATCATTTGTGAAGAAATGTATGTATAAGAGCACATATCAACACATTAGTGCTGATTTGCGCCTTCCCTATGTTCTGTTTGCACTGTTACATACAAGAGTTATGGCTTGTTATTATCTTCTATTTAATATAATACTGATTATTTATCAATTGTAATAATGAGATAACAAAGCCAATATTAATACAGAAAGTAAAGGTTGATCAAATTAGATTAAACATGCTTTCTATTTTGCCGTTTAAAAGAATAACAATGTATTTGAGGAGAAATCAGGAGCATGATTGAGTTACAGATGGCACAAACCAAAGTGGCAGCAGGACAAAGAATCGACAGATGGAATGACATTGACCTCCACGAGTGGGGTTTGTTCCCATGGTTACCTGTGGCAGCTCTGACGGGGGTTTTGGGGGAGTCTATGTGGTCACGATGGATGGACTTAGGCCGGCTCCGCCTCTGCTTGGCGCCGCTGCCTGGTCGAGGTTTGATGACAGTGTCCATGTCCTGCATCAGTTTGAGCTGCTTCCTCCTGAGATATTCTTGTTTAATGAACTCCCTCCTGGCCTTGTCCTCCTCCTTCCTGAGACGCTCCTCCTCTGCCTTGAGTCTGAACACAGAGGAGTGAAAACAAGTACTGTAAGTTGATAAGTATTTTTCACATTTTGCTTATTATTTCCTTCTATTTAGTGAAATGTTAAATGCTTGTCTCCATCCATCCATCTCCTATCCCTTTATCCTTCACATTAGGGTTGTTTGTGGGGGGTGCTGGTGCCAATCCCAGCCGACATAGGCAAACGGTTGGGTACACACTAGACAGATCACCAGTCCATCACAGGGCCACATAGAGACAAACAACCATCCATTCTCACATTCACAACTGATGTCAAATGTGAGAGTCCACTGTGCCTAATCCCTAAATTTGCATGTTTATGGACTGTGGGAGGAAATTGGCAAACCTGGGGTAAACCCATGCACACATTCACATAATTTTTATATGGTTTATAAGGTTTATATTCAGAACAACTTAAGTTTAAAATAATTAAAAAGACAAAGAAATAAGGACAGGGAGAACTGGAACCATTTGTTTAAACCAAACTTTTGAAATTACTTTAACTTTAAGGTATTAGGTGTGATTCCTGCTACTCGCAAACTTAAATACAGTAGTATTTCCTTCCCCCAAATTTAAAAGAACAAAACAGTGAATTCTTGTGCTTGAGTGTTTTGATTAATTCTCAGATGTGTGACCATACCGAGCTTCCTCTTTCTTCAGCTCCAGCTCGGCCTCCTGCTGCATCTTCCTCTGCTGGCTCTCCTTCTCCCTCCTCATCCTTTTCTCCAGTAGCGCCGCCCTCTTCTGAGCCATGTTCTCCTCGGCCTTCTCGTCATCCTGTGCCATTAAGAAAGACACTGTTTACGTTTGAACACTGTACACTGTTTGAAATCAAATGTGCTCTCAGCAGAGTAAGAATTTTATAGGTGTTGAATGAAAATGACGTTACCGATTGAGCACATTTGATCTTAAATAGATGTGATACGCTTTGTGACACAGATTAAGAGGCTGAGCTGAGATATTACTGCTGTGTGATGCCGTTTTATTCATCTTATCATATATAATACATGAAAAGAATCTGTTACTGTGAAAGGTCAAGTGTGCCTTGTAAAATAACGAGACTTAGAGTTAAAAAAGGCTGGCTTGAGCATTAAAGTTGAAGGTTATTTCTGAGATAGTAAATGGTACACTCCTCTGTAAGTTGATTATACAATTTTAATTTTATTTTGTATTATGTAAGTATAAGAAACCTTTAAACAGTATTTGTATTACTTCATATATTATGTGGCCACATTTCACTACATGTTAAACATTTTTGTGTGAGGCTTGACAGCAGAAAGAGAGCAGGAGGATTGAAAACGAGAAAAAATATGCAATTGAGCTATTTCTACACCACTACAAGAAGGTACTGTATGTATCCCAGACTATGAGTATACATCATTCAAATCAGTTCCATCATGGTTTTCATTTAACATGAATAACCTTCGCCCATCCTTCAGTATCCACCCTCACATTCTCCTTCTTCAGCTCCACATTTCCACAGCTGTGGCTAAATTATTAACAGTAGCCCCAGTTTTCTGACCTACATCGAAGCCCAGACTGCAGCCAGCAAAACATCAACACGGGATAGGAAGATAACGCTGTCCTCAGCCAATCTGCTGGCTCTGTGTTTGTTTTTGAAGATTCATAATTACGGTTTGTAATTATAGAAACATCTTGTTAAACTCTTCAGACTGTACTCGGTCATATACAGTACATTAGGCCTTTGAGAAAACCCTTCAATGATTTCAATCAATACCTGCAAGATCATGAAAATGCTAAGTGGTATAAATAAAATAATGGGAATAGAGAAAAAAAACAATAAAATAAGAATCAATAAGATATGCCTTGAAGCCTACCTTGAAGAAGAAGCCACGACACACCTTCGGTTCTCCGTCCAGGCTTTCCACATCATCCTGCTGCATCTCCAGACCATCATCCAGAGTCAGGTCCTCAAGTGGCTTCATGACCGACAGAGGAACCTCAATCAAGTTGCTTTTAGCTTGGCCTGAGGCATCTGGATGTGTAGGAGTCACCGTGAAGGTTTCCACGACGCGGTGAGCCAGAAGTTCAGCAAATGAAGATTGTTGTATAGGTTTGACATGACTGACTATGACTGACTCTTGATTTGTTGGTGTCTGGTCATCTGTGACCATTTCTGTGACCTTGAATTTGCTATGACCATCTGTTTTCTGGGTTTTGGCATTTGAATCGACTTCTGTTTTCTCTCTTTTGTTCTGCAGGTTAGGGGAGCTCGGCGGTGAGCTGGCTACACATATACTTTCCCCAGAGGTTTCCTTCTCAGGAGAAAGGATGAGATCAGTCTCAGTATTTCTATCTTCATCCCTAGATACTGTTTCAGGATTGGCGGTGGCTGGTTTCTCTCCCATGTAAACAAAAGCACTTGCCAAAGGCTGGCAAGGAGAAAATCGCCGTAGCCTTGGGATGCTATCGACGGACTGTGGGGCGGTTAGGACGCGATTGTAGGGGGCCAGCTTGAGCTCAGTGGGACGAACAGTGCGAGGATTACGTGAGTGAAAGGAGGCAGATTTGCGTTTGATGCTGGTTGGAGAGCGGTGGGTGGAGTGCGGGGAGTCGGCAGGAGAGGAGGGTCCTGAGGATCGAGTGACAGCTCCGGCTCGGCTTTGTTTTTGTGGTGAGGGATTTGTACATCGAGGAGCGATGACCCACGTCTGCTGCTGATGCTGCTGCTCCCTCATGGCCATGATGACTTCCTGCTGCTGAGCCAGACGCTGCATCTCTGTTTGGAGGAACGCTAATGAGTGGTTGAGTTTATCGATAGAATGTGTATACTCTGTGAGATCCCCTTCTGTTAGCTGAACATGACTTTGTCCGCCCTCCTCTCCTGCACTTGGAGACTTGGTGCAACAGGAGGCTGTGGTGCTTTGCTCTGCCCCATCGGGTGTGTCTGCCTTGCTCCTTCCAAATTTAAAGACAGGACTAACCTTGCCTTCTCCCTCAGTTTTCCCTTCTTCCTCTCCACTGGCAGCTCCATCCCCTTTTCTCTTCACCACGTTGAGAAACGCTGAGTGACCCATCTTTTGCCGATGCCTTGTAAAAGCAGCCTCCACTTTCTTCTTCTGCGCTTCAATGGCTTTCCGTTTCTCTTCCAGTCTTATCCTCAGCTGTACCATCTCTGTGGCCATGACTTGAGCGGGGTCATTTGGTGGAAGCTGCACAGGTGTGGGTGATTGTTGTGCAACAATTGGGGGCGTTGTGGGTTGTTGGTGATGGGTGGGGCTGTGCTCAGGGGTTGGAGCCCAGGACACGGATAATGAGAGGCCAAACTCCGATCCCTCAGGTGTGGTCTTGAGGGAGCTGCTGCTACCCCGTCCTGAGTCTGGTGCTGAAGGATTAAATTTACGAAACTTCTGCTCTGCGAAGCTGGTCAATTTAACTGCGGAGGGAGATTTGCTCTGACTGCTCGGGCTAGGGCTCGGCGAGTCCATATCCAGCTCCATGTTCATAGAGCAGTCTTTCAGAGAGGAATCCTCATCTAGCATGTCCTCTGTTTGGATGTGGACACCTGTGTCCACTTCTGTGGTGTCTGTGGTGCTTAAGGGTCCTTGAGATTCCACCTCTGACACCGGCTCTAAGCCACCACCAGCACCATGGACCTGACTGTGCAGAAAGAAACCACTGTTGTTGATGCCCTCCACTACAGGTCTGCTAGGACTGTGGATAATCTGGAGGGCCTCTTCTATGGAGGGAGCTGTTGCCATGACACTCTCAAGCCCATTGGGAAACGCTCGCTTGTCAGGCTCCGCACCAACGAGGCTGTCTGTGCCGCGCTCCTCCTCAATGCCAACACTCTGACCGTTCACTGGCTGGAAGGACAAGTTGCGCTTCATTCCACGCGGCATGTGGTGGACCTTGAAACCAGAACCGTCATCGGTGCTTACAGACCTGACCATGCCACGTGTGGAAGAAAGAGGACCTGGAGCAGAGTCCTCCTTGTCAAAGGGGATGTCAAAAGACACTCCATAAGGCCCAGATCTGCATAGGAAAACCAAATAGTTTTCTTATTAAAAAAAGCTGGCAACATCACTATTTCATTTCCCTAAACCCAGTGGGATAATAATAAATCTGTTGGGGATTAGATATTTTACATGAGAAGCAAATGAAAGTATTACTGACCTTTTCTCTTTAGGCCACGTACCAAGGTTCCCATCAACAAAAGACATTGAGGTCGACCTCTTAATCTCTCCTGAAGGACAGAAGTGAGAATAAAACACAATTCAAAACAGAGGATGGTGTACCCACAGGTATTCACATTTACATTTTTAGTCATAATTACCTGAGTTTCTAGGCTGAGTTTGCAGGGACAAACTGAAAAAGAAAGGAAATAACAGGTATGTGATACATTTTTATGTACTATATTTATTGTGATTTTAGCTGTAATGTCATATAGCTATTGCAAACATAGAATTCACATCACAAAGTTTCAATTTCACTTCATAATGTTGACTTGAACATACTTGGCTCCCTCAGGACTAGGAGGTCTATCCGTGAAGCTTCTCTTGGTTGCCTTCGTGGTCATTTCTGGCATACTCTTCAGCAAGGATGACGTCTCTGAGGTGATGCAACACAAATGACAACATCCAATTACTCTGCTGCAAACACGTTTCATGTTAAAATAATATTTACAGTAAAATTACAACACTTGCCTGTGCCTTCGTGGGCCAGTGCCCTTGGTTTTACAAAAGACGGCTTGACCACCTCAAACCACCAAAACAGCTCTGCCATGAACACCAGGTAGTTGTTCTGTAGGGAGAGAGAAATCAAACAATATTTATATCTGTATACGTGGGACAGAGTTACATCTAATCCAGTGTTTTTCAACCAGTGTGCCGTGGCACACTAGTGTGCCGTGAGAGATCGTCAGGTGTGCCGTGTGAAATTATCCAATTTCACCTAATTGGTCTAAAAACATTTTTTGAAAACAAATAATTATCTGCAAATAATATGGATATAAATATTCAAGACACTTTGATAAGAATGACTAAATTGTTAATATAGGCTACAGAGTATAATTTTTTTTAACATTTTTGTTTGGTGGTGTGCCTCGTGATTTTTTCAATGAAAAAAATGTACCTTGGCTCAAAAAAGATTGAAAAACACTGATCTAATCCATAGCTCCAGCAGGTATCAGTAATACTTAAAATCTTCTAATCGCTGAATCTGTACAGAAATAATTAACTCATGTTCCTCCATCTTCTTAGGAAATACAATGCAGTAATTGACAAGGGAATATGTAATTATATTATTGGCAAAGGTCCTCCTTTCCTCCGTGAGTGTGATATAGTACATTACAGTGAAATTCCTGAATTATTCCAGAACCAGACTTCTCACACTGTAAAACTCTATTTGTGTTAGACAACGGAATTGAATCAGCATTGAAGCTTTTCACATGCTGGATAACCCAAATCACCTGCTGATTTAATAATACCCACAAGTTCCTTTGGCCATTGAGAGCAAAAGTAGAGGCATTGACCTAATTTATCAAAAATAGAGGTCAGACGGTTTATTGTTGTCAAACAACCTGTAATCCACTGAACCAAACTGGATTAGAAAGTTGAGAAATGTTGGAAGGATTATTGCCACTGCTGTGTCAAATCAGGTCAAGATCTGAATGAGGTCAGTGTACAGTAGCAGTTCTAACAGCTAGAGGACAATGTTGTGCACATTTTCCCTGATATTTTTTTTGGACCCAACCACTGATATTTATCTTTTTTTATAAACAAAATAAAGATGTCTGAGCTGTGAAAAACACACAACCTTCATGCAGTATATAGAGTTCAATGTGTAGCTTTCAAGAGACTGAAGTGAAGAAACCCCACCTGGTTCAAACTGCATGCCTGGCATTTTTTTAATTGCTCTTTTTTTTTTTCAGAAATACTTAAGTTTCATCTCTTAGTACTTGTTTTAATGACAACAGATTTATGCCATTGTTGATAAAAATGTGTCCTTCTGTTCCTGGTGTAGCTTTACTTGTTTTTAATAAATACCACCTTGATAGTGCACGCACACAAATGTCTATGCAAAACCATGCAGTGAGGCAGGGACGACCTTGAGGAAACGTGCCGCCTCCCCGACCTCAGTCCATGCTCTCCAGACAAAGACAATGCTGCATGGCACAGCGCGAACACTATCTGATTCACCTCATCAGCAACATTTCACTCTGCCATGCGAGAACTAGCACACGCACATTACACTTACTCCCCCGAAGCCCTCAAACTGCAGCCCAAAATCCCACCATGGGGGGGTGGCAGAGGCAATTAACACCAGCAGCATTCATCTCCTTTGGGTGTTACTGCAGCATTTTACCCCCTTTTTTTGTCTTTAACACACATGCAAATGTGAAGAGGTGCAAATGTCTGAAAAGACAGTCTCTGCTTTAGGCTTCAGAGCCAGTCGTGTCACATCTGACAAAATGATTACAGTAAAGCAAAAACATAGCCGATCATCATCATTACAAGCACTGTCTTTAAAGTGTTTCAAAGTGTTTCCACCAGTCTTTCAAACCACGTTTTGAGTTACATTTTCTATTCTTATGATACTGTTATTGAACATAAAATTTAACACCAAGTCAAATACTTAAGTGCTGGTTACCTTTTAAGTCTGTCCAGCATTTGAAGCACTCCTTTTTTTGGATAGAAACTGGAAGGAGGATGAGCCAGGATGAAGTACAAGAAAGAGAGAGACACTGATCTTCTATCTGCCCACGTAGAAGGCAATAATCCAGTCTGACTTCTCTCTTCCCTTCTACGCATCTAAACACTGATGAACACACCAGGTGTGAATGTTATTGCTTAATATGATCAGTCAGTATCACCACCTCACCACCACTACGCCTGTCTCCCAACCGATGGCCATGACTACCTCACATGCTTGGTCTGCAGCAGTGTTGTCAGATCTGGCTGTTTGTAGGTAGTGTCAAACTGTGGCACTGAATACAAGAAGCTGATTGGTGATTTCTACAAGAGCATGAGAAGGGGGGGGGGGTAATCCACTCTGGGGGATGGGCACAAACACCCCCCTCCTCCTCCTGCACCTACAATGACATGCATGCACATGCTCGCGCACACATGACTGGTGTAACATTTAAATGCACTATGTGTGAAGGCAGATGCAAACAGCAGGTCAAATTATCCAACTTAGTAAAGACTCAAGACCTAGACACACATTAGGCATTCACAGGGCATTAATGTCATCGATCACTGTGCCAGAGGGTTGATTAAAGGATTGGGGCCCTGTAGACAGCCACACTTCAATCTGAAATACCCACTCTCCTGATTTACAACCAAGTAATCAAGCTTCCCTTGATTGCCTGCGGGAAAACCTAAATTCATCTGGAAAACAAATTATGAAGAGGACAAATACAGACATGTATCCAAAGCTTCTTGCTTCTCGCCTAAACTGCGAGGAACAGTTGAAGTGTGTGCAAATGCAGTACTCACTGCATGTCACACCGGCTCAGCTAATATGTTAGGAATTATAATCATAGTACGACATTCTGTGTGTAAACTGGTACCTCGCAGTGAACCAAACATCCGTCTGGCTGAGCAACAGTCAGAGCGTAAACATTATGATCATTTTGACAGGCGTCGTTCAAATTACAGTGTGTGTGTGTTTACTGTCTTTTTACAGGCTTCTAAAAAAAAAAAAAAAGACAAACACCCTTTCAAAAATTGCGAAGATAATGAATTTAATTTCTCCTCTTGGATCCACAGATGGCAATTTAGATGGGCTCTGAAATAATTACATAAAGAGCCAGTAGATGGGAGTGTGTGGACGCTGATTTACTAGCCTGGTGTCCATTAGGAAAGGATTGCATTAAGTAATGAGTGTATTCCATGGCTTTGGGGATTGGGAAGTGAGGGCTAATCTATTGTCCGTTATCGAAGCACTATCAACATAGTGGGGACTCAGGATTCATCCAGTTTTCTGCCCATACTGCCCATCTGATATCTTCAGAAGATTTAAGAAAACACTGCACGTTGGTGGGTTTTGTGCAAAAAATATCCACACAGTTCAACCATAATTTAAAAAAAATGTGAGAGCACATATTAACATCTGGTGCGTGAACAGGCAAAGGAACATTTTCGGCTAAGTGTGATACTAGTTGTGGTGTGTGAGTGCGTCTCTGTTTAGGTGCATGTTTCAGTACAAAGAACAGTCTAAACACATCGTTCAGTTCCCAAATTATGCTTTTTCTCACCTCCATCTCCTCTCTAAACTCTTAACATTCCTCCTCATCTCTTTTCCCTCTTTCTTCATCACCTCCCCCCACGTCTCAGCTCTCAATCTTCATAAATTCTTCATTAGTATGACCGGCAAAGAGTGTACAGTTGCTGAGGATGAGACTACCTGAAAAGTGGGTCAAGGTCACTGAATCTAACTGGTTCTGTGAGCAGTTTTGACTGCACTGCTGCGCTAAGGTTTTTTTTTTTTTTTTTATATCCCTCAGGTCAGCAAAATTCTGATACTGGCTGGTTCACATGATTCAATTATTTTTTGTACCATGTCATGTATTTCGTTTTTTCGGCTGTCAACATTCAAGCTGACACAAAATGATTAGTATTGAGATTCCTAGTGCTGTAGATGAGCACCTACTCTAGTCTGTTTTTCATATTGATGCTTCATCCGTTTCATGCTATTGATAAAGCATTTATTCATCATCATCATCAGCCCTATATTTTTTTAATTTGTTCCAATTAAGTGATTGAGAAAATAATGTACTGTACAGTCATTATATCATTGCTAAAACAGCAGATCTAATGGTGCCCACAGTACTGTGTGCAATGCGTGTGAAGGACTGACCCAGCATTGGGTCATAAAATGAAATAAAAACTCATGTTTGGACAGTGATCAGTCCTTTATCAGAGTACAGGCTGGTGACATAAATAAAAAAATGCTAGTAAATAGTTTGAGAAAAGAATGGAACAAATAAAACATGCAGGCGAGTTCTGAGAGTGGACCGAGAGTAGCTCTCCATGCTTGTGGCCGGTGGAGACCGAAGAGTTTGGATTGATGGTTTTTCCACAGCATGACTCACCACACAGAGCTGCTCATTTCTCCTTTTTGTCTCTTTTCACTGGATACAGCTACATATGGTTTTCTAATTTGTGTCGTCAGAAATCCATGAATGGAGCAATAACACATGTATGGGATTTGTCTCGTCTTATGGTAACAATCACTCACTTAACATTTTGACGTTTGGATTTATTTATAATTCTGTACAATGTGTGTGCCAACTGAGACCTGTTGGTCTTGCTTTTTTAAAACGTATCTGGATTTTAGTTTTATACAGAGTTATATTGTTGTTGTTTTTTTTTTACTATGACCTTTCATTGACATACTGTAGTCCAGCAGTGTAACAGAGAAAGAATAGATGTCAACAGGATAGGCATCATAAATGTGTCAGATCAGAGTGCATATAAATCTCTACTCTTATTCAGGGAAAGAAAATCCTAACCCTTCTGAAATAAAAGGTTTTGATCTGTAAATGCAATGTATTTTTTGCCACTAAACTACTGACCAAACTGCAATGTTTTAGTACAGGGTGAAGGGCAGAATTATTTCAAATGTGAACGTGAACATCTCCGTTTGGAAATCAAACGTATTGGCAGAAGATCAGAGCAGTACCTTGACGGTGGAGGAGGCGTATAGCATGTCCTCCAGGCTGAAGGGGCAGCAGCTGCTCAGGTTGTCTTTGCAGAAGTCCTGAATGAGCTGCAGGTTGTAGAGTCGATCTGCCAGCGTCATGTTCTCCCTCAGACAAACATCTGGAAAGGCAGAGGTAGCCATCGGGGATTAGGGTCAGTGTGACGTCAAAATTAATCTTATGATTAATGAACGGCCTCCTGGCTGGCAAGTAATGGTGGTAGTGATGGTAAGGTCTGACGTGTTCGGTGTTAAATACAGTGTAAGTGCAATGTTTTGTCGACTGACCAATGAAAACGATGCATTAAGTGTAATCAACCTGTGGGAGGAGCTGAGTGTTAATACAAGTGATTGATCTTTTATTTTCCTGAATGCTTTCAGTTAAGATGAATACTTGTGAATGTCTGAGCCATTATCATCACAGTGTTTCTTAATCAGCATGATGATGTGATTGTCTGCCATTATGACTGATCTTTGCTCAGGAGGAGCTGAGTACAAATACATAGCCAACAAACAAACAAACAACTGCTGTTCCAGAGTTTTTATGAGAAACATAAACAAACAAAAAATGGAAACACAATCACTGGAATCATCGTTTTGTGTGCTTTGCCTTTTGTTGCAGGACCTGCAGAGCTGTTCCAAACCAAAACACACTAAACAACGCTAACTCCAGACAACAATTATATGCTTCCCACTGCCAGCGATCACCCCGGCTCCTTTACCTTCCAGTGGAAGCAGCTGAGGGCAGTAGAAGTGCAGCAGAGCACCCAGGGCCGAGCCGTCTGTGCTGTCTTTCAGCAGGTTGTCCACAGGAGGGATCCACAGATCTGACTGGGTAGAGGTTTGCTCTTTCCTGTACCGCGCCTGCATGGTAGGAAATATTTTATTTGTCTCTTGACCGCAGCAACAACACTATTAAAAAAAACATGTTAGATTTATTCATGTATGAAGGTAAAAAGAATGACTCTAGATCCTGACAGTCACAGTGTAATGGTGAGCCAACTGAGAGGAAATGACACTAAACTCAACATCAAATAAAAAAGGAATGATCAGTGTATCAGTTTTGTAAAAACAATGAGAGTTGGTGCACAAATATAATCGATGTCTAGCTTTTTTATGTAGGCACATCTCTAGGGACTTCACAAGTATGTAGGAGAAGAGTTTTTGTGCAATAAGGATTGGTCGAATGCAGAAGTAAATTATCACTGATTTGTGTGTATGCAAATACAAGAAAGTCTAATTTTCTAATTCTAATCACATGCATATGACACCCAGAGGTAGAAAGAGAAAATACATTTTTAAGAGATGGTGAAATCACAGCCTGATGCACAATTGTGATAAAAACAAAAATGGCAAACAAGACAGAGGGAGGGAGGAGGCGGGGGAGACGGTCACTATGGTTACACAGATGAAAGCGTACAGCATAATATGGGACTTACAGGCACAAGCTTCATGTACCACTTGGTTGGAGACTGCAGCAGCACGGTGAAAGAAAACAACAACAAAGAGACACCTGTTAGTGAGATTAGTTTGTTGTGATTAGTGTTACAAGGGAAGACATGGCAGGTATGAGAGCACAGAGGAATCCTGTGTGTTCCTGATCTGTATGTTCAGTGTAATGTGGTGTTAGGTTTTCAGCATTGGCTGGTGCAGAATAAACATGGCGTTTAGATAATTAGGTTCAGCCCAAATATTAGAGAGTTCACAGCTTGATTCTTTATTAAAGTATTAATTATTTACCCTCTGAATACCTCCCAAACCTCATGAGTGGGATACGGATGTAAAATAGAAGATAGAAGAAACTGGATAATTAGATCAGACTGAGAGTCAATGTCAGTCAGGGTCAGAATGGAGTCAAACATCTTTTACTAACTCCAAAATATTACAAATGTGCTGCAGTTTTTGAATATGAAACCCCCTAAATTTGTGTGCAGGTGTGTTTTTGTGTGCATGTTCAGATTACACAGTAACAGCCAGTGAGTGGGGCCCATTATTTTTTGAAATCGTCTCTTAAGAGAGAAGCACCAGTCAAAGACCTGCAGTAGCTACAGGACAACAAATAACAATCCCGCCACCTATCAGCACTCAGCTGACGATGTAAACTGATTTCAGACGAGGAGGTTTTCCTTAACCGCTCACTCAAACACTTTGTGGAAGCATCAAAGAACCCCATGTAAGTGGCACTCTCTCAGAGGCTTCTTCTTCATCCGACGAGTCCTGAACTTCAAAGGCAGAAAATAACAGTAACAGGATGATAAAAGGACCGGGCGTCGTGTTTTTTGGGATTCTCCTGATTTGATTAACGTCACAACTAAGTGGTAATTTCAGACTGATGCTATCATCAGTGGAACAGACCGCATGTGATCAAATCTACAAATTATTAGTTGATCAGTTGTATCTGTTCGGAAGTGAATGGGGCCTTCTGTGGAACCGATATGACAGCATGAATGTGGCTACTGCATATCGATGTGTAGCAGACATGTCATCGAACGAAGAGAGCACAGTGGTGACAGTAAAGAAGTGCTGTTGTGCAGATATTCGGCTATCCCAGAGTTTTCCTATCTTTTGTATTAGAAGGGCATTGCTGTGTGCATGCACCACTATAGCGAGAGTCAATGGTAAAGACGTGTGCGCCCCAAAGGAACAGGAAATACGTCACTTGACCGGCACTCGCTGTAAACGAGTGAGAGAGCGTAGGGTTATCCTACGAGGACAAGCCGAAGAACCTTATATAGTTCTACTTAGCACTTTTATTTCTAAGAGTGTAGTCACGGACTGTACAATGTTTAGCTTGTTTATTTAAATTTTCCATGTTTTTATAAATTATTTTAGATGCTTCCTATCTTCTTCTTCATGTGAGACACCGTAACGCCCCCTATGGATGGGTCGCCAGTGGTGTATATTGAAGCTAGTATTTTTGTGTGTCGTCATAATTACAGATTCCTGGATGTTTGCTGTAACTCGCAAATCGATTCTGATCCAAATAATAACGATACATTTTAAGAACAACAACACCATTGTATGGTGTATTTAAAGGCAGAGAGTGGGACAAACTCTAACAATACGTCATCTCTGCTGCACGCTCAAACACAACCCGACAATGTCGATGCTGAATTACAGGCCAGGTGGAATATGTTGTCGGTGGGGGAGGGGGAGCATGGCACGGTGCAAATCAGGTTTACTGTACTTCCTACTGAAGCTTCTGTTTCTTTAGATTCACTATTATTTCCACAAAAGCAGATTCTAGTATCAAAAATTACTTAACCAATTTTACTGGGTATCAGCACTCTGATATCTTTTTGTATTCCTTTTCCACACTGCATAGTGTGTTTATTGAATCATCTGAGTCTGATGATGTTTTCAAACACATTCGGAGTCTTGTTTTAAGATTTAAGCTCTTATCTAAGTCTTTTTGGCTAAAGTGTTGAATGTAAATGTTAAATGTAAGACTCTATATACTAATTCAGGACTGAAAGGTAACCAAATGAATGTTAAGTGAAACAAAAGCATTCATTGTAACAGGCACGATCGAAAAACACAGTGGTTTTGTGACTATTTATGCATCTTATCCTGCAGAGACAGTAAATATAAGTAACCAGGGGTGAATTTCGGGTGCACTGACATACTGCAAATATACTCTTACCTCTTACATGCAGACCTTAATTTAAAATGTTGTGAATGCACTTTTTCAAACCTTGCTGCCCTAGTTTGAAGGGACAGTAAAGTTGAAGACTGTGCCTCTGCAGTAATTATCTTAACTGTGGGCTAAGAAGGGTCAGAAGGAGTTTAAAATCTGTTGAGACCAATAATCAAACCCCT
The DNA here is from genome assembly GCF_963457635.1 of Microchirus variegatus. Taxonomy (NCBI): domain Eukaryota; kingdom Metazoa; phylum Chordata; class Actinopteri; order Pleuronectiformes; family Soleidae; genus Microchirus; species Microchirus variegatus. The sequence goes on from NC_139805.1 coordinate 11,293,233, forward strand.
GTGCAGGGGAAATACTCTGATCCATCATACAAGATGCACACACCCAATCCCACTTCAATCATCCTATGACTCCGCTTCTTCCCATCAAAGTCCATCCTCTAAAGCTGGACACGTCTGATTGAGCTGCACCTTAGCTTTTGCTATGTAAAAGGATTAGTCCCCTCTGTCCTGTCCTGACGATGGCCTTCGCACCCTCCCCTTTCCCTGAAACACTTTTACCCACAACCACCCTCCTCACCCCATAAAAACATGGTTGCCCTGGTGAACGCCAGTCCTGTCCTAGAACTAGAAGGGTACATGTTCCTCCATGCCTGACTGAGGGAGAAGCTGCCTGTGAGTGTGACTCACGCTGCAGTCATACTGCAAAGACACAAGTGGGGGAGGTTTAGTGAAGTGGAGAGTGATGAAGGGGCAGAGGGAGGATAGATGGCGCTACCTCGGCATTGAAGAATTACATTTTTTTCTTGCATTTTACTAAGGTTGGTGACTCATATTTTACTCCATTGAGTAGAAATTTCCTCCTCAACTGCTTTTGAGCCAAACAACGGATGTTGTTATGAGAGTAGTCCAATAAAATCTCACATAGCTCACACATGATGTTGTTTTTCCCAAGAAAATATATCCTTTATACTTGTTAATAACAATATTTAATACTGTAAACTTTAAGGTCTGACTGTAGAGGCTAAGAAGGGACAGTATCATGAGTGTATGGTAGGTTTTTGACCACCCAGTAGAAATGATGTCTGTTATTTCCATTTGGTAACATATATGAGTTGACCAAGAGACTGCTGCAAAATTGTACAAACTAAACCACTGGAAATTGGAAGACAACTGATTCTGGGATGGAAGCTATTTATTACATTTAAAAGCCCATAACACAGCCTATAGTTTGCCTGCCAACACACTCAATGGTTATTGTGCAATGTCAAAATGTCTGAGGCAAGGAGGCCTTAAAGTTAAATCAAAGATCAAAGACTGTCTTGACTTGTCTTTATATCGTCTAACAGATTGTCAATACTTAATCAGGTCTTAAACGACTATATCTGGTTCTAAATCAGGTTTTCAGATGTTATTGTTGTAACATGTTTTTTGAAAAACACACAGGATAAAGATGACATTTCAAAAATTGCAGACAAAGACACAATATGACAGATGCAATTGCACTTCGTGGTTATATCCACATTATTCTGTTTGAGTCATTTTTCGAGCTCCAAAATGGAGAAATTTGTAAATGCTGCTCTCAGTTTTAGTTTAGTTGTGTGTAGTATTATGGATGTAGCATATATGTTCTGTAGACACTGAAAGCATGTGTGTGCCCACGCACACAACTCATAGACCTGAAAAACATGTGACATTATGTAAGGGGCTTTTATGATATTTCCGAAGCATCGTCCTGTGAGTGAGTAAATAACTGTGAAAGTCTGCACAAGCCTGAGACTGGGGACGGAAGAACTTGCGTGCATACATAAACTGCAGCTTTCCATTTTGACTCATGCTAAACCACATAGGGTGTGGTCACAATACTGTATATTCCCCCAGGTAAACGTTCTAACTAATCACTCACGGTGTTGCGTTAGTGTGTTGCCTGACATAACCTGTGCTAGAGCTTGTCCCAGACAAGTAGCAGAGGCGAGAACGAGTCTGAGGAGCTGAGCATAGATCAAAAGCAGGGCATCATAATAACTTGGTAGAAAAGAGAAAATAATGACGCAAACATGAGAGGGAGAGAGACAAGAGGATACTGCTGCTGATGAATGTGAACTGAATCGTCTCATGGTTATCTAACATGCGTTGAGGGTGTTCATGACTTTCACGGGTCAGTGAAACTTGTTTAATCCCTCTGCGTCATTCAAAAAAAACAAGGGACAAGTCACTGTCCTGTTCTCTCTTTCAGGGTTCACTACACTGGGAGCTCACACATGTACACTAGAGTGCTGTGATACTATTTTCACATGTTCATGTCATCAAATGACTTGTATAATATTGATGACCAATCAACACCAAGTTGCTTTACACTACAGTTTTGCCATGCACCCATTCACACACACTTTCATACAGCATTGTGTGGTTGGAACAAGTGTATCATTTTCTCTCAGTAGTGTAATACTGTACTGCACACAAAAACAAACACAGGCCACCACAGCTTGCCTTATGGCATTTGAAATGACTGCCTATACTGGAGTTACTTATATAAAGTATGGACCACAGGCTGAACCATGCTTCACTAAATGACTGCAGGTCTAATTAGAGTAGAAACCACTGCTCTGCTTAGCTGCTTCGGGAAGCTCAGCAGAGTAAATAAACATATTATGATGCAGGATACATAATCTATTTGTCTTTATTTTTCATTTTATAAATATTCTTAATGCAACCAAGATTTCCTTTCATTGCTTTTCATATCAAAGTGACACAGAGGCTTTTAACAACTACTGAAGGTGTCAGTAAATCCATTATTAGTAGCTGAGGATCTCATTTAGCTTGTTTGAGACTGTCCATCTGGTTAGTGCTGTGTTTTTTTGGACAAAGGAAAAGATGAACACCCACCCGAGGACTCCCAGCAGGCTCGGCATTCTGCGTCTCTTTCTTCTTCTGCTCTTGAGCCACAATGTCTTTCAGATATCCATTTACCTAGAAGACAGAGGACAAACAGGATTATCTTTCTGGATTGTGACCTTGACTATTCCTTTATTTTTCAGTGTTATGTTTTCACTTTAATTTAAAGAATACACCACTACATGTCTGTGTTTAAAGGCTGCCATTGAAGGAGATTTTCTGAATTCTCTAAAACATGTTACAATTGAAGGTAAATGGAGTCAAATTTCACTGGATTTCTATGGGCTTTTAGAACGCACATTGTCTTCCAACAGAGAGCCATATGTCTGGCCAGTAGGACTGCACGACCACACCTCCTGTTAGATATTCTGTCTGTGAGTGTAGCTCATAGTTGGCAGCAGCCCAGCATTTCTCCCAGAAGAATGTAAACAGACTGGGCCTTGTCACTGTATGGAGGAGAAAAAGCCATCTGCACATGCAGGCCATGTGAACATCTGTTTGGAAATAATTCACAAAAGCTAATTTATACTGTGCACATAGGTGCACAATCCAAGAATTGAACACTAACCCTTTAACACCTAAGCCTTAAAATCTTATTTTAAGAAAATGTCCTGTGAGTTAAGTGCTTTTGCCCATTTTTCCCAAATAAATTTCAATATCTGGCAGTTATTTACAATTTAATGCATGTTAAAATAGTGTATTAACAATTTAAAATGAAGAAAAACAAAAGGTTTCATTTAAAAAATGGAAACAGGCGTTATTCCTCCTTCCTTTCCTCTCTGGTGAGAAAGACACGGATTCTCCGGTTTCCTCCAACAGCACGAGTGAAATTACCGTAATAACCGCATATTGGCTTTGACGTGCAACTCCTCAGCTTTCAGAAACCATTGGAATTTTTCCGTTGGCACAAACCGTCGAGTAATTACGGTAATGCAAAGTTAAAGTCACGGGTTAAAGGCCTATACCATTATTTGTCATTTTAGGAAGCTCATTTTTGCACTATGATTTTCTTTTACATTTGCCGTGCCACCAGATATTAGAAACAATATTAGATATTAGATAGATATTAGAACAAATCAGAAAATGGATGGTCAGCTGTCCTTTTTATTTCTTGAAGACATCCAAACAAAAGCATTCTCTATTACCCACCTTGTTGATCCAGGTGGTCACAGCGTCTTCCGTATCATATGGTCCCTCCAACTCTGGCCTGCTGGAAGAATATTGACTAATACAGGCCCTCACCTTCTCCACGCTCACAGTCTCCACTGTGTATGCCATCATCAGAGAGTCTATCATAGCCAGGTGGGCACTCTGGAAGAGAAAACACAGAGGACACTTTAAGTTAAAAGGGAAACATAAAACTGATGTAGCTAGTAAAACCACAAGATCAAATATTTTCTACCAACCCCCTTTAATTCTTTGTTATTGTAATGGATTCTTTTTTTTTTGCCAAAATGTGAAATGTTCAGTGGAATGAAAACAATATATGAGGAAGTGGGCCCCAGCGATCATAGGAACATTCTGGGTCTGGCATAATATTGAAAAAATTTAAAAGAAAAAAAACAAAAAAAAACAAGCACGAATGTCCTATCGTATCGAAGCAGGCAAAACTGGATAGTTAATCCTTAAACATGTCAAGTTGCAACAGGGAGAGTGAACTGTAAAAAAAAAAAATCCTCTGTAGCCTCACAAGAAGTCTGTAATGATGACTTTCTGTTTTTATCGTTAAAAGTAAAACTAGGCCAAAGGATATATTCTGTACCATTTGAACCAATGTTTTTAAGAATCTTTTGATGAAAGATAAATTTTTTTGTCACAGCGAATCACTGCATTACCATAATATTGTATGGGGTGTGGAGCATGACATTGAAAGGCCAATTATTTATTCAACCCTGGACCAGGAAACCTCCACTGTGCTGTACATCTGAAAACAAAATTATTCAGTTGAATATTCCCTTGTGGCTGTTGACCTGGAAACAAGTGCATACATGCACTGGTTCCACGGCCCACTTTTGTCACAGTGACAACTTGCCTTTAGGATGATTTAAGACATGCGTCCTGACAACGGTCTCACAACAGTCTTACAACAGTGAGTCTGGTTGGTACAGTTTTCAGTGATCAGTCGCTTTGTATGAGCTTGATGGATGTTGTAAGATTAGTCTTAAACTTTGGCATCGGTGCCAAAAGGATCACCTGAGAAAAACACCTCTAACCTGGATTCAAAACCAACCAATCGAATATCAGAGCCTCAAATATAGTCAGGAAACCCACGTTAGTTCATTATAGTGAAAGACAAATGTGGGAATGCTGAAATTAAAATACGTTCCCACAGATTATATAGCACTATAGCAACAAACCTGGTATTCTGTGCATGTGTGTATCTAAGTTCTAAGCTCTTTAGTCCCTCCGTACCCTTCAGTACCCAGCCGCTTGTACCACCCAGGAATCAGACTGCCAAATATTTAGACTTGAGAAGCAGCTTTTCCATGAGCTAATCTTATAAATCAAGCATAATGCTCAAGTGGTTTTCAAGATCCACTCTTACGCAGTGTAGCACAGCTAAACAAAAGGAACAAGAAAGCACATATATAAAACCACTATATTTTTCTTTATGGTGAAAGTGATGATGAACAGTTATCCTGCTCACTAAAAATCACTGTGTAATTTCAAGATGATAATAATAATAAGAGATTAATTACAACTCATGTTCCAAGATTGTGCACAATTCCATTGTGATTCCTTTATCGGTCGTTTTGTGACTAACAATAACACCGTCGGTTCACGTTGAAACAACCCAGCACAGATACAGTACACGCTGAAGAGACGCGAACAATTAGCTGTCAGACTAATATCTGTAAGTGCAACATCAGCTGTGTCATGAATTTGAGGTTTGTGACACACTGTTAGCTTAATGCCTAAATTCCAGTATCTCTGATCTGGCAACGCAGCAACAAACCCCATTTAATAACACACTGTCAGGATTGTTTTCTATTGGCCTTCATTATGTCTGTCCAAACACTGGGAAACATTATCCTTGAGACACACACACACACACACTAACTAATGCACAGACATGTTGCTATTAGCTTGCACAGCGAACCCTGCACTGTGTTCTAACAACAAAATTATCTTCTCCAGGCAAGAACACTTTTGAAAAGGCCAAGGGACCGATGTAAATCCTCAGAGGCCACTTTCCCTTCCCCATCCTCTTCTCTGCGCTGACCAGACTTGATATTGATTGAGATCTGCTGTGGTCTAAGGAGATCAAATGGCAACAAGAACAGGTAAGCTACTCATGTTTACAAGACCACAGATTTGCTGTCTCTTAACATAACATATGACACCAGGCCATTGTGTAGTGTTAGACCACTTGGTCATTCGAGAATTCAACACCTTTTGACAGTGAAATCATAGTTTATATTGTGAAAATGTGTCAACTTCCAGCATTTAAATGTCTTTAATGTCTGCAATTAGCAGTAGAAATAATAATGAATTTCAATACTTCTTTTGGCACTGGTTAAATTCCTACATAGAAGCTCTCTGGTATTTAAACAGCCAACTTTCTGGTGTATTTAAATTATTCTTTTTCTGACCTTTACTTAATACGACAAGATAATAATGCTTTCCTTATCTATAGGTTGGCAATTTTGTCAATAGGAATTTCAATCACACAGTGATGCATACACACAACACACACACACATTTTGTGCCGTCTCATCTAAGCAGATTACATCCATAAATCTTTTTTTTATTTCTCAGATTGTAAAAAAATATTCTCATCCATGCAGTCATTATCCTGTTTTTACTGGTACACTGCGGTTTCACAGTGTTTCCAGTGGGGGGGATATACAGCTCCTTTGAGAAACAGGGGATAGATGAAAATCGGTTTAAGTCTCTATTTTCAGAGCTTTGAGCTGCTTGTTGTTGGTATAAACCCAGTATTCATATCAGGAGATGTTCAACACACTGCATCGTTCTCATAAATGGACATTTCATCCGTGGTGAATCACTGAAACACAAAATGATCTCTATCCAATCTCCGGGTTTTTAAGGAAAATAATATCACATATATTCAGAGCAGAGAATAGTCACAACGTGCCGTCTCCTGGACCAGTTCAGAACAGGGCAAACACGGGTGATTGAATTAAGTTCAGGAGTGACGTAATACTAAAATGCAGTCTGCTTTTGGTATTACAACTTTCCTGTTCAGACCCTCAGACCTTGGCAGCTGTCAAAAGGACAGACTCTGTCTAGCCTCAGGTAACTCGGTATGCCACCTCAGCTGGACATGGAAAAGCACTCAGCTGAAACACCCTCTGGTCTCTCTTGGAGGTCAACATATTGTCAAATAAAAGGGAAAAAAAAGCAGCATTCTACTAGTAAAGTTTACCACAATTGTATGTGTGCATTGTCTATGTTTCTAAAATACAAAAAAACCCAAAAACATATTGTCTTCTTCCAAACCAGACAAAAATGTCCTAAATTAGCTGCCAGGTATAGCCAGATTTAAAAGTCCAGTTACCAGTTAAGTTATTAATGATTGTACTACACATCTACTACTACCATAAACACTCATTTGCTCTAGATAGATAATTGAGTGTATACAGTTCTCTTTTACTTAGCCCCTTATTATTGAAACTATTGTATTACAAAACTCATTTTTAGGTTTCATACTTGAGTGAATTGAAATACAATTGGCTGCTCAATCTAATCTAAGAAAACCGGCATCCTGTGCGTGTTAATATGAAATCTGTAGAAGAATAATTCTTTACCAAAATTAAGTTTTGTTAAAACCTCATCAAGCCTGAGATCTCTTTAGTCAGTAGTGACAAGAATCAGGGGGAAAACAGTTTTTACTGCTAAAGTTAAGTTGCACTTTTTTCTTTATCACAACGATAAGCTTTAAGTGCTGTAACACAAATCATGTATTATTACATTTCTTCAACACTTGAGTCAGTTTTTGTAGTTTCATTTATTTTTGAGTGATTTGTCCTGAAGATATTGATTCTTAAATGTGTTGTGGGTGGGTTCTCCCGTGGGGAATTGCTTGCCAACAGGAAACCCAGCCAGGAGCTAATGCATTTCATCCAAGAACAAAGCTTATGAGCTCAAATGGGCTGCACAAAGTAAATGATGTTTTTTCTCCCCTCATAGTCAGGAGTTTTACTGCATAATGAAAATTTGACTCTAGAAATGTTCAGTGGTGCAAAACGATCAGTGTCTTTGCTGCGTCAGCAGATGATTAAACCTGGTTCAACAGTACACTGAGGGTCTTCTTCAGCCTTGGTGTTCTTTCTTTCCAGCCAATATAATACATTTTAAAAACATAGCGACAGGGCTCTAAATCATAGTCTAATTGTAGTAAGCACATAAAGATAATAAGGACTCAGGGCATCACGTTGTGTTTTCCCTGCTTATCCAACCATTCTGTTCTGTACTGTACGGCCTGGAAGTTGCTGCTGGCCATGAACGTAACATACTGACTGTAACTTTAACAGGGACAGACAGCACTTGGATGTGCTTCTCTTCTGTCGTGCTGCCTTTGCTCGTCTTGGCTTGTGAGATCAAGTGAAAAAATATTAAGGACTGAGTGAATCAGTGTGATGTGGAGGTTAGATTTTTCGGTGTTTTTCAAGCCGCACGTGTGCGCTGGGGTGCAGATGATGTGTGTCTTAGTGTGTGATGTTAGAAACATTGTGTGCCCGTTTGAGTGAATCTGGCATTTCAGTATTCTCTGGCTCAGAGTCTGGCAGCCTACATCACTATCACAACCCCCACCACACACACACGACACATAACTGTACATACACACTGCACAAAACGACATATGCACACCCCCCCGCTCACTCTTGCACCTACACAATCACACACACACGCAAAAGCCTGCCTACTGGGACGTAACCATGGAAACGAAGTGTCTGCCCAATAGGAGTTGTGATGGAGGCAGCAGAGAGGGAGACTAACAGGAAGAAGAGTATTCACCTCTATTCATGCTCACAGATGAGATGCTGAATCAATTTGTCATGCAGTGAATTTGAACTGATTAACAATAACGATTAAGTAATAATTACATAATAACTACACAAGTAATTTACCCTTAAAAAGACAAAATGACCTTAAAACTCGCAGGCAAATGAATAGAGAGAGAAAGATTCCCTGATTTGCATTCCCTCCGATTTAGGAGATGTAAGGATTTATGTAATGGGATTGAATATAAAGAATTATGATACTGCAGATTACAGATTAACACACATAGGAATTCAATTTTCTGGGATTAGACTGAGCAGCCAATTTTAATGAATGAAAAAGAGAATTTTCCAGATTTGAATGGTATATCAATAACTGATTATTATTTATTTTTTTCCTATTTCTGAAGTAGCATGGTTTGTTTCCACATATACACTTCCCACTACAACTGGGAAACAACTGGGAAAGCATTTTCCGACAAAGGCATAACAATAAACCTGTCTTTCTGATATACAGCCACAGATGCAGCACCTATACACCCAATAAAGAGTCCCTGAAACCATATACGGTGTATGACTTACTATAAGGGTATATATGTGTATTTACATTTGTAACCACTTAAGGACCTTTTCTGGCAAACACACCAGCACTTCTCATTACTCTTTTCATTTCTGAGGAGCTAAAGTAGTTCGATTAAAGGCTAAGATTTGAACTGTGATTAGGTTATGGTTAGTGTGTGTTGAGGGGACAAAGCAATGCATCTAGAGTTTCTTCTTGAGGAATAACTCATTTAGACACATTTCCTAAATATTTCTGACAATTTTATGTCATCGGGTGCGATCTTTATGTACTCCCAGATGTTTCCACTGCAATATAAAACTGCTGCTGCTTATTATTCAAGAGATAATAAGAAATGAAGAGTGTCGGCAAAGTCACAACAGTATTCCAGTATTCCATCTTTGGCACAGAGGCTTTTATTATTCAGTGTGCAATGTGTGTCTATAATGTTCAAAACTGCTCGATGCTGTACAAGTGGATTAGCAGGATGTCAAGGTGATAACATCTACTTTTACGGCATTAGATGAATCTAGTAGTTACCTAAAAAAGCATTATATTTCATACAGTATTAGTACTTTCAGGTTCAGATGCAGGGTTTATCATTTTTCTAAGTGGCCATAAGAGATGAGATGTTCCAGCTGAGGATATGATGCTTAAGGAACTTTACTAAATGCTTCTTCAGAAAGGAAAATTATAGCCTTTTTTTAACAACACATTTAGAGTTCTGTATTCACACACCTCACACCTCTGATAAGCTACCAAGTCACCATGCAAGTGTCTGAAAGCTACTTAGTCAGTCATCCCACAGCTCTTAGTAGAGCTGCACCTAACGTTTTTTTTCCCCAAATCGATTAATCTATTGATTATTTTCTTTATTAACCGTGCACTTGTTTGGTCTGTAAAATGTTGATCGGTATTTCTTAAACATGGAAATTAATTGTCTTGTCTTGTCCTCAAACCAAAATGATTCAGCTTCAATTATTTCTTTGTTATATGGAGCAAAGAAACAAGAAACTATTCACAGTTAAAAAGCTGAGAAATCAGAAAACTAGTTTTAACTAGAAGCACTCGGAGAGCACCTCCGGCAAGGCAGCTCAGCCCCCCACAAAATAGCGATAAAATATAGTGATAGTGTCTATCGATCACTAATCACTTGTTCTGGTCCCATTGCGGACAATTCCTGAAAATCCGTTCCTGACTTTTTCGAGTTATGTTGCTAACAGACAGACAGACAGACAAACAAACTCCGGTGAAAACATATACCTCCTGGCGGAGGTCAATTATTGAAAAAAAGCAGCCCTACTGCTTACTTACAAACAAATAGGAAGTATAACTGTGGCAACACAAGTAAACACGGGCAGTTATCAATACAGAGATGTCCATGAGCAAGGCAATTAAAAAAAAAATGTAAAAAGTGTGTGGCTGCTGAGTCTCTAACATTGATGATGATCGCTAAATCCTTCAGACAATAACCTCTTTGCAATTACTGCACGCACAGCGGTGCTTCAGGTGGGCTGGAATGTGTAACACTAGATTAATGTTTTCAGATCCAGCCTCCACATCTCTACCTCTTTTTCTGTGAGCATTACAGGTGTCAGTGATACACAATGTGCCTGTGTGTGTGTAGGCGACTAAAAGTAGGCGGCGGTTGCGATTTTGGAGCCCGAGTTTTCCCATGTGAGAACCCGTCACATGGCTGAATATAGAGATACAAGTGGGCGGGAACGGTGACAGTTAGAGAGCGAGCGTCAGGAACAACAACACTGCAATGAAAAGAGACGTTGGCAACCTATGAAACACCCTGACAGGCGAATCATCAGCAGTGTTTGACTCGGCTTGCTGACTGACATAATTAAGCTCCTTTGAAGATTCTGTGGCTTAATCTGAACATTATTTTTCCTCATGGAAACTGCTGAGTAAAAAAAAAAAACTTGTGCCATGACAGTCTTATAGTTAGGTGCTCAGTCTCTTGCTTTTTACACTCCCTCAGGAGTAAAACCAGTGATGTTTTTATTTTGGGAGAAACCTCTTAAACCGTCGAAACCTCACTCACTCGCTCCAGTCCTCGAGTAAAAAAGTGCCTATTTTGCTGTTTCTTTTCTCTACCACACCCTCACAGAGCTCAGCCTGCAGTCAATCAGCCAAGTGAGATGATGAAGCAGTCTTTAAATAATAGAAAATAGAAACTCCTGCACCTGTGCTGTCCTTTCATTTTGTATTAAGCTCATACATAACATTGAAACCTATGTCCTGAATTTGGCAGATGGGGGGGGGGGGGGGATAGGTGGATGTCCGGGTGATGGGGAAAGAAATGAGACATACAGGATGTGAGGTTGAAATATGGAGCAGTGAAAGGCAAGAAGAGGAAATTGAAGAAAAAAAAATCTAATTTTCAATCATTTTCCAGCAAAATAATTTGTCACAATCTTTGACAAGTTAAAATGGTGAAATCACACTTTAGTATACGTTTATGAATATGCGATCAAATTACTCGGATTCGCGAAATAAAAAGCTTGAAATGTAAACCCCCTGTGCAAAACTTAAATAACTTTCGAATTAGCATGGAAGGGAAATTAAAACCAGCAAGACTCTGCAAACAGTCTGCAGGCATACTGTGTGCTAATCATGTCTCAATTGCAATGCACTGAAGCAATGAAAGCAATGAGGCCTCCCACTGAGGTTTCGCCGAAAAGTAATGAGGATCCCTCTGTCTGAGTCAATACAAAGTCGACAAAGTCTTCTCTACGGTGAGATCCAATGCAGAGAGACAGAGATTAGGATGGCGAGACATGACAAACACACACGTGGTGAATAAGTACAGTAACGGTTGTTAATGTACTAATTGGATGCAGTGTTTGTTGTGTTGTGGCTGTTTTTTTTTATCTTGTTCGGTGGAACTGTTCTTATTATCCACTGCTACTGTGATTAAGAGGCTATTTCCGAAGTTTTCTATTAATGTCACTCGTACTGACTTTCCCAAATAGAAAACCTTGACTTAAAGCAACATAAAACTCCATCGTCTAGCTGGAGAAACTAGGCCAATTAGGATGCAGCTTCTACAGAAGTGCAAGCAAGCAAAAATATGTGAATGTGGGCAATCCTTCCTGTTGTACCTTGCTACACCGGAATGTCTTGGTGTTGTCACATTTGAAAGACACGGTGAATGGAATGAAGGAATGAGGAAAAAGATTATGCGCATGAAATGCGCCTCAGGGACTGTGAAGATGGGTATCATTATGGCGTATGGGCGCAAATTATGCTGCTAAAGACACTTAAAATTAAGAGTTTTATGACATATGACCCACTTGATAGAACGAGTATTGTATGTCATGCCACAATACACAAAACAGCACTTCTCCTACCATTTGTAGGGGCCTCTTTCGAAGGTCTCTCTCGGTGACCAGTCTCTCCTGGTCGGTGACGTAGAGTCCACGTTGTGCCAGAGCCTGGATCACAACGTCGTGGCCCAGCAGAGGCTTGGAGGCATCGCTCTTAAAGATGAAGCTGCCTGCCCTGCAGTACAGGTCTGCAGACAGTAGCAGGCTGATCACAGGAGGCTTCAGGTGCTCCTGCTCATACTGGTCTGTATAGAAAGGATCCTTCAGGTCTGTGGGGATACTGTCTGCATGGTGAAAGGGAAAAATGGGACTTTTGAGAGAACATGACAGCAAAGATCAAGGGGTATGTAGGAAAATAAACACAAGATCAAACAAGTATTGATAAAATCAGGAGAATATTTTAAATGCATTTTGTTTTCCTCCCGTTTCTCACAAGGACTCGCGGAATAAATACGTGAAAAAGCCGATTAATCTCAAGTGAGCTGATGTTCAGTTGCCTATTCAAGATTTTTCCTCTCAGTGCACACATACCCCTGCCATGCTTTGACAAGATCTTGACGTAAATGTGAGTGAGCAGATGTCAGTGTTGCTATAGCAACCGCAGGAGGAGGGGAACCTGATCGATCCATCTAGTCTGTATCTTCGCAACTCCTAGCTCCCTGGGAACACCCTTCTGTTCTTACTGCCTGCTTCTTTAAAGACAGAGCCCTGCAGGTGTGTGTGTGTGTGTGTGTGTGTGTGTGTGTGTGTGTGTGTGTGTGTGTGTGTGTGTGTGTGTGTGTGTGTGTGTGTGTGTGTGTGTGTGTGTGTGTGTGTGTGTGTGTGTGTGTGTGTGTGTGTGTGTGTGTGTGTGTGTGTGTGTGTGTGTGTGTGTGTGTGTGTGTGTGTGTGTGTGTGTGTGTGTCACCCAAATCAAGCCCACTGTAGGATTCAAAAGCATTGTTTTTTTGTTCAAACCACTGCACAGAAACAGAAAGTAGGGCTTTTATGGCTCAGTGGATGCCAGATCCTTCAATCTGTACAAGGAATTAAACAATAACACTATAAACTTAAACTGACTTTGTGTGATGACAATCAGTACATCTGCACACACAGACGCAGAGCTCATCGTTGTTTCAGCAGGGTCTGCGTGTGTGTGTGTGAGGGAGAGAGCAGTCAGTAAATCACCTACTCAGACTGACCATTATCACCAAGGTCATCTGTGTTATTGTGAAGCAGAAATGTAGACAGCAACAGCAGTAGCCATGTGTGGTACATACTGTGTCTGTAAATGATATCAATAAAGACAAAAATCTTTATTGTAGCTCTCCCCACACACACACACACTTCATCCTCTAAAGCAGGACGATTCAATTACAAACTCAGCTGGGCCAGACATTTTCTGCAGCCAGTAAGCCGCAGGTGATGACAAATTTAAAACGTACGTCAGAAAGTGCATTTAAAAAATAATTAAAGAACAATTATTTTGGGTCATAACTGTCCTTCGTACACATCAAAGTGTGAATACAAAAGAACTAACACTGCTATCAAACCTGTAGACTACTGTATGAATTGATATAGGAATCTTTGAGGGACAGTGAGAAGCGTTTCTGTAGTTATTTCTTCAGTTATTTCTGGTGGAACCACAGGCTGGGCCACTAAGAAGTGGGTTATGGGCTGCCATTTCAATCGGCCGGCTCTATAGCAAAGGCATAGGTCAGGGTGAGCTACAGAAGAACAACTCCTGCAGCCGACAGCTTCTGTTTTTGCCATTTGCTCGTGCTGGTTCTCACTGTCACTGTATCCCACATGTTGCCAATAAAGGAAATTATACTAATCTAATATTTATTTGCTGTGGCTCAACATTCTGAGCTTTAAAAGGAAAAAAGAAGTCCCTTTATTATGTGATGAAGTCGTTTGCAGCAACACTGTTTTACATTCATGATATCTTAGTCGTCACTTGTTGACTGTTGAGTGAAACCACTGATGTTTGCACTTTAATGGGCTTTAATCTGCTTTAACCATGGAGGTTATTCCTTTGGTCACAGTGAACATTAACTGAGCTGGAGTGACATAGTACATTTTATCAGTCTATGTGCTGTTTGATAGTATTTCTCTGATAGTAGATGATTTGCTGTTGCCTTCTTTCTTGTACTTGATTGATGATATTGATATATTGTGCTCCTGCACTGATGACATCAAGGATGATGCATGTGAAGTAAAGAGAGCCTACTCCACCCTTTCCTATTATCTCTCTTTTTTCCCCCTGGAGTGTGGCATATTTCAAGTTATTTGGCCCATTTCACTGAGTCCTGATTGAAATACACTGAGGATCACGATGAGATTTCATGTTTAATTGGGTTGTTGCACCAGTGTCTCAGCTGGTAATATAGGATGAATAGTGAATGTACAAATAGCCAGATAAGAGTGAGCAGATATGAATTCAAAAATGACATCAAATAATGAAAATTAAATAATTAAAAGCATGTATATATTGTTCAGCCATAACAGTAGATCAGAAAAGCTTGTGGACATAATGCTGCTTTTCCATTCACTCACAAATGATGCATGTGGGATTTGTTTGCTATGCAGGCTAAACATGTTGCACACTGAATATTATTAAATCTCAGTAATTAAGTTTATAAAGAAAACTCAGATTTCGGTCTCCTAAGATGACATAAGTGTATGATTCTGGCCACAGATAACTCCAATGCTCCCACTTTCATCAAAAATAATCACAGCTGGACTATGTTACTCCATCACTACAGAAAACAAGGTGCTTGCAGAAACAAATTTTGATTTCTTAAACTCAGCTTTGATCACAACTATTGTCATTTCATTTGCATGTGGAGCAAGGCCTCTGCCCTGTTTAAGGTTTTATTTGTATGCCTTTTTAATGCTTGTCTGACGCAATAAAACGGGAAACAATGACAATGTCAATATAATTTTCATCACTAGAAGCGATATCACAGGTTTAAAAGTGTTTGCTTGCTGTCTATAGAGACTTTTAACAACACAACTGACTAATAATTCCTTCATCGTTCGTTCACTCAGGAGCAAATCAAAATTGTAACCCAATTTATTCTTAACAGGATGGAACAACCTTTGTTTGTTATATACCCTCCTGATCTAATGTAGCTAAATTTGCCTTGGATACAGTTCTCTGAAGGGGATATAATTTTGGACACCTTCATAACTCAGACCTACACTGAGAGGACGGCATTGTGTTATTGTCTGCTGAGTTCAGCCTTTGATAAATGGTTTATTATGTCCTGCTGGGATCATATAAGTTCTGTCTGTCTAACAGACTATTCATTCAAGATGGTCCACAGTGGGCAACAGAAAAACAATGGTGTGGACCACAGAGGTAGAAACATGGAAAAACACTGCTTCAACTCATCAGGGAATTTAGTGGAAAACACTAAAGGATCAATGGTGGGCCTACATATATAATCCAGGCTTATTATCAATGAATTACATCTGATTCTGCAGTACTTAATTTTGAATGCATGCATGGGAAACAAATGAGCAAACATGTCAATAAATGCAGAAAACATATCCACACAGAGCAATACATCAACAATTTATTATTGTTCTAGTATCAACATGCACAATATATACACCTCAAAAGATAGTTAATTATACTGCAATAACACATATATAACAATACATATTTTGCCCCTTGTGCTAGTTTTGTTTGGCCAAATGATGGCCCAGCACACTATACTAAAATCCCTGTCAAGACATAATTGATTATCAAAATAGTTGGCGGTTAATTTAGTAATTGATTCATCGTTTCAGCTCTGTTATGCATGTGTTATTTTAAAAATCTTATGTAAAAGGCTGGTCAAATTATGTATTTGACAACCCAAAAATAACCTCCCACAACCAAGTCATGGATTGAAAATGAAATGACATGAAGAAATATGATTAGTTTATAGCACCGTCTTGACCTATATTAGCAGCAATGCCAAAGTAGAAAGACATGCACACAGTATACTCAAGTATTTGTTTATTTATCGCAATATCGTCATCGCAATACCCCGATACTATCGCATCGCATGGCATGCAGTCGTAAACAGCCCGCAGGTAAACTGTAAGTTCCTACCTGTCCCATACGCTTTGGCCACCAGCCACGTGAGGCTGCAACAGATTTTGGCTCGGGAAAAGTCATAGTGTTCGAAAGACTTGACAGCTGGGGCAACGAAGGTCCTGAGAACAGAACTGACGTCCTGAACTTCACCCATGTTCATCTGCGCGAATCGCTCTCACCGTTACAATGGAGCCTCTGCAGCAACACAACGGTCAAAGCATCTCACTGCTGGAATTTCGCAGGAAACGGTCAAACGGCGGTGATTTAAGCAAATGCGGTGTCTTACCGCGGACTCCTCGCGGCTTATCTCAGTCATAAAACACCAACATTAATAGCGTTTTTCTCAGTTTTGTTGGCCCAATGACGCGCTAGTCATTGTGTGTGTGTTTTTCCCCATCCATTCTGCTCCTTGTCAGTTGAAATCTGGGCTCCCGTCGTCGGACCGAGCTGGAGAGGTTCCTTTGGTTTTCAGAGGGACCAAAGCTGCTCTTTAACTGGAACATATATATATTTCCATTCTTTGGAGTCTCTGGGGGTCTGTCTTTCTTCTGTCTTTCATGTCCATGTCTTCATGAATGGATTATCCGCTGGGTTTTCTGGTGCCTCCGCTTGGTGCCGTGGTGCGGTTTTCCTGCCGCACTGTGGGCTCCACAGACCCTGCATCTCTGCTGCGGATTAATGCGCATGCGTTTGTGATGCATTCACTTGCTGTCGGAAATGCTGCCACTCTCGACACGTTTGTGTTTTTCTGATCAAATCGTGTGTTTCGACCAAATCCATGTTCTGTCGAATCAGATAATCTGAACTGGCGTGAACTCCGGGCGTAAACCGTTTAAGGATCTATGGGACTGGTTTTAATAACTAATGATAAAAACAACAACACATTTAATCACGATATAATTACATTATATTTCCTGCTATATATTCATAAATGGTGGAATTAACAAAACCAATCCAGCCTCTTCACATCATGGAGAAGAACAGAGTACATAATAACAGAGTGCTACCCTGTTATATAGACAGACCTACCACACCACTGCTTAATACTATTTATAAAGTTAACATTTCGATGAACACTTGAATACACCAAGAAAAAAGGAGCGGGCGAATGCAATGCAAAGAGAAAATGCAGACCTTTTGAAATTACGAATCCGTTTTTAAGCTACTACATATTGTCTAACGTTCATGCAAATATGCCAACATTCGGTATCTATTTTATTAACTGAATCAATTATGTATAACCACACTGAGACGAAGCAGAACGACTCAGCTACGAACCTCATTTCCCGACATACAACGCAGTGCTGCGTCATCAGTGTGCGACGGTGATTGTTTTGAAGCACTGGAGGTTTGACGGTGTGCAATTCTTCTACTTTATATCTAGACGCTCCGAGATATTGAGACATTGACCTAAACACACGAGTCACATACTGCCGAGGTTTGGTTTGTAGATACAATTTTAATACAAATGAAAGCGTTGTAGGAACTTTGATTTGTTCGCAGATCGGAGTCGTTCCGTTCATCAAAGCCAGTGGTAATATTAACAATAATATCCTGTTAGCTAGTCATTAAGGTGATTTGAACACCCCCTGCGTCTTTTTAGTGATTGTAAATGTGTACTTTTCCAATTGCTTTTGTTCTGACATATGCTAATGTAGCATATTTCCAATATTTGACAAAACGTTATATCTGTTTTTCAGGTGGTAACGGGTCAATAATCACCAAACAGAATGTTTATGCCAAGAGCCCTGAAAGTGAAGAGACCCGTTCAAGGATCAGGACAGACTGTGAACAAGAAAATCAAGATTGGACAGGGTGAGAGAAAAGATACAAGTATATCAGAGACTCAAGTTCATAAGGACCAACCACATGAAGATACAAAAATACAGGATGAGACAATACAATCAGGAGGAGACTTGGCAACTTTGACTGAGAGCTCAGTAGTCGATGAACTCGAGTCTTCGTCCAGTAACTCAGGGGAGGAGGAGGAAGAGGAGGATGAACCAGTCAAGTCATTTAAAAAGAGCCAGAGATGGCCGGAGCCAGGGGAACCTGTCTGTGTGATGTGTGGTCGTTATGGCGAGTACATTTGTGACCGCACTGACAATGATGTTTGCAGTCTTGAATGCAAAGCTAGCCATTTACAGCAAATGGGAATGGGGACTGGGCCTGACGTTTTTTACCGCAAGGACGTAAAAGGAGATGGAAGGACTCCTCAGCCTCAACGGGCATCAGTTGACAGGGGTGAGGTGGCTGCGAGCGAAGCAGAGTATTCCTACAAGGAAGATGCATTCATATCAGGTCTAACAGATGAACAGGTGCAGCGAATTAAGCAGGAGCTAGGCATTGAAACCCAGGGGAGTGATGTCAGGAGACCCATCATTGAGTTTGAACACTGTGGTTTCCCTGCCACTCTGAGGGGTAACCTGAAGAAGGCTGGCTATGAAGCGCCCACACCGGTCCAGATGCAGATGGTGCCTGTTGGTCTCAGTGGCAGGGATGTGATTGCCAGTGCTGACACAGGCTCAGGGAAAACGGTCGCCTTTTTGCTGCCGGTGGTAGTGAGAGCACTTGAGGTACAGTAGTACAACTGATGACAGAATAATTACTTTTTATCTCATGTCTTTAGCTTGCCTTTTACACATATACAGTCCACACCATAAGCCATCTTAGAGGTTTTGTTTTGGCTGTACATGCTTACTGAGGATACAAATTTGCTTTTAAAGTATACATTTATTAGAGCCACTATTAACACAATTACAGTCCACTGTCTAAGGTGATTATGAGTCACGAGGATCCACTGATCATCCATTTAACAAGCAACCCATTCAATTGGGATTGCAGTCACTGAAGGTCACTGTTGTACATGTTTAATATTTATCACCTTTAATGTGACAAAAATAAATAATTTCTAGTGTGTAACTAGTGTTCACTGAATGTCACTTGTAGATACAGAGTGAATAACATGGTGTTTAGTACAGCAGATTGCTAATCTGTGGCTGTTTGGCCTCCATGTGTGTGCTGAACGCATTATCTCTCTTTTATTTATTTCATTTTAGAAACCAGCCCACAGTGCCCACAGCCCTGTAGCTCTGATCCTGACTCCCACTAGAGAGCTGGCCATTCAGATAGAGAGACAGGCCAAGGAACTGGTGATGTGTCTGCCCAACATGAGAACTGCTCTACTTGTTGGCGGCATGCCGCTTCCCCCACAGCTCCACCGCCTCAAATCCAGCATCAAAGTACAGTACAATCACTTTCTTTACTGTTCCTCCATACTAACATTGTCTTATATATATATATCTATATATATATATATATATACACATACATATATGTGTGTAGTCATTTGACTCTACAGCTTTTGTTGCTCACCATAATATTTTTTTTCTTTTAATCCCCTCAGATTATCATAGCCACACCTGGGCGACTCCTTGAGATCTTGAGGCAGAAAGCAGTGACGCTAGACAAAGTGAAGGTTGTGGTTGTTGATGAGGTACGGCAAACACTGCACAATTAATAATTTTAAAAGTTCAGTGCTCTGAGTGTCCAGTATTAAAAATGTTGGATGAAATGCATTTGATAACTATGGACCTAAAATGTTAATTGATTGGGTTTGAATAGCTTTTTTTTATGTTGCTCTGCATCAAAATACAAGCTCTACAGAAAACGTTTACAAATAAAAAATATTAATTTAACTACTGATTTGCCCTGTAAGTTGTTTCATGAATAGCAAGTATGGAGAACATCCTGGAACCATATGTATGTCTTGTGCATCTGAAGGTGGACACTATGTTGAAGATGGGCTTCCAGCAGCAGGTGCTGGAGGTACTGGAACAAGTCCCTAAAGAACACCAGACTCTGCTGGCATCGGCCACCATCCCAACAGGAACAGAAGAGTTGGCTACTCGACTTGTCCAAGACCCTGTCCGTATTGCTATTGGAGAGAAGAACCAGCCGTGTGCCGATGTCAGGCAGATCCTGTTGTGGGTTGAAGAACCCTCAAAGAAGAAGAAGTTGTTTGAGATTCTTAATGTAGGTTGCAACTATTTTTGATTTTTAATCATAATGTTTTGGTCAGCCAGCACAATGCTGACAGTTTTAAATTGCTTTAATCCTTGCACTTTCAAATCCAAACCAGGCGTTTTTTTAATTTGTCAGCAGTTTTTTTTTTTATAGCTTTTCTGTTAAACCAACAGTTATAGTACTCTGGAGAACCAGAAAATGCTGTGTAAGGAACAAACAGAAAGTGGGTTATTATTTTGGTTTTAGTTAATTTTGGCTTTATTGCTCAGTCCTGGCATGCACCAGTACCCACATGGTATTTTATTAACTGGTTGTTTAAAGTTGGGAATTCAAGGAACAGTCTCCTAGCAACTCCATATTTAGACAGACATTGCTGCAGCCCTGGCCCCTGCCGAGAGGAAAGGGGTGGGTCCTGAGCCATAGCTGGACTCCACGAATCACAGCAATGGACTGTATCACAGGACAGGAGAGTGCAGGGAAAATTCATCAATCAAAGCACTTGGTACCCATAACTGTGTATACTTTCGAAAACATTTGTATGTAGAAATATCAAAATGATGTAAACTGTTTTCTCTCTGTTTTTCTTAATGGCTCAGGACAATAAGCTCTACCACCCCCCAGTGGTGGTGTTTGTGGACTGTAAACTGGGGGCCGATCTGCTGTGTGAGGCAGTCTCTCAGGTGATGGATCTCAAAACAGTGGCAATACACTCTGACAAGACCCAACTGGAACGCAACCGCATCCTCAGAGTGAGTCATTGGCAGCCAGACCATTCACACTCAAGTGTATAAGTAGCAAGTGCTGTCATGGTTGATGTCCAAGAGAGTCACTTCTTGAATTACTTGTAGTTGAAGACTAGACTAGAATTGAGACTTACCACGGTTTTTGTTGAAAACATAATAGTGTTTAATTCCCTCATACCCATTGCAAACAATTTATTGAATTTAGTTGCAATACATTCCTAAATTATTCGGGCCCTTTCACTCTTTCCCCATCCTTTGTTGTATGGAGTAGCCCTATTGTAAAATTGTTTGAATGCCATTGTAGAATAATGGGTAAAATTTTGCAAATAGCTGGAACATAAAATGTGAAGGGTTGGGCTGAAGGGGATGTTCAAGCTGTTTAATTTACATGGCTGCAACATTAGTGTAAATTGGAATATAATAGGTGTCTTTATTTAAATGCCCTTAAAACAAAACTCTGAGATCTCCACTGTAATATACAATATGTTTTGTTATAGTTATGTTTTTTTTTTAGCAAGCTGAGTTTAGAGAAATTTAAATCTCATTAAAATCATGTTGCATATTTGTCAAAATTAAGACATTCATGATGTCCATGTAGACTGTTGACCATATTAAAAAGTGTCTCATTATATATATTTGCTATGTTATCTCTTCAGGGTCTGCTGGATGGAGAGTTTGAGGTTGTGATCAGTACAGGAGTGTTGGGCAGGGGACTAGACCTGGTAAATGTAAGACTGGTGGTTAACTTTGACATGCCCAACACAATGGATGAGTACGTCCATCAGGTAAGCGATGGCAGATGTCGTCTTCATTTGAAATACTGGATTATCACCAATAATGCCCGAGACATGATTTATTTTACCTCCATCTAGGTGGGCAGAGCAGGTCGGCTGGGACACAGGGGAACGGCCATTTCTCTTCTCAACAATAACAACAAGCGTTTGTTCCTAGAGGTGGTGACCCGAGTCAAACCCACAGGGTCCATCCTTCCCCCACAGCTACTAAACTCACCCCACCTCCATGAGCAACAGAGGAGGGAAAAACAAAAGATAAAGTTGGCACATGAGGACATTTTGGTCACCAAGAACAACCTCTTGGACATCATAAAGAAGCACCACCGTTCTAAGAAGTAGCAATTTCCATGAGTCGTTCCTGCAATGGCGTTTGTCTATTTATTGAGGAATTTTTAAATGTTTATTTTGTATATTGTCTTTTGAAAAACAATAAATGTTAGTTTTGATTTGTATAAATAGAAAAGTTTCTTATCATTAGACTTACATAACAACCACAGAAAGATGATGGACTCCTTTTGCATCTGTGGGCTGAACCCACAGTTCCAATGTCTCAAAGTCTGTCCGTGTCACTGGCTCTGTTTGAACGAATGAGTATTCGTCACTTTTCCAACGGCAAAGAGCTAAATTTGGAGGGGAAAACATGAGTAACCCGACATTACACACACTCTCACTTTGAATGTGTTTAGATACAGATTATAGCATTGATTATGCTGCCACCTAGTGGCAGTTTTAGGCTACGAACATTTGGACCATGCGGTGACGTAACAACTTCTGAAAATTCAGCCAATCAGCTGCCAGAGGCGAAGGCGGTTTGAAAATCGAAGCGGGCAAAAGCGGAAGAGAAGACACGTAAACAACAGCAGCTCTGTTTTAGGGTGTACATGGCGTAAACTGTTTTAGACTGTATTTATTTAAAGTTTTTACTACCATGTCTAGCTCTACTTGCGTCCGGCGTCTATGTGTTTGTGTCGTGTGCTGCTGTAGGAAGTGAAGTAACCGTAGACGAGCGCAGTTAGTTAGTTTTTATTTTTAACAGCCATGTCGTTGTTCAGTGTTCAAGCGAGGAAACACACGACGTATTACGACCATCTAATGTCGACACCGGGCAGAAGGCGTACGGCAGAGCGAAAAACAGCGGACTCGACGCTGGAAAAAAGTGACACCACGTCAGGAGACTCCTCCGCTTATGAAGACAGCAGGACATCCGAGAAAAGCCGACAGGTCAACAGGACTTATGTCATCTCTACGCTGTCAAAGCAGCAGTCTCCTCACCGGAGCAGACTCAACCTGCAGAGGAGGTCCAAGAGGAGGACCGGAGGTGAGACTGTGGATAAAACCGTGACAGAGAACAGCCAGAGCAACAACACTCCAACTTCAGAGAAAAGACTGACCCTGCAGCGCAGGACCAGAACTCCCTCCATGGATAAAAGCGTTCAGGGGCAGCGTGAGGTCAACAGTGTAGGCCTGCAGCAGGAGGCCAAAGTCCTCATTGAAGCAAACGGTAGAACACCTGCTGTCTTCAGGTCCACGAGTTTAAGAGAAGCTGTTGCTAAGAGCAAAGGTAGAGAAGCTACTGCTGTTCACCTGGAAACACAAGGCAAGCTGGCGCAGAATAAAACACCATCATCATCATCCACCACCACCACTGTGAGGCAACAGGAGAAGCAGGCCCACACATTTAAAACCCCCACCAAGAAGACACCGTTCGAGAGAATCGCAGCTAAAAGAGATGTGTTCGAGAGAATGGCGGGGAAAGAGGCCCCTAAACCAGTGGCAGTCAAGTCCGCAAGTCTGGAAAGGCCTAAATCCAGAGCACAAGAAGTCAAAGTTGTGCCAACTCCACGAATCAACAAAGTGAGCACGGGCAAGCCGAGCTCTGCGCTGCATGTGACAAGGACATCAAGTCTAAAGAGAGACCTGACACAGACTGGGATCTCCACTCCAGTTCCAGCTCCAGCCCCAGCCCCCACTGAGCAGCAGCTGACTCGTCCCTGTGAGGCTCTGAATCTGCAGGATTCATTTAAGATGGAAAACAGTGCAGTGACTGTGGCTGTCCGTGTCCGTCCTTTCAGTGCCAGGTTTGTGATGCAGAACTCACGCGATGTGATATTGTGTGCACGATTGCAACAAAAGTTACACCTGCCGGTGCCTAACCACTGTAAGGTTTCTCAGTCATTTTCCTGTGTATCTATGGGGGTTGTATGCAAACGTTTTGCTTATTTATGAAAAGCTAACAACTGTTTGAAACGATTATGCATAATATTTAGCATAATATTATTTACTCATAAGGTGTGCTGAAGCAGAGCAACATGCAGGGCAGTGGTCCCTGAAGACCAGGATTGACTGCACTGCTTCTTAGAGAAAGCACTCAGAGAGTGCAATCCTTTGCCAAGGCTGCCCAGTTCCCCCACAGTAGATCAAAATCATCTCCAAAATGTTTCCCAGGAAATTCCATCCAAATGTCATTCAGTGTGTACAAAAACATGTCCTCCTTGGTGGAGGTAATATTGTTAAGTTTAAGTACTCAGAGTAAAGTCTTTTTTTCTGTTGTAGGGAGAAGGCAGAGAAGGCATTACAGGTCATTTTCATGAACGGCCAGGAGACTGTCGTCCAACATCCGGAATCCAAACAGAACTACTCCTTTACATACGACTTCTCGTTCTGCTCGGTGGAGAAGAGTGATCCCACCTTTGCCAGTCAGCAGCTGGTGTACGAGACACTGGCCAAACCCCTGCTGCTGAGGGCCTTTGAAGGATTCAACACATGTCTGTTTGCTTACGGCCAAACGGGCTCTGGGAAGTCGTACACGTGAGTGTTTTTAATTTATTACAGCATCAGCTTTCACTTTGAATCCCTCTTGTCATCAAGTTGCCTTTTCTACTCTTAAACGTGCATGTTTTTTTAATTTATCGCTGTCTGTTAAATGCTTGAAATGATCATTTTGCAGGATGATGGGCTTTGGAGAAGAGGCTGGGGTTGTCCCTCGGTTCTGCCATGAACTGTTCTCTAGATTGTACGCCATAGAAAATAAAGAGGTAAAATGTGACATGGCAAATGTATTTATTTGTGATTTCATTCTTTAAAGGCTGCTTTACCAGAAACATCTTGAGCATGTACCCTTTCTCTAGAAAACAAGATCAATACTTAGACTCAGCCTCATTATGTTTCAGGTCAAATGTCATGTCGAGATGAGCTATTTTGAAGTGTACAATGAAAAGATCCATGACCTGTTGGTGACCAGAGATGAGCCAAACCAAAGGAGAATGCCTGTAAGTTCAGCTGACTGAAAACAGTATTGCTAGTCTGGGTAATTTTAAGATGTTCTTTATTTCATTCTGTCATTAAAATTGACTGTTACCTCTTAAGAAAAATATGTTTTTCTGTTTAAGTAGGAATGCAATGTTTTCTGTCCCTCAAGATAGCACAGAATGTCTTGATATAAATGGCATACCTCAGAAGTGTATATACATACCCAATAAAAACCCAAATGATTAATGTTTCTAGCTGAGAGTGAGGGAGCATCCAGTCCATGGTCCCTATGTTGCTGAGCTTTCTACGTAAGTAGACCCTCGGTTTGTGTGTGCTGCATTTCTCTTTGTATACATTCAAAAGACCAATTATGTACTTTTCAGTATTGCTCACTTTGTTATTTCCTTACAGGAATGTTGTGAGCTCTTATGGCGACGTTCAGGTAGGTTGAACTTGCCGTCAAGAATTCTCAGTATTTAGCTGTTGCTCTTATGAGCCACTTTGAATGTACGTATCTGAAAGTGTTTGGGACTTGAATGTGCAGGACCGGTACATAATGGAGATGCTGGCCTTCAAATATACTCCACGAGTTGTATGGATTTTTTTGCTGCTCATAAAAGCATGAGATTTAAATCAAATGTATTTTACATTTTATGTTTTTTAGGGGTGGCTGGAGTTGGGAAACAAGCAGAGAGCCACAGCAGCTACAGGAATGAATGACAAAAGCTCCAGATCTCACTCTGTTTTCACCCTGGTGATGACTCAAACCAAAGTACAGACCCATCCATGATATACATTTTTCTTTGTTTTTTTTGTCAGACACTCTGATCACTTTTGTTTGATTTTGTCATGTATGTGTTTGTGTGTTCTTGTGTACAGACTGAGTTTGTGGAGGGTGAGGAACATGACCACAGTATCACCAGCAGGATAAACCTGGTGGACCTGGCAGGCAGCGAACGCTGTAACTCCGCCCAGACAAGTGGAGACCGACTCAGGGTACAAACACACACGCACAGTTTTTCCTCTTTTCGAATAAGCACACACCATTTGGGCAAATTATATTTGTTTCTTGCTTCTTCACTTTAGGTCCTACAATTTATAATAGCCATTTTTAATTTTGAAACCCAAATGATAGCTTTGGGGGGGAAAAGGCCTGTATAGATCAATAATCAGTATTTGAATCCTCAATGGATATGTTTGCGCTCACTTTTTGATGGGCAGTGCATCCTATTTTGTTTAACAGATTTCTGTCAGATGGAAAGTTTCTACAAAAACTAGTTTATCAATACGAATGCGAGTGAGTCAAATCCATCCCACTTCAGTTGTTGCAATTACAGTATTAAAGACTCCTCAAATAATCTTTGTAGAGTAGATTGAGACTAAATCCAACCTTGAAAAAGCTGCATTTTCATAACTGCCTTTCCCGTATCACCACAGGAAGGCGCAAGCATCAACAAATCCCTGCTTACCCTTGGAAAGGTCATCTCTGCCCTGTCCGAACAGGCACTGACCAGGAAGAAGGTCTTCATACCGTACAGGGAGTCTGTCCTCACATGGTGAGAGATTGTTTGTATATACACTATAAATATGAATATGAATTATGAATAATATAAACAGATTTACAATACACTGCATCAAAGTTTTGTGATTATATTTACATTAAAGACTTCCATAATAAGAAAATTAATATCCATATTCAATATATTAGTACAGATTAATTGAGTTTTTATTATTATTATTATTTTTTTAAATATTTATTATTTGACCCAGTCAACAGTTTTAAATTATAGACATACTCACCAATCTTCCCCTTTTTTCCCTTCTACAGGCTGTTGAAAGAAAGCCTAGGTGGTAACTCCAAAACGACAATGATCGCCACTCTGAGCCCGGCAGGCAGCAATGTGGAGGAAAGTCTAAGCACACTGCGCTATGCTCAGCAGGCCCGAACAATTATTAATGTGGCCAAGGTCAATGAGGACACCAGTGCCAAACTCATCAGAGGTCAGTTATCTAAAATTACCACATTTTAAAAGCTCTTTTTCCTGCCCACGTAGCTGCAACAAGCCTTTTAAACCAGTTTAATTAATGTATAGTCAGTGTTTCATAACACTTCATCTGTAAGGTAATTCATGAATCTGTTTTTACACGTGTGACCCCCATGGTGTGAGGTTGAGATATTTAAAAAAATCATGGATGTGGCCTTTGTGAGAAAAAGAGAAGGAGAGGGAGAGAGAAGCAAGGCTAACCTAACCCCTTTCTTCTTTGAGAAAACAATTTTGATCTCAAAGAATCTTCTTTCCTCTGTGTGCATTCATGGACATTATGTTTTTCTGAAAGTTTAGGTTTTTTTGTAAACCTGAACATCTGCCATCCTCCAGAAACTGCACACCTGTATGTCCTCATACACAAGGAAATGGCTGTTTTAAAAAATATATATTTCAATGATGTCGTTGCTAGACTCCCGGCATCTGTGAAAAATATTAGTGCAGTGGAAGAATCTCAACAGCACAAAGTTTTAAAGGAACAGGGTGTACTTCTGTCCCTCAATCATTATTTTACACGAAGGCTGGGCAATTATTCGGGATCAAAATTTGCAGTAGGGCTGCAACTAATGATTATCTTCACAATGTATTATCTGTCATTATTTTCTTGATTAATGGATTAGTTATTTAGTCGATAAAAATGTCAGAAAATGCTGAGAAGTGTTAATCAAAGTTTCACAAACCTAAACATGATAATGATGATCTCAAAAATGTGTTGTATGGAGCAAAGCAACCAGAAAATATTTCATTTAAGAAGCTGAAAAAAAACCCAAAAAACACGAATTAATCAATTATCTAAATAGTAATTTGGCAGTCAATAAGTCATCGTAGCCATAATTTACAGGATGCTTTTCTTCAACAGGACTTTGAGGTATTACTTCGTTGTATCGAATGTTTTGCCCCTGGAAATTAAAAAAAAATGTCATGCAGGAGCAAAATCAATCTTTATACATACATTTTTATAGACGATTATCAATATCTAATGAGTTGAACTCTTGTACCGTAACTTTTTTTGTGCATATCACCTTGTCCTAACTATGGATAAACAATTTGGAGAAAAATCCAAATAGCAAATTTGACAAATTTCTACTGTGATTTAGATTGTCAATATCATTTCAAAGCATTAACTATTATACTTGAGTGCAAATATGAGAACTTTAAGAGATAATAGGTTTTCAACCAGTAGGTTTTACATTTTTTAATTGGTTTATAACATTGAACATCGTAAAAAGAAGAATTAAATGGTGTCCTTTGCGATTCAATAATTGCATTATTTCAAATTGCACATTTTTTAATTTTTTAAAAAGTCTTATACACATACTGATTTGAATTGTCTTTCCTTCTTTGTCCTGGCTTCTTGTCTATCCTGTTACCTCATCTGTCATCTGTCTCTTTGTTTCTGTCTCACAGTCTGTCTATATATTTCTCTTTTTTCATATATACGTGTATGTCTATCTCACTCTCACTCTTGATCTTCTCTCCCGCATACCCTCCTGTCTGCCCATCTATCCATCACCAACTTATGCACTACCCAGTTCAATTAAGTCTTGGCCCTAACCTTGCCTCCAGGCCATATTTATGCACTGTCAGCCGCACATGGCGGCTAACTGTCATGCAAGTATTATTTTTCATGAGGTGATTGTGTTGCTGTTCATCACTCTCAGCACTAAGGGGAGCTCTTGCTGAGGATTTCTCAAACTTCCTGACAGTGTGAGAACCTCAAAGTGAATATGACTTAAGCGTTACTAATCCAGTCTATGTTGCTCAGTAGTAAGTTGTCATCAGGAACTGACAATATTGGTCACATTTTGGACAAAATCACACAATTTTATTCTGTTATGCCTCATGCCTTTTAAAACACATTGTCAGGACTTTTGGAACTTCTTGAAATTTGTATTGGTTGTTAAAGCATCTCCGTTTATATTTTGTGACTGCTGCATTATCTAATTTAGGTGTATTGCTTTTTTTTTCCTGTGTGTCTAGAGCTGAAGGCGGAGGTGGAGAAGCTGCGAGCAGCCCAGATGAGCTCACTCGGAATTGAACCGGAGAGAGTCAGGCTGTTCCAGCAGGAGATTACTGGCCTGAAGACCAAACTCTGTCAGCAAGAGAGAGAAATGGTCGAGGCCAACCGGTCAGAATTATCATTCATTTATTAATTTTATTCATTTGACATGAAGCAATGAATATTATCAGTTCTGAGGGGATCATATTAGAAGCTAAAGTAGATTTCCCCTTTTTAGATGCATCTAAGAGCAAAGTGATTTTTCTTCATATCGGTTGTGATCTAAACTGTGTGTAGATGTATACTGTTTTTCTTCAACCACATTGAAAGTCTGATTGGATGCAAGGACTCCATATCCCAAATTTTTAATGATGTATTTTTCTGTGTAGGTGATTCTACCTCTGAGTTTAGTTCTTAATTCTCTGACAGGGCATGGAGAGAGAAACTGGAACAAGCTGAGATTCGCAAACGTGAGGAGACCAAAGAGTTACAGGTAAAATGCTCTGAGCACAATATACCTGTCTTATTTATCATTAAACTTTCTGTGTATGTAACTTTATTTTAAGTAAAGGCACAATGTTAAAATAAACTAATTCTGTGTTACTTTAAAAGGAAGATGAGATCTGTTTTCAACTGTAGACATATTGCTCTTGTGTGGCCTCAGAAAGCAGGCGTGACATTCAAGGTGGACAATCGTCTTCCCAACCTGGTGAACCTGAACGAGGATCCGCAGCTGTCAGAGATGCTTCTTTACATGATCAAAGAGGGTCAGACCACAGTGGGCAAGCTCAAGTCCGATTTGAGCCATGACATTCAACTGACTGGAGCCCTCATTGCTGACCAACACTGGTAAGACAACTAAGGCATTTTGTTTCCAAGTATGAAATAGGCTGATATTAACCAAAGACACCAAAAATTAATTTTATATGAATAGGTTTCGATAAACAGTTGCTATAACAGGATTTCTGAATACGCAGTCAATTTAAAATGGAAATTCCATTGAACCGCATGTTTGTATTTATTTTTAGTGTTATAACCAGCATCCGTGATACTGTCAGCATCACTCCAATGGAAAGTGCCAAGACCTTTGTTAACGGGAATCTCATCTCAGAGTCCACTGTCCTTCATCATGTAAGTAGATCATAAAGAATATCTACCCTTTTTCTGAAAGATAACCAATCATTTCTAAGCCAAGCAAGTCAACAAAACTATTTGACCAAACATCTTACAAATGCATTGTTTTGTATCTTGCTACCAGGGAGACCGGGTGATTCTTGGTGGAGACCACTACTTCCGCTTTAACCATCCAGCCGAGGTGCAGTCTGGGAAGCGGGTATCCTGTTGGACAGGCACAGGAGATGGCCAGAAAGATTTTGAATTTGCCAAAAATGAGCTACTAGCAGCTCAAAGAGCACAGTGAGTCAGACTGATTTTTTTGTTATGTTTTTAAGGGCATCACATACTTGTGTGAAATAATAATAATAATAATAATGTATGTAAGAATTCCACTGAAGCCATAATTGTGCTTCTCAGACTGGAGGCCGAAATTGAAGAGGCCCATTTGAAAGCGAAAGAGGAGATGATGCAGGGAATCCAGATGGCCAAGGAGGTGGCACAGAAGGAGCTGTCTGATCAGAAGTCTCTTTATGAGAACAGGATCCGAGCCCTGGAGAGAGAACTGGTACACTTCTTTTTTTTTTTTTTTTTTTTAAATGAAAAGATGAACACTACAACTGCTTAATAATGATCATTTGCAGGGAATCGCTGTTCTAATCAATGCCTTCTATGCACTTATTGTAATCGACTGACAAAACTATGATCACTCATTATTTTAATTTGTACTATATTGCATTATCACAGGGCCATCACTAACTATTTCAGGTTGTGCTGCCTGCCAGTATCGATCACTGTCGATGTTATTTATTTAGAACCAGGAGAGTGCACGGAAACGGCAACAGGAATTTGCCCAAGAGAAGGTCGTCGGTCAGATGGCAGCGCTGAAGGTGGCCAAGCTAGAGCTGGAGCAGGAAGTGGACACCCAAAAGAAACGCCTCCGCCTGCATATGGAGGCCCAGGTCAGGACACAAGCAACACTTGGACATTTTAATATTGTTTAATTACCTGTTCTTTTCACTTTTTATTGTTTATTTACATGTTCTGGGGAAACAAAATGTTTGTGACAGTCAATGTCTTTTTACTTATGGAAGAAACTGTGTGCTACAATCTATATATCTGACTTCTGTTGGCAGAGCTGCAGTGTGTAAAAGGAGTTTAGAGACATCCTAATTTAGTCAGTGCTGCGACCCTAAATTACATCATATCCTTCATTTGCTTATTCTCACAATTTCTGATTGTATAAAATGAGCTTGAGAGGGTCAAGCATATGTGCCAACTCTGGGTTTTTTGTTTAACTGATGGGCCATTTGGGTTGTGGTAAAGCTTGGCTTTAGGCATAATGTTTTGGCCTGGTGGTTTTTAATGTTGTGTACATTAACATGATTCACTCCAGGCGATGGAGGAACACCAAGTGAGTCAAGTGAGGATTGTTGAGGCCCTGGAGGCAGAGAAAAGAAAGATTGCCAAAGAGCTGGAAGAGATGCAGAAGAAAAAAACTTTAAGAGAAAACAACACTCCTAGAAATGGTAAGACAATGCTCGCATGCTGGAGTTAGAAGTTATATCCTCACCCACACAGGTGGCAGCTGTGGCCTAGTGGTTAGGGCTTCGAGCTCGAGACCGGAAGGTAGCCGGTTCAACCTGACCGCAGCTGAAGTGCTGTTGAGCAAGGCACCTAATCAATGGCTTGGCTGCTCACTGCGCTGGGTTAGCATGTTCTCCACCTCACTGTGTGCTGTGTGTGTTCACTAACTCACTGCAGAATTGAATTTCGTAAGAACTTAAAGGGTTCTTAATCTTAATCTTAATCTTAATCATACTCCACATGTCTAGATCTGTCCGTTTAGTTAGTAGTGTGATGGCGCCTAACTCTAATTACCAACAGTGGATGCTAATTAATCGACAAAGCTAAACAATGTACAGTACAATACCGTTAATCTTATTAAATTACAAAGCAGTTTGTACCTTAAATTAAAAGTTACAGTTGGACTGTTATTACCCATTGCACTAGATAATCTAAGAGTATTTGAAATGTTCTTCTCATTGCTAGAATCCCTTACATCAATACAATCAAATTAGGCCCGGGGCTGTTGTTTAATTTGTGGCTAACGTATTACATTTCTATATTGCAGTCTCTCCACAGTGGGATGCCATGAAGTTGTCCTTGATGATTGAAGAAGCCAATAAGATCAGTGCCAAACTGAGGAAAAACACAGTTTTTCGCAGGTATTTTTAATTCTTTAATTCATTCATTCATTCATTCATTCATTCATTCATTCATTTATTAATTTATTCATTCATTCAAGTGGCTGCAATCTCATTTTATAGCAACAGTCACTCGGCTAACTCAGAGTATTATTTCAAGCTTAGAATTATACTCTGCTGCCTCACTTGACTCTCTACTTTTGTAGGCATGAAAGCTCTGAAAGCAAGAATGTGGAGCAAGGTGGTTTGGTCCATGTGCGGGTTCAAAACACAAAGCTGGGGATCTCCACGTTCTGGAGCCTGGACAAGTTCCAAAACAACATGGCAGCCATGAGGGAACTCGAACAGGTTTGTCTTAAATCACTTTTCTTTGTTATATGGACAAATAAACAAGACTAATATTCACCTTAAAGAAGCTGAAAAATCAGATAACTTTTAAAGTTTTTAATAATGTAAAAAAAAAAAAAAGTCTAGAGAAGTCCAGTCTGCCTTCACAGTCCTCACAGATTTGTATTTTCTAATTAACTTTATATTTTTGTTACTTAATATTCTATTTGTTAATAGAACCATTCAATTTTATTTGACATTATTGTCACATTGTGTATAGAATCAGAATGATCAGACGCATGGTTGCAATCATAATAATGCAGGATATGCAATAAATAAACTGCTGATTTCCAACCAATTTCTTAAAGATTCATTGGATGCTTTTGCATATTTATTTAATTTAGTTTGGTTTCTATTAAGCGAATGGAAAACATCTTTTCCAGCCTGTCTCTTCCTCACTCTACATGTTCTGTTTGACATCTGCTCAAGTGCAATTGCCAATTTCCCAGGCGTTTGACCTTATTTACAGTCCAGAATGGGTTGTTTAATGCCTGACAGAGGGACGCTGCTTCACTTTGCTGTGCTTTTCTCATTAAATTGTGTAAATGAGACTGGGTATGTCAGCAGTAGTTTACTCTCCGCAGGGGGATTCCACCTTTAAAGATGACGATGTGTTTTATGACCCTGATGATGAGTGGGAGCAAGATATATCGGCCTCCTCTGCTTCAACCTCATCATTCTCACGCCGAAGGTAATTATCCAGCTCTTCTCCCTCTTCCTATCCCATCACTTGGTTGTACGAGCCTTTGTCTCTGCCTACATTACCATCTTTCAACAGTTCTCATGACTTAGGTGGAAAATGTTTATGCCTTATAGCCCTTGGGACCTTATTCCACAGCCCTGATGCTCAACTCCTTTTAATCTGAACAATATGTCCGGCAAATTGATGTATATGGAAAGTTGAAAAGTATGGAGATGGAACATGGAAAATCATAGTTTGGAGGATTTTGGTTGTTTTCACAAAGAGTTCCTAGTTTCCACCAATGTAATTTACAACCTGGCATGTATTTTTTTCAACTTTCAGCACATCTTTTTTTTTTCTTCTTTCATGAATAGTTGCCCACGGTGTTTCTCTGTTTATTAATTTTTATATCCATGCAGTCTCTGCCAAGGTGTTTAGAAAAGGAAAGAGCATTAAGACTCCCTGTGTTTCTCAATATACAACCCTTAACCCAAACATACATGCAGCACCTGTGGTTCATGCATATCCCCAACATTTTCCCTCATATTATTGTTATTCTTGTGAAGCCTGTTTATGGTGCTTCTACTGGTGCCTGAACTTAACCAGCAGACTCAGCCAAATGAAACATGGCACGAGGTCAGTTGTTCCTTTTACACATTTTTTTCTGTGTGAGTTCGTTAAACCTATGCTTAAGCTGCATGGCCACAGCTGTCTCCTCAACACTCCCACTATACAATCGATTGTTCACAAAGTAAAAATGTATTTTCCAGCAGAACTCGATTTAACCCTTTATGCTTAAAACCTTGGGAAAATAAATACACATTTAAAAACTGCAGTGCTTGACTTTTAGATATGAAAATGTTGTCAGATGAGTTCACACATTGCTGATTTAGCTCTAGGCAACTCTGTGTTTCTCAGTGCAGCGTTGTTTAGATTTCTTGACACACGGCAACATTCCCAGGGATTAGTTTGATGTCAAGACAGACAAAGGCAACCGCAACATGGCACAAGTGACACGGCTGCAATCAGGTTGGAGTCTGACTAAAAACACAAAGAAGGGCCCACAAAAACATTTAGAAAAGAATTCTACTGCTCAGAAAACCTGGTAACTCAGTCTGACCCTGCAACTACTTCTGCTATATACACAGAAATGCTCCCCAAGTCAGGTCTGATAGTATTGTTTGACAGAGCCCATCTTTTGATGCAGGACACAGCATACAAATTCACTAGATTGTTCACAAAGACAAAACTGAGGCAGAATAATAATTACTAATTATTACTATACTAATTAAAACTAACTAAATTTAAGTCTCTGGGATCACCAAATGCAAATTCTGAGAGCATCATCATGATCAATAAGTGTCATTTTAAACCCAGTGTCCACATGTAACT
The DNA here is from genome assembly GCF_963457635.1 of Microchirus variegatus. Lineage (NCBI taxonomy): Eukaryota > Metazoa > Chordata > Actinopteri > Pleuronectiformes > Soleidae > Microchirus > Microchirus variegatus. Next base: position 11,328,358 of record NC_139805.1, read on the forward strand.
CATCGGGTTATTATTTGGTTTGTTTGGGATTAGGAGCAGGAGTATGTTGAAGAGCAGAAGAATCTCTGGGCGTCTCTATGAGATCCGGGTCCATCCCATTCAGAGCCTCAATCATAGCACCTCCCAGTGTGCTGGTGAGGCCCTGAGAAAAATCACTTTCTTTTTTGGTTGCATAATGACAAAGTTTTGCAAGAATGATTTACTGAGGCCATTGTGGCACACCCTTGTCTCCAGGGTTGATGGGTGTTGCCAAACCACCCTCCACCCATCCCAGCAGCACATCCTCTGCCTTGCCTGGCATCTGCAAGGAGCTGATTGGTCAGTCAGTGGCCCAGCTGCGGGGTTGTAGAGGCACAGAGGAGAGCGTAGCTGACCGGTTGGCCTGTGATTTGAACCTGGTGTATACGGCGGTCCAAACCATATCTGACCTGTATGACAGCCTGGATGATGATAGCCACGAGAACGGTCAGAATGTTTCCCTTTTTATGAGTAATAAGTGAGAAGTAGAGCAAACTGGTACTAACCCAGACAAAGGTGGATAGACAAAGGCCATGACTAGAAGAATCCCTTCGCATGTAATATTTTGATTTAATTGTCTGATATTGGTCATAGAACATAAATAACAACGGTTCCATCCAAGCTGAGAATTATCATTTTTTTTCTGGTGTGCATGTAGGTGTATATGATTCAAATTTTAATCTTTTTCCCCTGCAGTGTTTGTTTCTAACCTGGTGGCCCAGACTCAGCTGGTCAAGGCCGCCACAGCCATAGAGAGTGCAGTATTTAGTACCCAGTGGTTGATCAACATTAAGCCTTTTACTGGCACACTCTACACTATCGCAGAGGACCTCAAGAGCCAAGTCAAGAAGATGGGAGGATTCTTTCAGCTTCTCATTCAGGTGAACACAGCGATGACATTACAGTGATATTCTATACACTGCATTTCATGGCAATATATAGATGAGTTGAAATAAGCCCAGACTCTGAGCTGGTTTTCAGTTTAGCATGGTTTGGAAAGGGGCGGCTAATCAGAATGCACAGCATTGATTGACGGATCTTAGCTCTGAGCTGTTTGAGCTCCGTCTATGGAAATGGCCAAGCAGAGGGAATTCTCATCCTTGAGCCCCAAACAGAACATGAATATATGAAACGTAAATCTAAATTCCTTACCAGCCTCAGCACCTAAACACGCAATTTTCCCCCCCTTACCCGCAAGTTTTTACATTCTTCAGTATTTTTATTTATTTACAGACACCTCAGACTGTGTGCAGCTTTTTTCTACTTTTCTAGCTTTGATTCGTATCAAATCAATTTTAATTCGAGCTCATTGTTAGTTTGTGCTAACTTGATGTTTATTGAAATTGTAATTTTGTCTCTATCCAGGGATGTGATTCAGAGATCACATCAATGGTTACGGAGGCTCGGAGAAAGAGCAGCCAGTGTCTGGATGCTGCATTGCTTGCACTCGGCCACCTGGCAGCGGTGACGTGCATGTCGTTAAATGCTGTGGAGCTGGGTGCCCAGGCTGTAGGCAAGGTAACCACCACCATTAATACTAGTATCTCTGGTTAGGCTCGTGGGGCCACTATAATCAAGCCCTTACTCCACGATACCAAAGAATTTCATATCAACCGTGCGTATCTCGAGGCCAGGAACATATTAGAGGGTGTGGGATTATGTCTGCACATATTTGTATGCATTATTTTGTCTATTTTTTACGTATAAATATTTGAAGCAGCCACACCATGTCTGATATGACAGACTAGAAGAAACTAAATCATTCCCAGTGTTTGAGACCGTTTGTCTGGAAGGTAATTTTTGAGAAATTTAGTGTATCAAATTTATCTAAAAGGTAACTTTCAACAAGTTGAGGATTTTGACTGATGTTTATTTAAATGGTAATTTAAAACACAATACAATTATTAACATAGTTTTTATGTTTATTTCTTTATTTCTGTTCTGGATTGAGTATTGTGTGTTTTCTCTGGTGTCCTAAAAAGCATTGGTTTTCAATAAATGTGCAGATCCCCTGCATACTGGTGTCGTTGTATGCTGTCTGATAACGTAAGTTGAACATGTAATGGTAAAACTATGATACATTTTTCCATGACATCTTTTCAGTCATCACTGGTCATGTGTGTACTGAAGGGTACGAATAGAGGCATTCGCTCTCTTATAGAGGAGAGCCTCATCATCACCAGGGAAATGCTAAGAGAGGCTCAGCTGGCATATCCCAGAAACCCAGTAAGACTACTTTACCTCACCATTATGTTAAATTATCTATTTCTACATGTAAATGATACTTTGGGTTTATTTCACAAAAATCAATGCTGTAAGTAACTGAATGATTTGTGATTATTCATACCTGTCATGTTTACTCCTACAGGTCCTACAGAGCCTAAAATCGAAGACACTCGATTTTGCACGTGCTCTGCAGAGCTACATGCATCTCCATTTGACGGTGAGTTGTAGTGTGAGAGAAAATTTCTTTCTTCAAATCAATAAAAAATATACTTGTTTTGACTTGACTATACAACTATACATCCTGACACAATACTGCATTTTAATGTCGGTGATATTTTTGGGTCGATTTGATTCATGTTCAGGATTTTTTTTCGGTTTAGTGTCATCTACTTTGATGATCATGCAATTTTAGTGGAAGCCTCTGTATTTTGAAAATAAAAATGGTTAGAATTAAATAATCTGATTATGGCACTGGCTATCAGCTGTCTGCAGCTTTTATTATAAAAACACTGAGCCCATAGCCGAAAGACAAATGTCCAGCAAAGCTTCCCCTGGATTTGTCATGGTTAAAACAGTCTTCCATCTTGACAAGGGATTAATGTTAGAGATTAATACCCACTCCCACTGCAGCCCTGTTAAAGATGCCACTCAGCCTTTTATTGTCCCTGTAAAGCTCAATGCTCTGTAGGCTTATCTCACTGCAGTCACGCCTTAAAGATAATTCAGGTAATGAATGTGTTGAATGAAGTGGCATCACTCACAGCTAACAGGCTTGTTTGCTGTTATCTTAGTCACACAAACTAGCAGTTTTTTTTGTTAAAACAATCACTGACAGATATAGACGCAGGGGCATTTTGCTGCCCCCATGTTATTGTGGTCAAATAAACCTGAGTAATAGCTTGAAACAACATTGTGTGTTTTATTCTTTTTATTTTTTTGCATAATGTTTTTGACTCGGGACTGCAAATGAGGATGTAAGTTCATCTGCATAGTTTTGGTTGAGTTACATTTACGCGTGTGTGTGTGTGTGTGTGCACGTTTGTTTTGTTGTGTCTTTGGGTGCGTTTGTGTTTTTGTTTTGTTTTTTTAACAGGAGAGAGAATGTGACCCAGAGGAGGTGGAAGAAGGGGTGGAGGATGATTCTACTTCGCATTTGAGGACACTGAGGACCACAGCAACCAAGCTGTTCCTGCTGAACCAGGCTATCAGACAATTGCATTCCTCTCTGTCTGCTGCACTGCGAGGTGAAGCCCCTGACATACACAATAATTAGTTCTACAGTCCTTTGCTATTTCCTGTCCTAAATGTTTAATTACAATATAACACCACTGAAAGGAAACTGCGGAAAATAATAACAATTGACTAGTAAACCTCAACAAATTCATCATTGAATTTAAGTATGAACATTTATTAGGATAAACCCTTTGAGATGAATCCTCTCGTTTGATCCATGTATAAGAAGTATAGATGGATAGATTATTGAAACCAAGAACAGTTTTCAGATGAGAAAATGACACATTTTAAATAAACAAAGTTATGGCATAGAACAGATATATAAAGGTAACTCATTCCATTAAAAGTAAACATGCCTATTACATGGAGAATAAAAATGTCCCTTGCATTAAAATCTCTACCAATTATATAACCACGACTAACTTCATGCATCAAAATGCACCGTATTGTTGCAGCAGCTGTCATGTTCTCTGCCTGACTGTCATTCTCCTCCCAGGAAAAGATAGAGACTCTAACTTCAGCAGCTGCGGAGAGCTGATCTCGTCCTCCGCCAAAGCTGTTGATAAGCTGATCATTGGTTTGTCCGAGGAGGGGCCGCTGACACGTCGTCAGAGTAGCACGGCGGCACGGGACGAAGTCCACTCCGCCCTACAATCCTTGTCCTCGCCCTGCAACGAACAGAACACAGGAGAGGGCAGAAGCTCTGGCTCTTCAAATAAGAGTGCAGAAGATGAATTCTTGACCAATGACAGTGGTTCCACTCACAGCGCTGTTAGAAATCGAGTCGTGAGTAAAATGGACTACTTTCTGCCTGCTGGTGTGTCAGCCAAGAGCAGCCCACACTGGGTGTAGTGTACATAGTAAATTTTATTCTCTTATCGTATAATTTACTATAATGTGGGTATCTTTCTTTTGTTTTGCTGGGCATCCCATAATTATGAACCTTCCATTACAGACGAGCTAAAATTGCACTGTTACCTTCACCTTTATTGATGCTCTTTATCACGTCGGCCTGTGTCACGCATGAAATAAATGCAGTATGAGGCTTTGAGATTTGAGGTTCATCCTCGTGTCTGACTAAAATACATGCTTATTTTTTGAGTACTATAAGGGCATTTTTTAAAAAACGTACTTTGGAGACTTGAGTCACTAGAATGTGTATAATGCAATACAATTATTCAGGGTGGCTAAACACTGCTGTATCGTTCTCTCTGTCTAGCATTCAGGTGTATGTTGTCCCTATATTGACATAAATCTTTGCTTTTTAATAATATTCTCATACTGTACCTTGCACTCAGGAGAGACTTGTATACTCGGGGGGGGGGGGGGGGGGTTTCTTCTTAATTCATGTGCTTAAACAAATCATTGTTTATGTCCTTATACTCTTTTAATGTAATGTTAAAAAAAAAATCAAAATAATAAAACGCACTTCTGCTACTACAATAAACACGTGGCTTACATTGACAGAAACAAAAGCCTTCTAATTGTTGCACACTATTCACCAAACCAGACATTTCATTGTGAAGATTGCATCGATTATTAAATTTTTTTTCTGTCAGAAAACATTTGTGATTTAGACTTGCTCAAGGCCCTGCAGTGGATTGGTGACTTGTCCAGGGTGTACCCCACCTATCGTCCTATGTCATCTGGGATTGGCACCGACCCCCGTGACCCTCATGTGGAAGATAAAGGGGTAGATGATGAATGAATGATTTGCTCAATGCTCATAGTAAAGTCAGCACTGTAAGAGGAAAGATGTGTACGTGTTTACCAATACATAACTTAATTAGGCTACCATTTCTGAACTCGCACTTAAAACAAATCCACATACTTTTACCCTTGGAACTGTTTGTCCTTGTTGTAGGTTGACCCTGGAGCATGGTATGTCACCCTTTTACATTTATACCATATATTCTACCTATTCTATCTTTTTTTATCCAGCTTCACAATAATTTTGATAGGTCACTGACTTAATCAGGGCTGGAAAGTCTTGGAGTAATGCTGAAGTATTTGGGAATTACCTATTGTATGTCTGAAGAAAAACAGTTTCATGAATGTGTGATTCCATGGCTAAGGTCAATCAAGTGTTGAAATGTTTTTTTTTTTGCTTTAATGGTTTCCTTTAAAGGTGAAGTAAGTCGTTTATAGTGACATCTAGAGGAGAGGCTGATATTTACAACAAAGAACTGCTCCTCTGCTCACCCCCTCCCTTCCCTGAGTGCTACGGTGTCCGCAGCCGGTCAAATGTCATCCTCGTTGTCTTTCTCCGTGTCAGCAGATGAGGTTTGTGAGGCGAGGGAGAGGGCGAGCTACCGCGGCTGTAGCAGACGAAGCGGAGATGGTGGAGGCGGGACTTCCGCTACAAGTAAAGCGACGCTTGATTTGTTCTCTCGCGTTTGTCCTTACAGGCTCTGGTAGAAACATGGCGTCTCGGTGCTAACAGTGGCAATGCAACCACGGCCCGCGACCATATTATTTTACATGACTCTTTGAAACACTACGAAAGTGAAACAAAAAATATTATACAGCGACAAGACAATGCAGGAGCACATAATATGTATAAAAAAGTGGATTTTGGGTTATATAAACCCATAAATACTACATATTGTACCTTTAAATGTCTAGTTTATACTAATTTGTCTAAAGGTGAGACTGCGGATTGTAGTAAGTGAGAAGAGAACTTCATTAACCCCAATAGTCCTCTTTCCTATGTGTGTCTGGGACTAAGATGACCTTCACATACAGGAAATGTTTTTTTTTTTTCGTTTTTTTTGCATAACAAGCTTTGGCTTTAAAACAAAAAATGTATGTTCAGGCTGGTCTGTCCATTAGTTCTGCTGTAGAAACATGGCGACGTACGATGTATGTATCTTAAAAAGCTGTATAGTAAAGTGATTATACAATTACGTTAATATCGGGAAATATATCCAGTTACACACTGGCCCTTTAACCGTTCCTTTCACATTGAACAATTTTGTGTTCCCGGTCAAAAATAGCAGTACATTACAATGCTAATCATTCTATTAGATGTGTTTTTGCCTGATTACAAAAACAAACTGCAAACTTGGTGGAGTGGGTTAAGTCAAGCTTCAGTGGTGGTTTTTCCTCATGCGCATGTTCATGGCAAGTTATGTTTTTACATCTCTTGCGCGCACACTCTTCCTCTCGATCTTGATTCTCAGCCTTGTATCTCAGTTACCAACGCTGCGGAGGCTGGCAATCGAGGAAGGTGTTAGCATTGTTGAATATGGATTTTCCCCTGCTTCCATCCTGGATCTACCCCATCCACACCACAAATGCATTGTAAGCTGACACATCTAAGATTTTTCTTCTGACAAGAGTACGTGCCAGCAGCCTGCAAAAGTGCAAAAAGTAGATGGTATCACGAGTACATACAAATGATATCCTCATCTTTTGCATGATGCATCAAGGCATTTTTACATATTCAAATGGATAGAACAGACTCATTGTTGTTCATAGATTTCCACTCCACCAGAACCAAGTCAGACCCCAGGGCCTGTCATCAAGAGGCCCTGGGGTCATCTTGATGACATTTTCTCATCTTCAGCTTAGTGGTAGGGTGAGTTGTCTTTCAACTGGAAGTTTGTGGGTTAAATTCCTGCCTCTGCTAGTCTATAAGTGTCCTTGAGAAAGACACTGAACCCCATGTTGTAACGTGCGAATGCAAAACTATAGTGTAAGCAGCTCATCAAGATGAGAAAGGCTTGTATAAATACAGACCATTACCAACTCTTCTTCTGATTTCATTTGATAACAGACAGGTAGAGTAAATTTAATGGAGTAAATGTTAAAGTTATAGAAATATAAATGACAAAGTAAAGTGCAGATATGTGAATTTTGTACTTGAGTACAGTATTGAATGAGGCATTCACAGTTTAACTGTACTTGCAGTGTGTACTTAGACAAGTATTTGTACTTGTGCGTGTGTGTGTGTGTTTGTCCATCTGCCGAATGAGGATGTACCTGATCTCTGTTTATTTTTTCTCCCACATTCATTTCTTATGACCAGGAACACCAAGAGTGTACAAAATTTGAATAAAACAAACACGATTATTCAAATGAATACATTTCATTACTGTATTGCATTTGGTGGTTCTGTGTGTCTGTGCTTCTGAAACTTGCACTTGCCAACGTGAACAACAGAGGCTTGTTGCGTGAAGTCTGCCATCTCCGATTGCCTTGTGTTGTATTTGTGTTGAAAGTCATGGAATCCTCGGTCAGTTAGCTCAAAACTAACTACATTTAGTTTCAGAGAAAACTTTAACATGAGTGTTAACCTTTATGTGAAACCTCAGATAGTGAAGTCAGTGATGTAATTGTAACCTATCAAGCTGATTAATGGTTCCACATTTGCTGGTGTATTACATCATTGTACAAGCCTCTCCAGCTTGACTGGGCCCACTGGACTGCATTCAAACTTAGAGGGCCTTGAACCATAGTTTTGATAGCCTGGCCCTCTGCTCGCTGCTGGTTACACCACTCCTCCTCCTCTTCTTCCTCCTCCCTGTATCCTCCTCCTCATCATCTCCTCATGCTCTGTGGAGGAGTCAGTCTGTCACTCTGCTGCTGCCACGGTTCTTCATGTGCTCCCCTGACGGTGTGACGGAAGGAGCACAGCTGAGAGGAAAACATTTCCAAAAAACCCAAACAAACATTGGTTGAATGCTGCGTTCACTGACTCCCCGCGATTGGAATGAGAAGACGCGCAGAAACGTTTTCAACACGACAAAACGCTCAGGTAAAACCTTTTTCATTTACTTGGTAGTTTTTTTAAAATATATAATCAATTTAACCGTATGATAAAACTACTTTTCTTTATTGCTTTTTCCCCTCAGGATGTCCAACGTGGTGTTCATAGTCATGTTGGTAAGTACATAATCTTTGTGTTTATAGAGTATGATATTGATATATTTACGTTTGAATAAAGACACCTGTTGTTTCTTAAACTGGACTTTTACTTCTGTTTCAGGTTTGTTTTCACTGCTGTTTATCAGGTCAGTCAATGTTATTTATTTTCGTTAAAAACGACCTAAAACTAAGCTAACCTAGCTATATAGGTTTAGAAAGTAAACCTCAGCTAATATACTGTAGTGTGAAGCTAAATGTGTCACTTCAAAGCTAGCTAGCAAGACTGTTAAAGTGATAATAACAATGAAACAAGGCGGTTCAGAAAACAGTGTTGAAAACAGACGAGAGATGACATACAAAGTGTAACAAGTTATCAATAAAACTGATCAAATGTGTGATTTAGTAAAATGGACTTAATAGTATTTCACAACGTAAAATATGAAGTTTTTGACATTTGTCTTTTGTTTTTGCTCCAGAGACTCATTTGTTTTGAGGCAAACCTCATCGACAGAATGCATTCATCAGACCCTTACCTTATCCTTAACTTAAAAATACACACACACACACAGGTTGTGCTGCTATTCTCCTAATGACTCAAACATTTTCATTCATCCTATCAATTGGTTACAGCTTATCAAAACCTTTATTTCAAACCATAGCCATAACCAGTTATTGCTTAATGCTTAACCTTGACTTAGAGTTCTCAGCTTAATCCTAACCTTAAACAGACACAAGGTTCTGTCTAATTTGGACTGTGCTTTGGTCTCCATGAGGACTTTTTGGTCCAGAACAAGTCATAAAGAGGCAACAAGTACATACACACAGGTAGATTTAACTTGTCAACCACACAATTTATGAAGATGCTATTCTGGTTTGTCTTCTCATCTGCAATTGCTTAATGGCTCTAACTTGAAAATAAATAACAGCCGATGTTTATTTTGATGTGCCTCGTGTAACAGTGTGATGGAAACGCACAGCAATTTGTATCTCTTTTAGCTGGTTTTCTGGGAATTCGTTCCATATACAGCTGTAAACTTGACTTTGAGTGTGTGACAGATGTCAGTGTTTAATGGCACTTGACTTTGATGGGTGAACAGAAAGGCTTCGAATACATCATCGTTTGGCTGGTGGTGACCTCTGAGTTTGGATTGGAAACTAGATTTGTTTTCTCTAAATATTGCTAGTCTCACATTCATAGTAAAACATTTTACTTGGAAAATGTGGCAACAACCTTTCACTAGTGTCCTTTGAGATTTTTTTGAAGCAGTGGCAGTGGAGCAAGCATACATGTTTATACAGATGCAAGAGCATATGATATGCCATGAAGCCTGATATGATCTTAACATCATAACAAATATCCAAAACAGTCAGACATATCAGGCTGAGTTTTTGCCAGGTATGTCCATTCATGTCTTTTTCTCTCTTCTTTGAACAGGCTTTACGTTGGAAACCAGAATGCTGACAGATGAGTCCTATTATGAGTATGTGCCTGATCGCCTGCAGTGGAGCAGTGCAGCGGAATTATGTAACCAGCGCTCTGGGGCCTTAGCCACAGTTGCCAACTCAGCAGAGAACCACAACCTTGCCAAGTTTTTAAAGGCTGTAAAAATCTCTCAACCTGTGTGGATTGCCAAGAAAGTCATGACATATCTGACAAGTAGGTTCACTGTGCCAAATGTTTACATGTTATGTTGACATATAAGCGTCATTGCTCTGCTTTGTTGTACAATATGTGCTTCTGTCTTCTTACTGATTAAGCAAAAAGGGTAATGCTGTCATACAACACTCCTAACCACAGTGAATAAGTATTTCCCAAGTTTACAGTAGGAATTGGAACAGAAACTGGAATTTTATGATCAGGTTCCAACTTTTCCAAGAGCTGAGCCAGGATTTTTCTTCATTGTAATGTCTTTCTTCTCTCTATGTGGGGTGAAACCAAAGGTCCCTCCAGGACCCTGATTCTGGAATTCAGAGGGCGCTCAGACAGGAAGCATGCCCGTCTCCTGCACAAGTTCTCCCCCATGGGCTCAGTGACCGTTTGCACTCGTCTCCGCTTCGATCCCGACTGCTCTGGAATTTCCACCATCTTCTCTTATTCCATCCAGTCATATATTAATGAGTTCCAGCTTCGTGCAAACCTGATCCAGGGCAAGCCTGTGAAGCTGGCTCTGCTGGTCCATGGCATTCATGGGCCCTACCAAGAAGTGTTTGACCATGATGACTTCTGGCACTCTGTGTGCGTTTCTTGGAGCCAGAATGGTGGACACTGGGCACTATATGCTGATGGCCTTGGAATTTCTAGAGGTGACGGCCTAAACAGTTCTGACAGCATTGGTCCTGATGGCGTTTTCATTATTGGGCAGGAGCAGGACACCTTTGGGGGCTCATTTAAAAAGGATGAGTCATTCTCGGGGAACATCACAGAGTTACACATTTGGGACCGGGTACTGAATGGCAATGAAATCTCCACCATGGAAAATGAGTGTACGCTCATTTCCTCTGGGCTGGTGTTCCAGTGGAATGAAGAAGCCATGCAAATAGAGTCCTCTGTTACAGGGCTGTGGAGAGACAACCCATGTCAAGGTAAATTAGTCAGGATTCTGCATGGACACAGGAGGGAAGTAGTAAATAAAATCAAAATTAGAAATTCTAAATGAATGACAGGACAAGTTTACATTGTAAACTACAAAATACATTTACATCTATTCACAAGGTCTGCTGTTGTAGTTCAGTATACTTGTGTTAGACATATGTTCATATGTTGAGCTAGTTTGGCTCTCGATTTGGGTGGGGCTGCTATGCAGAAAAACAATCACATGAGACCATTTGAAAGTCATTGTGGAGTACACACTTTTCAGTAACTTGCCAAGATCTGAGCTGGCCTGACGCAAACCCCACCCATTTGGCAGTTCAGGCAGAGTAAAACAAATGATGTGGGAAAAAAAAATCTGATGTATCCAGGCCCACATTTGCTCTTATTATCCTATTCTTTTCTCCAACTTAACCTACTTTATATATTGTTTCCGGTCAAGTGATGTAATTTACACGCAGGCAGGTAAAAGTTGGTCACATTGAGAAGTTTGGACGCATTCTAAAAATGCAATAAAATCACATCGACAGATGGAAATCTTTCTTTCTGTAAAGATCTCAGGGAGCCAGTGTAAGTTAGCTATAACAGGAGCGATGTGATCACAATTCTCAGTTCTGGTTAAAAGTCCAGCAGCAGCATTTTGAACTCTTTGTCGTTAAATGTTTGTTGCTGTAACATTGATGATGATGAGTTGGCCAGTAGGTGGCATAAATTGTTTTGCCTTTTGCTGGGGTCCAGTGAGCTCAGCAACAGTGATATATGTGATTTGCTATTTGTGTAATACAGTTTTAGGTAGCATTTCTTCATGCAGCAGCAGACTGTATTAAGTGCTAATGACTTTCCAAGGTAGCCATGTGGTGATGTTCATCACAGTAAATGGCAGACGGTTTCTCATATAATACCCTCTGAGGGCTTGATATTCATGCACATTCAGCAGTGGTTTCCAACATTGGCCTTTGTGCACCAGGATTTCCTGAATCTTCTGTCAGTGTTTTCAAATGTTTTCCCTTTTCTTACCCAATTTCCATCCCCCCACCTGTTACCAGTTAACTTGCCGATCGTGGAACCTTTCAGAACAGCATTATGTGCACATGCAAGTATATAAGTACATACTGTATACATTCAAAGTACAATTAGGTTTATCAGTGAAAACACTGAAAATCATACTTTTCTATTACGTATATATACGTCTGTGTAATTGAAGAGAATCACTTAGTGTAACTTAAACTTAAATATAGCTACAATTTACCAGTGTTTAAATAGACAGGTGAACTGCGAACTTTAACAAATATATATGTATTATAATTTGTCAACCTGAATTTTGGATTCATGTTGAACACACTCTCCAATATATAAATGCCCTTGGCAACGCAAAGCTAACACATTTTCTGGTTCTACTGCATTTTCCACTGCGTTACCTGCACTGAACAAAAATACCAATGAAGAGCTTTTATTGTGCGAGCTCTGTGACAAATTACCCGTGTTTCACAAGTGTTGTACATGACAATGTCCGCGCATTGCTGGAATTGATTAAAAGCAATAATTGCAATGTCATTTCAAGAAAATGTAAACATCAGCTAATATTATCAGGACTTGGAATTGGCAGATATAGACAGTACTTAATGTCTCCAATTGGAATTACCCCTCATGATTTACGAGGATATCCCTCGTATTTTTCTCAATTTGAGGCGTGCTTTGGCTAACTTGCATACACACTGTTTTCCTTTTCAAACTCGGAACGTTTAATGAAAGTGAGGACACGGGGAATCTGCCTGGCTTGCTCTCCCTGTTCAGTAAATAGTGGAGAAGATGACCAAGTTGTAATTGGCAAATGGTAGAGCTTCTAATGGTTCTTGTAAATGTTTTGTAACTCACGTCACCCTGAATCCCACCCTTCTAAATTTCCCTGACATCATGGTCCCCAGTGAACACTGTAGCTTCAAAAAAAACACTCCCCCTCATGAAAACAGAATGTGGGGGAAGGATAGTACTCCTCCAGTAAGGCTAGGACATAGCATAAGAATTTGTTTGCCAGTGTTTTAAAGATTAACTGACATTAACTGAGTAAACTGTAGTATGTGTAAGTGCTAATGATGACCATGAACATACAGTTCAGATATAATATTAAAAACACCATATAACTAAATTGTGCTTAACACTAAACAATAATTAATTACATTTGAAGCAATTAAAGAAAACAATAATATTGAGTGAACATGTAATGTTTTTAATGTGATGCTGGAAAGCTGACATGACCGCTTATCTTTAAAATCCCGTAGCTGGTGAACCATACCTAGCTTTACTAATATCTTTGTACGCTGAAAAAAGTAGTTTTTCCTAATATGCCTTACGTAAATAATTGTGACTGGAAATTACCTTCATTGTTGATTTGGAGTATGTCAAGCATGTTAACATTACAATTGTCACTATTTTCTTCAATAGGTAACTTCACTGATTTAGCAAATCCGCTCCTGACTTCACTCAAGGATGGAAATTCTTTGCAGAATCAAACATTCTCCTTTGAGGTGTTCAACAGCGTTCCGTCTGAAGAGAATTGTGGCATATTTGATCCTGTTATTAAAAACTTGAGTCTAACCAACTGTGACTCATACAGAGTGTCTGTCTGCCAGTTTAAAAAAGGTAATAATTTATTAATACTTTGAATAGTAAATCTGATTGGTCTGTCTCTAAAGTTGCTGTTTGTCTCGCTGTACTAGATTCCAGTGTGTTTTATTCAATTGTTCTCTGTTTACTTAGAAGTGGTGGATGTTTTCAGTTTACCAAATACACCGCTCTTCAACAGACTGATCACGGATCCTGCGAATAAAGCTGTGAGTTAGGAAGGTCTTTGTCTGCAGCATATTACTACATTTAATTCAGCACTGATAACTGGCAATGCAGCAAATACTGTTGATAATTGTATTTTATCTCTCTTTTTCCTCAGTTGATGGAGGAGCTGAGCATCAACACTTCCTGGGAGAAAGATCTGAATTTGCTGAATCGGCTGTCCCAGGCTGTCCTGGGTACTGTGGAAGCTGGTGGCCAGGACTCCCTCACCTCTGCTGATGTCCTCTACCTCTCCGAGAGGATTGAGATGGCCCTGACAGCAGTAGCTATTACTCGCGCTGCTCGACCTGATTCAGCAGAGGTCATGGTTTCCATTGCTACAAACTTTGTGAGGACAGCAAGTTTGGCATTGGAGCCCAGTATGGTGACAAATGGGATGGGCCGGACAGGCAATCAGGTGAGGGCGATGATCTGTTTTTTTTTTTTTTGTTTGTTTGTTTTTTTATTAATTATGAGAAATTATGATCATTTATGATAACAGTATCTTCTAAGTAACTGCCATCAATCCCCTGAATTACAACTACAGTAAATCAGCCATGTGTTTGTCTTACAGACGAGCCACATTCGCAACTTTGATTTAGATAGTTAGATAGATAGAAATAGTTGTTTAAATTATTAACGCTCCCTGTATTTATATCACATGTCTGATTCTACTTTTGGGGAATGAGGTAGAATACTTGAATCCCCATCCTTTAACCGCCATGAATCTCAATCTGATTTTTTGTTTTGTTTTTGGTTCTATATTTCTTGTACAGGACCAATGGGGCGCCTTTAAAACTGTCAAGGGATTTGACAGTTTTACTGAAGTGTTTGCTGACTTTATCTATCGAATTGGTGTGAGGGAAGCCATTAATATTTCTACCACGAACATTGGTAAAACATCTTGTAAAAGACTGCCAGTTATCTTCCAGTACCATGGTTAAAATATAGAAATTGATATACCTTTCTTGCTGTCATCTTATCACCTGAAAACGAAAGAATTTAAGTCAATGTCAATTAAGTCGAAGTCAAATTCTCACTCGTACGTTCTTTGCACATTTGAAGCTTTCATTTGTATAAACATCTAATAGTTTAACCTAGAAAGGACGAAGTATCATCACATTGATTCCTATGCATAAATTATTATCGTAAATATGCAACAGTAAAGTAACAACGTGCCGATGCTATGGTATCAATTTTGTAATAATGAAGTAATATGTATGGTATTACCATCTTATGTCCAATGCCATTTCCAACTCGGTCATAACAATGGTAAGTGCGGTAATATATTATTGAGATGTTATGTTGATTCTAAAGTAATATACAAGTAATAGTTTGGTAATTAAAATTTCAAAATATCAATCATACTATTACCATATTTTCACTGTACTACCATGTGTTACCACTTTAGTCTTTGTAACATAGATGAATAAAGCATACAGTGCATTTGTGTCTGGGCTTACTCCTGTTGTTAATCTGTGTCTTTCGTTTGCGTGTCCTCTGTTGTCTTGGCTGCCAGCCCTTTACATAAAATTGCAGCGACTGGCGGAAGAGATCGGTAGTCAAGTCTTCACTGCAGTGGTCAACCCCGACGCCATGAAAGTCAGTGTTCGCGATGAGCTGGTCATCTCTGATACTGAGCTTCAGAGGATACGTTCACTCGGTAGGAAACACACACACACACACACACACACACACACACACACACACACAGACGCACACACTGATTGCTGTTAGAATGACCAAATGCAAGTTATTTGATTATTTTTATATTATTATATTACAGTCATTTTACTTACTATGGTATAAAGTAATTCCAAAGTACTTTATGTGATAAATTGACGTTACTATAAATTACTACAACACAATGACAGATGTTAAACAAAACAACATGTCGGCATAAAGGACTTAGAAAGTCGAAAATGTTTCCTGAAAAATCTTAATATCAAATAGCTGGGAGGTATAATGGAAACGGAGCTCTGAGCAAATAAATGATTTGCTAACAGTTCAGTGTATTTTCATTGGCACCACCAGGTGTGATGCTGCTGAAACTTCAAGTTAATGAATATTCAAAATTATTATTATTATTTTTTTACATCATTACTGACTGAGAAATAAAGCTGCTGTGTTCTTCCTCTTTCCATAATCAGGGTGTAAGGATGTGGTGTTCATTCATACCCATATAAATCTCTCGAATCTAAGCTTTCTCGTGTCTGGAACACCGGAACCCTCAGTGAGTCAGCCAGACTCGGCTGAATGGTGAGTCAACCCACAGAAATTCACAGAAAAAAAATGGCTTTAGCATATTTTATTTAAATCAGTGTTGTTCTGGAAGGTCAGCTCGTTGTCCACCAACATGAAAGTCAGTGGTTTGATTCTTGCTCTTCCAGTCTGCATGTCAAAATGTCCTTGGATAAGACATTGAATCCCAAATAGTGCATGTAAATAGGTGTGAATGGGAAAAACTGTCATCGAAAGTGCTTTGAGTGGTTGTCAAGACTAGAAAAGTGCTTTATAAATATTACTTCATTTTATATAGATTTTATGTATTTTATACTGGCTCACAAAGTTAGAGAATTAGTTGTTAAAAGCATCTGAGCAGAAGAAACCATGTTCGGCTTAATGTTCAGTAGAGGTTTTGCCTTCAGTAAAATTTATACATTTTAGTGTAAACATTGGAAAACTATATTTGTGATTTTTGTGGAGTGTCTACGTCATAAGCCAACATTCAGTGACAAAAAGAAAAGAAAAAAAACCCTGTACATGTAATGACAAAACTGTACATTTAATTTCCTGCATAATGACAGATCACCAGAGTTCTGTCAGCGACTTGCTAATATACTGTACTAATTGTTTTAAATTCAACTCATACAAAAAATAAAAATAAAAGAGTGGTTTATTTCATTAGGACACATCAGTTTTGTTGATTTATTTATATTTAATGCATTTTTTACCTTAACCTCGTCATTCCCAGCATTCCCTTAGGTCACCTGTCCTCTGGTGTCATATCAGCTACGATCCGAGATCCCTCCAGGCAGCAAAATGTCCCTGTGGCCGTCCAGTACACCCTTTCGTCATCACATGTGGTATGAAGAAAAAGAGCAACATGATTATTCTGCGTGTGACATAGCTTATACAGACAAATTTAATTCTGACCCAGGCCAGCTCTTGTTGTAAATATGTAATGTTTGAGCTTAAAGGGAACACATTTTAGCATGCACTCCAAAATATAGCAAAGATAAAAAGTTGTATCTGAGTTGTTGCACCGTGTTGTGAATGGCTGAGCTAGAGCATGTCATTAGCAACAAGCACGTGGCATTCACATTTGTGCATGTTTCTCTTTCTAGGAGGAGAATTCACAGCGACTTTCTCCTGTTTGTGCCTTTTGGAATTTCAGCCTGATGTGAGTTTGACCAACACAATTATTCTGGAGTGAATGTGCTCTTTCAATAGAGATTGATATAGCTGGTGGGTAAATTACACCAATTTGGTCTTTTTCTTTGTACTATTAATTTTTAAGATGTACAGTACTGTGGCAAAGTCTGTCAAAATCTGTGTTCAGTGACAATTGTATTGGAATGATGTTACTGAAAGGTGTTCTCATATATTAGCTAGCTGTCAATGAGTTTAACTTACACTTATACAACATGTCTTGAATAAACCTGGTATAATGGATCTTTTTCACAGCAGAAAAATGTGTTATTTTAAAACCGCATCAAGTCATCAGTTTCCTGTATTTTCTGAATGTTCCAGTGAAGTTGTGAAGAAATAATTACACTGTATGGTCATTATAGCGTTGCTAGATGCTAGAACAACAAATATGTATTTGAGCTTTTCTGCGCTAATTCCAAACCCAACAATCAAACACATTAGATTCATGCTATTTAAAACTAAATGTGTCTATGCTCAAATGATGTCTGACATGTCTGCCCTTATGTATTGTGCTTTTGCAGGCACAATTGTACCACTTGCTGGTCCAATGTCGGCTGCAGGGTGACCTATGCTGGCTCTGGTGTCACTTCCTGTCTATGTAACCACACCACCAATTTTGCAGTGTTGATGAATTACCTGGAGCCGAAGGTAACTCGAGATGTTTTATGATGCACTGACGTAAATCACACATACACCGACTCAGGGGTTGCATGAGGGGAAAATGTAAACTCTATATTTGAAAGTCAAACCATAAATTCAAACTGTGGTAAAAGAGATGAGAACTTATTCATTATTCATTTTAATGCTGATTATGTGTATATTATTGAATTTGTCATATCTAATAGGTGCTCTTTTTAAATACAGAAGCATGTTTAATGATTTGCTTCTACGTGTATCTATCTGCTGATGTGAAATCTAACTCCAATTGAAGATCTTAAACCTCTACAATTGTGGCTGTGTTTTGCAGTACACTATACTAGCCAGCAGGTGTCACTCTCAGTGTGTCTATATTGTTTCAGAATTCATTGGTAGAACTCTGTAGGTTACTTTATTTATGGTAAGTATTTAAATAAGGTAAAAAAAAAAACATTAAGAGCATTTGGATATTTTTAGAATTTCACATGTAGAGGATTTTTACGTTATTTTTGAGATTAACGTATGGAAATGGGCTCTTCTTTTCTTTTTCTTTTCTCTCTTCCTCATGCAACTACTGTTCCCTCCTAATCCCAGTGGAGTGCTGAGGAAAATAATATTTTCACCAAGCTGACATTCATTGGCTCTGGTGCGTCTCTATGTGCACTGGTGGTGACCTTGATGCTGTTCACTGTGCTGGAGTGAGTAGTTGATTTTTTCTGTCTCACTTATAACTATGATTCCAAAATATCTGCCTGCTTTCTGTCTGTTTGAGCCAGTACACACAACTTGGCCTCAGGCCCCTTTTCCCATTGTATATTCACAATATAGTTACTTGTAACTGTTGCTACAGTACAACAACAGTGGTAATAGTATTCCATTAAAAATACCCCATCATGTATTTTATATGCTGTGTAGTCACCTGGAGTGATATCATGGAAGATACAGTGCATTTAGCTGCACACAGTTTTGTAAATATAACACTTGAATCTCACCATGCTCCATTTAAAAGACGCAGAGGGAAGAAAGTAAGAAACAGCACGATAACTTACCTCCCCAATAGTTACCCATCGTCTCCTCTCTAAGGCTCGTATGAGTATTGACCAGTGCTAATGCAGTAATTACTGTTGTCTACATGTGAGTCCACTCTGAAGGTTTATGGCAGCATTCTGCAGCTGTTAATTAAGATTAGGGTCACTGAGGGATCACAGTCAGCCAGAGAGAAGCTGCCCTTTGCGATTTATGACTGTCCTGAAATCAGAGAGAGCAGCCATGCATTTCACACACGTGCCAGGCGTATGATGTACATGGATCTGGTTGCTTAAATACACACACCCACACCCGCATGCACAAAGCAGAGGCATACATGTGCACAGACACGTATATAATCACACATAAAATGATGGTGGGCACAAGCAGTGATGCAGTTATGGAATGTGTCTTAATAGGCTGAACCTATCGTGCGGTAATGAGAGGCTCTTCAGTCAATTTATTGAAACAACGATACACCAGTTTCACTCGGCTGTTTCTTTTATGTTTTGTGAAACACCCTGAAAAGGAAACAACCCACTTAACCCATAGTTTTGTTCAGAGATGTTACTGTTTGAAAGAACCCTGTAAATACTGCCTTTTTACCATCAGTCATATACTTTACATAGTAAATATTACATCATGCATCTGCATAGAAACTCATTGGAAAACAAACTGAAAACCTTTTCACAAACTGCACGTGTAGATCCTCTGCACAAATCTAACCCAACCACAACAGAAACAAATTGATGATAGAAAAGGACAGAGATTTAAACGACACACCTGGAATAATACAGCAGCACAATCAGCAGGGTGGAAATTTTAGTAAATGAAGAGATCGTGAATGGATTCAAAGCTAATCAGAGTCAGGTCATTTTATAGCCTTGGATATTAGGGAGTGTGGCTGAACCAGTGTTGTCTCACACTGAGTAAAATATCTCAATTAGCTCAAGGCTTAGCTGTGAATAAATGAATCTCAGATCATCTCATTTTCAAATTTCCACTGACATAGACTTGTGGTTATATACATATGAAAATGATTGACTATAGCTATATTGTTATTGCTGTTTTATATATAAAAATGTCCTATACTCTACTTAATACTTAATCAATGGCAAGATCTATCCAAAAAAATTAACCCTATCCCCTTCTCCTTCCGTAGTATCCCCAAATCTGACAGGACGTCCATTCATAAGAACCTGTTCATTGCTCTGATCTGTGCCCAGGTGATTCTACTCTGCAGCAGCTCAGCCATTCACAACAAGGTACATGCAGACAACTGAAACATCCACTCGTTGTTTCAATTGAATGCTGTTACACAAAATGAAGGTGAATTATAGACTGAAACAGAAACTAATTTGTGTCGTTTTTTTCTAGTGAAATATTATATAATCTTCAGTGCTCATTTCTTCACTGTCTTGTTACTTGGTAATTCAATCAAAATTGAAATCCATACTGAGATTCCAACAAATGCTTTGGCCTTTGATTTGACATCAATGACTCCTGCTGTCATGTCCATCAGCCAAAATGCGGTCTGTGGTCATTTAAAAACCTGTAGTTGGTTTGACCCCATAGTCCTTTGACTCCAGGTCATCAGGATGGACTTAGCCTCTGGGGGCAGATGGCAGCTTGTGGCAAATGCACCAAAAGGTTTCATATGTGTATAAATAGGCAGTATGGCCATCAGGAAGATAATTTTAACAAGGTTTTGGGACAGTATGCTTCTGTCACAATTAGGATTTTATCATGATACTTGTGTGCTGTTTGTATTTGTATTTTGAATTATTGCAATTGTCTTACATTTACCTAAATTGAATGAGACAGTGAAACATGTGCAGCAGAATGTTGTTTTTAAGTTAACTGCTACATTTATCATTTAGTATTTTTCACTCCCCGATACATTATCGTAAAGTTGTGAATACAATTTGGCGAATAATACTTTTGCGATGCATCAACACCTACTTATTTATGTGTTTGGAACTGTAAGCATTATAAATGGGCTTCTTTATTGACCACCCACACCTCATGCCCTCAAACAATCCGTCAACAACATTATGGTTTAACCTTTGACAATTTGTGTTAGTGTGTGGGTTTCACTCGTCTTTTGTTGACAAGAGAAAAGTGAAATTTATCACGTCCACTCTGCCATAAATTCTTCTCATTGATTATTGTAGTGTCAGACACTTAAATGTGAGCAGATTCTTGCCTGTATGTGGAAATGGCAAATACCTGTAAGTCTTGAAAGTTTTATATTTCAAAAGGTGGCTGTATGAAAAGGCCGGAAAAACATGCAGAAACGCTTGCATTCATTGTGTGCTGATCCATGGCTGCGTTCTTGACATTTCTACAGAGTATGTAGTTTGTCATTTAAACTTTCTTTGGGTTACCTCAGCCCTCCCTGTTTCTGCATAGATTTGCATCTGGCTTTTGGCGTCAGAGGTTTCTTTTTTTTTCCCACACAAAAGTGACCCTTGCAAATTTTTTAAATGCCATGTGCAATAAACCAATCCTTAATCTAACCCTACACTGCAGGAGATGGGCACACTTTTCTCATTATGTGTATGAGCGGATGTGTGGTGCCTTTGTGGCAAAAGGAATTCACGCATTTTCTACCTTTTGCTTTCTTTCTTGTTGGATCACTCGGAGCTTTACCTTGAAAACACTTTTAAAATGTCTGGTCTGCCTGCCCGCCTGTGTGTTTGTAGGTGGCGTGTACACTTGTGGCAGCACTGCTTCATCTCTTCTTCATGGCAGCATTTAGCTGGATGCTGGTGGAGGGTCTGCTACTCTGGAGCAAGGTGGTCGCAGTCAACCTAAGCGAGGATCGACATATGAAATATTACTATCTCATCGGCTGGGGTAACAAAAACAATAGTCATTTTATTCTTTCCAGAGTTGTACAGTGGTTGTACAGGACTTTTGTTGTGATGGGTATTAACACCTCATCGTAAAGTACACCTTAAAGTTAAATGAAGTCCTACCATCATAGACGGTGGTTGTTGCAAAGGATAAACTAAAACTTTTCTGAAAGTGTCTACGTTTTCCCCTTCTTTCATCTTCCTGATTATCTATTTCTTGCTGCTTGTTTTCTCTAATTTCCTCTCCTTTTAAATATCCCTCCCTCCCTCCCTCCCTCCCTCCCTCCCCTCCATCACTTCAGGTCTGCCCGTGCTGATAGTCACCATTACACTGGCATCGGCCTCGGGCAAATACTCAGCCGAAGACTACTGTTGGCTCAGTGTCCAGAATGGCGTTATCTGGGGTTTTGCTGGACCCGTCATCTTCATCATCATGGTTCGCACAAGAAATCGTAATCCTGGCATATGTTGCCTGTTTAAATTGAAATTCTTGAAATACAAAACATTTTTTTTACCCAGGTTGATATTCTTCTTAATTCTTTAAACAGCAGTCATTTTGGTAGGGCTGGGCAATGTGGCTTAACAATAAAATCTCACACCAAACTTGCTTCAAGATTTCAATAAAACATGTTTCAAACGACAAATGACAAAAAACAAAACTTGTTTGAATAATTTCTTTATTTGTTTTTATTTTCCCTTGTGGGATTTGGACAATATTTCCCTTCAGGTGGACAGTGCAACAGAATAGAATAGCAGGCCCTGCCGTTGTAAACAACTGTATGAATATAACTTTTTGTGCAAGCCTTCTACTGTCTTCAAACTGTCACAACCTCCAAGGATCTTATCTTGGCTATGGGAGCTTAAGGCGAGTGTCGGAGATGGAAGTTAAAGAGGACAAAAACCCAAAACTGTCATTAAAACTAATCCTCCTGAACTATAAATGCGTATTAATCTCTAAAATGGATTTATCACCCAGCCATACATTTTGGACATGTGACTCTTTCATTACTCATGTCCTTAATGTCCTACACACCGATTATATGCCAACATATGTGTCTCTCAGCCCTTTTTCAATTCAATTCAAAGATTTTAATTTTTATTTATAGATATCAAGGCATTCCAGAGAGTAAGCGTTGACAGTATTATAGAGAGAATATTTTCCTCTGCTCCTTGCTTTTGTCGACACTCATTTCTGCCTCCTCTCCTTGCATTTCCAGGTAAATATCATGATCCTGTCGAGGGTGGTGCTCATATCCATCTCCACAGCTAAGAGAAGGTCCATCATGTTGGCCATGGGCACCAGTCCCGTGGAACAAGCCTATGAGCAAATCAGGTATGAACCACAAGGAGGTGCTGTTTGTCCTCTTTCTTTTTTCCTATTACTATTCTCCACCTGGGCTGCAGGACTGGGCATTAAATAAAAAGCAGATGGAATATTTTATATTCGATTTGTCATTTTAAAACAGTGAGCCTCATTTATCAAAGAAGATAGGAATACATTTTTAATTAACTGCAACAGTGCGGTACATAGAATAGGCTTCAAGTGTCAGTGTGGACAGGATAAAGATTTTTGTTCATGTAAAAGTGTTTCTTGACCAGTGAGTGTTATTATGGAAACATTGCTTAAGCAGCACTACTACTTTCCTTCCATAAAACCTTACTGACTGGACCAAAAAAGAAATAGCGGTTGTGAAAACGTTTCCCTTAATAGTTGGATGGATTCATTTTCCTCGTCCAAGTCTTTGTAGTGTTGGGATGTTAAATATATTGATTTATTTTCATTTTACTTATTTACTTATTTACTTATTTATTCATTCATTCATTCATTCATTCATTCATTCATTCATTCATTCATTCATTTATTTATTCATTTATTTTGTAAAAAAACAAACTTAGAGTTGCTGCTGCCCAAAAGGTTAAATTACAATGTATGAAAATACATTACTTTATTTAGGGTTTGATAATTGTGTTTTTTCCATTTAACTGCTCATTAGAAGTGTGTGTGTGTGTGTTAACAAAATGTAATTAGTCACCTTTATTAGTGCATATTTTACAGATAGATCAGTATGATTATTTATGAGAACATTTTAGCTAGATTTAACTAGTTTCAGTGTAGGTTATCATGTCCTTTTTTGGCATTGTTCTGTGGGACCATATCTTGATACACATTCTGTTTCTTGCTAATTAGAGTTAAGCCTTTGCTGTGTGTGATCCAGTCAACCTCATATACATTTAGGGAAAAAATCATGTTTAAGTATACGTGTTTTTTTCACAATGTCAGTCCACTGCGGCTCACAGTAGGTGCTCTATGAAGGTTTTCAAAGCAGGCCTTGAACCATTTGGCACCTCTGGGTGGCAGCCGTCTCAGAATTTCAAACACATTTCTCTGCTGAGTAAACTAGGGCTCGCCGCCCGCCATGTCACACACGCACCAACACACACAGCTGGTGTGGTTTGGCGGTCACCTGAGTGGGAAGCTAATTCCACTCTAAACAGAATTAAGGTGGATTTAAGGTGGGAAGTTGTCACCCCTTGAGCCTTTGCAGCCGCACTGTGTTGTATATGGAACAAGCAGCTTGCCAAAGGAGCTCAGTTTTGTCCAAAAAAAAAAGTTGAGAAACCCAGAAGAGTTTTTTTTTTTTTTTTTGAGGGAATGTTTAAATTGATTTTATATGGTGTTGTGTACATTTAGCTTAGTCTGCCAGACAACCAGATCAGTCGATATGATGTTGTTTATGCTAATATTTTTTGGTAATTTGTGTGTGTGTGTGTGCACGCACAGGGCTGCAGTTAAAGCAGTGCTGGTGTTGCTGCCCATTCTTGGATTAACATGGCTGTGCGGTGTCCTGGTGCCTTTATCCATTGTCATGGCCTACATCTTCATCCTTCTCAACTCACTACAGGTACTCACTCACTCACTCACTCACTCACTCACTCACTCACTCACTCAAACACTGAAACTTATTTTTTTTTATACAAAAAAATACCTTTTATGATGTAATTAAACAGAATAATTTAAAATCTAAATAAGCAACCTTGGCAGTTTATGAACCCTAAACTGTTTGTTCTTTTGTGGAAAAAAAAAAGGTCAGTTATACATTTAAATTTCATCTCTGGTGGTGAGGTTAGATCAACTAATTTATGACAAGACAAGGCTGAGACAGAAAGAGGCTCAACTTGGCGTTTGTTCAACAGGTACTGTATTCATTTAAGGGAAGTCGATGTGTGTTATCCGTTTGACATATTCAGCTTTTTGTATTCAGAGGTCAGCATTATCGATGTTGTCTGTGGCTCATCAGCTTTGGTTCTGTGCTTTTGATGCTGAAATTCAGCAGCTTATTTTGTCACATTCTGGGAAATTCCTACTCTTCTTAGGCACTGTTAATTTAACAATCAAATAACACATGTTGCCACAATCATTACACCTGCAGACATTGCTGTCCCATGTGAAATGGCCACAATTATGAGAAATGTTTGCGTTCACATGAAAAATAAAAAATACCAGACATTGATCAAACAGCTAAATGCTGATTAGTTTTTTATTCTATAAACTACAATTTCATTTAGGGGGGTTACATAAACCCTGTTAATATAATATGTTGTTTGATTTCATTACCCTTGATTATTAACAGAAATGTTTATAATGTATTTTACTGATGGTGTTTATCAAGTTTTACTGTTGATACATTAGGTGTCATTTAGCATATATATACTGTATATATATATATTGATTATATTTCACTTTCACTTTCACAAAAAATCCCAAAACATTATCACTTTTCTTGCTCTTTTGTGTGCAGCTTTCATTCTTATTCACTCTTTGAGATGCTGCACAATACCTTTGAAAATATCTCACATAAACAAAATAACCTGGATTATTTAACACGTACTTTGCGTTGTGTGTGTGGGGGTGTATGTGTGTGTTTGCGCGGACTTATGATTGTGTTTGCGTGTTGACGGGGTTTCTTGATAGCGGTAAGAGCCCCCTGGTAATGACCAGCTGCTCTGGCATAATAGAGCTTCGCCGAGTGTCTTTGAAAAGCCTCAGCAGTTCATGGCACAACAGGAACCCTACTACGTTTCAAGCTGCTCCAATGACACACTCTGTTGACCCCATGGTCTCTGGTCTTCATTGGGTGTAGTGACACTTAAAAGGAGTTTTCCTCAAGTGCCTGTTGTGTGTTTTGGGAGAATTTCAATCCATCTTACGGTGGAGTGCGTGTTGCTGTTCTAGAGACACCTCAGGCAGAACACTGTATTTTTGCCTGTTCATCATGATGCTCGTGATTAAGTAGAAATGCAAACACAGGAAAATACTTTAAAAAATGCACAACAAAGACAGGTTCTTCCCTTATAGTTGTTGCAACCATAAGTGTTCTGTGCAGACTGTTAATGTATTACCAAAAAGACTTGCACTGAGAAAATCTTTTTCTTGGCTCTCTGAGGATATATTCTGATGACGTACGGGATCCTCTGATGTCTGCTGTAGCTTCACCGGCAAGTCCATATTTGTCTTTACAATGTCTTTGCAACTCTAGGATGAACTCTGCACAACTCTCAGATGGATTACAGATGCATAACATAATATCATCCACGGAACAGGAACAGAACCTATACTCTGATCACAAATTTTCACTTACTGTTACCGCTGATCATAGGTATACTTCGTGTTAATATGCTAAGCCAAGATAGTAGATAGAAGTTATAAACGTCAACACATTAACATTATGATGTGAGCATGCTGGTGTAAGCATTGAGCTGCGCTTATGTATAAACTTCTGCGGGTGTATATGTTGGAACATGGCCTATTTTTCCCCCCATTACTTTTACTTCACGACCCTCTTAATACGTTAATTAGACCCTGCAATGCACTAGATCATTGTTGTCGTGAGGAAAACAGTCTTGCCTTCTTCAGTGCTATTGATCCCTGTGGGAGGGAGAGAAGAGTTGAACACCCGCCGTAATGACTACTCATAAAGATGATAAAAGGTGTGTAACTTTAACAATAATGCATGCAAAATCTAAGCGAGTGAACAGGAGGTGAAAATAAAAAATAAATCAATAAAAATGCTCAATTTTTTTTTTTTTAAGGAATCATTTTTTATTTGCAGCCGTTGTATTTTCATTGGGGCCAGCCAAAGCAACATAAAGCTTAAGCGGCAAGCCTTTACTGTTAAATCAATAAAACAGATAATGTTGACAAACCTTTTTCATTGCACTCCCTGATGCCCTCTCCTCTCCTCCTCTTCCTCCTCCTCCTCCTTCACAGCAGTCCCGACTGAAGTGTCTCTGCTGTCGCTGTTATTTCTCTCAGTAGAGGCCTGAGCACGCCATTATGAGTGAACATAGTGCAGACCTGGCATTAATGCATACCTGCAGCACTGACCTCGGTAACCTGGGATTTTGATTTTATCTGTTTTTGTTGGAGAAGCATCCAACATATAGTATCTGTGTTTTTTTTTGTTTGTTTTTTTACCACTTAATGTACAAGTTGTTTAAGTTGTTTTGCTTTGCTAAAGAAGAACACAAGGGAATGCGTTTCCTTGTTTATTTACTGGTCTGTTATTTTGAGAACATCGACAGCAACATAGATAAATAGTGTTTTTTTTTAAAAAATGTTATTATTGTTTCAAACACAATCGATTAATCAGTCGATTATTTTCTGGATTAATCGTTTGGTCCATAAAATGTCAGAAAATGTTGATCAGTGTTTGTCAAACCTGGAAATGACGATGTTCTTCAATGTCTTGTTTTGTCCACAAACCAAAATGATTCAGTTTTAATTATTTCTTCAGAAAGCTTGTTTTAATAATGAAAAAAATCTTCTCCAAGCGCCTATTGCATTAGCAAGTTTTTAAAATGCCAAAAGGACCTTACCATTGAAGTACGAACAGAGCTTTACTTTAAGTAGATATTTGGTTCCTCAGAATCGGTGCAAACTTCCTTCTCTAAGGCATCAGTTTTTATGAACAGTGTCACCATAAATAGTGGCATGCCTCATCTGCTTCCTTATCAAGCCGGAGATAAATAGCATAGGATGATGTGTGTGCGTGTGTTCCTGTTTGTGTGTGCGTGCAGGCAAGAGACGGGGGTGCCTATAAATCGCTCCACTCTCCGTCATCCAATTTCTAGGCAATGCCATTCAAAACCCGCACGCTATCCATTACCTGGGTATAATAGGCATCTGGCCATGCAGTGTCCATCTTATTATTAGCCCATAACTTTAAACTATCAATAACTTAGAGCTTCACTGGCAGACAGCAGGGGGAAGAGAAAGGTAGAGAGGGAGGAAAACAATGTGGAGAGGTGAAGGAAGTTAGGGAGTCGCAGAGAAAATGTTAGGTTAACGATCGTCCTCTGCAAGTTGTTGAGAGTGCAAGTGTCTGTGGTTTGTTTTGGTAACTTTGTGGGGCCGTTCAATTGTCAAGAATGTGTCCTTTTTTATTTATGTTATGTCGGTTTGCTGCCTGTGGAGGGCAACCCTGTGCTTTGTCGTTACACTGCAGAAATATAGAGAAATCAATGAGAGCATTTATCAGAGCCATTTCATTAATATTACATTAAGGTCTTTTATATCACTGAACTGATGACAACAATGTTTTTTTTTTTTACCATTTTTATTAAATCAACGAGAGCGGCGAGGGGTAACGAGATTTTACAGGCATTCAGTGAAGCTTTAAAGTGAAATTTGTCTTTTCACTCAGGGTTGAATCGAATTTAAGAAAAGAAAATACAGAGTATATATCTATGAAGAATAAAGCAAATGTTTATGTCAGTTTTGGAGTTCATCTTTTCAAAAGAAAAGCAGACAAAATTCTGACATTGATTTTGCTGTGGTCAGTTAGAAGTGGTAATACACTTTTAATAAACTTGCTCTAAAAGGACAGCTCTCTTTCAGATTTGCAGATAACTAAGCAAATCACACAAATCAGTTACATTTTTAATCTTAAACTTCTTAAAATTCAGAAACTACATTTACTTGTTAAACACAACACAGTGCTGCAGTTTGTCGATCTGTGCTTTTTTTTTTTTTTCTTTGTCGGATTATGTGCAGTCAAATAATGCCCTGATTCACCATTCACAGGTGTATTAGACGCCTAATAAGGGAAAGAAAAACTGACTGGAAAAGTAGTCTTTTTTTTCCTGAGGCATATTCTTAATGCAGCTTAAGGCTTCAATGAATAATTGTTTCTATTGAAATGAATGCAACAGCCCCTGACGTCCTTAAACACACACACACACACACACACACACACACACACGCATACACTGGCTTAGTGGAGCATGACATCAGAGTGTATCCAAGATATAGATATGATCAATAGAGTGTTGCTCTACCTATTGATTTTTGCCATATGGGAGATTTGTTGTGTGGGAGACCAATGCTTTTTTTTACAGCAT
Organism: Microchirus variegatus; assembly: GCF_963457635.1. Classification (NCBI taxonomy): domain Eukaryota; kingdom Metazoa; phylum Chordata; class Actinopteri; order Pleuronectiformes; family Soleidae; genus Microchirus; species Microchirus variegatus. The sequence goes on from NC_139805.1 coordinate 11,357,473, forward strand.
GTGAAGTGATTGTTTGAGAAAGATTTTTTTTCTTTCAGTAGTTCAGTGGCTAGAAAACTCTATTTGAATATAATTAGGAACAGGAGTCGGTGGTTTATTCCCACATTAGCTTAACGAACACAGAGCACTGGACTGATCAGATGGAGGTAAACCCAGGCTGATATAATTCAGTTATTGGCCCTTTATTTTTAAACTATCTGGAAAATCTGAAATGAAATATTATGTTTTCACATTAGATTTTGGCGGACTTTTATAAGACGCTATTACTGACATGGTGGTGTCCCCCTCTTTGCTCTATCATCCCATAACCAACTCAATTATAACATTTTGGGTCAAGTTGCACTGCATTAAATGACACTGAGCTTTTGCACAAGACTAATTCATTGCAGACTGAATTATGTCCCAGAAATAGTAACTGACAGGGGCTTTAACACAGAACCCACAGAACCGTGCATATGAGCCTTTAACAAAAACCCAAAAACCCCTTCCCACTGCAAATGCTCATTTGCATGGATTACATCTTAATTCTATTGCTGAAACGAGTTTTATAGTTTGCAAAGACTGCTCACACACACACTGTGGTGGCTTGTTTTCTGTGGTTTGCTGTGATTTGTAGGTCATGATTTAGGATATGAAAGATAAATAAGAGAGTAAAATAAGTCGAGTAACAATAAGCAGCAAACAATTCAGAAAGAATGAAAATGAGAATAAACTTGGGAGGAAAGAGTTTTGGAGTTTGTTTGAATGTCGGTGATCCTCTACTTGGTAAATGCAGAGTTTGTGTTCATTTTCCACCACTACCCCAGGTAGTAATTTAAATTCCTCATTTGCCAGATGATTTCAAAACAATAGAACTTGGATTCAGTTTCTCGGTCAGACTTCTCATCTGAACCTGCACAACGTGGCCCATTTAAATTCTTTATTTTCCCTTTTTTCCCTACATGTTTCTTTCCTGCTTTACCTCTTCATGACAGGGGCTTTACCTGGTTTGTGAGGACCTTGAGCTTCACTAGATGATATTTTTGCCAGTATTTATGATTTATTTAATGCTCACTGTGTTTCCCACACAGTGGCATTTACACATAGGTGGTATTTGTTAAACAATAGGAGAAATTAAAGTTAATCTGTAAAAAAGTAATGAAAAATCACATTATCAGTATGTTTGAATTTTCAAATTTTGATTTTTATGAATCTTTAATTCATTAAATTTCAATTTAATATTACAGAATTAAAAAACAACCCCCCCCCCCCCACAGATTTATAAGAAATTTTATTTTGTGAAATGCCATTACATTGTTGTACATTGGTCATGTGAGGATCTTTACTGTTATGTGATTCCATAACACCACAGTAGGAGAAAAACAGTTAATTTACGTATACTCAATACCGGAAAACCCTGTATCGGCACAACCTTGGTCTTAAACTAGTCGTTGCCTTGCTTCCTTGCACACAATGCATGCAAACTTACACATACAGGGACATGTGAAGGAGCAGACACACTCACAAAGACACTGCACCCCCCCCCCCCCCACCAGCCAGATGATGGAGGAAAATGCTTTTCATTGCGGATCATTTGAAAAAGCGGGAACCACATTCTTGTCGTACTTATTCTATGTATAACACGCTCTTTTTTCAAAGGTTATGTCTGCCATTCTTTTATTTTAATTGTTATATGTGACTATTACTACTACTACTACAAACTGATAAATTGGAAGTACTTAAAATTGTCAAACCTTGGCTGACAATAGAAATGTACAATTGCAGTAGGATATACCGTTTACTTTTTTAATGTCTCTTAGTATAGCCTTCCTTTTAAGCTCTCACATGAGATATGAAAATAAAAAAAATATATGTCCAGAATTCAGAAAACAAACTGTGAGGGTGATTAACACTAAAAAGTTAATGTAGTCATAGGTAAAAGTCGTCGAGATTTATTTATAAATCCATATTTTAATTAGTGTCTTCAATAATTATGAGGGTGGGTTAAAAAACAAACAAATAAAACAAATGCACGACATGATTCTTTGCATTTTCATTGCCTGGGAAAATAAATTCCCCTTTGAAAAAGAGTCCACTGTTTGTACTGCATCCTCAATTACCAGCTACAGCATTAAAACAATATTCAAACGGGATACCAAGGTCAGCACTGACTCCCACCACGCTTCTTGGAGATGGCACTTATAATGAGGATGTAACAAAGGTTTTTAAAGTAGTATATTTATAGTGGGTTTTGCCCCCCCCCCCCCCTTTGCATCTTTTCATCTTTTTTTTTGTCAGTGTTAACTTTATAGCTTTGTTGCACATTTGAAAACACAGTACATTTACCTACTTGAAGGCAGCATTTCTTACAAATGGAGACTCAACTACTAGCATCAAGGATTTTGTATGTAAAGGCCCCTCATAAAAATGGTCACATAAGTACCATCGGAATTAACTGAAAAAGAGTTGGTGAAAGAAGCTGTGAGAAATAAGAACCATGCGCCTCCTCTTGTACTCTAAATATTAAGTCTAGGAGTGAAGAGATGGGCCAGCAAAAGTGAACAAGGAGCGACAGTAATTCAGATGAGGGAGGACTGAGGGTTGGAATGAAATACTATCGCACAGATCAGTTTTTAAACGCGAGCCTGGGAAAATAAAGCAGTGAGAATAATAGGCTTCCTGTCAAAAGAGGTGAGAGAATTCCTGTCATTGCTCATGCCGACCCCTCCTTGTGTTAACCCTGCTGGCATTTATTTGCCTTAGAATTACTTTTCAGCTCAATTTAGTAATAGCCTGTGTCATAAGAAAGCAAACCATCCCTCTTGCCCCTGCCTGGCCGTACCTGGGTGTCCACACTTGTGTGTGTGTGAGATGGAGAAAGACGGAGAGTGAGTGAGAGATGTCTGATTGGACTACTTTTGTGTTTGTATTGTCATCTGCTTGGATGCATTTCGTGTGTGTGTGTGTGTGTGTGTGCGTGCACCCGCATGTCAGCTAAAGTGTTATCCCATCAGCTGACTCTCAACTTTGTGACCTCACTCCCTCACCCCCCCTCCCCCCATGCCATCAGCCAACAGTGTCAGGAAAAAAACCCTCCGACATCCAAAATTGCCCATGTCGAAACAATGACCGTTCTATTTATAAGTTCACCGCATTGCCTTTTGTTTTGGCATGTACCACTTCACACGTGCACACACACGCTTAATCAATGATGACTGGCGGCGGCTACGTTCGCAAGAGTCCTGGTGTCCTTTATCCCGCCACGTTGCCGCAGATATGTAGCTCTGCGTCGTCTTTGATGTATACTTTGCTGGTAATTAGTGAGAACTGGGTCAGCACAGGGCAAGAAAGCACAACCCTGTTGTTCTTGTTAGAAGATGGGTGGCAGGGAGGTGGTGGTGGTGGTGGGATGAAGAAGGGGGTGAGAGTGTCGAGAGGTTAAATGCCTGTCAAATATCCATTCCAATTTTCATTAAGGTTAAAGTAAATAAATGCTGCTGCCCTTTTATTTCAGTTAAAAAAATGTTCTGCAGCTTTTTAAATTGAAGTTAGCAGTTCGACAACTAGTTTTCCCATCGCATTCGTAAAATGAGAGGCAGCACAAGATTAATTAAACATACACAATGGGCCAACTTGATGAATTTACAGTTATGTATGCTACATTGAGTGTCATCTTATGAGCTTTTCAAAAAAATGAATGTTTTGTAAAAAGAAAGTAATTAGTACAATTTAAATGACTAAATGTTCTTTTCATATTGGCCATCTCGGTTGACATTTATGACTTGTTGCTCTGTTTATAGAAATCTACGTGTAGCTTTATGAAGGTTTGTCATAACTGTTCATTTGTTGAATGCTGTTTTTGTGCAAGTTTGGAAATAATATATAATTTTATAAAAAAAACAAAAAACATTTGGCAGTCACATTTAACAGAAATGGAATATAAAAATAATGACAATGATGCTTTAATGTCCAATCACTTGAATGTATTGTTTGAGTTGTTTCACAGAATGAGCCCTTTATATTAACATTAGCAGTGGGTATTCTCTATGGCCGCCATATTGGACATCCATGTTTCTAATGGACAAACTAAACACTATTTGAGGTTTAATGATAATGACTATCGGGTCTCCTACATGCTTGGAGGGGAAGGGAGAGGTGAGAGATATTCTAAGAGATAGGCAAAATCACAATAAAATCCCACACACTGTGCCTTTTACTATGACAAAGGACCCTTGGAGTCTTTGATTTACGACTCTAGGATTAGAACACATAATTAAGGCAAACATGGGCAGATCATTAAGAGACCGTTTAACACAATGTAATTCCCATGTAGAGATGATTTATGGGAAATGTGTCAAAGTATTTGGGGAGCAGTGGGAGCTACCTGTGTTTTTTTTTTACTGCCATTACAGTATTGTGTGAAAGTAAACAAAACACAGCGATGGTGGCGATGGGAGCTGGAGAACAACAGCTCTGGCAGCAGGATACTGATTGGGATGTTGATGCTGATCGCCCCTGGTGGCCTCTTGCCCTTCCTGCTGTGGCCTGTGGCTTGTCCCAGACAGATACCTTGGGTCATTTCCTATGCACGTCAACACACACAGATATACGCTCTCTCCGCTAAGTGTTTACAGCCACATGCTTATTCCTATTAATCTGCTTCTCATCGTAGCTGGGTGGAGGAGGGGTCCTGGAGGGTTAGTGTTGGACTTGGAGGCCTCTGAAGGTGGGTTAAACACATACACCAAAATGTGAGAGTCCTGTCTGACAGATTGTACCAGGCCTGCACTCCTTTTTACACTGAGCAGATGTGGTCTCCCACTTGTTTTCCTTAGTAATTATCCCTCATTAAGTGAAAGCATGTGCCAATCAAACAGCTTGGAGAGCAGGGCCTGGGCCAGGGCACACAGAGAGAAGGAGAAAGGCAGAGAGACCTAAAGCCTCATCTCCAAGATTTTTTTCTTTAAAGCGGGGTGTCATTTCGGAGTCATTACTAGATTAAAGGCAAGCCTTTCCGTGGTGTTGAACTGTAGCAGCTGCAGTGCTGGCATTATTACGGCTCATTTGACTTTCTAGTGGAAACAAATTTGATGATTATCACATTTAACACTTGCCATGTTCAATTAAAGCTTAACACCACGTTGGATTTTTAATCTCATGAGGAGCTCCATTTGTCATTTTCTGTGTTGAAATTTAAGGCCTAATAGTTTTATTATATTTTATTTATTGACTTCTGCGATGGGGAGGTGTTTCTCCAGAACCAAAAAATGGTCAGGGTTATTCAGTTTTTGTGAAAGCGTTTAAAGATGATATGATATGATTTTATAAACTTTGTATGATAATATGTTCATACAACAACACAATTGATGTTCACTAGTTATTATTTTGGTGTCTGTCTGGGAGAAACAATAGTAAAATATTCCACTCCAGACAACCTGCAGACACTTCGGTGGTTTAAATACCTGGTTATTTAAACTGAGGGAGCAGTCACACACGCTCATTAAATGGAACTGTACATTAAAGCTGTTGTTGGCTGGATTGTTAGAAATATTGTTTCTCGTCTCACCCATTAAAATACTAATGTTTTGAGATCACAGCTCTCTGTCATGGGCCCCTCCCACTAGATAAATACAGATACTTCACATGTGACACATGACTCACAGCGATCTCTAAAAAGCTTCACCAATATTGACACACATTTTATTGTGTTATGTTGCAAGTTTTTTTTTTTTTTTCTGCTTTGACTGTGTATTGTAGGCAGATGGTACTAATGTACCTGTATCTGCTTAGTAAAACCGCCAATAGGAGTGCCCTCTCGCTGACCTACCATGTAACTGCTTAGTTTCTCCCGTCATGGGCAAGATTTCTCCAAGGCTGGAAACGGAACCGAGAGGTGCAGAAGTGTAGTTCTCTCTCAGATAACTTGTTTTACATTATGCTGAAAGGTATTGTGGAATTGTTAATAGTCAAATGTAACGATAGGTGTCAAGTCTATCAGGTTATCAGACATTGTAGTATTGAATTTTCCAAATAAGAAACAGGCCAAAAAGAAAGTGCACATTTTCACTGGTATTATTGTGACAAAGGCTGATCAGAACATGGCTACCGCTATCAGCCTGGCTTCTGTCTAAAGCAAGAGACAACCCGAAACATCTCAGCGTTGTCAAAGACATTATAAACTCCCTTGTTTTATCAATAAGTAGACAGTTTGTTTTACTTACTGCTCGAGCTGAAACGGTAACAGGAGCGTTTTTAACATCGAAACATCTCGTAGAGTCCAAGCAGTCATCAATATTGGAACAGTTCACAGTGCAATACATGAGAGGGTGCTGCATGTGTTTTTGCAGGACTGCGTTCACTCAGACTCACTGAACCACATTTGTTTCCCCCTTTGTGCCATTATTGTGTAGCCCTCAACATTTAAAAAAAAAAACAACCTCATCTTTCGTCACTTTAAATTCCACTGGTTGTAATAATAATACAACCTATGCACCTATGTTTCAGATGATGGGTAGAAAATGATTATGTTTCATTTAGTATCACGAATATGCTATCAGTATGAATCATTCTATACATCTCTAATGGTTACATAATAGTCTCCTCGTATTATTCTCTAAACTGTAGACGTGTAATCTTAATTGTGAACAGTATAGCAACAGTCAACTTCAAATCTTGAACTTTGAGTGAAAATTTGTTTTCCCATTTTAATAAGCAGGCTCAAAATGATGGATGGGTCCAACAAACTCACATTTAATTTCTTTGAAAAATCCATGTTTCCCTATCATTGATTTTAGACGGTGACAAAAGCACAAGTGATGCAACACAAAAGTGGCTGGGAGAAAAGAGACTCGTCTGTCCAAAAAAAAGAGGGGGGGATACAAAAAGCTGAAAAAAACGAAGATATATGAAGTCTTCATGTCAATGAACTACCATTCATTTTCACTTTGAAGTCCTGCGAACCGTAGTGAAGTGTGATTGCATGTGACAGTCGCAGAGTCTGCTGGTTTATCATGATGGATACACCCTGCCACCCTGGCAGTGCTGTGCTTCACGTGTGCACACTCCAGCATGCACACACACAGACAACTGCACGGACACCGAGACATAAGTGCAATTTAATTTTAAAAGCTGTAAAAGTCATTTGCGTGGAGGTGTTGCAGGATATTAAGCAAGGCAATAGGTTTAGCAACTTGCTTGCAGTCAGGCAAAGCTGCTTGAAAATGTATAATTATACAAAACAAAGTAGATGAATAAGTTCTGTTTATGCCTATATCACACAGGCACGCATGCACTCGCACACACACGCGCACACACCTCAGCCACATACTTCTTGAGCTGGACACATGCCATTAACCTCAGCTTGGCTCTCCTCGGCTGAGAAACAGGAGAGCAAACGCATCCCATAATGGAGCCTGGAGTAATATTTTTCCTGTTCTGTACCCAAAAGCAACTTGTTCAGACTTTGCATATTGCATCCATTTGTCATTGTTAGTCAAGGGCACTGCAACATAGTCTTGTCAGCGACACATTCTTAGGTGTTCAGTTATTGTGCATGCATAAAGTGTGTGTGTGTGTGTTTGTGGGTGTGAATGTACTTGTCAGGTGATTTAAAATTTGTTTTCATGCCCACAAATGTATGCATATGAATAGCTGGACACATTGACCAAGGGCAAATGCTGTTTCCTGAGTATGGTTTATGCAAAAAACAAAACAGAAAAAACATTGTATTTGTATACATTGTATACCCGTGTATTTGTTTTCACAGGTTATGTTTATGAGATAAAGTAGAAAAACCGAGGGTCTTTTGGTGTACTGCTGGCCCACAAGTGAATGCTTTACGCTTTTAGAAATTGCACGTTTAGGTCAGTAATTTGTTTTTTCAAGAATAAAAGTAGCGCTGACAAGTTGTGAAATCCGGTTAGGGGCAACTGCTGTACGATTGGTGTAGTAATCCTTCCCTGTAAAACTCCTCATATGTTGTCTTTAGCAACATATCACAAAGATGAAGCACCATCGGCTTCATTTCCTTGTTTCATCAGCCCTGATAGTTGCACTGCTGGATGTTACTGTAGTGCCATTTATTTGCCAGAAACCTTTGTCTGCTTGGTATGCCCTTGCTACGGTTCACTGCGAAAAGGTGCATCTCTTAGTGAGTAAGTTTATGTGGAGGGCAGTGAGCAAACTTGATTTCTGTGTGCTTGTGTTTATTTCATAGACCATTTTTTATTTGTGTATATATATATGTGGACACGCTAATGCATTTAAGTGTATGTGAATGAGTGTGCACAGATTCCAAATGAACCAAACCCACAGTGCGCAGCTGCTGCTTCTCAGGACTAGCTTTTTCCCAACATGTTCTTCCTCTCTATCAGTGGAAAACTGTGTGATTAAAATAAACCCTTTTCAGATTGACAGTGGAATCACATACCGTTTGACAAGAGGGTGCCCCACAAAGACCCTATGGATACCTAAGTATTTTTAATTAAACAGTTCTCTTCACTTTGCCTCACCAGTTCAAAGCCTCCTACTTTGACCCATGTGTTAAAAGTTTGTATCAGTTTTCCATTGCTCTGTTTGACTTGGCGCCTCAGACATGCAACCCTAAATTGTCTTGTTTAAAAGCTAGTTTGTTTACAATTCCCTCTCTCTCTTGTGCTCTCTTCACCCCACCCCTCCATTACCATGTGTGCAGTGTGAGCAGGTTCAGGGTGTAACTATCCACTGCGCTCCCATTACACTTTGCAGCAGAGCCAGTTTGTGTAAATGCTGGGAAATTTAGTTAATTTTGCCTGAAATACTGAAGAATAAAAGCATGAACAGATCTGACGCACAAGCGCATCAGTGCCCTGCTCTTTCTGTCTTTCTGTTCCATGTAAACATTAAAACAAGTAAAATAAAGTGCTCATCTGTTACTGAGGCGTTTCATCAATAACATTTGTGTGTCTGATGTAAAATCAATACGAGACACACTGACACAATGCCAGAGCGATGGCAAATGTGTCATCATTTGTCATCGACTGGCAATAAAGATATGTCATAATTGATTTTTACCTCTACCACGCGCACACAGAAGCGCTCACCTCTCCCTCACTCGCACACTTCTCCTTGGTCATTTGCAGTAACAGTAACAGAAAGAAAAAAAAAACGGATGGATGTTACAATGACAGAAGCATGGTCAGCCTCGCCAAACTCAATTAATATTAGAGCAAAGGGGTCTATAATGATGTGAGGGCTGCCGTGTTTTCATAGCGAGCCTTTGCCAAAGATGTTGAAAAAGATACGTGAGCTGGATTAATGAATGACTGGGCAGGTCTGTTCTGAGAGGAAAGGGTTTGGTCTTGATCTCTGTTTTAATAAAGACATACCTCATAGACATTAACACATTTTCTCTTCTTGGTTTTGCTTCCCTAAATTTATTCCGTTTTTATTTGTTACGGTATTTTGTGCTCCAACACTGGATTGATGTAGTTCACTGATCTTATATCGTCTTTAAAACTTAAAGTTTCCTTCTGTTAAAACAGATAAATACAGCAGTGGTGGCCAGTTACATGAGACAACCTTAGTCTAAATAATGAAACACTGATTAAAATTATATTTTTGGGGAAGGTATCGGAGCATTATTATACCCGTCATTCACGACAAACATAATCTTAGTGTTAATATAAAAATACTAATTGCAAAGCAGTAACTAGAAACAACATTATTTCTGAGCATTATGCATTGATGGACATTTTTGTGCAATTTGTACAGATTCAGTTTGCACTCCTGTGTGTGTGTGTTTCATACACTGTCCGCTGTGTGTGCGTTTGTGTGCAAGATTTGACATCGCAGTTTGTTGCCATGGGGTTGTGTACTCAAGTTGCGCGGATGGTAGCGAGCAACATCTGTTTTGGGCTTGTTGTTCCTCTTGGCTGCTTTTCAATTGGATTTCCTCAAGCAGGGCCAAAAGCTGTCACCTCTGCCAGGCTCTGTTAGCGATCACCGCCGGCCCCTATATTAAGTAGGTGGTTCAGGGCTAAGCTAATAACTCTCCCTCCTCTCCTGAGCCATCACACACCAGTTCTGGTCCTGCTGCTAGCCTCAGCGTGTGCTTGTTTGTGTGTGTGTGTGTGTGTACACTCTCAGTTTTCCTCTCCTGCCATACATCCTGTAGAAGCAGGCTAGCTAGCTTGGGGGTCCCCTCCTCAACATGACAGCCCAAATGACTGGGTGTTTGTGTGTGTGTGTGTGTGGGAAAGAAACGGTGCAGGTCCTAATAGCACAAAGACCGACTGATCCACTTTATCTAATCATGTACAAAAGGATGGAAACAGGAAGGAGACTTTGACTGTAACTCTATTCTCACACACAGATTATATACTGTAAAGCACTAGGTTCAATTAGAATGAAATTGTACTGTTTAAAGCACCAGTGTGGAACTTATGTCGCCCCCATGAGGAATTCTGAGAAATTACCAAAAACACTGCTACATTATGTATGTCTAGTGGGTCTCACATTGACATCGGCCAATTATTGTGTAATTAATTAGTAAATGAATAATTATTACACATTTTTGGTCACTGATTTTATGCCTGTTTGATGTTTTACTATTTCTTTTATACATATTTTATTGAGAATCGATAAATGTCTGATAAATTAATTGGCACTGTGTAAAGTCAGCTGGCTTAAAATTAACGGACATTCATTTGTATTTAAAAGTCATGCACTACAGCTTTAAAGGGATATTTCACCGTTGAAAAGATGAAAACTCTATTAAAACTGGGTCATCTATGTCGTAGAAATGTGAAATTATTTGAAGAAAGTGCCTTCTTGGCTGAGAAAGGCAGAACAATGTATTTTCGCTCATGTACACAAACTACAACTCCCAGAATCCACTGCGCTCGCTGCCCGGGCAAAAGTCTCGCTGTCTCCAGTGTCGGGGACGCAGACAGCATGAGTTGTGTAAACTCCCTAAACTCGGACACCGTGTTTACATTCTGGGAATGAAGTCTCTGCCTCGTATGGGTGAGTCTAAAAAGTGCAGAACTAATGTTGTAGTTCATATCCACCGACGATGTCAGTGGCAAACGCAAATAATATTTTTTAGAAATCACGGGAAAACTGAGGGAGGGAAGCACAATTAAAAAAAAGATAAAAAATAAAAAATACTGCTATTCTAGCAATACAACACCATAAGTATTCCTTTAAGCTATCTGATTTTGATTCACTAAAATCAAAATACAGCCTCCTCTAGTTGTCATATATTGGGATTCAAATGTTCGACTGTATAAAAACCTCACACCAGGTTTTCTATCTTGGGTGTACACTTTCTTTTTCCACTGAAAACATGCCGTCTTTCTTTTTGCTTGGCCCGAGCTAAGCTCATCTGGGTGTTGCAGAGCTTTTATTGCGAGATGTTTACCTCATCAAACTGACAGAGTGGCAGGCTGCCCGTCTACCTGCCTGTCTGCCTGCACTCATGTCTTTGTGCCAGCTTTTCTGGCCAGCTGGAGCTGTTACACAGAGCTGGATTTGAACTGAAGACCTGCAAAGTATCAATCCCTTGTTTCACAGCCCTGACAGACACTTTGATTTGACATGCCATGAGCAGTTAAAGTGAAAGTTATGTATACATGTTAATTAAACTGTTTATGCGTGGAGGGGTCAGAGACATTAGCAAGTCCCAGTGCAGAAGTGTGAATTTCTTTTCTTTTTCCTCCATCACAGCGTTTTAACCTCTTCTGTCTCTCATTTCCGTAATGATTACCAGGTGCGAGGGCCGAATTTTTTCCTCCCCTTCTTTTTTGCCAAGTGGCGAAGCAGATAGCTCTATTTGTGAAAAGTGTCTCTGTGTGTTTGAATTTAGGCTGGGGTGTTTGACGTCGGGTCCAATAGCTCTCATATTTGGCATTAGTAGGCACTGAAGCCTGGAATTCTTTGTAAGCATGTGGAGGCTGTGATCTTCAGCTACTTTACAGAAATCTCTACCTCTAATCCAACGCTGTCATGTAGGAAAAGTATATCCATTTGTTTTGTTGATGCCTGATGCAACACATGGTTGCAGTAACATAATCTTTCACATTTGAGAAACGTTTCAGGATGCTTTTTTTTTTTGTAATTTAGATGTGGAATTCAGAGATGGAATCAAACTTGGTCAGACAGCCATGTATTATATTATGCAGAGCAGTGAGAAAAGTTATTTTAAATTGGGCATTGTTTTCGTAACTTAAGCTATTTTGTTTACGCACAGTGTGCCATAATACAGTTACACTTAAATGACTGACCTTGTGTGTTTGTGTAGCTTGAATTAAGTTCTCCAAAGAGACAATGAAAAGAAAGAGATTTTGAAGTACCACAGCTTTTGAATGATTTTCCTTTTTTACTTAGATACTATTTAGATAAAACTGTTGTTTTAATTGCTACTCTTACTACTGTTTCTGACAAGCGTAGCACACCACAGTCTTGTTGCATTTTCTCTGTTGCAATGACAATGAACTATTCTTGATTCTTGAACATTTGACAGCACCTGGTGTATTCAGTTAATATTCAAGGAGGTTAAGATCGAGACAATAAACTCTCCAATGTAATCTATTTGTCTAATTGGCTCATAGTAGTAGTTATTTTACACTCCCATATAATGGCATCAACAACAACGGATTAAAATGCAATAATATTGTTCAAATAGTCTTTGTCAGTTTTTGATTAAACTGGAGGGTTCATAAATGATTAGACTTAATAAAAATGAGTGATCTTTTCTCATGTCAAGTCAAAAATGAAATAGCCCTGAAACATTAAACAGCACTCCAGATTAGCGAAATTAATTAATTGATTAATAGACTTGATTTAAAATGGCTTAATTTTAGAAAAACTATTTGGCTGTCTGCTTGCCTTTTTTCGGGTTTGTTACTTTTGCTACATTTCTCTGATTTATCAGTCTGCCCCTCCTCTCATCTCTCTGTGTTTCTGTTGAAAATGCTCATCAGCCTTAGCTGATTTATTTGGCTGATTGTCACTGTGTGGCAATTGACCTCTAGCGCTGAAAAGGCTGGTAACTGTGTCAGTTAAACTACAAATCCTTTCGATAATTAATAATGCATTTTGGACCTGTCATTGTGAAACCTGTGATATATATATATATACTGTATATATGAATTAACAGCAGCTGCATCATCAGTCTTCATGTAAACATGCACTTACGGTTTTATCGGTCTCCTAAATTAAAGTGTCTTTAATGAATAAATCAAAAAATAAAAGGGCATCTTATTCTGACACTGAACACATCTTACTGGGTGTGATCATAGGTGGCTACAGACCCTTCAGTACTGCTCTATTTCTTTTGATTAGTAGGCTGATGAAATTATTGCGTAGCATTAGTCATGGGAGTGACTGGCATTATACACTTCAAACGCCCTTATCTTTACATCAGAGTTTCTGTGTTACTCCCAGAAACAATTTATTTCTGAATATAAACCAAGGATTTTTACACACATATATCATTATGCTTCATCTCAACTTTCCCTACTTCCTCATGCAAAAAAGGAGCACTGAGTTGACAGCGGCAAAAAAAAAAAAGAAAGCGAAAGGTGCTCTTTCAGCCTCGCTCTCCTAGCAAAGACACTGCCCTCCTCCCTCAATCATAGCTTTTATATCTGTACATTGGAAATTTGTTTCCTGAGGGGCAGTGTCATAAACCTGCCGTCATTTGAGATTTTTATGTCTTGACACATTTGGGAGGTTGATGGAGATGGGGCAAAAAAGAAAAAAAGTAAATACAGAGGCATATTCAACTGAGAATGTGTGATCATTTATGACACACAAGCAAAAAGTGTACAGACTGATGCTGTTAATGTGCACGTGTAAGTCAATCTCTGCCTGTTTTCACAATTTAAAGAGGAACTTCAACCCAGTGTTTGAACAATTATGCCAAATATAATGATGATGTACCGTATGTACTTAGGGCAGATTTACAGCATTTTATTCATCTTCACATCTAATGTGATTAAGGACGTTTCAATGGCTGTTGGACAGTTACAAGTCTAACATCTGTATAACACTGACTGACTCTTTTATTCACCTGTGTCAGAGGCAGGAAACAACCAAAGTAAGAGAGTCTTGCTCCTTTAGGTTGACGTCTCTTTATTTATCCGTAGCACATTTGACAATGGACTAGTGAATTTATCTGTGCATGCCTCATATTAAGTAATGTTCTCAATGTTCTCCAATGATGCAGATGTCTCGTACAATAATTGTTGGATGTCTGTCTCAGAACAATATGCAGAATCATCATTAAAGCATAGGTTTACAAATCATGCCGCTTCAAAATAGAAACTGTTGGACAAATGGTGTACGAGTTACAAAAACAAACCTTGAGAAACTAAGAATGGAGATATAAAATCATTATTTTTAACTGATGTTATAAATAAATGGCGTTTTGCACCCCATTAAATGAATAATAAATAAATCGTACCAGTTTATTTGCAGATTGAATGATGTGTGTTGATTGTTCATTAAAATGTAACATGCATAGGGAAACACAATTGTAAACAAAAGGTCACAGACTTGACCTTGGAAGGTATGACAGGGTTCCCACGGGTCCTTGAAATCCTTGAAAGTTATTGAATTTGAAAAAAAAAAAAAATATTATTAAAAGTGCCTGTGTTGTGTGTCAGAAAGAATTAAGTTGATATTTAGGTATGTCTCCCTTGTTTGTTACAACACCACTCATTGTCATTTCTAGCGGTGTTGCGGACACTGCCCACTTAAGCAAGAGAGAGCAAATGGCGTGATGCCTGAGAAATGCAAAATCCAAGATTTCTGACTTACAAAATGAAATTAAAAATATCCAAGATCTCAAGGACAAACTCTTGTCCACTTGCAGAGCATGCTGCAAATCAGTCAAATTTGGCCATGGACTAAGTGGCTGTTACAAGTTGCCCTCCTGCTATTTCAGCACATTCGGTCCTTGAATTGGATGGAATTGGTCCTGGAAAGTCCTTGAAATATCATTGAATTTGATGTCAACCTAGGTGTGGGAACCCTGGTATGAGTAACATTTATCATCAGGCTAATGGAGTAGTATCACACATCTCCTGTCTACTTATTTACTTTACAGTACATACTTGATTTAATATGTTAAAGATGCCCAATCATGTTTGCTCTCTGGCAAGTGAAGCAGCTAATCAATTTTCAAATGTAAATCCAAACTGCATTTTCATCCAAGAACTGTCAGTCTGAATGGACACGCTGTAAGAACCACTTTAGTTGCCGAAGATACGTAACTTTTAACATTTTTTTTGACACGCTCGTCGACGAGAAGGAAAACCCAAGTACATTAAAATAAATGCTATTTTCTGTCTTGCATTGCAACATACTATCGATCTCTCTGGGGTAATAATGTTTTGGTCAAACACTGTTTGTTGGCTTTAACTTTTTAAACATACAATTGTTCCCTAATTAGCTGGATGCTAATTAATTTATGCTCCCTTGTTTGATGTACAGTATAGCAATACTTTAAAAGCAACTGTGCTCATTCCTTGCATAAATTTGAAGCATTTGCTGCAGAGTTCAAAAGAATCAGGACCGGGTTTAGAAAATCACACATGCATTTAAATGTGCCCCATTTTTTTTTCTTTGTTTGTTTTTTTGTGTGAGAACATTAATGAATTAACATTTTAAACAATCATTACCATTATTTGTGTTCTGGCACTTATTTTTAACTCAATTATATTTTAATAGATCATTTTTCCTGATGTGCACACGATGTTCTCCCCACTTTGTTCACTACACAACAAAAGATTAATTGCAAATAAGAGGAATGATCAAAAACATGTTAATCAAATTGCAACAATAAGCTGGAAATTGCAATTCTAACGCAATACAATGAGGATGTGTTGTAAATTAACCACCCACTTGTCTGTTATTGTATATGTGAGCTTGTGCTCATGCTTGTTTTCTGTGTGTGTGTGTGTTTTTGTAGTGTAACGGGAGTATGTGAACACACAGTGTTTGACTACACAGACAATGCATTGCTGATTCTGTGAAATAACATATTAACAATAAACATCATACATTTACTACAACTTTACTAAGTTGTTCTCACTGCACTGCTCACTACAATTGATCAGTAGGCCTTTGTGAGGGTTATGCAATTTAAGTAGTTTTATGTGACCTTAACCAATTTCACATACAGAGAGGGCAAAGGAGCGAGCCTTTGTTTTCTTTAAAACCTGGAGATTAAAATGAACTAAAAAATGTGCTTAATAGAAATGTAATCTGTCTGTGAAGGTTAACAGTCCGCCAGGTCATGTGCCTTGAAGTAGAATGTGATGGATTTCCAAAAAGTCCAGTTGCCTGTCGTCTACCAAGGACATTTATTTAAATAGTTTTAAATCAGCCAAGATCATTTATCTAAGGAGGCATTTTGGGCCTGTTTACAAACATGCACATCATTATAGTGTATGAGTATAAATGCATTACTAACCTGTTGTGCTGCTGAGTCCTTTTCTCATTGGGGTCCACAGCCTCTTTTACTCCATAGAAAAGGGCAGTTTTGCACATCTAAACTTTTTTTGTATTTTTTTATTCAGATCTCAACAAAAGTTGAAATATCCCAAATTATGAGGCGGTCACTCGCATCTTTCCCTCAATATTAACAGTATTAGACTGACTGAGTCTGACATTCTGTTGTTGCTGAGTCTTGTTGCCTTTGCAGGCAAAGTGTTTTATGATTTTGTCTTCTGGAGTAACATCCTCTAACTGTATGAACACTTGCCGAGTGGAAGCGGAGAACTGAAGGATAAACTGGAAGATAGAATTTGAAATACAGTAATTCCAGTAGACATTTTTACTGTAGAATTTTCCAATGTGACCTAACATTACAGTTGAACAAATTCATTTTGCTTCTATACTCTTATGCAGTGTTTCTCAAACATTTTATCCAGGTACCCAGTTTTTCGAGATGATAAACCATCGTGACTCAATTCACACTCTTTGTGTGATGCTTTCATTTTGATCTGTGGGTCTCGACCCTATCTTTAGAAAAGACTGCTCTAGTGCAAGAATGGGAACTACCCTGCATTAATTTCCATTTGCAAATTAAATTTTTTCCAATTTAAATTTTGATTTAAATCTTCAGCCTTATCTGACATGCAGTTGAAAGAAAGGAAAGCCGAAATCAAACCAGCGATCACAGCCCTTGTTATGCCAGTTGTCTGCAGCGTGTCAGCGATCGGCAGAGTTTGTCACTTTAAAAGAGGATGGATGTCCTGAGGTGTCACCTGACAGCCCAACAGACAGGGCAATTCAGTCCCTGGAGGACAGCAGAGCAGCCAGTAGGAGGTGAACGGGCAGTAGCTTGGGCTAGAGGTCGGCGATGGCGGCGGCCGTCGTTGGCCATCGTCGGCCTGTCACTTCAATGGGCCTTCAAATCATGTTGTCAATGGTGATGCATCGAGATCTCCCTCTGGCAAAAATTGAATGTCCCAAACTCAAGTTGATTGATGCATTGACCAGGTTGTGCCTGCCCCCCCCCCCTCACAATGTGTCCTTACCCTTATTGAAGCTGAGACAACACGGACACTCTCCAAGCAGTGAAAAGGGAGAGATGTACTTATGAAAGTTGTTTTAATTGTTCGGTAGACCTACATCACTCGACATCTCTAATTGGCTTGCCAAAGAATCTGCTGTATCTGTCGGCCTTGAAATTTATAAGATTTTTACCTGCCTTTTCATTTTTTCTTGGTACATCTTTTGTGGCACAGTTCAATTGATGCTCTGAGAATGTTGTTCTCAGTGTTTCCATTGATGCAACGGGATTACATTATTGCCCGAAGGCAAATGCACAGCTTGTACATTCAATAGATGCCACAATGGATTGAAATGACAAATAACTGTTTTTCTGTGCAGCCTTTATGCATCCAAGGGCACAGCATTCTTGGGTCCTGGGTACTAGCCGTGGAGTTTTGTGAACATGAAATATCTTCTTTTATGTGTCATTTTTTTCATTATGCTCTCTCTGTCTCTCCCTTTCTCTGCTTTCCACCAATGGTTTTTTCCCTGATAGTCTCGTCTGGCCGAAGTTGCTCTCTTTATGAGCATATATGTGTGTATTTTAATTCTCATTTGTGCCGGTTTTTGTTTCATTTTGTGTGTGTCTGTGTGTTGATGCTTAAATCATATGTGTTTCTACATCGAGCAACATAGAATGAGTACAGGCACTAGAGATTTTCTATTCGATCTGTGAAACCTTGGGTTTGAGCCTTTGATGGCTCAGCGGGGGTTAGAATGAGAAGCATGAGTGTTACAGACAAAACAAATGCAAACTGAGCTGTACGTAGGTGGCCCAGTTTGGAGATGTACTCTTTCAAGTCCTGCTTCTTCTCTCATTAGTTTTCACTAAATTCTACTTCAACACTGACACTCCAGTATAATTCAACCTGAACCATACATTTCTCTATATTCTTTACTTGTGATGTTTTTTTTTGCCCTTACATAAGGATAAGAGAGAAAACAACTGTAACAACTTTGTTCTCCTCCTTGTTTTTTTCTTTTTTTTTTTACTCTCTCTCGTTCCGTCTCTCTCTTTCTTTGTTTGCAGGGCCTTTTCATCTTCCTGATATATGGGGTGTACAACACAGAGGTAAGTCTGCATTGTGTCTCAAGGCTGTCGGAGTGAATGAGAGAAATGACAAGTTTCTGATGGGCTTCCTGCTTAAAAGCTGTGTAGGTGGGGTGAGCGAGCAAGCGTGAGTGTGTGTGTGTGTGTGTGTGTGTGTGTGTGTGTGAGAGTGAATGAATGTGTGCCCGTGGATGGGAGGAGGGATGGGAAGGAGAGGAGGGGACATCGTTTCCACGCGAGCATCCCACTGCCCTTCATGCTTGGACTAACTTATATGCATCCGAGTCCGACCATTAAACACTGACACGCCGCCGTTCCCAGCCACTCATTCCTCACCCACAATGGCTAATATTTCACTGCCTCTTTAAGTTTTTAAACTCACGGTCCTCCATTTAGCATCCTGACAAAGCCACTAGCCAGGGCTTCACAGGACCCCAAGCAGTAAACATAGTAGGGCAAAAATAAGAAAAACAATCTGCAATGGAGAAATGAGGAAATATAGTATTGAAATGCTGTGTTATTACCATTTAGATACGCTGTGGCTACGTGGGGATGGAGGGTGGGTGCGCGGTGAGAGATGGAGAGACACAATTTAATGGATGAGACTGGAGTCGCGGAAATCACTCTTGGTCAACTATGACTTAGTGTATGTAAATAAGATTAACTTTAGATGTGCATATGTGATATTGAATGCGAGTCAACTTTTTTCTGGCCTTTTTTTTCCAGACTTAAAGACAAAGCATAATAATGGTTTCCCCTTATATGCATATTTAACAGTTTACAACACAAATTTACAATCAGTGATCTCTCAAATGCCGCAAACTGCACATTGATGACTCCTCAACAAATCGCAAATCAGTAGATAATGTAATTATAAATTATAAAACTAAATAAAATAGAATATAAATAGCAAATAAAGCACACAAAATAAAGTGAAAATCTGTCACACAATATAAACAACTCTGTGAATGCAGAGCTTATAAGAATGTCTCCTTTGTGGGTTGAAAGAAAAAAGTTGTCATGTCTTCCGTTCTTATGAATACATTACAAACATACATATATATATTTATTTATTGTGCCTACTGATTAAATATTCAAGGCCATAAAAGTAGCTTCTTTCAGAGTTGGTTAACATGGAATTGTGTTATTCAATAGTCCTCCATTATTCTCCTTTCTCCTTCTTTTCCATGTTTTCACTCATGTCCATTAACTTTCTGTAATTATCCCCTCTGCTGTTTGACCACCCAAGAGACATCTCTCATTTAATATTTGCATTCCCTGTCCTTCTTTATTTTCCCTTTCTGCTTCATCACTTGCTTGCTTCATACATGTTATCAACAAAGAGCTGTCCCCTAGGTCCCAGGCAAAGTGTTTGACAATGTGTAGTCGGGGAGGGTTGACCCTTAACACTTCAAAATAAATCAGCATTCTTACTTAAGGAGCTTTTCAAGTGGTATACAATTTTTTTTTTCCCCTCACACACCGGTTGTCATTGACCCCGTGTCCTCACAGTCTGTGAGCAGCTTATGTACTTACAAACACACCACATTTCTTTGTTAAAATAAAAGCTTCTGTTGCCATTATTTACATTTACACATTTATTTCGCATTTCTCCGGCATGTGACACCGCACTCCTGGCTTCAGTTTTCAACCTCCCTAAGACATAGAAGAAGTTACTTGCACAATAAACATAAAAGAAATGCTATCTTAGAAAAAAGTGTTTGTTGCCAAGCCATTGGAGGTTCCTCTTCTGTCTGCCTTTAAAGCTATACAGCCTTGATAAGGACTGTAACCTCTCTTTTGATTACATTATCCCATACATGAGTTTGCCACCTACTTTACAAGGCAGTATGGCAAAACTGATAAAGCGTGTGGCAACAAGCATACAGGGGTATTATGAGGCTGCTCAGTGAAACAAGGCCTATAGAGTTAAGAAGGAACTTTGCAACCCAAGTCGCTGTAAGTTGTTAACCTGGTAGAACAAATGAGTCTTTAACTGTCTTAAGTGTGAAGGCACTTCACTTTGATATGGTAAAGAAAGGCATTGAATTAGCTAGTGCTTCAAAGTCTGGAAAAATGCTTCATTCATGAGCCTGGTTTACAGGTTCAGTAATTATAAATATGGCACGGAAGACCGACTGCATTTGCTGCTATTACTCTCAAAATACAGCGTTTTAACGGCTAATTACCTGACAATAGCTCCCTATTATTCATTGCAATTAGCTTTTCCTTGGTGGTCACCTTGTAATACCGCGCTTTGATGACCTTTTATTTCCATCAGCTCCAAGGATGTCGGCAGGTGTTGTCAGGCACGATGCTTTCATATGGTAATTGCAGAGTTCCCATTTACATTGGGAGCCACGCTTTGCATCATGGCGAAACCTTGAGTGCGCACAAAACCTCTTAAACACATAACGATCGTCTAAAACAATGCCCTTCCCCTCATTGTCAAATGATTAATTAAGTTGTGTCATGTAATTGCCTCAGCATGCCGGCTGCTTTTGATATCAATGAAATCCCCAGGACTTACTTTCCTCAGTTAATAATGCTAACAGTGAATCTCTTCAACATCTGCACCCTGTCGAAGGCCTTCTGCAGTCTTTGTCAGAAATTATGGGGAGTTTGTGTAAACGCAATGCTGGTGCTGTTGAATCTGTTTGTCACAAGGCTCTGGTTCTCTTCATTACGTGGCCCTTCAACAGTGGCACATATGCAAAACATCCTCTGTATACACACACGGTGTCTCTGGGACCCTGTGTGTGTGTGTGTGTGTGTGTGTGTGTGTTTAGTGTGGTGTCATAATTTATAACACGCAGCGACTTAATGAAGCCATAAGCCATAATGCATATTCACTAACGTGGTGGGCTGGGCTGGGACGGGCTGTAGTGATGAGTTCCCAGCTGCTACAAATTTACAGTGAGTGCTGACAAACGTGCATGAACAAATTCATGTGCACACACACACACACACACACACACACACACACACACACACACACACACACACACACACACACACACACACACACACACACACACACACACACACACACACACACACACACACACACACACACACACACACACACACACAGGGAGACCTCGCAAGTGCCAGAGGCTTTTCATAGTTGATTTCAGTCTAACTAACCAAACTACTGATCATCTGTAATTCCAGCCCTGTCTTAAAAAAAGATTAATGCATGTATAAGATGAATAGCTTTATGAATTTATATGTACTCATATAATATCTATATTTTTAGATGAAAATAATAACAGTAATAACATCAATACTAAATTAAGCGTCATAATTTCATGTCAGGGACACAAGCACACCATTAATTTTTTTAATTATTATTTTCTGTTTTTGTCTGTCTGTTTTGTCTGTTTTCTAGTATTTTTTTTTTTACATTTAAAGTTCAGACATTTGTCACACAGAAAATATTATATTAATCAGTCAATAGAGTGATAAATGCTTATTATTTCCAAATTCATTGTTGATCTTATTTTAGAATGAATAAATATTTAAGGATTATAGGAAATGAGCAGAGCAAGTAAATGATATGTAGCAGGCACAGGTGTAACATAGATTACTACGTACTAAAATGTTATGTATGTATCCTTTATCTATTTAAAAAGGATAAACCCTGTGTCTGGTGTTGTGTGTGTTAAATGAAGGTGTGCAGACACTGTTTCATGCGGAGTGTAAAAATGTAATCTGTTCTGCTAGGGCGGCCCCTTCTCCTCCAATAGCTCCATTTGTTGGTCCCGGCGCTGTGTGTTGACAGATGATAGCTTGAAGTCGTCTCCTTAGTTTGCCAGCTCTATGTGTCACTTTCAAGTCCCATTAGCTATTGGGACATAGTGGAACACCCTGCTGCACGCACACAAGCACACACACAAGCTCCTCTACAGCCACTGCCAATCAGTGTCTGCAAACTAAAAATGTGTTATTTCCCTTCCACATTCTTGTCTTTTTTTTTTCTTTTTTTTTTTTTTTTTTTACTCTTGGGGTGCGCGCAGGCTTTTGCTGTTAAAGATTTTTTTTTTGTTTTGATTCATTGTTGAGTGTGTTTCATTGATGCTGTGTCACATGCACTTATCTCTTTCTTCCCCCCTTCTTTCTCTTTCTTCCAGGTTCGCAGCACAGTCAACAGGATCAAGGAGAGGAGAAAGGCGCTTAATTTTTCAGTATGTTATCCTCTATTTTCCATTGAAAACGCGTGTGTGTGTGTGTATGTGTCTGCTTCACATTGGTACAACAGACTCAATTTTCCTTACAGCCTTTTGCTTCTCATGGGGGAAAAAAATCACTACCGCAGCAATGCCAATGAAAGCTGGCCACACAGCAACATTGTACATCTGCTAGCCTCTTACACGTCGACAGTCCATGTTAGATGCCCTTATACATCATATGTGGACCCTTCATAATAGCCCCCCCTCCCCGTCCTCCCTCTGCACATTGCAGCACCTTCATCCCAGCAATGTCAAGCTCTGTGGTGGGTTACAAGTTTCTAATCCAGGACAAGCCGTCCCCTGACATTAAAGTGTCAAGCCAGTATTTATACCTTGTTGGACGCTGGCTGAAATGGTAGGATGCTCTGCCTCTGTGTGTGTGTGTGTGTGTGTGTGTGTGTTTGTGTTTGTGTCTGACTGAGTGCGTTTAGGAAGATCATAGCCTATGCAAAGCACTTTAAATACAGATAATAGCATCCAGCAGACACAGGTGCACAACACACATATACACAGTTATAGACTCTGGCACGACACACGCACAAAGCATCTTGTCCTTTGGCTCTGCTCCTCTCTCCAGGTTGATGTGTCACACTTTATGACTGTCACAAACCCCACACGATACACACTAACCTACACATACTGTATGTGCCCACCCCCATTATTTCACATATTTGAAGAGGGAATTAAACAATTTCTGAGAGCAGAAAATTGCTTAAATATCAGAATACACCAACTTCCTCCCCTTAAGGATGGACATTAAAAGGATGTGAAGAAACAAAATATAGACAAATTAAAGTCTATGTGTGATTAATGTGTCGCGTGTGTGTGAGGGGCTGTCCATCTGTCTGCATGTTTGTGTCTACCATGTTGGGCGGGTAAGGGAGGGGGGGGGCCCCTAGGGGTCTCTTGCCACCAGGTGCGGTCTGATATATTGGCTGCTCATGTTATCAGTGAGGCCCCCACATTTACCGTCATTTTTACAGCTTCCTTTCCAGACTCGTGGTGGCAATTTTCCAATCTTGCCGGGTTCCGCTACCAGAATGCGTTTTTTAGTCATTACTGTCACCCGGCGGTTTTTAGCTAATGCTGTTTAGTGCCATAAATCCTCCTTGAAATAGTGTATCTACCTGTCTCTTGGCTAGATAGGAGACATTTGGCTCTAGATGACCGGACATGGCCCTATATATCTCCTTGTTGTAAAACATAGGATTTGGTATTGTGCCTTGATAGGTGAGGGATAAAGAGGATTTGGTGGTGTTACTGCATATGGGGTCATTTGTAGACAAATGGTACTTTCAGAGATAAAGGTGTTTAGATGTTATATTATTTGCAACAATTGGAGAGGAAATTCCCTTAAATTTCAATATATATAGATTTAGAAAAGTGAGTTAAATTAAATTTCATCAATTTAATTTCCTCTTTTATTCTTTGGTCACAAACATTATTTGCTAATGTCAAAGCCTCCCTATATTAACTTGCCATACTGTACATTCTTAATCTCTCAGGTGATTGGTAATCCGTAGATTGTTAAAACAGCAGTTATTTATAGTTAGTTATTTATATACTTGCACACCACATAAAATTAAATATATTTAAAAGACGCAACCCGTTTCAATGTTGCAGAACCCATTTAAGTAAATATTGCTCTTGATACAGTGCTGTGATGCACCTCTGACCCAGGCGACCTCACACATAAAATCCACCAAACCTAATCACACACTCTCGCCTCTTTAATTCCACACTTGCGTTGACCTCTTTAGCCCTCTTCCTTGTAGTAGCCCTCTACATGGGTGTGGGTCACACACTGCTCTTTTTTTATCCCCAGGGGGTGGGGTTTTATTCACGCACACACACATAGCCCTTTGACCGGTGTTGCTTGTCTTCTTGATACCAAGTGCCTGCTGACCCACCCTGACCTCCCTCTTGTACACACACAGCCAGATTGCTTTATGAAATAAAGCTGTCAGTTGCAAGACCCAAATAAAAAAGCACCCCCCCCCAGATACTCCATGCCCCTGACACCACTGAAATATAGATATAAATTGGAAGTGGATTAGATTTTTTTTTTTTTACTTCAGTCAAGTTTTGACAAGATATAAGGAGTTAGAAGTTGGTTAGATTTCAGATTCAGTCTCAAGCTTCAGTCAAAAAAAAAAGTTGAAGTGAAGATGATGTGACTTGTGCGATTTATTTTTGGCACTGACAGCCCTGGTTAGATTGACTTACGATGACGTGTGGCAGTGCATGTATTTGTCTCTCTCCAGTGGTGTTTATGTGCATATGTGTCCCGAGCAGAAAGTGGACATCAGCGCTGTAATGGCAGGCTCCAATTATTTGCCATGTGAGGAATTCCTGCCTGATACAAGTACAGAGTGTAATACAATAGCCTTTTGGAGCCCCCCCCTTCCTGAGAATTGTGCAGCAAACAAATGAGTTCTGAATATTTCGCGTTACTCTGCTTCAGCAGGAAAATGTGTGTTTGAAACATGGTTTGGTGATTATGAGGAAGAATAATAACTAATCCAAAGTGACTCATGATATCTTTTTATGTCACTATTTAAAGTGATAACAAATCAATGAAAAAGTATTTAGTATACAATGTACTGTCCTGGTCTTGTTTGTCATTCTCTGATTTTAACTTCTACTCCTTAATTTCCACCATGTATGACAAAAAAGAATAAGAGAAAAAAAACAAATACATTTGTTTTAATAATAGTTTACATAACCAGTGATCAACTAATGATGGACGAATGGATTATTCCTCTTACAAGTTAAGAGCTAACTCTAAAGCGTCAGGTGTTACAGTGATGCAGCCAACTCTGCCTTCTCATTTCATACAGAACTGTGCCAGTTCTCGACCGTCCAGCTCAGTTACCAGCTCTCGTCCTGTCAGTTTCCCTCCTGGATCCAGCCCAAGTCAGGAGGTGGAGGAGGATGAGGAGACCACCCAGACCGACACACCAGAAACTGGGAAGGGAGAAGAGAGTAGCGCAGGTAAGTTATCAGACTGGAAATGTACAGAATAAAATCACACTATGCGTTAATGCCAGAAGAATAACAATGATTCATTTGTATGAATGTTAGATACATTCAAGCTCTCTTTGTTAGTGAGATATACTGTAATTCAAAGATGCAAAAAGAATTGATGATTAGGATCACATGAGTATCGATGGAAGGAAAAAACAGTTTTCCCCACACGGTTTTTCGTAGCTGATCGTAGAATTTGAACCATCACTTTTTGATCATAATAGACAGTAACAAGATTGCTTGCTATTTTAATTTCTCTGCTGGCCTTGCTTGTCAAAAAGCACAACTAATCCACGGTCACATATGAAGGAAGGTCACCAATTGTGCGACTTTTTTTTTTCTTCTTTTTCATTTGAATGAAAGATAGAATCTGAATATATAAGAATAAGTGAAATAGTGTGTTGTGTACCTTTTTTTTCTTAATGTACCTTTTGAAGAGGGCAGCACCTGTAGCCTTGCTTTTGAATAACTGAATCACTTCAGCAGTGGTATTTTTCACAGTGAAGGATTTTAATTTTCACTACCCAGTTTAATATGACAAATACAGTTGTAGCTCTTCTTAATTTCAGTGGTATTAGTGTGTGCGTGTGCGTGTGCGTGTGCGCGTGCGCGCGTGTGTGTGTGTGTGTGAGAGAGCAATTTAGGCTAAATCCCAAATTCAGATTAAATTTACTTTTACACCTTCTTCAGGGTGACATTTTATCAGCTGCACATTGTGGGTGAACCAAGACTAAAGCCCTGCTATAAATTGTGTCTGGAATACATTTATGATTGATTGATCGATTGAATTTTGTATTGTGTGTCATTGTGGAGACTGCAGTTAGTTTGTTGATGTTGGTTGACACTCATAAGTGTTTGTTAATGGTAACATTTTGTATGGTTTATTGGCAGAAACCGAACACACTACCAATTTTTATATTCGCAAAAGTGAATTTTCACTTTCAAATTACAAATAGTTTCATAGCCGTAGTCTTTTATGCGTTGCTATTGGCAAGTGCCTTGCTATAGAGCTCTGGCTGTCATGTGACTAGGTTTTCCTCGCATCGCCATGTCGGCTGGAAAACCTCCTGAAATATGAACAGCGTCATTGTCAGTTTCAACCTGTAATAGTACTATGTGCACTTTAAATCCACGGAGATCGAGCAGTATATCACAGAACCTGACAGTCCGAGTATATCTGATTCCAACAATACCCACAGGAGCTTTTCCGCTGGAGTGAACATTATTCCAGACCTGCAACATTATGACATTTCTGATGAACTCGCCCTCATTCTACTCCAGAAAGCACTTGCATGAACGCAATAAAAGAGCGTAAAATAAACAAGATATTTAAGTTAATGAGTGTTGGCCTGTGATGATGCAGCTTCCTGGTTGGAAAACTCAACTTAAAACTGTTGTGCCCCTATCGTATAGGTTTATTAATGTCATAGTGTATCTGAAAATACAGTAAGGCTTTACATGTACTTTAATGTCAGTATAAGGTGTAAAATTGTGATGATTGCTGTAAGACATGTTTCACAAAAACATGAGTGAGTCATCTTTTTTCACACTTTGGGGACCGGTAGGGCCTCCAGAGTCCCAAATATAAGTATTAAAATGATTTAAAAGTTGATTTTGCATAATAATGGGACCTTTAAGTTTGCTGGCTGGGAAGCTATGCCTGTGGTTACAAACTTCAGTGACAGTATATCTTATGAAGTAATCATATAAGCAGAATCTGTTATCTCCTCCTGGCGTCCTGGCGCTCAACAACTATCCACCATCTTCATTTTTTTTTATGAACACAATCAATGAAGAGATGAATTATCTGACATATTGCATAAGCTGCTGTATCCTGCTAAAAGGGCATTGTTTCAGTTGCGTGACATCAGCTAATGGAGCTCTATACTGAGGCACTTTTTTTTACAGCAGCCAGAACAGACAAACCAACCAGAGGATGCATTTCCTGTTCATTTCCTAGTACGTGAAGGCCACTGTAGTTCCCTGACACACATGGCAAAGGTAAAGGTGAGGGAGGGAGTCCTCTTTTTGTTACAATCTACAGTTTCACCTTTAAATGTCACTAATTCTTTCACACTGGACCTTTAATCTGTCTTTAATGATAGTGTGACATGCACACACGCACGTGTATCTCTGTGATAAGCTCTCTCGTATCATAAAGGTGAATCATGATTTATCTACATGATATTCCCCCTATGTTGCCATGCTGGCATAATCTGCAAGGCATTACCGCAAGGCACTCTGGACGAGAGAGTAGCGACTGGCCTGCTGAGTGAAATCAGACATCTGAAATCTCCTGTTAAACTTTTAACACTAACCAGACACCCTGGCTTCAATCTCGCTGCCTGACCCATGCTGCACTCAGCAGACTTCGTCATTTGGTTGTGGAAAGGAGTGGAGACACCAGTTTCAAGGCAGGGACAGGGAGAGAGAGAGGGAGCGTTCCATCCCTGGTTTCATTCTGTTATTTAAAGCCAGTCACAGCTGATTAGAGCATTAAATAATTTGCAAGACACCGAAAAGGGAAAATTGCCCAAAAAATAAATGTGCATCTTCAAGCAACTCTAATCATTATTATTTTTTAAACATTTATTTACTTGACCCCCGTTATATGGGGATCAACCCCATATTAATGAGACAGGCTGTACTGAATTTTAAGATATATTGTGTAAAATAAAATATAAACAGTGCATTTATTTGAAATGTTATTTTTTTTAACTATTAATTTAATTTATTGACAATGAGATAAAACAGTTGAAAAATCACTTAATGCACTCATCTAGTAAATAGTAGGCTGTCAATGGTTTATGACTTGTACAGTAATGATGTTCACATTTGAATATTACATGTGCTTTGTGTTGCTGCCGCTCGTTGCCGCTCTGTGCACATCTCGCGCCGTGATTTACAGTGTTTCCTTTGCGGGTGATTTGCATGGTCCCTGACGCCATTATTATCCATTCCATTCACTTAGCGAGCAGTTGTTAAAAGATTCCCGATGTAACAACGCGTGCCTGAACCTCCATCACACAGCCTGACAAATCATACTCAGCAGCAAAAAAAATCACGTAGCACAATTCTCAAAATGAAATGATTGAGAGATCATATTATTCAGTCCATTTGCTGCCCCACCAATCTGCTTCCGACTCAATGCTACGACATGCAAATGTGATCGGCTGTGTGTGAGTGAGTGCCTGGACTGCGATGGCATACGGCACAAGCCAGTGCTACTGCATGTGTATTTCCATGCAGGCAAACATGCATGCTCAACAGACTGTAACTCATCATCATGACAAACTCTGCTCATTTGTCTCTTATGTTACACTAGATGAAAAGGGAACATAACGTTCATGTAGCAGCAGGAGGAAGTTTGTCTATTGCTGCGATTCTTTATTATCTTTTGAAAAGTATGAAAGATCATGCGTGAAATTGATTTTTGATTATTATTATTTTAACATTTATCAAATCATTTCACTACTTTACTGCCTTCTTTGCCTAGTTTTTAAGGAGGTGGTGGCCTTATAATGGTGGTGCCTTTATTTGGACTGATTGCTCCGCACATGGTGCAATATGTCACCTCACTGAAACACAGGCAACAAACAAACAGATGGGACCAATTTTTGCTAACAATAACCACAGTATCTCCTAAGTGATGGCAGTATCTTGAATGGACAAGGTCAACCCTCAGCTTGTGTGTGTGTGTGTGTGTGTGTTTGCGTGTGCGTGTGGGTGTGGGTGTGCGTGTGCGCGTGCGCGTGCGCGTGCGTGTTCATGTGCGTGCGTGCGTGCGTATGAGAGTATGATGGGGGTTGGTTGGCACAGATGCCCAAAGTAGACACTGGCTTATGTTGAGAGTACTTTGAAAAAGAAAAGGTGAATGAGGTTAAAAAAAAATATGTGGACTCTAGAGAAGGACACATTTGTAATAAAGGATTAGATTAGAGGAATGGGGTGAAGTGTGTTGTGGGACTTGAATTAAAATGAGCTGTGTGGGTTTTTGAGAGACTGTGTTCCTTATGAGATGACCCTGATGAGAGTTAAAGACTGAAAGTTCTTTCAAGCTGAAATAACATTCTTTGTCACCAGTGTCACTGTATTACTTGGTTACTTGTGACCAAATGTGTATTCAAGAGATACTGTTTTTGTCAATATAATGAGGGACACACTCACACATAGTTGACACTAACCCATGTGGGAGATGGAACACGTGTTGACAAGGAAACAAAACTTTTGCTTGACACAACACCACAAGTGGTTGGTTAGTACACGTTAGTTAGAGTAAAATAAATGTAGTATCCCCCCCCCCGGCTTCAAACTGACTGTCTTGACTGGAGAGTTAGTAAATAATTTATATATAGTTATTCTTGTTTTATGTCTATTTATTGACACTTTTTGTCCTTAATGTCTTCTTAATAGGAATGGGAATCGGTATCGGTCCGACATCGGTTAAATTCACTGAACCCGATAACAGGTAAAACGTGTAAAATCCAATGCAATCCAAAAAATATATCTCATGCTTCACTATGCACAGACTATAAAAATAGAAAAAAATCAGGCTAAATTAGCATGTTAATATGAGTCACGTTTCGGCTGTTGATTACAACAATAATGTGTTACGCAGTTGGAAAATTGTGTCTTTGAAATGACTCGGCACAAAAATGTGTTGTCAACGGCGTCATAGTTCGTCAATGGTCTAAAATGACTGTGTCGGACTGATATCAGCAGATAAATATCGCACACAAAAAAGTGGTATCGCCTCATCTCTAGTTCTAATTCTTAATAGGTCCCATATTATACCCTATTAACCCAAGTTAAACTAGGTCCTGGTGCCCTAATGAACATGTCTGTGTCATGCTTTAGTCAAAATATCATAAGGATGAAGCACAATAGCAGTTCAATAACCCTGCCAAAACAGCCTTTTTCAAAACGCACGGTTTTGTGCCTGGCTATTTACATGTGAATGAGACCTAGGTAAACACACATCCACTGCTTCCAGGGGAGTGTCGCCACTTATCACCTATTGTCGTGCAACGTCGCCACAACCCCCGCTCCATATACCCCATAGTAATGTCTGTTTACCTGTTGTTACTGCGTTTCACCGTAATGCATAGTGAGTGACCACGATTTTGGCTTCTCGCGATCATAAAAACATTAAAATCTAATTTACATACATGCCGCAGCGCTGTGAAGTACTCTGCCTGGCGGGGTGCCAATATTCAATTGAAATGTACGCACTGTCGTCACTTGGTCGGGAGGTGTAAACATTGCGTGTTTTATCGCCTATACTTACACAAAGTGGAACCACTAAAACATGACTGAGTCTTGTTTTTTCACATTTTGGGGACTGGTATGGCCCCCTGAGTCCCAAATATAAGTACTAAAAGATTAAAAAGTTGATTTTGCACAATAGGGGACCTTTAATATCACATTATTTCTAAATGTAACAATCATGTGAAAGCTAAGCCAGGACTTTATGTGGTGTGATTTTTAAGTATTGACAGGTACACTTTTAGATGGCCCAGCTGATGAGTCATTGCTCTGTCACTCATTGACATCCTCTGTGTATCGTATATTGAAAGAAGTATTGTTACATTTTTTTTGTCCAGTATCGTGCCGTTCTCAACAAGTCATCATAGCAAACCTGTCTTGTGCCATTTTCAGTTAATATAACCAAACTTGCAGGAACCATATGCCTGCACATTGCGGACATCTGACACTGCTTTCCTTTCCCTCTGTTCCTAACATGTGTTCCCCAGCATCCCTCTCAATTAGGGGCCTTGTAGATAAAGCAGTGTGGCGGTCTGTTGCATGCATCCTCTGCAGATTACACACATCTTTCTCTGACCGTGGGGTTGACTCCTCCTTACTTACCTCCATCCACACACCATCACTTGTCAAGCATGTTTAGCCCAGTTCACTGACATGCAACAGAATCCCCTGCTCTAATATACCAAAAAAGAGAGAAATATTCCCTTGTGGAATGACAGTATCTTTGCAGGCATTTCACCAGGGTGCTCAGCTGGCTGCAGGAACAGTTTGTACTTCTTTTGACCAAAAATGAGTCTGTGCATGGAAAAAGTCAATTGCCACATTATTTACAGTATACTAACTCAAAAATGTTAAAGGATATTAATAGGATGTCATCATGATTTTAGGATAAATATTAGGCCTGTCAGTGGTTAAGGGCATAAAGTCAAACAGATTACTTGTGTAAGAAGCCTCTAATGGCTCCAATATCAGCTTTTCAAGATGGGCTTGTTGGAAATGTCTGACATATTTACATTTAAAAAAAAAAAAGGAAAATAATACAATTGTTATTGTTGTACAATTTAATGTTTGTCACTAAAAATACCTATGACTTGAATCTGTGACTCTACCGGTATTGCTCAGTGTGTGTTAGATGAGTTTCAGTTCACTGGTAAATTTCTCCAACATTCATCAGTGTCCTGCTTCTTCCTTTCAAGTAACTGTAATCAGCTATGAATAAAAAGCCTGTGTGGTCTGACGTCTGCTTTGAACCCTTTCAAAACTGCTGCGACCTACTTCATTGTCAAGCTAATATTGTTAGGTTCTGGGCAGAGCAGTGTAACAGGCCTGTGATAGTCCAGAAAAAATCAAGTGTATTTTTGGAAGAATGATAGCGAGGCGTGGTTGCTCATGGGAAATGACAACATATTGACAATTACCACAGACAGAGGAGGTGAGTGTGTGCGTGTCTGTGTTGTTGTGACAGAGAGGTATTTGGCCTCTGAGCAGCAGCTCGTGTTCAGTGTCTCACTGATGCAAAATGATGTGTACTAATTCTACATCTGCTCTAACCAAACAGGGTTTGAAAGTTCAGCCCGAGCCGTAAAAAAAGCACTTCCTCAAAGCTCATCTGATCCCACTTTTTTATTTTATTTTGAAGTAATAGACAAATAAGTGGATATGACTTTGGGGTTTGGTGTGCGTGTGTGTGTCTGTGTGGATTGGGATTTGGGTTGTTGGTTTGGCTGTTAAGAGGAAGTGTAGCCCTGAAATGGGCTCTTGTCATGTGGGCTGAAACTATGAGGACTTGATTGTAGCCTTTCAGTGTAAATACCCAAACAAACAGGCAGTGGTCACAATGTGTTATCGGTTTGCCATGTATTTACATTCCTCTTCCTCTCTCCCACTGGGCTTCTCTCTCACTCTTCTGCTTGTGCATCTGTTTTATTCATTTTCATTTACTCACTCATTCAGTGTCCTTTCACTTCTTTTTATTCTCGTCGTTTGTGAATAGTATTAATCAAGTGTGTGGGTTTAAGTGTCATGGCTGAATTTGAAAAAAAAAAAGGACTTTGTGTGACATGAATGAAGTTTGAAAATCGTCAGTGAGAGCGCCACTTCTCACTGTTGCGTGTGAAAAATCTGAAATGCATTCGTGGATCATTTGAAACACTTAAACAAACTGTATTTCCTGCACTCACACTACATTCTGGCATTTCATATTCATCACAGCCAATGAATCAACTCCAAAGATGAAATATCGAGTTCAATTGCTTGTTTTAAAGTGGTTTTAAGCTGTTTATGCATATTCACCCAGCCGCCAAAAAGTGCACCTGGATTCTTGAATTTGTTTCCCAAAGCTGATCTGCATTATAGCCCTGCGCTATCACGCATCAGAGAAAATCTGGTGAAGGGAATCTATTCATAATTCAAAGAAACAACAAGGCACGGGCAGCGTTGTTGTCAGATATAACAAATTGAGGAGGAAAAGAGTCGAATTTGTATCTGCTTATGGAGGTTGACTGCATTATACATACTGTGGGTGCCGCTGAGTGCGTTGTAATAGGATATATGATGGATGGCCAAGCTACATAGGCTCCCATTCCTCTGGGTTATTCATCTATTTATCTGCTTATTTATTTATTCCTTCACCCAGAGAGACCCTCACACTCTCAGGATTTACTTAAGGTGTAAGAGTTACTAAAAGAGGACAAGCTCTGATGGAAATAGGACAAAGACCTGGGAGTTGATTGTTGTGTGAGCCTGGTTTACTGATGTTTGTGCTGCTGTTCATTGGTAGTGTTAGTGGTGTACGATGGGCTGCAGTTTGTTCAATCTTCTGTCCCACAAAAATACTGTATATTGGAAATTGCTTAACACGAAAAACAACCAAAATAGACAACATAATCACACATTTGGAACCAACATAGATTAAATCCAACTGTGGCACTTTAAGATCATGTATGAAATATTTGAAAATATCAGATTGTTGACTTTGTGGCAGGCATGCTGCAGTGGCACAATGAAACCAGACATACCTAATTCAGACCTGGTATTAGCTCTGTCCTGAGTGATTCAATTATAAGAGCATTCAGAACTCAATCAGATCTTTATTCAGATCACAAACACCACAAGTATTTTTACCCTTCTTTGGGCTTCCATACATTGATGTATCTGCAGCAATCACTACAATATTATTGCTGATAAATACTGGTGAACAGTTAAAATTGTATTTCAAGTTACAGCAGAGTGAGTAGAGCTTTAATTCACTCATCTCCTTCTGACTATTATAGGGATACACATGCACATACACACGTCGGCAATGGACACATCTGTGCAGTTAGACTTTTATCAAACAGACATGAGCATCAATGTGCATTTGTATATTGTGCAAATGAAGCCAGATCAAATCTCACATGGTCATAGGAGACGCATTCAGAACGCATGTTAATGTCCCGTGTGAACAGTTTTACTTGACCCTGTCCTCTTGTGATCGGCTCTCTTAGAATGGATATCCATACCAGGTCTGAATGTGGCCATTGAGACTCATGTGACACAGAAATCACCACACAATTGAGCCCACTGTACCTTCAACAAGGGCAATTGATGAGTTGAAGCGATATCGACAGATTTCAAATGTTTCTATTGTAATAGTATTTTGACCATATTGCCAATCTCTACCATTTACTCACAAACCCTTCTACTGTTTCACTGTCAGGATTGTCAATGAAGGACCTGCATGTTCCCTGCAGGGGCAGATCACCACCTCTGGGCCTTGCTGTATTTTCTCTCCGACACTCCCCCGGTCATACCATCAAAGAGTAAACACGCAATGAAAATAAATTATTTCAATTGCCCAATGAATGTAAATAAACACACACATCCCAGTTTTTTTTCCCTAAGTGTGTGAAGACACTACTAAAACATTCACCACTACTGACATCACGCAGCAGCCAACAGCACTTCTAAACCAATATCAGCACCTCCACCCCTTCCTCCCCCCAGAGCATTTTGTTCCTCGTCCTCATCTCATGAGCCCATGGCAACGACATAGTCTGCAGCTTACGACAAAGCGAAGTGGGTAAAAGGGAGGGAGAAGGGGTAAGGCGAGGGGGGGGGGGGGTGGTTAGGCTGTAGATCAGGGCATGGAGGATGGCGGCGCGACCAGGGGGTGACAGGGGAATAACATCCCTTTCTCCTCAATCGACAGGGACCATAACTCCTGCCTCTCCAGGGACAGATTGAGAAAGGCAATAGCCCTAGGGGCTGTGAAGCACGCATGCTTAGGAGAATTGAAAGTTAAAAGAAAAACGCTGTTTGCCAAGCCACTTCCAATGATCCAGCAGACAGCACAGCTCTTCGCCACTGGAATTGTCCTTTTTTTTCTTTCTCTTTTTTGAGTTGCAATGGAAAGGCCCGAGTGGCACACCATTGTCCATATAGTGTATCAATCAGTAAATCTGCTGGAGTTGTTTTATTGTATTTTTTGTCATATTTTTTGACAGTTTTCTGCACTGAGACTTCTTTTGAATTTTCAGTGAGCTGAGATGTGGACCTCTATTGGCCTATATTACATAGTATTTGTCACAATCCTTATTTTGAGTGTTTTTATTGCTTGCTTCTGGTCTGAGGAAGGGAGCACATCACATTGAGCAGAAAAACAACAACATCTCTGCACTAAACTTCCTCAAATGTCTGGTTTTAGCAAACACAATCTAATGCTATCAGAATAATAAAATATTGGTCAATGCAGCCAGTATTTGACTTAATTATTGATTGACACGGATAGTTTTTTTGTTTGTTTGTTTGTTTTTTAAATAAACAAAGACCAATTCCATTTCAGTTTTATCATACCAAATCACATCTCAAAATTTTTTACATTGTACCTTTTCTAACCTGAAAAGAAACCTGACAGTTCTTGAGTACTGAGTAAAAAAGAGAAAGTGAATAATTGGCAGGTCAGTCATTAGTAACCTTTTAATATAATTAATCTAATTAACTCAGTACTAATTAAGTACAGGTGTAATACCTCCACAGGACTACTACCAAGATAATGTATGTATTTAAGCAGTATGAGTTTAGTGTAATAAAGATTTATAAACTATTTAATTTAGTTTATAAGCACAGATGATAAAACCTGAGCAAATGTGACAGGGATATAATTTATGTGAATTTATCAATAAAGTATTGTAAATCAAGTGTTAGGCTGCGTTTGATTGTGTGGCAGGCAGCAAAGCAGCTTTTATAGCCTGATCAATTTTACAGTGGCTTATTGAATAGCTTTTAATGCCTGTCTTTATGTTCAATTGTATCTCGCGGAGCGTTTGGCACTCCGGGGCACGTGTGATTGCTCACCAGAGTAAAGGAGACAATAAATTTTAATACATCGTCTCTGCAAAATTACACATGCTTAATCATTGATTTTTATTGTTTCATCGCGATCGCGTTATCCCGGTGGGCGACGGCAGACAAGAGAGCGGTACTTAAAAAGAAAAAGATGTTGAATTAGTTATGACGTTTTAAAGGGTGGAGTTGACACAATGAAACGATTGCATGACCAACTGTCTTTTGTCTAATGTACGCTGTATTGATTTGCCAGCGTTACTGTTGTATCTGTGGGCAGTTTGATGGAGCAAACATTTTAACAAGTGCAACTTTGAGCAGCGACGTCTCTCAGTGTCTGTTTAAGGGGAGAATAGATAATATGCAATAACCGCTGTGACTATTTCGTTCATTTACTAATCAAACAGTACTTATGATGGATTCAAATGATCCAGGGGTCATTTAAAAAATAAATTAATAGAATGTCCTGTTATTTTTGGTGAATGGATATATCTATAGGAAAGTCGGTGTAATACTGTTTTCTTCTTTAAGTGTGAATACTTTTTATTAATAATAGTTTATTTGTAAGCACCTTTCAAACACTCAAGGTCACTTTACATCTTAAATATTGAGTAAGTAAATAAGTAAATTTTTAGCTGAATTAACTATAATGTTAGATGTTTTCTCTGGAAAGAGATATTTTAAATTATATTCAGTCAGCAAGGACAGAGATTAGAAATTGATTACTGATTGATTGGTTGGGAAATTGTTCTACCTAGTAAAATGCACTAATACTGAGGTTTATCTTTACACATAAAAAAACAGATTGAATTATTTTGTCTCTCCATAAACGTTATTAATTGTGCCCCTTTACTATCACATAATGCATTCATTATTAGTCAGATTGTATTAAAGGGGTGCATATTTATTTATTTCTACTGGAATCCGAAATACCAATAAATATTTTGAGTTAGGTCTTCTCTCCTCTTCACTGTCACATCCACTGTAATTTCACTTCACCAACTAGAGAAAGAAAGTTGAAATTTGAATGTGTGCGCGCGCGCCCAGATTTATTGTCTGTGCATAAAAAAGAAAATCGGGATCATTAAGTCCAACTCTGCTGCGATCGAGCTGATGAAAGCTGGCAAACACCTACGCGGACTTCATAATGCGTGCTGTGTGTGTGTGTGTGCGTGCTTGTGTGTGTGTGTGTATATAACATAAGAATGTGATAAGGTAGATTGATTTCTAATATAAATGGCAGAGATGTCTACTCACACTCGTAAAGCAGTGCCCTTTGTGTCCCTGCCTGGCTGCCTCAATCTGTGTGTCTGCGCACACACATGCGCGCACGCGCATGTGTGTGTGTGTGTTTGTGCGCACGTGTGTGTTTTGTCACCTCCTTAGGACCCTTTCTGGCATAAACCACCAACTTTATCAGGACTAGCCATCCAAAAACTTGATTTCTGAGGCTCTGATTAGAGTTACTATATATGAAGTGTGGGCAGGTCAAGGTTAGGCATCAACTTATTTATTAAGGTTAGGATTAATGTTTTGGTGTCCCGTGATGTGTCCTGGTCGGGGTAGTGGAGATGGTTAGTGAGGGAAGACTTGGACTGGGTGGACCAGCTTAAATTTCCTCCATGTTCATTCATTCTCTCTCTCTCTTGCTCTTACACACATATGACACATAAAACACACACAAACACACACCAGGGCGTGCAGGTTAGCCCTCCTCCACACCGGCACCTGCTCCGCTGAAGGTGAAAGAAGTGCTCACTTGAGCTCATTGAAAAGTAGATGTGACAGTAAATTTTTCAGGCCCTTGTGAGATGGGAGATCTTGTTATAGCAGTCAGGATGGGGGTCAGGGCAGTGGCTGCTTGATGATTGAGGAAAAGAGAAGTAAATTCATTCTGCTTCGGGCACTTTGTCAAGTGCCAGTAGCTTACCGTTGAGAGCCACTCACCCATCACTGTGTTACGGCCCCAGAGGTCACCTCCAACACTATAAATCTGCCTCGCCTCCTCGCCTGCTAAACCTATTGCCTTCCCCTGGCTGAGCACGAGCAGGGAGAGAGGCTGCAGCTGCTGCTGCTGCTCTTCATAGTTACTCAAATGAACAAAAGGCAGAGGGGCGAATTCTGTTGCTGGCTGGGCATGTTGTACCACAGAAATTACTGTACAGTATGTGTACATTTAGACTAATATTTGTGCACGAATATGTGTGAGAAACGATGGGTAGGTTGCAAGTATGCATAAATTACGAACCAAAGTAGATTTGGAGGGAGGGACACATTATTACACTTTGTGTAATGAGCTTGCATGTGCTTTTGGAAATCATACAGTGTGTTTTTGCTGCAGGAATATGGTCTAAAATCATTCAGGGAAATAATGAGGAAATGAGCAAGCTGATAACGAATCAGATCAATAAGAAAACAAACGAATAACAGTTATCAAGGTGATGCCTGCTCATCCTGTTTTTCTCACCTGCCTCTCCTGACTAAAATGTGATTGTTTGCTTTGTGTTACTTATAAATAACTTGACATGAAATTACAAAGTTGAGTAAAATAGGTCGTCAATGGTTTGTTAGTGTATTATTTCACATGTGTTATTGATTCATGTTTGCGAGTTTGTATGTAGATTTGCATTGTGTGCATTTGCTCCTCAGAGTTCTAATTAAAAGGTAGCAGATGTGCAGGTGAACGTGATAATTTGGTCAAATAAATAAACAGCTTGTATTGTGTAGATGCAGGATCATTCTCATCACTCCACACAACCTGACGACCCACAGGAGGGCAGAGAGACGGAGAACTTGGAAAAATATGTATTGCAGAAGACAGGGAAATGAGTTATATATATATATCTATATATAGATATATCTATACATACATATATATATATGTATGTATATATATATATATATATGTATGTATATATATATGTATGTATATATATATATATATATGTATGTATATATATATGTATGTATATATATATATATATATATATATGTATGTATATATATATGTATATATATATGTATATATATATGTATGTATATATATATGTATATATATATGTATGTATATATATATGTATATATATATGTATGTATATATATATGTATATATATATATATGTATATATATATGTGTATATATATATCTATATATATATATATATGTATATATATATATAAACAACAATTGACCATCAAATAGCATTGCCTGTTACACAGTTTAATATTGTACACATACTATCATACAAGTTACACATGTAGTAACATTCTGCGATTTGTGTAATTCAGATGAAACAGTAGGTTTCAACATTTTTAAAAAACGTTCTGCTCTCATTTCGGGCTGCAGTCCCTCAAACCTGGTTGACGTTGAGCCCTTATTCTTCCGATGAAATGTAAGATTGTGGTGGTTAAAAGATTCCTTCAGCTTTTTTTTTTTTTTTTTTCAGGTTTTAAGTGCTGCCAATATGTTTTATATGGTGCATTTCAACAAAAAGGTTCAACAAAGGAAGGAAAATATGCTTTTTGGACAATCTGAAAACCAAAAAGTGGGTAATTGAATTGTATGCGTATGGGCAGGGCTGCAGTCGCTGTTCTATGCCTCATCTTCTTTCATTCACAAAAACAGACACCAGCATACACAAAGCACACGGGATCTGTTTTCTCTTTTCTAAATTGATAATTGAAATGTCATGAAATTATTGATATATTTTGCCATATGCTAACATTTTTCCAGGATGGTGGTATAGAATTGAAATCCGGATATGGAAAACGAATCTGGGTCTGGTGGGTGGCTGGGGGTGTGTGTGTGTGCATGTAAGTTTTTTTTTTGTTTTTTTTCAATTCACATGCTTGTCCATGTGTACACATTGTGATTGCTTCTTTCTGAAGTGTGTCACCGTACACTATAATTACACCTGTTCCAAATATGTGTGTGCAGATATGCGTTCGGCTCCCCGTGTGCACACGTATGTGTACGAGTGTGCACACGCCTTTTAAGCTTTTAGTGTATGAATACCAGCCTGCTTTCAATATAGCCTCTTATTAGGGGGTGATTATCCTGCCTGCATCTGGCTTCTCTCAGCCGTTGACTGAAAGTTGGAGAGGCCAGGGGCACGCTGGAAAGAGAGGAGTGAAAACTTCCTGAACCCGGTTTTCACCCTCCACCTCTCAACTCAGATGTAACCCGCAATCTCTCAAGAAACCACCTTATATCCACACTGGTATTTATGTGTTTCTTTCAACAGAACAGCGGAAAACTGTGTGTATGTTTTTGTCGAACTAGTTTTCCGTACGAGAATGTAAAGGCGTTGTAGAAGTTCTGCCTTTTCTATGAACCTAAACCACAGCAGAACATTTAAAAAATAAATGAAGAATTATCATTTTACAAATAAGCTAACAGCATTATTAACATAATTCTTTTTTAGCTTATTTGTAAAATGATAATTCTTCCCGAGGAAGACAGAGCAGAAGAAATGGATAGTAGACGGGTGGAAACAGTGTGTCGGGATCCCAAAATGCTTAAATGGGGACTTGGTAGGAGCCCGTACATCAGCTGTGACCCCGACGAACATCCAAAGACTTTACGCGAGGAAAACACAATAGACTGGACAGATGGTCCCAAACAAACTGCAGCAGGTTTGATGCAATCAAAAGCCGTTTACCTCATGCCAGAGGCCAGCAAGTGTTGTGGATGCATCATTGTGCGATCATTTATTTTTTTGTGTGAGTGAGAGAGATGAATGGGTCCTCTGGTGTGTTGTTAGCAACTAAATGATAATTTGTTAGCTCGAGTAAGACAAGTGAGTTGTTTTCTCATAATTAAGATGCAATCAAAGACAACACATGATGGTGAAACACAAACAGTTTGATGACTGATTGATAGGTGGATTCCAGCCAACTCTGTAGGCCGTGACAAAATTTTGGCTGATAACCAATAACCAGATAAACATAAAACAGACCCCCCCTCCTCGTTCTTTGTTACTCACTCTTTCCCCTCCTTCCCTCTCTCCCATCCTCGCCTCCTTCAGCTCCACTTCATCTGCTCTCCTAAAGAGAGGCTCTGACACCTCAGAGTGATGAACTCTTTCATCGCGCTGACCTTTCTCTTTCGGACTAGTCACCCGCCTGCCTGCCCTCTCCCATGTAGATGAGACAGAGACAGATGAAGATATTTTGCAGTGTGTGTTCATGCATGGGCGTCAGTGGGGGAGCGGGTGGGCAGGGGTATCATGCGGTGACACAGTGAAATTAGTTTTGGTGTTGGTGGATGGCAGATGACCCACCTTCAAATCAGTAGTCAACCAGGGAGATTAATCCAGACACAGGAGGCCTGTTGGAGAGCAGTCATGACAGGCTGTCAATGCACGGAGAGAGAGACAGAGAGAGAGAGAGAGAGACAGACATGAAAACAGGCAGATGGGACACATTGGATAATGACAATGATATACCCACTCAGGCTGTGTTTGTGTAGCGACACTAAGTAATCAAAGTACGAGACTGTACCTTTTGCTGTCGTTCCAGTTGTACCCTATCAGGGTACACGCACTGTACAGAAATGTTTCTTTAGAGAAACAAACAGGTACAGGTTTTAAAGGTACAGTGCTTGTTCCCTGATAGGGTACAACTGGAGCGACAAAGCATTTGTACCTTTTCAGGTACAGTCTTGTACTTTGATTTCTAGTATGCGTGTGTAACTCTTTGGGTTTAACATGCAGATTGTTAGACTGGCATTGGCTCTATGGAATTTAAAAAACAAAACAAAAACAAATCTAGAAAAACTCCCGAACTCTTAAATGATTTTTAGCAAATTATCTCAGGTCTTGCTTATGATTTCCCAATTTAGAAAAACATATTTTTTTCAGATGGTTATTGGTATTACCTAACTATATCGGACAGTTAAGGACATCCTATAAACTGTAGTTAAGTCTTATGCTATGGGTTATAAAACGTTTCCCTATTAATGCTGAATGATTTTGAGTTAAACAAAATTTAAATAAAATGTGACAGCAAGAGCATTACTGTGAGATACTACTAAAATATTAACATCTCTATATTTTAGTACAAGGATGAGATATGAATGACTATATTACAACCATTAACAGTAAAGTATAAACCTTGGCCATTTGTTCATTAATTTGCTTTGCATTGTGATTTGTATTTGAATAAGATCAACTGTCCAAATCCCTAGTAACTGTACAATAAATACAATTAATGTATGACACTTTCTGACGAGAATCCTTGAAAAATTGAAAATTTGCAATGTATCAGGGTTAATAAGAGCAGATCAAAATCAAGATCACGTCACAAATGTTTATCAATCTCAGTAAGATGTAGATGAGCAAGAATCATCTTTTAGTCTTTGAACTGATTTCATTGTTCTTTACATGATAATAGATTTAGCTGGTGCATTGGTAGAGCAGGGAAAAAAAGTCCTTACACAGAGGAAGTGTATGTATGTTTTTCATTGACAGGCAATTAAGAAAGAAACACGCAGTAACAGTGGTGTCCATCAGAAGTCTTCTGGCTTTTTGAGGTGTCCTTGAACAACTTTTGCACTACCTGCTCAGACTGAGTAAGACGGTCCAGATGGGAGCATCATCTTCGCCTCTGAGAATATAAAAGCAGAGTCAGCATTAAGTGTTCATGGTGTTATTGTTAGTGATGTAATGGTAAAAGATCTGTATTTGCATAGCGCTTTTCGAGTCTTGATGACCACATTTTCTATCGCACATCTTTTCATACCTATTTACACACCCTGCCGACACAGCTGTCAGGAGCAGAGCCAGGAATCAAACCCCAACCTTCAAGTTAAAAGACGACTCGCTCTAGCACTGAGCCACAGTATAACTTGCCGTTTTTGTTTCCTGCTTTAATTGGCACCTATTCATAATACTTTAACTTCGGGCATCTTCTTTCCTTCTGTAGTATGATTGGCTATAACAGTGCATACCATATGTGATTTTTTTCCAAGAAGATCCTGAATACAAAATTTGCTTCAGTGACAGATCACACTTCTCCACTTCAAAACACCATTATAGTGGATAGTAGTCAGTCTATGGATTTTAACCAGTGCCTATGTGTGTTTGTGGGGACATACAGTACATATGAATATTATTTTTGGATGACTATTGCATCTTCCTTCCTTTTTTAGTAGAAAAAAAAAATAACAACCTAAAATGTTCAGGGGAAATGTTTGAGTTGAAGAGCGTGAAACTCTGTCGTGTCTCATTCACTTCAAATTTGTAAATAGCCACTATCTTACATGTTTTTATTCACTGCAGTGTGATTTTAAGAAAGACCCCATGAATACAGCGTGTGCATATGTGTGGCGTATGTGTTCAGATACTTTACTTTGCAGCGGAGCTAAACACTTTTGGCAGCACTGAGTGCCAGACCTCCTTACACACTCCCTCTCTCTCCCTCTCTCTCTCTTTAGGTCAGCTGTCCATTCCTTGTGTTCCAGAGAGACTGGAAAGTCCCTTGAGCCAAAGCTTCAAAGACACTCATCAGCATAGAAAGGTAACTGACTCCACTTGTGCACACACACACTCACACACACACACACACACACACACACACACACACACACACACACACACACACACACACACACACACACACACACACACACACACACACACACACACACACACACACACACACACACACACACACACACACACACACACAGTAGAGTATATATAAGTTGCTGCTGCTTCAGATAATAGGGCAGTGGGTGAACGGCGGCATTTGACCTTTGACTTAAAACCGACTGAACTCTGGTGTTGAACTATAACTGTGTTGGATTAACTCAGTTACCAGCAGCACGTCTGATAATCCCCACTCACCGAGCTGGCACTGTGTAATTTCATTCATCCACCT
Source organism: Microchirus variegatus (assembly GCF_963457635.1). Classification (NCBI taxonomy): domain Eukaryota; kingdom Metazoa; phylum Chordata; class Actinopteri; order Pleuronectiformes; family Soleidae; genus Microchirus; species Microchirus variegatus. Next base: position 11,401,774 of record NC_139805.1, read on the forward strand.
CAATATAATTGATGCTGTAAATCAAGATTTTGTTTTTTTAAATGTATTAATTTAATAATATTATTAGTTGTTTATAAAGAACTATACTAAATATTTTAAATGTATATGAATAAATAACATGTTTTTAAATTGAAAATTAAAACATATTATTCAGATTTTTTAAAATTATATTTTTAGTCATGTTTAGATTTTGTAGTCATAATAGCAGTTTGTACTCCTTTTTAGAAGTTAATTTACTTTTTTCCTCATTTCCCCTTTTCAATATTACCAGTAGTTTATTTGTCTAATTTGTAATAAATTAGAATATAATGATTGTTGTGGAATAGAACTACTTTCAGGGCTTAGCATAGGTCAGTGTCTCTCTCACTCAACTGAAATAAATCGAAGCCTCTAATGCCCTGATCACTCTCTGCATAATCGTGTCCCCCTGGTGGCCAGTAATAGAACCACACCCTTAACCATGTCAATGTGTAATAGTGACTTTCAATTAAGCTAAATGTGGTCCTTTTGTGTTAGGGTGTTGTAGAAAATCTCATAGTTAGACTTGATGATGTAGTATTGTTTAAGAAATAAGAGACACAACTTTACATGAATCACAATTACTTTGACAAATTATAGTTTACATTTTTTGTATGTAATAATGGTTTAACAGGTTGATCAAGGGCACAGAGTCGTATTTGTATGGAAAATTAAGTTTTTTTTCCAATAGATATCGTGATTCTGGTCATGACCTCACGTCTTTAAATCAGTCCGGTGTTTGTTTGTTTTTTAGCCTTGGTTATTCTGCTCTATTAATTAACAACAATTAATCCAGAGTGTGTAGAATGTTGGGAAAATATTGAATTTGTTAATTACTTTTTTAGAGTTGATTTTACAAGCAGCCACAAAATTTGGATTGGGTGTAAAAGGCCATTCTGAAGTACAGTAAGTGTGAGTGAGTCCCAGGACTGACATGCACTGCTTTTGTACCTGCACGTCCTCCATAATGCAGGAAATTATCATACAGTTTGGCAATTTTAAACCATAAGTAAAGAAAAATTACATGATCAAAACTCTAAAACAAAAGAAATATGTCTAAGCTATGTAGCAGATGGACTGTCGTACTATTTGCTCTGAGATAAATAAATCAAAACACAAAACACTTTTACTTTCTCCCTGCCTGTTTTACTTTTGGCAAACTGCTACTGCACAATAACTTCCAACTGCCGTACCTGAGTCCTGACGTGATCGAAGCTGACTCCGCTCTCCACCCAGCTTTGTTTTTCTTCGCAGCTGTTGGGTGGTCCATGTCTCTCTCGCGCTCTCTTTCGCTCTCTCTCTCTCCGTCTCACTCATTGTCAGGTTCACAGCGTCTGTTTCTCTTTGAGTGCTATGGGAGCCAGGCATGGTCTGAAACTCAATACCTGAGTATACACAATTAAGTTCACACCAGAGGTTATTGGGTGGAAGTGTGTTCTCGCTCCACAAAATGTGTGCGAGTCAGTCAAAGGATCGACGGTGTGTGTGTGTGTGTGTGTATGTGTATATGTATGTGTGTGTGTTTATGTGCCGCTGGTTAGTTGGTCAAGGTTATCTAAATTATGGGGGTCGGGGTCTGTGTGTGTGTGTGTTTGAGGTGGTCTGTGAATTTCAGCACAGGCAAGAGTCAGAGCTTCTGTACTGGTTGGTTGTTGCTGTTAAAGACTGGATACACAGGTTGTGCTTGTCCAATCCCAGTCAAATACCTTTTTTTTTTTTTTTTTTTTTTTCATGTCGTGATTCACGATGCAATATTTTTGTCTGACACAATGTTGATATGCTTTAACTTTTAATCTGCTGGAAAAGCTGGAATGTACACATTTTATCCAAACAGTGTTGGGCATCATGCTCGGATTTAAAGAGAATTCTTGTATAATCTAGGATACTTAATTCATATGAAATGCACTGTGATTAAATTTACAATTCTATTTTCTCGTTAAAGTTACGAAAACAAAAACCTGAAGTTGCGTTTCATAGAACAGTAAAAACACTATCCCTGGTTGTGCTGTGCTGGACTCACCCCAATCGACCTTTTTTAGCCCGTTGAGTGTTGGATCAGTTAGCAACAGCTCCCTCTCAGTACTGTTCACACGCGATTGGGAGTCCCATGACAGGCCAGCTGGAACCTCCAGTCCACCCACACGCACGCACACACACACTCACAGAGGAAAACCTTAGCCCTTAATGATTGACGGGCTACACAGCTAGTGGTGGCTCTATAAAGGATTTCTCTCTTTCTCTCAGTGTGTGTGTGTGTGTGTGTGTGTGTGTGTGTGTGTGTGTGTGTGTGTGTGTGTGTGTGTGTGTGTGTGTGTGTGTGTGTGTGTGTGTGTGTGTGTGTGTGTGTGTGTGTGTGTGTGTGTGTGTGTGTGTGTGTGTGTGTGTGTGTTGGGACTTCCTGATTTTTGGAAAGGGGACTCAGTTGGTGTCATGTCTGTCAGCAAGTGAGTATGTGAGGTATGAACTATGTTTAACCTGATGTGTGAATTTTACAGCTCATATCTGATGGTTAACTCATCACCTATCATGTTGTTATATTCCGATTAGTATCTAGCCACAGCACCTTTTACATTAGAGCTAGGAAGAGACTGGAGAGTCCTGATGCATGCAGACTAATTAATTTAATTCTGAATGTGTTAGCAGCTCTTTAAATTAATATGAGGGGAATATTTTAATCCTCGTTTTAATTATTTATTATTCACTGGCTGTTGGTTAATTCCTCATTTCAGATGCCACTCACACAGAACATGTGCAAAGACAAGACGCAATGACAACAATACCACAAAGACTACAAGATATGGGGTGTGATGCAACTGTGCTCTATAATCCAACACCAGGGGGATCTCTGTGGTATTCTTCAATAATCTGTAGATTTGTAATTGTTATTGCTCTGGCTTAAACTTCAATTTAGGCTTATTAACGCTTTAATACCTAAGCCTCAAAATGTCTGTTTAAAATTATATTTTTTTCCCTTATTTTAATCAATCAATCAATCAAGTTTTATTTGTATAGCACTTTACAATAGCCAGACGGTACCCAAAGTGCTTACCACGTTTTGCGTATTAAATTTGAAATTTGAACAGTGTGAAAAATATTTAAAATAAGATTTGCTTGAGTCTTTGTCTCAATATCCAAAAACGACAAAGACACTGATTTGCGGCTTTAGCGTGAGTGAAATTACTGTAATAACCACGTGCTTTTCAGAAATCGTTGGAATTTTTCTGATAGCACAAATCGTCAGGTAATTATGGAAATGCAAATGTGCGCTTGCACAAACGTTTCGTCTGTGGCGTGCTCAGTGTTAAAAAAAAACATAGACAATATAACCTACATACATATCAGCTCGTCTTAAACCATTCTAAATATTAAGTCACTTATAGACCACGTTGGATGTAATATACATATTCATGTGCAAGATACACAGTAAAAACACAAATTCTACTCTATTATGAAATATTATGTGCTTCCCTGTAAAGAAAATATGCTCTTCAGTTCAAAGAGATTCAAAAATGACACATCAGGCCTTTTACGGAGATGATGCATCTGATAGAGAGCAAATGGAGTTACTTTTATCATTTTTTTTCTCCCACTCCAGTTCCTTCACACACAAACGCACATAAGCATAATCAGAGTAAGTGTTTGTGTTTCATGCACAGGAACGCATCATTCATTTAGGCCTCTTCATTAGAAGTAGATGTGTCTACAGGGGGGCACCAGTCATGTTCCATTAATCCAAAGCAACCAGTGGTGATTGATCAATTAGCCCTGCTTAAAGCTGGGGCTCAGGCTAATCAATAGCACTGATCACCAGCCAAAGGTTGTTCATTAAGACCTGCTGCTCTGCATGAGTAGACTCCATTAGCATAGACTAAATGGGCTGTGAGGAATGCAAATGGTACTGTGAGAACACATACACACACACAGAGGGAGACAGAGAGAGGCCCTTTCCTGTATGTAATGTGTCATGTTTGTAGTTTTGTGTCATTTACATCTGAGATTTTTGGAATCGTGCACATTTCTGTCACTATTGAAGCCCATGTGAAACATTTCTATTCCTACAACTGTGGTAGACTTGTCACCATTACCACATTTTTTTTAATTTAACGAACAAATATATTTGAAGTCTCCACAAAATGCACATTATAATCTCAAGAATTGGCTTCATCATGTTTATGCGGTGATGTTGTGCTGTTAAATAGTTACATACTCATGTATGCTTTATAATTATTTAGGGATTGCATACTAATGACAGGTTCTGTGTCTGTTTTGTCAACAATACGCAACACTTAAGTTCTTACCGTTTTTATTTTAGGACACTGAGAATGCTATAAACAAGAGAGTGAGTCATATCATCTCCAAATAGTCTTAATGATGCCACAGTGAGCATGCCTGGCAGTATTTTTCCTTTCTTCCTCCACACTGTGATCCTTTTTGTTAGATACCTGAGAAACGGCGGATGTCGCTGTACCACAGCGATACTTTTGATCCGCGACCCCACTGAACCCTCGGGATCATCCGTAGCCTAAAATACAAAAACGCTACTGACAAACTCACCTTTCTCACCCTTTCCTAACCCAGTGGGGCCAAGGGCCATTGTTTCACGAAAACAATCCTTATTGAATTAAAAAGTGGCTGCATGCTTTGTTCAGCACGGCTGATGCATACTGCTGTCATGGGTCCTATCGTTAATGTGCCATCACTGTACCTCACATCCTTAGCAGACACAGGCAGCGCTGAGCTTATTTCCTCCATCTGTAGGTGTATGTGTGCGTGTGTGTGTGTGTGTGTGTGTGTGTGTGTGCGTGTGTGTTATCTTTACCTCTGTAGGACATTTTCTGGCATAAACACTAAACTTGTCAGGACCAGTTGACCCAAACAGGTCAGAACTTTATTTTCTGGGGATCTGGTTAAGTTTAAGGCTTTGAGCTGTGGCTAGTTTATAATAAGGGTTAGGCAGTAACTGGTTATGGTAAACAGTCAATGCAGAGTCCTAAGAAGAGTAGCTGTGCAAAAATGTGTGTGTGTGTGTACATCTGTGTCTTAAATCTTTCAACAGACAGAAAAGCAGATAGGGGTTGTGACATAAACTGCTTTGGTCACTATTCACCACAGAGCTCTGGTGACTCATGGACAAAGTGTATTATTTTACATTTTACTCTATATCATTAATAATGTCTGGTTAATCTACCACATCTATATCTAAACTAATCTATAAGATGATGGGTGAAGGAGCCTCCAGTTAAGAGTTTAAATTTGTTTCTTTATTATTTAAGTATTTAATTGCAGTGAACATTTCCCTGTTAAATGTTAATTTAAGACTCAGTTGGATATTGGGTTGACCTGATGGTTTGACATATTGTGAGATCATGGCCAAACTCATTGTAAAAATAGCTTAAAAATAAGCATGTAAAGTTCTCAAGTTAATAAACATGAATGAACAAATTTAAGTATTTACCACAGAAAGTAGAAGGGAAGATCAGATGTCAAAATGACCTTTTTCTAGGCTGTCATTTTTTTTTTATTGGCTTGTATTATACTTTGAATCAGATGAAACCAAAATTGAATATCCGTTTAAAAACAAGGCTAAGGTTTAGGTGTTTAGGTCAATGATAGGATTAGAGTGTAGTGTGTCTGTGCCTGTGTCTGTGTGCACGCATGTGCATGATTTAGCGGAAAGGAAGGGAGTTGGTTGCAGAGATACTGAGGCAGACAGGAAGAGATCACCCTGGTTTAGCTGGGGTTGAGGCTTCTGGCTCCACAGACCCATACATAGGTCTCCTGCAGGTTATTGCTACTACATCACACACACAGACAAATGGGGACACCAGTGCAAACAGAACATGTCACATAGACTTTAATTATTCACCTTTAACTAGTACTATTTGGTGTCTATTTGTTCTGTTTATATGTGTTTTACTCTTCTTTTTCATGTCATTGTATGTTAATCAAAGCCACAAATAAATCCTCAAAATTGTGTCCACCCATCCCAGGTGCACACACGCACACACTCTGGGACCATAACGCTGATATCCACAGAGTTTGATGAGTTTTTCGCTGGGATGGCATGACAGCAGAATGATATTTCCGTCTGCATGAGCAGTGGGTGGGTGGGGTGGATGGATGGATGGACGGATGACACCGCATCCACCCACCCTTGGGAGAGGAAGTCCCTATCAGAACACAACAGGATAGAGACTGAGCAAAAACAAGTGCATGTCTTTTTGGACATTAAATCACTTCCTGTAGGGCTGTGCGTTGCCTCCCCCACCATCCTCAGCTTCCACCTCTCAACGTCGATGAACCACCCTTTTGTCGGTCAACGAAACTGATCAACTCTCTCTATCCGTGTGTGCCCAAACCTATACATGTTCCTGTTCATGTCTCACAGGAGATGAACTCACAGGAGGTGCATCTACAGCACGGGGTATTACACTGATGATTGAAATAACTGATCGTTGACAAAAAACTACATTTCCACCAAGAGGTGCTGTGCAGTTCAACTCACAACAGCACACAGTTTGGAACAGTGAACCCTGGTCTGACTTGTGTTCCACCTCAGGTTGTGTAGGTCTTATACAGTGAGTAAATAGCACAGTATCATGTAACCTGCCGATAAATTCGATAAACACTGCTGTACACTGATATTCACTAAAAAAAAAAAAGAAATGCAAATGCCCACTGTTATAATGCATGGTGTTTTAAAATGCCACATTTTGTGTTTTTCCCCCATTACTGTTCTTAGCCAGTGGTCGTCTGCAGTGTGTCCAGCTCCACCTCTTAGGTGCAGGATAACTGCTAGGAACCCACAACAGTAATTTGTCAAACACATGGAATAGTATTTGATCACTTATTTTGGTACCATTCACAAGTTTTGACTTTCAAAATGTAAATAATGACGTAATATACCAATCTGAACCGAACTGAACTACTTGGTGTAAACTTCAAAACTATATTGTGTTGCCTGAAGAACTATATACCGTCTGTGTGTGTGTGTAATGCCGTGCAGCCTGCCAGTCTGATTTATCTCTGTGACTTGCAGATGTGATGAGTATCATAGGATGCAAGTGCCATATAAATCCCTGCTCCCTGACAGATCACAAGCCCTGAGTGATCTGTCTGCTTTGATGTTTCGCCCAAGAACAAAAACAAAGAGACAAAAGGGTTTATCTGTGGTGGATGCAGGAAAAGGCCATTTTTAATGGTAACAGGAAAAGACAATGACACCAGCTCTCATTCTAAATACTAAACTCTAAACACTAGCCGCTGTCTGCCTGGGTTGTCTTTTTTTTTTTTTACATGTTCTGTGTGATTCTAAATGGAGACGTCTTAGTATTAGTGTAAAAAAAGGCTATTAAAAAATCCAGCTCTGGCACAATGCTGTCCTCACCCAGGCCACAGCTGTAAAAAAACATATGACTTCCTTCCTGTCAGCCATTTCCTGTTTATGTCTGAATGCAGGTCAGGAGAGGGGGGGATGATGATAGTGGTCCCTACCTTATCCAGCGTCATCCTTCCCCAGGTTTGACCCCAGTCCTGACGATGCAGGATCCTATAGCACCTAGTGCAGTCATTCTGAAAGCAAATATACCCTTGATATTATTTGCATTTTATGCTCTGCAAACGACTTAAGAGACCCCCCCATGCACTCACATTCTCCTCGAAAATGTCTCAATTGCACACATATGGATCTTCCTGAGGTGCCTTGTTTGTTTCATTTTCTGCTGATTTGCCTAAAATAGGCAGAGACTGCCGCTTTGAATGTTTAATTTAAGAGCTCATGTTCCCCTCTTTGTGTGGTGATTGGAAGCATGGACAGGTTTGACGAGGGGGCTCCAACTGGTTAAGTTGGGCGAAAAAAAACGAGGGGTGGGTGGGGTGGTTATAGAGACCCCCAGGTCTCTGGGCACAGTCATTAAAATGGCTTCTCGGTTTGGAGATGAGAAAGCATGCTCTGCACTCTGGGCTCATTGAAGATGCTCCCCTGCCTACTTGGAGAATCCATTATTTATGAGTTTTTACAAATTCCAACTGACGTTTTCATCAGTTGTGAATGTCTGTTTCTGATTTAGATACACTGGGTGTGTCTGTCCTCCCCCTGATAAGATGAAAATATTGGTTAAATACAACTTCTTGATATTATAAAGCAAGACATTCACAGTCTGGCGCAGGTTTATTATCACTGTAACGTCTGCAAAAAGTGTCTTGTTGATATTTCGGAGGCAAATATTGGGTGGTGACACAAAGATGATGGTTTTAATCATCTCTGCTTCAGAGGAAACAACAATTTTTGCTTAAACTAGATTCAAATTAACCAAACTTTTGCTCCTAGTTCCAAACCACCGCTGTCTCTTGGTTTTTTGAAAACCAAATAGTGCAGTAGAGTCTGACCTCTCCAAATTATTTAATTCTTGATTTCTATCTGTCCAGGAGCTATTAAAAAAAGAAATAATATATATATATATTTTTAATAATTACTTAATGGTGGAAATAAATTTACCGTGAAAAGGGGGAAACAAATATATGTATGAATTAAGGTCAATGATGTCTCACATAATTTGTATGAATATTAATATGAACTGGATGAGTTGTCACACTGCTGCCGACCACCAAAACTTGTGCGTCCAATGGATGAGCTAGTATTGATCCATCCACTGCCCCGTGCTTTTGGTATTCAGCCTCCGGCTTCACTCAGGCTCACCTCACCCCTACATCACTCACCTCACATTAGACTTTGAGCTTGATATTCATCGATCTGTTAGACTCTAGTACACTCCTAGAGAGAAAACTTGTCAAATGCCAGTTAACATGAGCTACACCAGAAAACTGCTCACCTACTGTCAATCTCACATTGGATGCTGGGAGTCGATTCAACAATGCTGTGGCATCTATTATACATTTTTGTTTGTATGGGGTTTGCATCGATCACATACTTATTTATAGTGGTCGGATGGTGGCAACGATCACGTGATCAGATATATAGGAGAAGAAAAGTAGATTCCAATACTGTTGTGGAAATTCTTGCCTAAACCTTCCTAAATGCAACTGAGAAAAGTATCTTTTCACCACCAACATTTATTTCCAATACAGCCATCCTAGTTAAATAGATAATATTATTGTCCCACAGTTTGTTTCTTAGCTGACATATGGAGTTTATACTGTACATGTGTCATATTATAGCATTATCAAGTCTGAGGGGATAGATAAATGAGACCTTTACTTTCCGACAAGCTGTGAGCTTAGCTGTTTCCTGAATCACAATCACCACTAAACACTGTGGTGTTAAATTCACAGAATATCTACCAATTCACAATTTCCTTTGTCCTTGAGGAATTTGTTGACCTGCAGCTCCACTATAGTGAATAGCAAATCCAGCCAATGTATTTTCATCCTTATTTTATATTATTATTTATAATATTTTACGTTATTAACATTAGTATGTCACTCAACACTGGTGGCAGTCTCTTAGGTTTAGGGTTGGCCTGGCATACAAAAAACACTGGAGGTAACAATTTAAAAAAAAATGGCTTGATACACTCATTGTGTTGTTACTTTCAAAATGCAGTATAGATATTACCTTGTGTTGCTTGTTTATCTCACACAACAACTCTTTACCCAGCTCAGTACTAAATGGTTGTTGTTGTTAACGTCATTTAGTTCATTTCAAGGGTTCATTTCAAGGGACTTAAAAAAATAAGGACAACCACTTCACCATTCCTTCATAATGCCACCTGTTTTGTAGCTTAGGGATGTGGTGAGTTTCTGATCTGGCACCATTCAATGGAATCGGAAGACTTTTCATTCATCAATTTAGGAGTCTGTAGACACAGAAACATTATTAATCCCCAAATGGGAATGCTTACTTGTCATCAAGCAGTTCATACATACAACAATACGAACAGTTGCAAAACATAAAGCACACACTGCCGCTTATGACTGAGCCTCAGAACAGGGATTGTAATGATGTCAGAACAGAAGTCCTGCCCTCACAATGGTTGATGTACTAGGTGATATAGGTAAAACATCAATTCAGTATGTTGTGACCACGCAACAAGGTGATCATATATCAACCTTCTTCCGAAAGTTCTTGATTTAGGTTTGACCTTTTTGTACAACTGCGACATGAAGTCGCTGTCCTATCACGAGTCCATATGTGGATGTGATAAACAAAGAAGGAAAAATAAATACTGAATAAGTGCCACTTACTACCACTTAATTGTTGCAGTTTCTCTTTTCAGTGACGGATACAGACTACCACCGCCTGCTGGTAAGGAGAGTAGTTTCCTTCATGCAAGTACAGAATGAACATTCTTCTCAGCTGTAGCAGATGAGGCTATCATGTTCTGGACGTTACATTTACAAGTCTGACCCTTCTAAAGCTGACCTCCAGCACCATATAGATGCTGTCATGTTACCCACAGATCTTCCCTAGAGCCCTCATCCCACTTAATGATATCAATGTTGAGGTCTGTGAACTTCTGTTACAGTGTGACTCTGGCAAACGACTGGGTCTCCTAAGTCCTCAGTAGCTTACAGTTACTTGTTGCTGTTCCAAGAGATGGAGAGCAGACTAAATAATCCAGTCAAATTTTGAATCACAGTGACAATGTGAAAGCAGCTGTTCACATTTGAAGGCCTGCCAGCAATTCTCTGTGGCATTCTGAAACAGAGAGGGAAAAAAATGAGGCATCAACAGAGGGAGGAGATGAAAGGAAAGTTCCTTTCTGCTTGATTTAGTCCTCTTAAGGATTTTTGATATTGATCTCAGCAACAGACCTGGAGATGTAAGTGAAGAGACACATGCACAGACACTTAACATCCATCTGTTGATGCATGTACATTAGCTGAGACACAGGCTTACGCTAAAATGAGGCTGAATCCTTTGTCTTAATTGTATGTGTAGAATGCTGTCGGTGACGTTCAAGGACACGCTGCATTTGATTTGCATTGTAAAAGTATTGCTCTGTTTCTGCAACATTTAATGCAGCACTTCCTTGTAAAAGAGACAAACAACAGTTTAAATGTAAACAAAAACTAAACTCAAGTTCACTGAAAAGTTGGCCTGTCAATCGAAAACGAGTTCACTCATACTGTACATCACATCCTGAGGCATCTGGTTGAAATTGCACAGGACTGTGATGAAAAGCAGTCAGTCTTTAGTGAAAGCAGCAGTGAAATCATTCGCTTCCTTTGTTTGACACTGGGCATGACTGTCAACTCCGCACTGCATATGTCAGTGTTTTGCACAAATGGTATTGTTCAGAGTGTACTTGCTTGAATTTATTTCCACACATGTCAATGTAAATAGCTGCAGAAAGATCTTTACATATTATGTGCACGGTACATGTTTACAGCAGTACAGGTGTGTGTGCGTGTGAGAGAGAGAGATTGGTGATGATCCTGTTCTGTGTTGGTTCTTGAGCTCTCGACAGTAGGTCACAGCTCAAGGTTGCCACTGGTCCTGTCAGATTAAAAACGTTCTGGTTTTATGTGATGGGATGTGAGGCCACCACCCTGCCTCATTTCATGCTGCTGGCTATACATTTTACTGTATGCCTGTCAGCTTTAGTACGAATGAACACACACTCACAAACGCACACACAGTGTTATGATCCTTTCACTTACTCACATTGGAAAGTGTTATAAATATAAATGTGTATTATTCATAAAGTTTGCACAAATATGTCATTTGGAGTGAATCTGATCAGTGAGAAGTTATCCACTTACTCAGTTAAGTGTGCATTATACCAGCTTTGAAAAAATATGTAGAAAAATTAAACCCTGGTGCGTTTACCCCTTCAATATGGTTTATTTGGGGCCAGTGTGAACGTAGTCCGAGATCATTGATCCAGACCAAACAACTGAACACTGTTCCGCTTGAAAGACGTGGTCTCGGATTACTTGCGAGTGAACCCTGGAGCGGTTCATCACTGGTGTGAGCTCCACCTGCACCTTTCACTGCAAGTGTAATATTAACAACCACTGCCAGAGAAGGGAGAACTGGGAAGAGAGCCACTGATGTACAGAGATGAGAACGTCGCTTCCATCCCCCGCATTTTGGCAGAACATCGTTACCCCAAAGTGGACTCGCCGCTGTTACTTGGCCATGCATAGAAGGATGAGGGCAAGACCTTTGGCTCCGGGTCCTCCTGCCCACAGGGAGAAACAGTGGCAACGTTCTGTGGTAACGGTGCTAGCTTGGCTAAATGGGCTACCTGGGGAGGAGAAAGAGTCGGAGCGTCCCAGACCTGGATGCCATTTATCGGCATTAGTACTCTGTTCCGACTTTCTCTGGTTCTTTTCCCACTTCTCTCAGCTACTCACTGAGGAATGTGGACAAGACCACTATAGTTGCTCCACCATGCCCGCCCATCATCCACCTGCCAGTCTTTGGGGCATTGCTTGTCATCAGATCAAAAGGGCAGATGAACCTCAACCTCCATGATCTAGAAATTGCAAGGGATTTGTCCGACCAATTACTGAGCAGTATTTCCGAACACATTATTACTTATTTTTACAGTATATTGTGCATTTTAGGTTTAGACTTGCAGAAAACTTCAACAATGAAGAAGACTGTTTAGATGTGTGACTAGAATTAATTAAGTTTGTTGGGCAAGCAGGACGAGTTAAACCTCTCCATATTTGCAGCAGTTTCTTGCCCTTACAATTGATACGTGAATGTTCAGTTTTTTAAAAGTTCCACAATAATGTGTAAGTAATCGTCCGTGGATTGTTAAATGTATAAAAGACCGCATGAATGGAATATCAGTGCATATAGCTACCAATGTTTGTCCTCTTCTTCCTCTTAATTCCTTGAAAGTTCTTTGTATTTTCCTGCTTTTATAAAACTGTGAAGCACAAATGTTTTCATTCTCTTTACCCATGATTCTGTAGCTGATGAACAGTGTCATGACATTCAGGTTGTCATGTTATTACAGACGCCATGGACCTCTTTCTTTGTCGCTCCCATAAAGCACTCTTTGTGACACTGTCAAAGCAAAGGTCAAGATTCCACGTGCACTCAAGCCAAGCATTTACCCTCGCCACTTGGCTGAGGTCTGGCAAGATTAATTCTTTGTGCCTTGCTATCTCTCTGTGTGCCAGATTCATCTTTCTTACAATGGAGCCAAGCAAACACAGGGAAAAAGTGTGTTCCTGAAAGTGCGTGTGTGTTTTTAAAAGACATTGGTGCAACCGTTTTAACAGGGCGACTGTTTGAATTAGATGTTCTAACCCCCCCTCCGCTTGCTAAATGGATTTCTGAAGTGGCTGTAGTTGGAGGCTTTCAATCGGATGCAACCTTGAGTCCTTTTTTATGTGAGCTCTGTAGGATTTAAGTGCCGGTATAACATGAGCACGACTGAATGCATGCTCCTCATTTTTTGAAATTGAAAAATCTCCGAAGGCTCTCCCCATTGTGCAGGCAATTAATGGAATGCTGGCAGCGAGGTTCAGGTGCTTAAAAGTTGTATTTTTTCTCTCTTTCTCGCTCTCTTTTAATGACTAATAAAAGATAATCATCGTGGAAAAAAACATCATAATGCTGTAGGCTTCCTCTTTATGCACAATGATGTATAATGCATGTTTTGAAATGAAACAGCAGCGGCCTTCGAACCATTCCATCTACAAACCTTAGCATATTTGTTTTGCATGGCACAGTGATGCTTTTGCATAACAATCAAGAGTGTGCCGATTAATTTGATCGTTACATTTTTAAACTTTGTCCATCAGGCGCCCCCAACAGCCCAGTTGCTGTTTGGTGTAAGTGATTAGAAAGTTGGCTAATTGTCTCTCTGAAGAGTTGCGCCGCTCCTTCTTTCACCTCCTTGTTGCCTCGGCCAGTCGTAACATTAAAGCAGATCATCAATTCATCAATGTGATATAATGATTTCTAAGGCAAAAAAATAATAAAATGGCAGTGGAGGTAAATCCAGTTGGTGGAACTTTTAAATTATAGATATGATGAATTTATTTGCTCCACTTAGACATTCAAGTGTGTTTTCAGATGTTAGAATGTGATGTGATAGAACACTAAAAGACTAATTCACCACAGTCTTTCATGGTTTTGCCGCCATGTGGTGCAAGGTGGGTGTTTTATTTTATTTTGTTTGGGCTGGCTGTGCTTTTCTCAGGCCCCTTGGGCCTGCAGGCCTGCCTGAAACCTGACTGAATAGCAAACAGGCTGATTCCAGCACTCAGCTGCATCTTCTCTTGCAATCTTGGAACACTTCCAAATGCCTTTTTTTTTTCCTTTTTTTTTTTCCGGATGCCCCCAGTCTTTTCTTCTTCTTTCGACTGTGCTTTGACAATGCAGGGAAACGAACAAACACATCTCAGTAAACACGAGTGATGTGGTTCCAGAGTTTAAAAGCTTCAACAATGGCAGACACAACTTGGGGCAGTTTCTGTGACGGAAAGGAAAACTTGTTTAGAAACTGACAGCACTGCGTGTGTGTGTGTGTGTGAAGAAAAAAAAACTGTGGGTGTGTGCTTATGGTGCTTTTGGCAAGTTATTCATTTGTTTTCCTTTCTTTTTTTCTTGCTCTCTGTGTGGTTATCGTTTGAGCCGGTCGGTTTGGAGTTGATGTCCACCTTCGGGGATGCACATAGCATGCATTTATGAGTATTTTCACCTGAGGCTGCACTTGTTAGAGTCTGCGGATAAATGTATATACATTATTTATACAAATTCACGGCAAGTGAAAGTAGGTTTAACACATTTACAGACAGGAGGCCAGGCACTGCAAGCCAAGCTGCAAGTGAGGATTGTACGCTGTGCGCTGGGGATGGAGCTGGCCGCTTGCCTGGCTGTGACCTGCATTCTTAATCCAGCACGAGAGCACCGCTAACATTATCGGCAGTCGAATGATTAAAAAAAAACCGAAAGGCTGGGTTGACCTGAAATTAGATTTCTATGCACAAGAGTTACTAAAAATGCATTGGATTTGGATTATATTGATGGACTTTCTTTGTGCCAGTGTGTAAAAGTTATATATACTGTTGTACATCTTGGAATATCAAATCAATTGTCTGTATTTTTGCTGCACAGTTTCCTGTAATTATTTTTCTGATGAAAAATATATATAGAGAGAGAGAGCAGGGCAAGGCACAGCATGCCTTAAAGACCAGAATTGCACTTTAAGATACCTATATGTATGAAATGATCCCTGTCAGTCATGCTAGGATGATCATCACTATAAATGTCCTGGAAAAGTCCTGGAAAATAATGTCTGGATTTATACTCTGGAAGAGTGGGAACCCTGAGAAAGGGAAGGGCTGACCCTGGATTAGAGGGAGTTACGGGGTGCATCAAATAAAAGGGAAAAGGCAGAGGTGCTTTAGTTTGACATCTGAACACACTGGTTTCATGTCATGTCTGATGTACAGTAAGATTTTAAAAAGAATGATTTTAAAATTGTACAAACTGGTACCATTTCTTAAAGAAAAAAGAAGCAAATAAAGGACTCAAGATCATTCACTAATCTAACATCGAAAATTACAGTGTAATAGCAGAGGTGTGTGCGTTATTAAGTCATGGAGGCATCTTTTTTTTCTTTATCAGCTCCAGTGTTTTTTTTTCTAGTTGAATCAGTCCAATGTTCCATCAGCTGTTTTTCAGACTAAATCAGCCAGTTACTGAGTGGTTTGATTAAAAACATGATGCTTCATTTTTGATGAAGATTCAACAATGAAATGTATGCAAATCTTGTAAATGGAATTGTAAAGCAAGGAAATTATAATGGGAAACTATGTTTCGATAATCCCCCATATGAAGAGGGAATTATCTCCCTGTCCTCTCCCTGACATCCCACTGCATTTCTAACCTCATCCTATTTACAGTGTAAATAAATGATGTTTACCTCACAGCAAGAACTGCACTGGTTCAGATCCCGGTTTCGGCAGGGAGACTTCCTGTGTGGAGTATGCATGTTCCCCCTGTGTGTGCTTGTTTTCTTTCTCTGGGTACTCCGGTTTCCTCGCACTGTCCAGAAACATGCAGAGGTCACTTGGACACTCCAAGTTGCCCACAGGTGACCTGTCCAGGGTGTAACCACCCCCACCACCGTTCGCTCCTATGACAGCTAGGATCGCCTCCTGTCTCCCTGCACCTCTCATGTAGAGGAGAAAGTAGTAGAGAATGGATGGATGGCCGAATATTGTTTTCCTGAAAATGTCTTGCCACTTAACTTAGTTCCTCACTCACCCACCTCCTTCTCCTATCCAGGATCCTCCTCCCTCTGAAGTGGATGCCTTGCCAGCCGGTTGTAGTCTTCATGTTCCCATGGAGCTGGAGTTCACTACTTCCTGTTTCCCTCGCAGCCCTTCACCTCAGAAAAGCTACGGTCTTGTCTACATTGACTGACCTTGTTGGTGTGATGGTAATAGTCATTTCATAGTGATTTTTTTTTACATTTATTTTTATTTTTTTTTAATACCCTCATTTTCCCTTTAACTTTCAATTTCCTGTCAAGGCACGGGCATATTTGTTGTCTGTTTCCCCTTATACTATGATTTTTTTTTTATCAATCTCAACACTAGAATAATGGAATCTACACATATATAGTGTATATATATTATATAAAATGATTGTAAACTGAAACTAGGTTTTGTAAGTTTTACATCTGAGCACTGCCTTTCATTAGTTTGCTTGCTATACATGTGCTTTTGTGTGATGGTAGCAATGTGTTACATGCTGTGTAAAGAACCTATTACTGTATCAGATAAATATCATGTGACTATGATGTCCCTGGTTTGATTCAAGCAAGAGCTTTTGTGGCATGTCGTCCACTCTTTCTCTTCCCCCCCATTTCTGTTCCTCTACTGTCATGTAAAAATAGGACCAGAAAGATAATTGCAGAAAAGGAAGAACATATACGTATAACTGATTTATAGTTTTTGATTGGATTTGCATGAAGGAAAACACAATATATCCACAATTAAACCCACCCCTTTTCTGACATTTATAACACCGTCATATTTACATTTGCACATGATGAAGGTATGTTTGTGAAGCAATTGTTTCCCCACCAAAAAAAAACAAAAAGGAAACAAACTGATTTAGTTTTAGAGTGCGTAGGAGGCGAGAATCTGGTTTTATAAGCAAAGCAATTATTTATTGAAATATGAGGAAAATTTCACTTTCGCCTCAGAGTGACAATCTCAGGACCAGGGTAGGGTGACGTGATGGGGCAATCAGAATGTCAGCAGTGACGAGCAAGAGGGGAAATACTGATGTGTCTGTGTGCTGACAAAAGTACATGAGCATCACATGAGTCCTTGTTAAAGCGTTTATCCCGCACACACAGTCTGCCTCGACAACTACTCTTTAACTGTTGATAGACTGTGTTGTCGACCAAACGTACAACTGCCGACTCTTTCTGCGAGCTTTACTCAAGATTACCTCCGAACAAACCCGTCTTTGTGGTGGAGCAGGCCTGGAGAGAGTTGTTGTTGTAACAAACATGCGATAAAAATAAGGACTTTTTCAATGACTACAGTATACATGTTCTGCTTTAAAGGTCCAGTGTGTAACATTTAGGTGAAATTGTTTTCAGTTTGGCAGAAATTGAAGATAAAATAATCAGATCTGTGGGGGCCACCATGTTTTTTTTCTTTTCTTTTCATTAGTTAACAATGGATTGATGTTGCAAAGTTAACACACTGTACACACTGTAGAGGCTGGTGACAGATTGTCTGATGTTCATGAGGGCTTCAGATAGTGAAGTGCAGGATCAGAATCAGTTGACATTTGGGATTAAGATCTTCTGTACAAAAAACAAAGGTAAACAATAAACACCACAGGTCGTTGTGGGAGGCAAGTGTCGGGGGGGCATTTTGAGGAGAAAAAAAACAGTAACAACTATTATACATGTGGAAAAACTCCATGTGAGGGTTATTTAGGCTGCCAGTTTCTTTTTTTTAAAGAATTTAAACCAAACAAACAAACAAAAAAATCCAGTTTTGTTCATTTTGGCCACAATATTCGAGGTCACAGCTCACAAGGGAAAGATGCAGTCTTTGGTATAAGAGCAAATCGGATGGGACACTGATGCCGTTCAAAGTTCAAGAAGTAAAAACTGATGTGGCACAATGTACAGACTTGCTTAAACAGTTAAATGACAAATAAAATTTGGCGATTATTATTATTATTATTTTCCTCTTTTTTTTCCCTTCCCCATTTTTTTTGAAAGCTCATTATTTTTGCTCCCGACCTGCATCTCAGAACTACTTGTGGAAACAAAACAAAGAACATGCTACAGTAAACAAATTTATTCTGGCGCAGACAGCTCACGTTATGTAACACGTAGATGGGAACCCAGAGGCGCAATAAATTATCTTTCATTTATAAGCATAACCAGTGACATACAGTACATCAAAATAAAAGCACTGCTTAAAAAAAGAAAGCTACGAAACGCTGAATGTGAAATGAAAACCCTTACACAGCAACGTTTAAGAAACAGATGTTTGGATGCCTACAGACACAGATAGAAATTGTGATTAAGTGATTCCTTTTTGATTTTAGTGTCTCACGACATAATTTAAGTACTGCTCAAAACAAATAATAATAATAATAATAATAAAAGTAAAACACTGTACA
The DNA here is from genome assembly GCF_963457635.1 of Microchirus variegatus. Taxonomy (NCBI): domain Eukaryota; kingdom Metazoa; phylum Chordata; class Actinopteri; order Pleuronectiformes; family Soleidae; genus Microchirus; species Microchirus variegatus. The sequence continues at coordinate 11,420,387 of NC_139805.1, forward strand.
CACATCAAAAAAGCAAACCAGAGGGATTTTTTTTTCATTTAGTTGATTTCATTTTTTTTTAGGAAATCATTGCTTTGCAATTTATGCTTCATCACAGTTCTCTCCCATATTACCACATGAATGTAAACACCTGTTCAATTATTCTTTTTTAAATTTTTTACAACATTATTACTTTATATATATATATTTGTACATATTTTTCATTCACATCTGCACAGTTAGCTAGCATGGTAATGAAATAAGGCAAGACTCACATAACTGTGACATCACAAATCTTTTTTTTTCTTTTTCTTTTATAATACTGATTATTAAGGTAATTGTAATTTCCTTCCACTGTTCGGCAGCAGGCTTTGGTCTTTCCGGACAAAGGCTGGGTCAATCCTTGTCCGTCTCCAGAATCACACTTTTTTGTTTTGTTCCAGTTTTAATGAAATGCTGAAAAGTTTTTTTTTTGTGTGTGTGTGTGGGAAAATGGTTTATAAATACAATTGTTACAGCTGACATTATGAACTGAATTTATTTAACACTGGTCTTTCTGAGGTACATAGTTTAAGATGACTTGGGAGGTGAATAAGAAAGGGGAACCACAAAGTGACCATGACTAGCAAATGACTTCCATTACAAGAGGGAAAAAAAACATTGTATTTTTTTCATTTATCATTTTGTTCATTAAACAATGTTCAGTTTTCAGACCTTTTTTTTTTTTTTTTTTTTTTTTTTTTTAAACCATCAGTTCTCCCTTTTTCAGTCAGGTCAAGCTGCCGTGGCAAAACAACAACAAAAAAAACAACAACAACCATGGTAGTAGGTAAGAGTCTCAGTTTGTTTCCCCCAGTTTGTCTTTACAGTACCAACGACAGCTAAAAGCTGGTTGAGGTGAGAGAGGGAGAGAGAGCACCCTGGAGGGTTAGTGACCAGAATCAGCCACTGCTCTGGTCACAGCTGTGTGTGTGTGTGAGTGTGTGTGTGTGTGTGTGTGACGGATGTATGGTGTTAATCATCTTCCTTTCTCAGCACAAAAAGCCTCTCACTGAGTCACCATTGCTAAAATACTCATGGGTTGTAAGTTCTTGCAGTTGCAGCCTGCCAGTCTTGGTAGTCTGTGCTTGTGCAGACGATGAGATGCCATCTCGTGGTGTAAATGCAAATGCAGTATTTGTTTCAAGTGTTCTTCTTCTTCTTATCAACATTGTCTTTTTCTGTAGGTTTGAGCAGTGGCTCTTCTTTCAGACAGTTTTGTTTTCTTTTTTGAGAATAAAGGGATCCATATGTTGTTTTTCATGTGTGCTTGTCCAGATCTGTACTTAAAGTTGTAACTTTGACATCGTCGTGAGCTCAGTATAAACAAAGAGTTTCTAACATACTCTGCTTTCCATCCTTCAGGTCGTCACCCGTTCAAGTCTGAGCTGTAGGTCCGTTATTTCGAGTTTGCGGCACAGCTGCATTATGGGTAGCGCAGTCCTCTCCTAAGCTCTCTTGGCGTGGAGCATTTCAATGAGCAGGTTGTTGCAGGGCACGTCGCCGTTCAGGTGTTTGTAGTAAAGGTATTCTTCAGCCTGCAGGCTGATGGCTCGGATCTCTGGTAGCCGGAGGAGCAGCTGACCGAACTTGTCTGTTTGCTGTGGGTAGTTGCACATGACGTAGTCCAGCAGCGCTGCGTTGACCTGCTCCTGGACACTTTCTACGAGGTGGAAGTTCTCCAAGTTCTTCACATCTACAAGAGGAAACAAGAAAAAGGTCAGACAGGTTGGAATTTCAACAAACCGTGGGGAATATGGAGGGGGGGGGGGGGGGGGGGAGTATGAAGGCAGGACAGGCCTGTCTTAAAAGTTGAAGTAGAAACCCATAGTTTCCACAAAACAGCGAAATCTGTGGTTCTGTTTTTGTTGGTTATTCTTATGAAGGGTTATTTATCATTATCTGTTTTTTTTTCATGTCCAAGCTTCAAAGATAGGTTCTTAAAATATGGACACAGATCGAAGGTTTATTATTCAGACATGTTAAGATTAGAGAACATAATATCCTCATTTATCCAGGGACAGTGTTACAAGTTGTGTTACAAGTTGGATACTTGGGATGTCTCATTTTTTATTTATTTTTTTACCTTATAAGAGGATTTTAAAATGCCACATGATGAAATATCCCCCCTCTTTCTGCCTGCACTGACTCGTCTCTTGAGACTGTGATGTAGTAGGAATCAGGTAAAGGCAAAAATAAAGGGTTCTCCTCAAGAGACACACATTCCCCAGGAGTCTATGAATAATGTAGGGCAGAGTTAGAGTCGTATTAGCGTCACAGCTGCTCCTTAACCTAACGCCTTCAAAGTCATTATCATTACAAAACCGACAGTTACTGTTGCATATTACAGAAAGGCTTTAGATATTTACTGTATTTTAAATGCATAAATCTCATTGAAAACAATCAAAACTCACATTTTGAATTCAGTTAGGTGGGAAATCTTTTGGCTTATAATTTCTTACAAAGAAGCATTTCCATGTTTCCAAAAAATCTAACCTTTCTGTGCAGCCATAAGCACTTTTCCTTGGCAATAATAAGATCACTTGGGGTTTGAGCAGATTATTGCAAGACAAGACAAAAAAATTGCTAAATGGATAATGGTGAGCCAGAGCTTGTCATGATTATGAAGCGTGTGTGTGTGTGTTTGTGTATGTGTGCGTAACTGAGAAGTGAGTGTGATCTTTTATTAATTTTCTGACCCCAGGTCGAGTGTGCTCACTGTGGACTAATGTGGAACGAAGTCCCGGTGTCTTGTTCTGACACGCACACAGACACACACAGACACTAATTCATGGTAATACACACAATATTAATTTCTTTTGCACATTGGTGCGCACACACACATACACACACACACACACAGATAGACACCACATCCACCCACCCAGAGCATAAGGAGGCAGGAGAGGGAGATAAATCAGCAGCTAATGAGGTCTAGAGAATGAGAAGCAGGTCCTTCAAGGCACTTCCATCTATGATGCACTCTACCATGCTATTACAATCTGTTTGCATGTGTGTGTGTGTGTGTGTGTATCTGTGCAGATGCTTGTGTGGCCTCTGCATGTGTGAATTGGCTTGTGGCGTGTGCATGCTCACCCTGACCCCTGGGTGACATGGCGGGGGCTAAATAAGGCCAAGAAGAGGGCAGGAAAAGGGTGATGGGGTGTGGCCTGGAACAAAAGAGGCTCCGAGCAAACATGACATGCTTTTTCCTGCTGCCACTCATCTGTCTGACCCCCTATCAGACTCCTGAGCCAGCTTTCACACCAGCAACCCCACAGAGAATCATTAAAACACCCTTACATAAGCTAATCCGGCAGAGCGTGGGCTGTAGGCTTAAGCACACCGACATCCTACGCAGGTCAGCGAGGGAAAAAAATAATTATTTTTCATCTGCACATGAAACAACTGTAACCTAACAAAAGACACGGCGAGAAAAGTTTTTGATTTGCCCAGAAATGTATTGAAAATTGTGGGAGATTATTTCTCCGAGTGCATGTCCCTCTATTGCACCTGTAATATTTCTTATATAAATTTAATTTGACATTTTTCAACAAAGTCCTGCATCAGAGCCCTCTCTTATCTACTGAATAATGGATGATTCATAGAGAGAATAAACCTTTATACCGAATTTAATTGTATTTCAAATTGGTGAAAAGTTAATATTTCATGCTCAGTCAGATTCTTTGTAAGATGACTTATTTTTTTATTTATTATTTCCAAAAAAACCCTCTCCAAATCTATACAATATTTTATGTTTTTATTAAATTACTTTAAGAAAGGATCGTGGCTCAGACCAGCTCTTGCTCTGATATTGATGAGTCACACAACATGTAAATCTAATCACATTAAAAGAGAAGAGAGTAAAAGTTACTCATATGTTACGTGTTACTTCAATGGTATCTACACACTGACTTTTCTTAGAATTCTAATGTTGTATAGTGAGTAGTGAGTATAATCACTTTTTGACAGCCATAAAGTCTAACAACAGTGAATTGAATATTGCGTATCATTTACAGGGCAAAATCCTGAACATTATGCGTACATTCATTGCATTCTGTTTGCTGGAGGAATAGCAAAGTCCTGACAGGGTTGAAGTTCTGCAAATTGACTACTTATGCATTAAGTTTTTTTTTTATTTTATTTTTATTTCTCTGTAATATAACCGTTTTCTGCAGTGTTCACACTGTCTGTTGCAAACATTAAATCCCGTGTAATTATCTGGTCAGTGATGTGAGAGCGTCTGCTTTGAGTTTGATTACTGTGAATTTGGAGAAACACGACAAGGTGAGCAGAGACCTCATCTAAACTTCAGGTGTTGCCATGGTTTCTCAGGGAGATTTGTATGTGTGTACGGGAATTAGATAGAGGGGGTATGTTTGTCTATAATGGGCAAACTACAGAGAATTATTGACCAATGTCTCCGTCGAGCTAAGTGGGGGAATGTGAGGCAGAAAGACAGCATTTTAATTGCTAATTATTAGTTGCTAATCGTTTGAAACTATAATGAATCAGGGTTTCCATAAAAAGAAAGACAGAATATAAACAAAAATGGCAAAAGCTTGAAATCTGGTGGACATGAAGAACCTGAAAAAGGATATTTTTTCTTAACTATTTGGCGAATAAATTATTTACGGATTATTCAAAGGCTGGGACAGGTTGTGAGGGGAAGAAAAGAGTTAATGGAAGAAAAAATAAATCCCACAAAAATAAACAATTGATTAATGATTCATAGATAGTGTCAGGTCGGAGTATTAAGTGTGCTAAGAGCTCTCTCCTGTTCCTTCACTGGCTACATCTCCCCCTCCCCACCCCCCTACATACAGCTCATCGTTCAGTCACTGTGGGACTAATTATCAACTTTTTTTCCCACATAAAACAGCCATAGTTTGTTGCAGCGCCGAGTCCGACTACTCAAATGGAAACCCCGAGGTCCCACAGACTACATTGTTTCATTTGACGGGCGATCGTGCTGGAGCCACACACACACACTCACGCACTCACAAATTCAGTTTCTCTTTCACAGAACCCCTGAAATCACCGCTGTGCCTTTTAATTAGACTAAACCTGCCCTGTGCTATGAGAGAAGGTGTGTTAGAAATATTGCCCGTCTATACTATCAACGTTCTGTGTCTGTAGAGAGTTGGCAGTCATTTCCACTTGTGCGTTACATGGACGCGGTTTGTGTCAGTGTAGTGTGCCAGGCGTATGAACTCCGTCTAATATTCCTAATTCTCACCAGGGCTTAGAGACACATTTTTATGTCCTTGTGTTCTTTGAGCAGTGGACGTACAGGTGCAGCGAATGTCCTCGCATAACCTCGCTCTGTAGCAAGTGTCCGTAGTTATCGCTTTCTTCATTGTCGTACCACTTTGGCAAAAAAACAGAATGCACTATTGACTATGAACACAAGAAAGTGTTGTGTTACGGTCGGTGCTGTCGGTGTGTGCGGCACCACAAGGCCACAACATGTTTGGGTACGTCCACATAGGGTCTGCCAACATTTACATCATGCAGACCGTAGTGGATTTCTACGAAAAAACATGAATCTGACCAGAGTGGCTGTGTGTGTGTGCGTGCGCGTGTGTGTGCGTGCACGCGTGTGGTTGTCTGCACATGTTTTTATACTCATTCTTTGACTGTCCCTCACAGTCCACCTGCTCCAGGGACATTACACAAACATTTAGCCACTCACTCATACAGATACTCTCTCCATTATATCACAATATATACATGGTGAAGGCTTCATCTGAGTTGCTGCTCGATATGTCTAGACAATTAAATCAGGTTAATGCATTCAACCTCAAACGGCCCACCATCCAAACGGAGCTCTTGGACAAAACCGTTCTCCTTATTGTCAATGGTTTTGCCAGAGAAAGTTCAATACATTTTTAAGTAAAATTTTAACCCTTTAATGCTTTGTTCATCATTTATAGGTATAGATGTGTCTCAACGTTCAAGCCAAAATAAAGTGCTAATGTATTTGTTAAGCGCATCCTTCTCTGAGTGCACAAAGTTGAAGTTGAAGATGTCCTCATAGGAAATGTCCTCTACTCTTTGTGTTGTCTTTTCAAACAAAATGGAAAAGAAAGATCTTTGTATTTTCTGGTAATTACTCCCTACCTTGTGCCCTCTATGTGTCCCATACAGTCATGCTATTTCCACATAAAACTACCACCAGTTTCCAGTCATGTCTTCTTAATAAGAGACAGGACTAAAACTAATAGACATGGCAAAATAACAGTATGTTCTCCCCACCATTACAGTTTTTGTGCCACAATCAATAAACCCCTCAGTCACATGCTGCCAGTTCACTCAGTCTTCTGAACTTCATGTGTTTCCTGCTGGGTCCAAAAACAACACATAAAACTCCCGGGTCATAAACGGTTATTGAGTCAAGTGCTGTCAGTAAACTCGGCCAATTAAAGGTGAGTGAAAAACAAACTGGTCACTTCCTGTGTAGGCGGGGAATCACCGGTGTGCCTCTTCCAATAGGGACTTTCATGGGCGTTTATATGAGCCTATCAAAACTGAAGCACCTTTTACTACAGCAGCGGTGCTTCAAAGCTCCAGCAGTCGAGCCTGCATCCAAGCCGAGTCCTCTTTATTGCACCCTACTGGATTGTTATCAAGTCAACAACATCCATGCTATTTTACTCATTAATAATCTGCCCTGCAGCTTGGCTTCAACCAGTGACCTGAGTGTTGACAGAGGAGAACTCAATAACCTTTGATTCTGAGGACTGAGGACCTATTCTCTGCCAAAAACAAAACAAAAAACCCATAGAGCTACGTGTTCAATAGGATAATGTGTGTTTGTGTGTGTGTGTGTGTGTGTGTGGTGTTTAAAAACAGGATTGCAAAGGTAGTCAAAGCAAATAATGTTCATGGGGCAAGGGGCAATGGCCGGCTGGTTAATACTATCATTTATGAAGACTGTTATCGGAGTTATCATGCACTTTCATAACATGTAACCCGGACCTTCGTGATGGCGGAAAAAGCAACAACACGCTGATTTTTGTTGGTCCTTTTGCTTATTTTACTCTCCCACCATAAATCCATGATGCACACAAATACACACCTACTGCAGCGTCACCTGAGCTCCCATAAAAATGCTCCACTGACAGCATTTCACGTGGAAGTGTGTATTTCTTAGTTATTTATTTATTTCGCCCTCAACAGGAGGTCCTGCTTCCCCATTAGAGTAACAGTCCTTTTTTCCACCCCCCCCCCCCACTCCCTGGAGCACTTGGCTTCCTGGTTTTGCTCCCAAATCCCATTTGGGGAATTCCCTCTTTCTAAAACGATGCCTCAGTGTTAAAGGCGCGTTACAATAACAGGGGTTGTGTGCTTTTTAACATTTAATGGGGGCTCTTTGAGACTTGATACGCCAAAGGTTAACTGGATAAAAAACGCATCATTATGATCCCATCACAGAATAAAAGAAGAGCCAATCAGAAACATTCTCCAACATATGGCCCTATGTGTTGTCTCACCACTTTAAAAGGCGTTCATTTAAAAGGGTGCTGGCAACTCTTGGTATAATGGGTTGCCATGTCAGAAAATGGTGGATGCTGTAATCTGACATGGGAAAATGTTTGGGGGGTAGAGGTGTCAGATGTTGTTCAGACAGCTAACGAGAACTTGGGTTGGAGCTTCTTACTATAATGTCCTAAGGCTATGGATAAGAAAGGGGAGGTTAGGGTTAAACACCTTATCCAGAATTTGTCAGTCCTTTTTGTTGTTCAACAACAATGACTTATTCAATTGTATTCTTAATCATTCTTATCAGTCAGTTTTACAATTCCATCTAGCTTAATTCAGTAAGATACAGTCCTCGTTTAACTTTTGATTAATAACACAATGACCCGTAATCTTGCAACGTGACCCTTTATTTCACCAGCATAGTGTAACATACTATAGTTACATGCCCTCCAGCGAACACAGAGCCTAATGTCCAGAGGCCATATATCCTCATTGCTAACAATGTATCACAGTAACTGTCTCACGTTTCCTGAAAACAGGCCACCAACGGGGATGAGCTATTGTCATAAAAGAAATGAACAAAGCATGAAGGCTCAATTTGTCTGCCGACTCATCAAACCCTCTCTCAGCCGCTCAGGAGGCCAAGCGCTGTGCAGCTATGAGAGTAAATTAAGCAGCCACGGTCCAGTTGGGGATATATTAAGTCAAATCCAAGCCTCGGCCGACAACGTTGCTATTGTTGTTAAGCTAAACAGGTAGCGGCTGGTTCAGTTCTGTCGCCCAAGGACGGGTCAGTGGGGTCGGCGGGCTTGACGGTGCTTTAGAGAGAGGTAAAGAGATATTGAGAGGGAGGGAAAAGTGCCTTAGGTCTGATAAAATAAACAAGAGAAAATGCGCTCTGAGCCGGAGGAGACGAGCACTCCTCATTGCCTATGCTGGGCTGGAAGGGGCTGGGGGTTTGTCCTGAGGTGAAGTGGAGAGCAAATTTACAATTGTAGCTGTGTTATTTTGGACTTAGGACTTCAACAGATGGGCACAGTCGTGTGGGATTATATCAATGGCAATAAGTGTTAAAGGGACAGTTCAGACTTTCTTAGATAGAAGAGAATGGATTGTTGCTGTTTTTGAACACAGGATGTTGGAGTTGCTTGCGCCCAGAGATATTGAGAAAAGTAAAAAAAAAAAAAAGAAAGTCATTTTTCTAAAGTATTTTTCTGATTTCTGTCTGCCTTACTTTCAAACAACTGAATATCATGCATTATTTTTTTGACTGTTGGTAAGATAAAATAATACAGTGTAATTCAGTAAATAGTTCGCTGTTTTTATTTCCACATCCTGTAGCTCCAAAATATTTTTGTCCCATTTTCTGCCTTTCATTTCTGACAAGCTGCGGAGTTGCTTGGATAAAAATCCTATTGCTGGGGAGAGACAAAATCACATTGTCTCAGCGTTATGAAAATCATTTGCCAGAGGGATACTGAGAGACTTGAATCAACAATGAACCTAGTGCTTAGTCCTCTGTGGTCCCCCTGGTCCTCCCCCCTCCTCTTTGTAATGCTCCATACTTCAGCCCCCCCCCCCCCCCCCGGAGGTGGAACCAAATGCCTTTCAATGAGACGACCTCGGACCATGCGGCGCACCCGCAGGTCCCTGCTCTCTCACCCTCCTAATGCTGACCGGATTGTACGGACAGTTAACCCCTCACCAAAACAGCTCCGAGATATGTAGCCGTTTGCAGCTAATGATGCTAAAACATGACTGACTGACTGACAGGTGCAAATATAATGGACCAACGATCCTGACGAAAAGTCACTGTGTTTGGTGTTCTCTGTGGAAATGATCAATGGAGCACTGGAATTGTGTGTGTATGTGTGTGTGTGTGTGTGTGTGTGGGTGGGGGGGAGTATTCAGATGAATTAGAAATCAATATACCTGGGAGGGGATTTTTCAGTCTCCTCTCCACCTCACTTCTTTGGACCTGTCAGCAACAGTGGAAGCAGGTGCAACACACAGAAGTGTGTGTGTGTGCGCGCCGTTGTTCCTGTCCGTTTGTATCAATGAATGCATGTGAACCTCGTTTACATTCAGTGCACTTTTGAACCCCTTGGCTAATTACACACGGGGTTTGTTTGGTGGTGGAGGGAGGGCACGGGGAATGAAGGGGCATGTCAACCTTTCTTGTTTATGATAAAGTGACAGAAAATCATTGGGGGGTCAAGCACACCCCTCCAACCCTCCACTGGCCTGAAAACTCCTGCAGCAGTACAGAAGATGCCGGGTGTGGGAAGCCTCCCCTTTAATGAGACCATTAAAGGGCCCGTCTCCCCGTCAATAGATTTCTCTCATTCTTTCTCTGACAAATTTGAATTAATAATTCAGTGCCAAGAGCCTGGGGATGTATATTTTCAGCATGAAAGACAGTTAATCCATAGCGTCATTTCCCCCCCTCTCTCTCGTAGTTCTTTCTCTCCCCTGCACTCTCTCTTCTTACATCTCTTCCTTTGGCTCATTCTCATTTGATGATTGGAGCCAGCAGGTAGAGTGCTGACTAAAGAGCGTGTGCTGCTGCTGCTGCTGCTGCGTCTTTTCCACATGTTCTTTTAACTTCTAAGTCATGTGACAAGTGGAGCCATCTTAAGTGTAAATTGGGGTTTAATTTATTCCAAAGTATTGGACAGCAGTGGCAGTTCTCTCCTCCCCCCTCAGGGCTAATGAAAGATGACATGTTTGCACACAACTTCTCACAACCTGGGCATGATTTGGGGAACCGCGGGTTTTACTGGATATGTCCACTTTCTCCAAATAAAAGCACAATACAGAAAAAAACCGTGTGAAGATTTTCAGGATAATATACTTTCTAGAAATCCTCTAGAAAACTACCCTTACCTTGTTTGTTTGTTATAAATAAACTTGAATGCATTATTTGAAGGCTGCTATGTTCAATAATTTACACGGCCTACTGTGTAATGCTATGGATATCTATAGTACACTTTGTGTGTGTGTAAAGAGAAAGCTGTTTGATTAATGCCCTCCTGTGTCTCAACATTTGCTGGCTCTCTAACCCTAACATGTGCCTGTAGCTCTAAAGGTTTCCATTACACTATGATGGTTTTGTTAAATGCAGCACATGGAATAGCTTTGCTGTGTGAACTCGTGTGTGTGTGTGTGTGTGTGTGTGTGTGTGTGTGTAAGACAGTGGACTCAAAGGGCATTGTCTCTTAAAATATCCTCTAGGACAAGAATGAAGAGACAAGAAAGGAGCTGTGCTGAATCAGGAGTGGGAGTGTGGGGGTCACAGGGCAGGAGGGGGCTCAATGCACAGAGAGGAACAGACAGGGAGAGAGAGAGAGAGAGAGGGTGGAAGAACACGAGAGAGCGATCCAGAGCACCTGTTGGATCATCTGTGCTTTGAAACATTTAATCACTGTCTCTGGTTACGCGCACACACGCCACAGCACGCACACACGTCACCTTTAAGCTCCACTGTTCACTCGCCCTGCCAGAAGTATCTTGTAACCACATTGTCCAAAACACACGCATGCACGCACGCACACACACACACACACACAGAGAAGCTCATAGGGTGTATATCTTATAGCAGCCACCTGACCACCATATACAGTAGCTTACCACCACCGCAGTTAAAGCACAGCAACACAATGGCTGACAATCCACATGCCACTGAGCTCGATTTTGTGATATCAGGGCAATAAAAAAAAAAGGAATTAAGAGGATTATTCTTTTGGTCCTACTCTGATCCATCAGTTTTCATACCGGCAATCATGCTTGCGAAGGTAAAAAGTCAGTCAGATAGCCGCGAGGTTATTCCACACCTATACGTGTTTGACATCGTCGGACAATCATTGGACAATACAGCTCGTGTTGTCCAATGATTAACACTAATGACACATCATGAGCTATAGCCGTGACATAAATGTGTAAAAGTGTCATAAAAGTTTTGCCTCTGCTGTGCAAATCACGGCCCGAGCACAAATACTGTAGAGTCTACTGCAACATAGATTAAAGGGATGAACTTTACAACTTCAGGAATAATTGACAGGGCTGGTTTGTAAAGCCGGGGGGTCCATCTGATTGCGTTTATATTTTTGAACATTTGACCTATGACACACTCCACCACCACCATTTGGTCTCGATTGTAAAAATCCTAGATGTGTAAGATTGCGTTACATGCCATGTATAGTTACTTGATGTCACACGGTATGTGTGCACACGGAAAATGTGCATGTCTGTTTGTCGCAACTGCGTATGAGCAGAAAAAAGATCTGTGGTGGAGGCAGATCCACAGGGAGTGTTGTGTAACTCTTTGCTGCTGTTTGTACTCTGTGTAATGCTTAAGCTGGAGGCAGGCGGCCTGATCAATATGCTGCATTACTACGGCAGTTGATCTCTTCCTACAGATATGCAACTGCTGCAAGAAAAGATGCAAACTTTTCGGGGGTTTACCGTGCAATGATACGATGCTTACTGACTGGAGGAAGTTACATCACTGTTATAATGCCTATGGCATCAGTGTAAATTATAATCCACCATGAGTTTAACTGTAAACATAGTTCATAACATAGTCAATATGTTACGTGATGTACAATAGAAGTAAGAATGATTAGGATGCGTACAATCACAGCGAGGGACTCCGGCCAACAAATTGTCCACATGAAGAGTGTGATTTTCTGCAGCTCTTAAGTGTATGCACAATTTGTTCTCTGAACATTGACTAATGTGGGCTTGTTCTCTGTGGGGCCGCGGAGAGCCCAGGCATGTCCTCCCTCTCCCAAACAGACTTCCCTCAGCCTTTAATTGGAGAGGAGTAGCATACCTAGCCGGTGTAGCACTGGGACCTGAGCTGTGGCCACTGAGAATGCATTAGTATTAGCATTGCAGCAGACTGACCTGTACATAATGATAACCTCGAGCTCTGGCCACTGGGAGCAACCCCTGTTCACACATACACACACTCCACACTCACACACACACACCCTGGTACACACTCCGCTGCCCCTGTCTTCCCTGCACACACAGTCACGTAAACAAGCAAGTGTAATGCAGCCCCAGTGGTGAACTATCGAAGGGGGCGGGGGAGGCAACAGTTGCCGCCGTTCGGCTGAAAAGTGTGTGTAATGAACTTGAGTTCCATTGATCGGGACTGAGAGTACAGAACCGGGGGCTGTTTGTCCCAGAAGGGCTGCCGTACTGCTGCTCGGTAGCCCCTCATAAATGTTTGAAAGGCCTCAGCCGCTCCAGATCCATGCTACCTGGGTTTAGATTCTCTGTTACAACACACACACACACACACACGTCCAGGTTGATGCTGATGATGGATGGACGGCTGGTTGGCGGTTGCAGGGATCGATCGTTATTTTAGCTTACTGTACCATATATGTATGTTTGTGTGGAGTTCAAACAGATGCAGGAAAGCTGCTGATGTTTGGCACTTTATATTTGTGGGAAAAATCTTTACAGCGGAGATAATTTCACATAAACTTCTGTGTTAGATTCTCACTTGGACGTCGCTGGCCAAGCATGGAAACTGATATTTGCAAGCATGCTTTAATTTATTCGGCAAACTATACCTTCCTACACTGTACCCTTAAGCTCCAAGGCCTTTAACTGGCCCCTGGAAGCCCCCCATGTGCTCCATGTATGATGGATATTACTGCAGATATCGCTTAGAAAACACCTGATGTACCAGGCAGACCATCGGTGCCTCTTTTTGACTGCTAAGTATCAGATGCGGGAGGTCCTCTGTGTTATGCAGCCGGTAATAAAAGTTGAGCATTGATTTTCTGTAGCAGCTTGTAACTGTTAATGTTGAGACATCAATAGCCAAAGCAAAGCGCTGGTACCTTAATAGGAGACCGAGAACATGACGGGTGCAGGCAGAGACCGACTCTAAATCACAGAATCTATCTCTGCCGATCGATAGCACAGTAACTGCAAGTGTCCCTCTGCTTTCCTAATGTTTTATAATAAACTGACAGCATGTAATAAGGCCAAGGGAGAGGGAGAATGGGGGGCAACAGTTTCTTCATAGCTTGCCTGTCTTAAATCACCGCACATGAGAGCGAGAGAGGGAGCAGAGGGGAAGGTAGAGGAGAGGGTAAGGTTTTTCTTCCTCTTAAAAAAAACTTTTACAAGAGCATTTGTCTGATTGTCCTCACTGCCGGGTAGTTAGTGAGTGTATTGATGGAGGAAGGCAGAAGTTTAGGGGATGTGTTCCTGTATTGCTTTGGTTGGGGCAGTGAGTTAAAATGCATTAAATCCTCCTGCCGCCATAGAGCCGTCACCCTTCCAGGCAGGAGTGCAGGGCTGCACGTGTTATGACTCTTCCTGGGGCGTGGATTGTGTTGAACTTCACATAATATAGATAACCGCTCTTGCGACACTAATAGGAGCCAGTGAGAAAATGTGCTCGTGCTGCAGAAGTGCTCTGTTAAAGACGAAGTTGCATGTTTTGGAGTTATTGTGGTTGTGCACTGATACTGGTCATAGTGTTTATTAAGTTTTAAGAGTACATTTCCTTCAGTTATTTGAAAAGCTCAATAAAAACCCAACTTTGCAAAGACAGACATTCAAGAGGGGAATTTAAACATTTAAATGGACATGTAGTACATTTACATGTCTGTTTGGACTACCTGATAATTCCACTTTTTTCTTTTGTTTACTAAGTACAGTATATTTGCCATGACATATGATGTTTAAGACTAAACATCTGTTTATTTGAATTCAAACATTAATAAATAGAATAACTTTTATGATTGTCAAGTCTATACTCTCCTGATGCAGGGTCCCATGAAGAAAAACAATAATGTGCTCACTTATTTATTACTTACTGGTGTAAACTGCTGTCCATTTTACAATCTACCCCCCCCCCCCCCCTTCAAACAACCCTCCTATTGTTTTGCTTTACTCTCTGATAACTGGCATAGTTTGACACCAGATAAAGAACAGTATCAATACAATCACTATGGAAATCTTGTGATAAGACATTAAAAGAGAAGAAGAAAACACACACAAAAAAAGGCAAACATGACCTGTAAATACTGTGTGATAATCAGGGAATGTGGAAATCCACCAGGAAACTGCAGGCATCTGCAGCAAGACAAAAGATGGAGTCTAAAGGGAGACGTAGGGGTCAGGGAGGAGAGTCCTCAGTGATCCTCTTGCCACTACTACAACTTAATGACAGCAGCATGCAGGTTGTACTTCCATGATAGAGACCTGGAGCTTTTATTGCTTGATAAAGTCTGAAAGCCTTTTAGGCATCCTCATTATTTGAAATTCACTACAAAGTGGCACCTGGCATCAGGAGACGACCGCATGCCATGTCACATTTCTTAGGCTAAAATTGACAGAAAGTAGGTGGAAGTATTAGGTTCATTGCCTCAACACACTCTCCCACCTTCCCCTGATGAGATAAAATAGAATAAAAGAAAAGTCGGTACATTTAATCGGGAGGAGCTGGGCTTGGCTCCGACAAAGTTTTCAGCGACTTATTTTGTTTGTTTCCCCGTGCTGAAATAATGGCTGAGGGAGGGTGGAGAAGGGGGAATAAAAAATGATTTGTTTTGAAAAGTCGTTGAAAGTCCAATACTTTCAATCAGTCACACCGTTAGAGAACCGTTTAACCATGCTTCAACACAGAGGCATGAGAAAGCACTAGATTGCACTTAATGGACTTTATTTCCCATTACTGCTGCCATTGCACCAATCCTGAGTCTGAATTTAGTGGGACACACAAACTTACATTATACATTATGTGTTATTCTTGCATGGGGGTAAAATGTGAATCATAAATATGTATTATCTTTACATGCAAGAACTTCTTTTGGTGCAAGAAACCCAATCACTAATCCTGCAGATTTTTCACTTTTACAAAAATAATACACCATATTTCTGAAAGGTATTCACTATACCTAACAGAGACTGTAGTAGACCTACTGTAAAGGCCTTAAGTCTGGAAAAGAAAATACTTTAATAGCTGATCCTGGTCTCCCTTGAGCGCATGAAAAGACAGACATAATTCCTGTTGAGTCAAGGTTTCCCGTAGGTCATAGCATAACAACCCATCCCCACAATGACCATCCTTCATTCATGTAGGCCTATTGATCAGGTCAAAGGTAGCCACGATGACTCCATTCTGTTCACTTACAGCCCCTGCAGATTGCCTCGATTCCCACTCAAAGCAAGCGGCAAAAGAAAGCAGTGATATGCTTCATTATTTGGTCCTTGCGTTGGTCTGAGTGCATGTAAATATTGAATAGTTGTCACCCGGTGATGTTAATCAATTCCCAGGTGAAACCTTAAATGATTTGGTTTGTTTCAGGAAATGAATATTTGCATTTTTTTTATTTGAGAGGAGGAAGGGGGGGGGGGGGGGGAGCAGGGTACATGAATTAGCCAGCTTTCGTGCACACTGGCCTGGGATCAGGGCATTGATTCTGAGCAGCCTCGGCTGTTGCTTAATTAGGACGTACCTGTCTGGGAATTGTGTGTGTGAATTCTTGTGTGTGCATGTGTTCCTCTCTCTCATTGTGTGGAGACAAATGCTGTCTGACAGAGAAATAGAGAGGGTGATAATGCTTGTCTTTTTTCTTTTTTCATCAAGGTTGTTCACGTTTGCTGTGTTTCTGTTGTTGTCAGCAGATTGGCGTCTGACCTCGCTGTGCACAAAACAGAAAGGGACTGCCTTCACTGTGTGCCACACTAAACATACTAATGAGAGACCCATCCTGGCATAGGTGTATGAGAAGGCGCTGGACGTACAGAAACGTAGAGAGAGTAGAGCTGTAGTGACGGGCTAAATGCACTCACTGTCTCTTTGTTAAATCCAGGATCACTCATGTTGTGTTAGTGTTTGTTTTCTCTTGTTTTCCATTTAATTTCCACGTCAGTACGACTGTGCCAATACGCATTTGTGGTTTGTAGTAAATAGTTCAGGGTCGAGACGTGTTTTGAAAATACTGTGTCAAAGAAAATAACAAAATAGTTAGTAATTAACCCTTTAGTGGGTCTAAATATGTTTTTTAATTGCATTGCAACTGCTCATTACTCGTAATCCCACCACATTTAGTAGTTAATCCATGACTATGGTATTGCAAAAAGAGAGCATATGGGGCAGACATTATATTTAAAAGAAAACAAGACGTTGTTTCAGTGAGACATTTACAGAAAAACTGTCAACCTATTAATATTTGAAGGTGGAATGTAATCTATGTGTTAGTAGCCGTTATAAAACAAAAATATGTTTTATCTACAATAAAGAACAGTAGATCACAATCATGGCTGAGCGTCACAGTCACACTATTATGGCATATGTAGCAAGGAGAATCTACAGTAAAGCTGGAATCAAACCTTAAAGGTGCATGTTTCACTAAGACATGGATTTTTAGGTCTATAAGACATGTGAGAACTTTATCAGAAATTACAGACCTGACACAAAATTAAATGACTGTAGTTAAGACATTGGGGCTGGCACTGACTGAGGGGAGGAGAAAGAGATGAATGGCATTTTAGATGTGGCGGAAGATAAATGAGCGTCGATAGAAATGGATGGGAGGATGGAGCTGTGATATATCGACACGAGTAAAAAGATGGATGTAAAAAAAAAAAGAGGAGAGGGAAGGTGCAGTGCAATGAGAGGAGAGACAAAGCAAAGTGCTGCATGGATGGTGAGGGATGGAGGGCAACAGCGATAAATGGGTCATTGCCACTAAACTCCAGCTTCAGAGTCTGACTCGTCATGTGACAGACTGGTATTGTGGTGCTGAGGCAGCTCTAAAACAATTGGCTGCTGTACTGTAAGTACTGATTTTTACTCACATAATTATAATAGAAGTATAAAATAACAAATTAAACTAAACACCTTTCCCTCTATTTTCATCATTACCAGCATTACTTTAGATTTATTTATTTTTTTTAAATAATATGTATGTAAATATATTATACCTTTATCATTTTATCAGTCCCGTAGAGAAAAATGTCTTCTCTGCATTTAACCCATCCTCTACTAGAAACCTTCTGAGAATTAGAAGCTGTCACTGAGCCATTTTTTGACCTGGTGGGGACTTAAACTGGCAACCTTCCTACAAGCCAAGTTCCATTTCCACTTGGTCATGGGCTGCCCAATTATAAATAAAATCTAATATCTATTAATTGCATATAATATGTAAATATGAATTCCAGATGAATAACTTAATGAAATGGCATAGTACCAAACTTTGTTGTTCCAAATATTCATTTTTGTCAATTAAAAACGTGATTCCTTTAAATAGAAATATGTCTAAATAGGAGTTTGCCCAATCGTTTTGCCCCTTAAATAATCAAATTCAAGCCTAAATTCCCTTCTTTGTTTCTGCTAAAGGCTCCAGTGTTTGGGGTATTATTTAGGTCTGTGTCCACAGACCTGCTCTCTCTACTGGGAGCATTTACCACCCCACACTCATCTGGCAGCTCCTCTGGTTCTCCTCTCAGCTGACAAGGACTGGCAGCATCTGTCTCACCCAATTACACCTGATGGGGTCTGACCCGGGTGGGCTGGGTTAACCGACTGCTGGCTGAACACTGTCTGACCTTTGTAACTCAGTCTGCCTCACCCGTATGCATGGAAACATATGGTGGCATTAAACAGGCATACATGAAGGATTTTTTGTTTAAAATCCATCATTAAATCTTGCTACATATATGCATATGCAATACATGTGGAGGGTTTCTAATTTTAGGGAAGCATGTATATGGCTTTTTTTCTTTAAGTAAAAATATATTTTCCATTAAAACACCAGAATCAGAATGAGAATACTTTTATTAATCCCACATGGGTAATTGGTTGTGTTAGAATTCTCATTAAGCATATCCATTGTTGTAGGTGGGAGTCAATTCCATCTAAAGTTTGAGAACAAGTCTTTTTTTCCCTGTTTTCTCAGCCAGAGTTTGAACGAGACACCCATTTCTCACTTGTGCCGCTGCCTGCACTGTCACTTGGTCATATACAACAACCTGTCAGTCTTTCTATTAGACCTTTAAGCCTTTTAAAGAAAATCAAAGAGCCATTAACAGTGATCTGACACCAGACAACTCGCAGTAATCCTTTCCTGAACTCTGACCCAAGAAGCCCTCACTCTCTCTCTCTCTCTCTTCCTCTGCCACTTTATGTGTTTCTTGCTCAACACCCAACACACACAATCATTCCTCACAGTCTGAAAAACACTTAAGAGATCAATGCTCTGAGAGTGATAATCTCCTCCTTGATAGAGAGCCAAAGACTTCCTTTAAGTCGGGAATATAGTGGCAGGGGACAGAGAGAGAGTGTGATAGGAATGGATAGAAAAAAAAATCAAAATAAAGGTGTAAAGACAAGTGTCTACCCTAAGCTGGGGTGACATCTATATCCCTGTCTTTATCGACAACTGACTTAACTAAGAGCTCTGCTGGCAGAGAGGAGGTGACTGAACATCCATTCACTGAAGGAGAGGTGGACGGCTTTTGAAGGTAGAAGGGAGAATTATTGGGAGGAAGTAAAACAATAATTAATGACAGGTGAAAACAGACTGAGCAACTTGTAGTAGGGGGTTCGAGAAATAGGTTGAGTGATCCCAATTGTTAGCAATACAACAATGTTTCCTGACAGGGGCATTGACACTGGATGAGTCTGGAACACATAATGTTCAACTCAACTCAACCCTAGCCCATACAGAGCAAAGTAAAAACACATAAGAAGCCATGGAGTAATAGTAGGCTTTTAAAGATGATTTAAAATGGCATCTTTGGTGTTTTGGGACTTCTAAAAGTAGCTGGTTAGCCGACCAAAGCGCTCCGGGTGCCAGGTGATGATGACAGCTGACTATGATAATTACACAAAATAGTATAGATCTGCATGTTTGCCGCTAAATAAGGTGAGGAAATATTGTAGTTATGGTAAATGTAAGAGGCGTCATCGTCAAACCTGTTCTGTTCTGGCACTCTGTGTTTCCGCAGCGGCATTAAAAGTTAATTGTGAGGAGAAGAATCATCAATATGGATGTAATTATTAGTGATTAGCATCAGTGTAAAACTCATAATGAAGCTAATAAAGAAGGGGAGTATTATATGTATATATATATATACATATATATAGCTCAGCGGTCAGTGTATCACTACGTTGATGTCTCATTTCACTACAATCCTTATTTGATTATGATTATAAGGCACAGGCAGCTGTTGAAACACACTCACAGATGCATGAGTACACACCTGCTTTCCCACTGCCAGACCCATTATGCAGGTTCCCTCAGGTAAAAGTATCTAAACCCTCTTGCAGCCAATTACACACACATACACACACACTGCACACACATCTCCATTCGACGGTGTATGATACTAATCAAATCACTTCTTAATCTCCTGGCTTTTCACTACTCCGTATCCCCTCAACACCCCCCCCCCCCATCACCTCCTCTACTTCCTCAAACACTGATCCCCTCTACCTTCTCTACGGCGTCCGTGTCAAGCTTCTTTTGCAAAAGACCGCCTGGCAATGCCAGAGAACAGGCAATGCCGGGGGCAATACATATCCCTCAGGTGAGCCTTTCATTATGGATGATGTTTCTGCCAAATTATTTAAACCCTGAGCCCCAACAACACCCTGCCCTGTAAAAAAAAAACCAAAAACCTACATACAGACACAAGCATGCACACGGATACACACACTCCCCAATGCATCCCTCTCTATTTCTACACCGTTCCACCAAACCGAACCAACACAAGCGTTAATCCTGCCTGATTGGGTCTGTGTGCGTTTGTGTGTGTATGTGCACTTTGGTTCATTAATCCTACTGTTTTTTTTTTAATTTATGGGAGCTAAAGAAAGAAAAATCACATTTGTGGATTAAAGATGGATGGACGCTAAAAAAACGTATGTATGCCACTGATGCTGTTGATACCACAGGGGGGTGACACGTTGAGTGGAGCTTCTGCAACGCCATTGGCTTTAGTAATGTAGAATGTTAACTTGAGTGTGTGTGTGTGTGAGTCCCTCAGAGGCCATTTGTTGCAGACTTGTTAGTAAAGAGACAGAGATGAC
The DNA here is from genome assembly GCF_963457635.1 of Microchirus variegatus. Lineage (NCBI taxonomy): Eukaryota > Metazoa > Chordata > Actinopteri > Pleuronectiformes > Soleidae > Microchirus > Microchirus variegatus. The sequence goes on from NC_139805.1 coordinate 11,440,962, forward strand.
AGTCTCCTGGCAATGTCTGACCTCGGCTAAGAGAGAGAGGAGATTTGGGAGTCGAGAGCACAGGCACACACAAATACACACACACACACACACATATATGCACGCATGTGCACACACACATACACAGAAGCACACACTCCTCTTCATCCCTTAACTCATTTGGCTACTTATCCCTCCACTCCCCCCCCCCCCCCCTTCCCAAATCCCACGCAGCCTCAGCTCTCTCGCTCACCTTTTCTGTCTCAAATGCTTTGTGATACCTGTCTCCCATCAACGCCTTCTCTTTTCCACTCAGCATTCTCCAATATCCCATTTTTTCTTTCTCCTCAGTCTTTTCATCTCTTCCCTTGTTTCCATCTCAGTTACTCAGTTCATGATTCTCAGTCTGTAATTACACATCCTGTAAATATGAGTAGTAAATCTGTTGTTCAGTGACCGCTCCTGTGGTTGGCTGTAGGTGACCCAGCCATGTGTAAAAGCCCTTCTCGTTTTTAGAAGAGAATCATACCTTCTCTAATTCGTCCTTACCAGATTGTCATTTCCTATACAAAAGCATTTCCTACTGCATAAAAATGAAAAAGATAGGGAAACTCACCCTGGCTGAAGAGGACCAGGAACTTGAGGCAGACAAACTCCCGCTGATCCAGCTGCAGGGAGCGCAATTTGGCCACCAGCTCCTGTGCGTGGCTCAACAGGTTGTTGAGGGTGGCTCCTGCCTGTGAAGCTATCACTGCATAGTCCACCTGGAATAAAAACAGGGAGGTTTTTTAGCCCAAACAGCCTTGGATCAGAGATACCACGAGAGGTTTTTTGACCAACCTAGATAGAGAATGCGTGTGGAAGACTTTCCTCGATTCATGGAAGGTTCCGTGTTCACATTTTCAGTGTTACATATTTTACTACACTCTCGGTCAGGAGCTTTGGCCTCAGAGGGCGAGACACTGGTAGATATGTAAAAACTGACAAGAGCTGGAGGCGGAAGATTTGTTTTACAGTTTAAATTTTGCGACAACGGGCTGAAGGCGTTTGGAAAGAGAATGGATAGATAGATAGATAGATAGATAGATAGATAGATAGATAGATAGATAGATAGATAGATAGATAGATAGATAGATAGATAGATAGATTCTTTTGTTCGGACCCATCCATTTAGCACACGCAGCCTCACTCACTCTCCTTTTTTCCAGGTGCACTTAATTTCTGCAGCCGCAGCACATTTGTCTAGGAGGCAAGTCCTTAGCTGCCACTCAGAATAAGCAGGACCATATTAAATTTTTATATTTATTGACAATTCATTACCATAATTGACTGCGTGAGGGTTTCCAGGGGAAGATAGATCTTGGCGTGCGCAGTTCCTGAAGCTCAGGGAGGAAGAGGGTCCCTGTGAGCTCCCATTTGCAATTAAAAGCAGCCTGGATTTGGAATTTATTTATGGCATAAATAGAAGGATTGGAGCCTGTTTTTCCACGAGTCAAAGTAAGGCGTGAACAATGCACCACGTTTCACGTTTCCATCTGCCCTCTTCTTCCCCTCCATCCATTTTCTTTTTGTCTGAATATACACTGCTCGACCTCTTTTACCTCAAATCCTTTGTCCCTCTCTGTTTTTCCGCATTCCACCTTCAGGACAGTTGGAGTTATGACTGGGTGAAAAGCAGACGTTGCCCCCACCCCTTCTGAGGTGTCAATCAATTTACATAAAATCAACTGTGCATGAAATAACTTGGTTGAAGGATTGGACTGTTGATAGTGATGCCTTGGGTTATTGCCTTCTAGCCCGAAGTAAAAAGAGAGAAGAAATAAATGCTATAATGTGACTTAGTGCATTATAGCAGACTTAGCACTAACCTTGGTGACTTATCTATCAATCAATCAGTCAATCAATCAATCTGGTAAGAGTAAATACATGAATAAACCCTCAAATACTTCAAATACAGTGTATTATCTGAGTTAAATATCGAGAGTTTGATGTCTACAGGAATTTTATATTGCAAGTAAATATGCCTTGTGCAGCTGTCAGAAGAATGTCTGTTTTTGCATTTTGTTATCATTTGAATGTCATGTATACCAGGAGCTTATGAAAATATATGAATTTTCAGAGTGGAAAAAAAAAAAAAATCCTGCGAGGCCTTGTTTAATCATTCAGCAGTTCAGTCTCTGTCATTTCATGTCTGCATGCATTTGTCAAGTTCCACTTTGGATTTGACAGGACAGAGAACAAAGCCCTTTTCTTCAGCCCAAAACTGAAAACAAAACATTCACGGTCATTTCTCTCGCTGATGAAATGCAGCAGCACAGAAAACAAAAGCCAGAACTTTAGAAAAAGGCAGAAATTTACAAGCAAGTAACATAAGGTCAAGACGGAGATCAAATGAGAGACTATAACAGTAAATCTGCTCGTACCATGTTGGGTTTTTTTTTTCTTTCTTCAAAGGTCAGTGTGAGTGCAGCATATGACTGACGATAGCAACGACGCAATATGGTACACAGCAGAAAGAAAGAGAGAAAAGCTGTCGAAACTATGCATCTGGACACATCTCTGTCACTCTGTTTTTTTATTTTTACAGGAGAAGTTAAAATATCACCCACTGATACAAGCGATCTAAATTTAATGAATTAATTATATGAAACAAAAATTAAAAATACATTGCCTAAAGCTCAGATAGATGTGATTTTACAGCCTCATTTTTACACAACCCTGACAAATCATACATTGTTGGAAAAAAACAAAAGAATATAGACTAATATGATAAGAACACCATTTATTATTCGCACAATGCAGTGAGTGTGTGTGTGAGTGCATGTGTGAGTGCATGCAACATTTGCTTGCTTTGGGTGATGCTGCTACTGTGGTCTAAATATCCCTGGTGTTATCACTGTGCTGTCACCCCTGGCCAGGCAGAGAATAATAAGAGATAATGAACTGTTTCAAAGCCTCTCTCTCTCTCTCTCTCTCTCTCTCTCTCTCTCTCTCTCTCTCTCTCTCTCTCTCTCTCTCTCTCTCTCTCTCTCTCTCTCTCACACTGGCCCCCAACACCAGCTGTTCATTAACCAAAGTATGCAAACGAAACCGCCGCCCTGTACCTCCCCTGACTATCAGCCCCTCCTCCTCTTCGCTGCTCTTATATCTTATATCTCCTCATCGGCGCATCTTCTCCTCCACATTTCCACTCCTTCTTTCTCTCGCCTTTTTTTTTTCATTGGTTTCTTTCTGCCATGTTGTCCCACTCTTCTTCTTCTTCTTCTTCTTCTCACTCTCTCCATCATTTCCCCCCTCTGTGTATCACCTGTTACCTTGCATCTCTTTTTCTCACCCCTCGCTCATCCCTTTTCTTTGATCCATATTAATCTATATTGGCTCAAAAACCCTAAGTTCATATTGGCTTACCGCCACAATACTACTTTTACTTTACTTTACCAAAAGTTGGAAAACTTCTCACCTAGCACAGAAATCTACCCTGACCCGATCTCTCAAAGTTAAAAAATAATTCAAGCAGTGCACATGCCTTGCGCAAATATTTAATCCAGTATCCACAGTTGTAATGCATTTTGTTGAAGTACAATGTTTTGGAGAGCCAGCCACTCAATAATTTATGGTTTCTCTCACTGACAGCTACGCCACAGGTCGTATTCACGATGTGCACTTTATTCTCACCTGTAAGTAGACGTTACATCTCTCTTTATTTTTAGCTGAATTTTCTTGTCTGTGTGTGTGTGAAAGATTATGAGAATCACTGGCTGCTGAAGGAGTCTTTGTTGTCTGCTCTGGGTGTGTGTGTGTGTGTGATTCATGAGTGTGTGTGAAGCAAAAACAGAAGACGGAATCACAGCTGATAGATTAAGAATTTGAGCCATTTGGGCCTCAGGCATCGGCTCCCACCAAACACTATATATATATATTTTTTTATCTGCCTACCTCCTCACAATGCTGCATCCTGCACTACTGAGTGCTTTGCCTTCACAGCTGGAGTCTTCCTGCTAAGAAGAACATGCTAAATTGATTTTGCTGGTGACATTAGTTTATATCTATAACCATAATCTATTTTTAATGAAGCAGTGACTCCTGTGTGGCGGGTGATCAATAATGCTTTAAAAGGAAATGTTGACACATTGCATTAGTTTTCCCTCTAAGGAGCGACTGATGCATGGTTGGAGGGGTTTTGGAGGTAAAAAAAAGAAAAGGAAAAAACAGAGAAGCTATGGTGTAGCTCCATGTAGCTTAGGTTTAATTTCAGCAACTCACCTGCTGGCCTGTGACCAATAGGATGGAGCCCTCCTTGGCGTGCACCACCTGCCGGAAAACGTGGTCCAGGATGAGGAGTTCACTCCAGCAGTTCTGCAGCAGCTTCATCTGGTCATCCACCTGGTCACAAATACACAAATATTAGATCTGCTTATATTTACAGAGATTGTACATCCATAGTGATATTTAATCCTGTGACACTGAATCTACCAACCATAGTCATATTATGTACTGTCATCACTTTATGAGCGCTCTAACAAAGCCCTTGGTTTTTGTTATATATTGATTTATCACCACTGCTCTCTTCTGCTGTTGATTAACCATCACCTGCTTGTCTGTTTGGATGTGGAAGTCCCACAGGATCTTAGCTTTGTCATTGTCAACTACCTTTGTAGATGACTTCCCTCTTGACCCTGAGACCTCAAATCCATACTTGGTGCAGATGTTCCTCTACACTATTCCAGCCACTTGGCTGTGGCGTCCTGGGTATCTGATTACCGGCAGGGCATACGTATTAATGGCTTGGTCCGACTTTTATTTGGTGTAGGAATTAGGCTGTGCCGGATCTCCTTGCAGGCTCTTAATGGTTCCTATTTTTCAGTTTGTAGCTGTATTGCACATCCACTATGTTGCCTTCAGGTAGTTCCACCTGTTGTGATCGTACCTGTCCTTGCACTGATTGTAAATGGCAAACTAATCTATGAGTACTTAATGGAAACTGTTGATTAATATTGGCATTAACATCTCAAATCTCTTTAAATTTACAATAGAGAATATTGATTTTTTTTTTTTGTTCAATGCTGGTCACAGAAATATATCCTTAACAGCTGCAGCTTTAGAAATTAAATATTAAACAAATAAATCAAATAAATTATGATTCTATCTTGTTAATATATATACTGCACCCATTTAAAAACCTTTACGCCAACAAAGGATAAAGTGTGTATTCTTAGTTGTGTGTCACAGGTCAATCACATATCATGGGCCCTAAAGCTCAAATGTCCCCTGAACACATCTTAAAGGTTTCTCATGTGAACCTCTCCACACTCAGTTAAGCACTTTGCTACGTGCCTGATCTAACAATGTTGTCGGCTACTGTTTGTTTGCCCATTGCCAGCCGTTTCTGAGTGATTCCATAGATGATAATGATTAAGTAGCCACTCATTTCGCCTCCTGAATACCAGGTGCTGGCTCCCAGGCATCTGCCAGGTGAGCTTGGGAAGCTGTCACAGGTGAAACGTGGGGTTTGTGCAAAGAAGAAAAACAACCCCCTCTATTGTAATTGCTACTTTCTTCCCATGCCTGTCTGTGTTAATCATTACACCACACAGCCAAATTCACAGACAAAAAAGCCACATAGAGAAGGAAGGAATGAGGAAAATGTATGAGAGCTTCTTTCTCCTCCCTTTTTTTTTCTATCAACAAACATTGTGCTCTTTGTGGTATCTTTGGGAATAATGTGTCTTTCTAGGCACACTGCTGTTTTGTGGTGATTGTGAGTTACTTTGTTGCTTTGAGTGTGTGAGAACGGACTGCCATGGCCATCGATAATGTCAACCGCAACTTGTAGGCTGAAGAATGCGGATCGATGTTATAACTTTGTGACACACAGGCAGGTGCAGTGTGCGAATGCTGAAAGGAATTTCTTTTTCTGCTGTCTGGAAGTTGTACAGAGATCCATTTGTTGAAATATGCAGTGACCTTAGGTACTAATCTGATGTCAACAACTGCAGCTTTGCCAGCAAGTATCAAACAAGCAAGTCACAGAAGTACTTGTTGCAACCAAGTCTGTTGCTTGTTGAGGATTGTTTTGACTGGTGACGCTACAAACAGTGTCTTGTTTACCTTTCATGCAGTCATAACAATATGGTATAACATTGACCTGACAAAAAGCTGAATCAGACACACACTGGTGGAGGGCATAAACGCTTGCCGTACTGCCGTACATATTTGCTTTTCTGCCGAAAAAGCGGTGCTTCATATCTAATATGGATGGCTACCCTGTCATCACACCTCTCCCAAAGTATACCAAAGAAAATGTATGCTGAGTTTATTCAGCAGCAAATCTCAGAGGCAATCTTTCATCTCTCATTTCTCTTCCATCGGGGAAAACAATGACAAAATACAACAAAGCTTTGCTATCCTTTCCCAAAATTCACAGTTCATATTGGCTTACCGCCACAATACTACTTTTACTTTACTTTACCAAAAGTTGGAAAACTTCTCACCCTCTGTTTGTCACAGCCTCTGTTTGTCTCGCTCCTTGTCCTTCCTATACATCTCTATTTTTTTTTTTGGTGTCAAACTAGAGACGTTTCAAGCGCACGACAGAATAAAAATTCAAATGCCTTCATTAAAACCAAGGAAGGTGGTGAAACGAGCGAGTTGAATGTGCTGTCCTCCTCTCTTCACCCCTCCATCTAAAGACCCTGGATGTGCATGTAAGCGTGGAGTTGTGTGTGTCTTTGGGGTGAATGGGAACATGTAAGGCCCAAGCTCTTCAAAGGACCCCCCCGCCCTGCGCATGTCAGTGGCGGTGGCAAGTGTCGGGGTCCTCATCAAAGGGCTGTCCTCACTCTGCCTGCTTGGAAGCTCCTCTCTGACAAGAGAACCAGGTCATCAAAGTGGGGCGGTTCAGAGAACGTGACGGAGAATAATAGCAGCCCAGATGAGGGCAGAGGACACCCGCCTGGAAGAGGGGGACCGGTGACAGACAGACAGGCATGAGGGAGAGCTCGGGGCTGGGGTTCAGTTCACTGACCTTTTAAGTGCCAGTGACATGAGCGGTTTCCCTGACAAGCTCTTCCTTTGCTCTGTCAAATGAGCAACGCTCACTTGGCCTGATCCTACAAGATCCTGCTGCCTGCTCACTCAGATAATCTGAACTTTGTGACTGGGAGCTGGTGAGTGATTCATGTGTTTTCACAAAGGCAAGTCCTTAGCACAGACTCATTCAGTCAGTGAAACACTGACTAACTCCAAGTGGCTGATTTATCAGAATACGACACTACAAAGTTCAAATAAGCAGTGAGTTGAACTCCACACGAGCAATAAATTATCTATTTAGCCTTTTTTTTTATTCTTATCTCACTAAAGCATCATAAAAAATTAAGATAACACTGACAGATTCACGTTTACTGTTTCCAGCAAAGCCCGACCACAATATTGTGTTGCTGTATTTACACTTCCTTCCAGTAGATATATATGTGAATTAAGACATAGTAAATATAAAAAATTTACGTCAATAAAAATGTAGGCGCTTGCTTCTAATGTTCATGCTCATGCAGACAGAGACCAGAGTTTCAAACTGGCTTCAACATTCACATTTACGGCTTCTTTTATAGGTGTGATCTGTTTAATATTTTAATATCATTACCTGAGTTTGGCAAAAAAAAAAAAAGTGAGAGGAGGAACTTCTACAGGCAGCAGCTCGGAATGAAAAATACATATCCTCCAAGAAACCAATTTAACACCTTTATGATCGCTCAGGCGAGTGGGATCAATGCCTGGATCAATCGCTTAGCCCATAGCTTTTGTTCAAAACCACTGGCTGAGATTAATAGGATTTTCCAGAGAGAGAGAGAGAGAGTTAGAAAAAGAAAGAGAGCACGGGTGAAAGTGGGGAAATGAAAGTGTCAGAGAGGGAATGAGAGAATGAGAAAAGACTTGGGGGAAATTGAGAAAAATAAAACATAGTGATTAAGAGCAGATATTCCAAATGTAAATTAATTGGAAATGGAGCATTCAGACGCTCCCTAACAAAAGTAATGTTTATTCATAGGCCCCCGCTAAGAGGAGAGCAATTATCATGGTGTGTTGAGTCAAAACAGGCCAATGTAGTACAATCTTTACCCCTTTCTTGTGGCCGGGTTTTGGTCTAGTGCCACAAGCATTGTTAGGCTTGGTACCGTACGGCGGGCTTTAACAAGAGTACACAGCTGGATCTGATTTTAATAAGTAGTTCCATTTTTGATGTGGCCTAATGAACAGATTAATGGAATCTCCTTCTGTGGAGACTTAATGAATGGAAAGAATCACGTTTTTTTTTTTAACATGGGGGAGAACAGACACTCACGCAGACGATGAGTTTATCTGCCTCAAACGATTTGTACATAAACAATAGCTGTGCTTCTGTCTCTCCGTTTCTCTCTGCTGGACAAGAATCAATGCTGTCTGGGAGTACTACAGGTGAGGTTTGAAGCTGACATCAATGCTTGTGCGTCTCTAGCAGCCATCCTTTGGTGCAGTCCTGTCTTGGCATCTGTTCGCCTTGAGCCAAACAGGCCCTGTATTCACCTGGGAACAGGCATTAATTCACCTAGAACAGCTCCCGTTGTTCTCACAGTGTTGCAAACAATTAATTATGTTGTGCTTGTACATAGTGAAGCTCATTTTCCAGTTCGGTTTGGCAATTTAATTAAAAAGAGACTCACTGCGGGGTTCCATTTACCAAGAATAGGATTGGGTTCAACTAATCGGGCATCAGTATTTCTCTAATCATGCAGTGCTTGAGAATTATTTTTCCTGTAAAAGCACACGTAACCACGTCGACCAATATTTTTCTATTCATGTCTTTGTCAGCTATTTTCTTGTCCTAATATCAAATTGAAAAGGATGTTAATGTTACTGAGTATCATCATGAAGCCAGTTACTAGTTTTAGGCCAGATAAAGTCGCAAATGCTTACTGTACATAGCCACAAATCATGTTTTGGCAGCCACAGCTTTCAAAAGCCTCAAATAGAGTTGCATCAATCACGGAAAAAATGACAGAGTGAGTGGCAAAATCCCTAGGATGTTCCAGCTATGTGACCTGGTGTGTGGGGAGGAGCTGTGAGCTTTGGGTGTCCATGTTTCTGTACCGCACACTACAGAAAGTGGATAAGAATTAAAAAAAAGAGAAATACATCTCCACCTTCCAGACTCAATCTTCCTCCAAACCAGCTCTTGTTTATCTTGGTGTACAGTGTATTTGGGTCTCAATCCTAAGTTTGGCAGGGTGATAAGAATGCTGGGAAAATTAGCAGGTGGTGCTGCTCGTTGTGAGGGGGAAGAGCTGCTTGCTAGAAGGGAGGAATGGTAATATGCTGCACAACTAGCTTCAGTAAAACTACATTTTGTCAGCCAGGAGACAAGGGAAGACAATAAATGCCATTGATCTAGCTGCTAGCTGCAAGTGCTATCAGTGGTTAGGGCTGACAAACAAAGAAATGACCAAAACACAATGACACAGTGGTGAAAGTGCTGTACTATTAATTTAGTCAAATTAAAACTGGTAATCCCATTTACAGTAATTAAACTCTCACTTCTATGAGGTATTTAATGCAATGTCTTTAACTCGGCATTCTCATCAAGATCAGACTGACATTGGAAAAGTCAACTATAAACTGGTCTGACTGATCTCTTGTTGAAAGATGCATGTTGTTCACAGTCCAACGTGGACCCATTTTTGTTTCTGCCACGAGGAAACTTCAAATCAAACCGTTCATAACACACATTAATACAAACATCACTTGTGAAGAAAGAAAATAAGTTCGACACCGCCGCCTCTCATCTGCCCCACGAATGTAAGCTATGTATCTACGTACTTATGTGATATGTATATCATGGCGTGCATGTTCATCAACATTTCATACTGACACCTGTTTGTTGGTTGCATGTATCTCTAATCCAACATATCAGGTAGTGGAGAATGCCGGTGGAATTTAGCTCCAACTGAGCACACAGAAACTCTAGACTCTTATTATGTCCCAAAACAGCCATAGAGATGCCACAAGCCATCTGTGCACTCAGGAAATATCACCATTGTCACAGGAGAGTCCTGTGTCTGAAGAAAAGTGCACTGCACTGACTTCAAGAAGTTTTTCCTTTGTCTGAATGAATTTAATTTATCGAAACTATTGAGCACAATAATTATACCAGAGTATATAACAATGCCTATTCATTCAGGTCATTGTAGGAAGAAAAAAAACATGTGGTCTTTCTTTGATGTTGGACATTGAAAGAGAAATATAAGACGGTGGAGATTATACAATTGACACAAAGACACACTGCTGAGCTCAGGCAGGAACACATGTGTCAGTGCAGCAGAAAGGCTGTGGGTCAGGATAATGAGTGCAACTTGAAACTAAAACAAGGACTTAAAAACTGGAACACCAGGACAATTGTAACAATTCCACAAACTTTTTTTACGGATATGACAGATATGTGAAACTTTTATTTCCACTTGAATGTTTCCCTCCTGGCTGTTTTTGGGGTTGCCCCAGTGAATAAGCCATATGTGTCTGCCATATTACCTATTCCCTTTCAGGTGTGAGGTACATGATTTACACATTTTTTTTATTATTATTATTTTAGTTATTTGTGTCTGACTGGTGTTTCTTGTATGCCGTAGGAACTTTCTGTCAGGTATATTTTACGTTCTATTTTAGCCCTTTCTGCTGTGATCAGCCATGGCAGCTGATGGCTACCTGTCTCTGACGGGTGATTTTTGTTTGTTTTATGCACCTTCTGTCAGAAATGGAATGAAACACAACGTAGAGTGTGTGACCCTACTGGTTACCTGGAACCATATCATTCCCTATGGGACATGCGGGAAGAAAGTAGGATATAAACAAAACTAAAGGCCGGCCTTTAGTGTTTTTCCAGTGACAAAGACATTATAGCAACATAAGATCAGAGTTTAGGGTTTAGTTAAGGATGAGGTCAGTGAGTGAATGAATGCTCTATATTTGTATTATAAAAAAAAAAGCATATCAGTATCTAAGTGTGTGTGCCCAGTGTGTGATTGATGCTGCAGGTGCAGTGAGATTGATTGGTTTCCACAGTGACTGCTTTGACAGACTGCGGAGGCTGAACATTGATCCCGAGAACACTCTGCATTTGATCGGGAACGTTCACTCCCTCTCCACATCTTTTACGTCTTCTCATCTGTGTACAAACCGATGACATTCACTTTCTTGTCCGTGCAGGTTTGTGGTGGAAAGGGAAAACAACAAAAACCTTATGCGTGTCTGTGACCTTCTGTCCTTTTGTCCAGAGCTTTTTGAGATGTGAGGAAAGAAGTCTGGCCTAATAACGTCTGCCGTTTCTGCCTCAAGCCACCAGTGACATAAAACCACAGCATAAACAGGAAGTGCAACAGCTGCCCATTCTAGCAAACCAATCTAAGAGGTGTTTTTTGCCTTATTCATTTAAATCATAAATAAATAACAAAGATCTGGGATCATCTGACACTGGTAGAAATAATGGATCACTGCATCTAAGGTTGATTTTTCAGCCCAAGTCAACATGAGCGCACTCCAACAAATGTGCACACACATTATTTGTGGCATGACATTCATGAGGCAGGAATAACAAAGTATCTCTGTGAGTCTGTGTTTCAGCTGGAGAAATGTCTTGTTTTCTCAAGGTCAATGATGATAGCAACAAGCTCTCTTTGTCTGATATCAGCGCGGGGATTTCAGGATGAAACCAAACTTTCCTATTCTGTGTTTATTTCATGCATAAGCATACGAATGACAACAAAATCAATAAGGCAATAGAACCCACCAGTGAGAGGCAAGACATGAATTTAAATGGATGTCTTTTAATGCAGGCGATGTTTGTTGTTGTTGTTATCCGCTACGACATGTCTGTGTATGAGATGTGCACAAACTTTATGGGTAACGTGTGCCAGATTTTCGACATACAATGGCAACTTCACCCATGTGATGCTGCAATGTAAGGCACTGAATTAAAGAGAATGCCAGGAAGAAATAAGCTTATGAGAAAGAAACATATGTACAGTTGTGTGAAGAACGTTAATCCACTGGTGCATGGCTTAAATGATTTATTATTTTGTTTGATAAATTATTGTTTTCAAGATACCGCTTCTACTACTACTACCCCGCCACACACACACAAACACTCTCTCTCTCCCGCTCTCACCGACATGAAATCTCAGGGCTTAGAGCTAAGAAGCTATCAACTAATTATCAAAAACACAGAGAAGTCCTAATCAATTATTCACATGAACATTAAACGGCTAATACACATGCAGCCCAGGGAACGGCATCTCCCAAAAGTAACCCATCCTCGTTGTTCACTCCGACACATACGTACACTTTGATGCAGTCATGCAGTACATGTACTGTACCTGCATGCACATACGCACTTAAATACACACTTGTCCAGTCTCCCGCTTCCTTCCCGCCACTCCACTCTCTTCCCTATACTTCCCCTCACATGTCAAATGCAGACGGAGAAAATTAATGTCGTCCAAATCCAAATGCATAAAGGGTTGCACTATAGCAGACTGCCTATGAGGTCCCTGGCTGTGAGGCAGTGATTATAGAAATCCTATTGATCTATTATCACCCCCCCTTCATACTCCCAACACAAGCACAAAAAATACACACCCAGAGCTTAATCTACCAGGCATTAGCTGAGCATTAAGCAGCAGCCATTGAATTTTCATGGTGTGCAATCATTATTTGAGTTAATGCTGCAATTTATGACTAGATGTTTGTGCGATGGGTGTGAAAGCTATAGGCAGAGGGGTTGCAGTACATGTAAAGGTGAAGAGGTCAGCGTGTGTGCTTGCAGGTGTGGATATGACTGAATGGCTTCAAGACATGAATGGTGGAATAGGAAAACGATCGGTGAATGTGTGTTGACATTTGTCCGGCTGATTTTTGCAGTCGAGTGAAACAAGACAAGACAACGAGGAGACGTAGACAACAACAGGCTGAACAGGCTCTCCACTTTTGTATTATTCAGGACAGTAGAGACGTCCCTCTCACATGCAGCACATATGCACAGACCCCACTATAGCATGTAATATACCTTAACGCAGCTAAGGAGAGTAAAGCTGCTTTAAAATTCAGAGACTGACGTGGTTATGCTTTCTGTCTGAGAGGGCGGGAGACATAGATTCCCATTAAAGATTGAAGCACTGGGATGGGTGTTTTTTTTTTTTTTTTTTTTGGACAGAGGGTGGGGTGGGGGTGGGGTTAACAGGGTTTTAGAACAGACAGCTTTTGATATCACATCCAACCATGGCACAGCTCCAGAGAGCACTGCCTGTGATGCCCAATTTAAATACCTGAATTAAGTAATTGAGCAATTCCAGAGCAGTAAACAGTCATAGTACAAAGAAGGCGATGCATCACAATTATACTGCTGCGGAGCAGATGGAGGGCTGCTTCTCCCTGAAGTAAATCACCGGGTCTCGTCTGACAAAAACTGCCACAAATACACGTGCATTAGGAGAAAGCCATCGTTCTGTAGCGCTGTCGCAGCCGAGCGGTAATGCTGCTGATGGGAAGTGCAGAGTAACATAAGGCTCATAAAGTATTGGCCTATGTGAAGGTGACGGCTTGCCACCTGAAAACTTTGTCTTTTTTGGTTTTCGTTCAACATCCCTGGTTCATTTCTAAAGGTTTAATGGTGTTGTCGACACCTTTTTCAGTCGGTCCCCTTTCAATATATTTTGGTTTATTGCACGTCATTGTTTCAGCTTGCTTGAAAAGCCTCTTTTTTTTTATCCCTTTTTAAGAGGGCGCAATCCTGAAAGAACGCAGCACTGTAATGCCTATTATTAGTGCCATGCCTTTATTGCATATGTATGGAATCATTTATCCGCGGCTCGTGCCAGGTTTGCAGTTATGGTGTTTGGAGAAGTGGAGAAAGAGATTGACAGATTGAGAGGTGAGGAAGAGGGAACGGTGTGAGAGTCATAAAAAGTCCTGCTGTAATGCAAAAAGAAATACGGGGAGCAAGTGGAATTAAAACCAGCAAAGAAAGGAATGCTTAAAGTAGGGATAGAGAACAGGTGTCTTTGTCCTACTTTGGAAGTGGAGCTAAAGCCATTTTCTCGCCTGGGTCATTCTGTGGCGTGTGGCCCCATTGAAATATCTCACCCGTTGTCACAACACAACCACAGGGTCTAGTGTTACTTCTGTGGACTACGTGCACCAGTCATCTGTGCAAATTCAATTGGCCTGAACGGTTGAATATAAATATCCCCTCAGCTCCTGAGTTGTACCCGGAAAGCTGTCGACTCTACTCCACCATCATCTTATCTATTGTCTCCTAGACCCACCCCCCACCCCCCACCCATACTCCCCACCCTCCAAAACCCCCCAAGCTTCTCCACTCCATGTCCAGAATAGCCAAGCCATAAATAAGAATCAAAAATAGACATTGGAGGACAACTGTTGACACCTAAGTGACGGAAGCGGCAGACACAGGCACAACCTCGAGGCAGACTGGATTACACGCAGATAATTGAGACCACGCAACATCAGAACATAAGGAGCTAGAGGCACTTGTGTGTTTGTGTGTGTGTGTGCGCTCTTTCTTAAAAGCAAATTGAAGGGCTGTATTTCACAATTCAATTCAGGGAACAAAATGTTTGTGTTAGGACATTTGCCATTCAGAATCCCGAAGGACAGATTTGGTTAAAAATAAATCAATCCTCATTCATTTTATAGTAAAAAAATAAATAAATAATACTTTTATTGTCATTTAACAAGTATTTTTTAAAACCACTTAGCAGTGTAATTGGTGTATATCATCATAAATGTTTTGTGGGGTTATAAAATTGCTTAGTAATAAAAAGTGAAATTGAAAATTTTACTGGAAATGATTCTCCGGTAAATTATGATAAAGTCTTGCCAATTCGTCACCGTTCAAAGTGATGTAAGAGTGTATATATTTATACAGTTTTTCAAACACATTATTCAAGTTATTATGTATCTACATCAACTACATCCATTATATTGAGCCTTGTTTGAAGCTGGGTTTCTTTTGACAAAGTCAAATCCAAGCTTCCCTTTCTCACCAAAGGACATGCTTTGAAACTGTGTGCTTTACAGAGTTGTAATGTATAGACAGGCTTTGGGAAAAAAAGAAAAAAAAAGAAGATGAATTATCTGACATGTTTGCATACTTGCGTGTAGTTAGTTTAGAGGTTGAAGGTTGGCGTAAGGCTGCAGCAGCCACACCTCGGCCCCTTTGACCTCTAGGAAACCCAATAGCAGGGAGCTATTTAGAAGCAAAATGGTGGCACTTGTCTGTATATTTATCCTTCAACTGACAATACATTTTCACCCTTAGCCACCCACTCCGTCTGCAGATACTAATACTTTGTTTTACGAGGATTATTTCTGATTTGTGTCTGCTGCTGCGAGCTATGAGCACCACTTTCTTGGCTTGCAGACTCTGATGGGGAGCACTTTGGGAAGGAACTGTGGATTTAACACGCCTCATAACTATAAGCACAGCAGAGAGAGGAAGAGGGGGAAGAGGGGGAGAGGGAAAGTTTCTTTGTACGTTGGCGGAGTGTCTTAAGTGTTTGCATGCTGTTGAGTTGATTTGTTAGCGGCCCAGTCAACTAAATCAAGTCCCCGTATCCACTTTGTTTACCCATTTTATTTGTCTCTCATTCCCACTTCCTCTCTGCCTTTCAATCTCCCCCTCTCCCTCTCTCTCTCACTCCTTGCTGATTTGATTGACTGGTGCCAACTTGTGAAACAGCAACTGTGTCGCTTTGGGGCCACTGAGGCTAACAGCGCAGCCTAGTCACCTGCATCACTGTCTTAACAAGCGGCATGACCTGCCAATAAAAAAGGCTTTTACCCTGATCGTCCTCAAACAAGACTTAAACAGCTCTTTCTCCCGACGAATGCCCAAAGTGCTCACAAATGTGAATCAGACTGTGTTAACTTGCTTGGAAATGAAAAACTATGGAAGAGGTGAAGGCAATGTTTGCTTTTCTTTGCTACCTCATCAGCAATACTTTGGTAGAGCAGGGTGAGATGGAGCAAGATAGATGGATAGAAGTTTAAAAAAAAGACGTCTCTTTTAGAGGTTTGGTGAGGGACTGCATGCAACAATGTCCCTCTGTCACCATTTGAATGTATGTGTTAGTGCAGGTGAACAATTGTATTGCCATATTTGAAGTGCAAAAGAGAACAAGAAAATGTAAATGTTGTTGAGGACAGGTGAGTCTATCATCGCCCGGTAAAGCTCTGTAAACTTGTACCTCATGACAGGCCTTTCATCCCTCATCAAAGCAACAAGTAGATGAGCAGACTTTGTGCATGTTAAAACCGTCCAACCCCCTTCATCTCCCGATAGCTGCCTCTCCTCTGGGAGGGACGACCTTAAATCTTCTCTTTTAACAAGTTTCCTGTTCTTCCTTCCGGGCTCTCGTAGTCCCCAGGGGTTGGACCTACGGGACCATTTCAGTATTTGGAAAGGCTGTTTCTTAAAGCTCTGTCTACAACTCTCAGGGTATGTGAGGCGGACGGGGGAAATTTCAATTTGCTTTAGTAGATCAGTGGTCACCTGCAGTCATGCAGCCACAGCATGGCACATACTATTGGAAAATGAAATAAATTCTCATACAGAAAAATATTGCAATCTAGGAGCTTCATATTAAAGGAATCTGTGTAATAACTTGGGAGGTTTTTATTCTATATCAGCGTCCAACCTCTGGCCTTCCAGGTACAGAACAGTGTCTTTTATGTCTGATTTACGCTCTCTTTTTTTTGACTGACAGCGCTGCCTCTCTAAAACTGATCTTTTATTTTCATTTTCTATTGGTAGAATGGGTGGGGAGGGGGGATCAAAAGCCATTTTACACTATTTATGAAAAAGAGAGAGAGAGTGATGTATTTCTCGATGATCCATAATTTATGAACGAAAAGAGGCCTTTGTGAACCCTTACCACTCTCTCCTTTCCCGGTTAACACTCCCCCCCCCCCCCAAACTCCTGCTCTGACCCAGAGCTACTGATCAAACAGATATTGTTACCACTAAAATAGCAACTTAAAAAACACACAGGCAGCCGTAAGACCTGCCTGCTGCCTGAGAGGAAGACTGACAGTGGGGGTGGAGTTAGGAAAGAAAGAAAAAAAGAAAGAAAGAAAGAAAGAAAGAAAGAAAGAAAGAAAGAAAGAAAAAAGAAAGAAAGAAACCTCTACAACTGTACAGAAACACGTGTGTGTGTTTGTGCATGTGTGTATTGTGGTGGGGGGGCATGTCATCTATCACTGGACAAATGCTGGGCTGTGTGGGGTGTTAGTGGCGGGTGGGTGGGTTGCGTGTGTGTGGGGTGGGGTGGGGGGGGGGGTGGGGGGGGTTGTGTGTCGTCCAGAATGGTGCTGCTCCACAAATGAAATAATATATCTTTGAAAGCCTACGCCCCGCGCTGGGCCTCGAGCCCATATATCAAGCCCGAGAGCGTCTGGTAGATCCGCTCCAGGACCATTAACCTTCCACCTGTTCTCCCCTAGCACCCCCCACCCCACCCCACCAACCTACCGGTCCCCTTCTCACCCTCCCCTGTTGTCCTTCACCATGCCCCTCTACTCCTCCTCCTCCTCCTCTTGCCCTTGGTCACTGCCTCTTGCAGCCCCTTGTTCATCTTCCCATTAACCCCCTCCTCACCTACTTCTCTACCTCATTTCCCTCTCACTGTCCTTCTCAGTCTGTCCTTCATTATCTCCTCCTCATACTCTCTCTCTATTTTCCCTGTTTTACTTCTCTTTATCTTTCAGAGTAAAGTGTTTTTTCTCTCTCTCTCTCCATTTTGTTGAAATATCGCTCTCTGGCTCTGACTCGTTCTCTCTCTTTCTCTCATTGTCATCTCATGTCAGTCCTTGTACCCCCTCTCTCTTTCTGTCTTCATTGAGACTCTCCTTCCATCCCTTTTTGTATCTGCATCCGTTCTCTCCCCCCTTGTTGCTTCAAGCTCATGTAAAGCAAACACAACAAGCTCTATGTGTGTCTCTGTGTGTGTGCTGAAAGGAGCACCCCAGCCCACAGAATAATTCAAATTAAATGGACTGCAGGGAAACAGTTACAAATCTTTGCCAACTGTGCACATCACTAGCAGTGCACTTTGTCAGGATTGGGGGAACTGGGAGGGGACAATGTTGGATGGGGGGGGGGGGGGCACTGACCTTTGTGACAAGACAGGCATTGCACCTTGAGGCCTGGGACATGTGTGTATGTGTGTGTGTGTGTGGAGGCTGGTATAGATATACCACTTCCCAGGGTTCACAGATCACACCTAAAACGGCTTATTCATTTCCACTTAGTTATGGGGCGTGAGGGAAAAAAAAGAAAAGGTGCAATCACCGGTCAAAGCAGGCCAATGGTAATATACCCCCCTCCCCCCCCACACACGCACACACATTCACACCTTTTTCTATGACCTATCCAGGAGCTGTTTAATTTTCAAGGTGCAACCAACAAACATGTGTGTGTACCTTTTCAGGATCTTCTCTGGCATAAACACTGACCTTGGGGATCCTCATGGGGATCAAAGCCTGGTCCTAATGAGGCACAACCTCATTTCTGAGGAACTGGTTAGGTTTTTATTTTTGAGGGCTAAGATTTGAATAGTGTTTAGTTTGAAGTTAGGGTTGGGCATTTACTGGTTGTGGATAACACTTTGTTTAGGCCGTTCAAATGAATGGAAAGCAATGCCGTGTCCTGGGAAGAATAACTGAACAACCCTGTGTGTGTGTGTGTGTGTAGAAGCAGGATAACTAAGACTGTAGAAAAAGACCCTGCAGTTGGAATTGGGCGGGTGGTGCAGGTATAATTTCACCAAAGAAAATTCATGTAATATTTATGGATGTAGATAGAGGGGAGGTAAGGAGGGGGGTGAGATAGGGCAGAGTGGAGCGCTTCAGAGGACCTTACATTATTCACTCAGGTAAATCTATAAGTGGAGAATATTCAGGTGTGAGATGTGAACATCAGCCCCCTCCTTCTCCACCCCGGGGATCTGTCACAATGTGTGATTGACTGACTTGAAGCCGCTTGGAGGAGTCAAATAAACTGGCAACAAACAGTCAGTGGTGTAAATAATTCTACTGTTTCAAATAGTATTTTTTTTATTATTATTATTATTATTATTTTTAGGTTGTAGCAGATTTCTGTGTATTTGATGAGATGCTGAGTTGAGTTTAGAGTCGAGTTTCATCCAGCTGAACAGGATGAAAGATGGAATACTTTCTGTGTAATTTCTATTTTAATGAGCAAACGTGCAGAAAAAGTGTATTTAATAAGAAAACAGGTGTGCAATTTAATTTACATTAAACCTCTCTTCTTTGTTATTCCTGCTCCTCCTCCTCTCCTCGTTTTCTCTCTAATCTCCTCTCTTTGTTTCACCTCTGTTCTCCTCGCCTGTCCTTTCCTCTTCCCAGCCATCTGTTTATCCAATATGGCTGTCCCATCTCAGCTGGGAGCTTTCCCAGGGAACAGGACTTCTAATACAGTTCCTCCTCAACTTAATGGCCCTCGGTTCTGCTTTTGCCATTCGTGCTACACGCAGAGACAAAACTGGGGGAAAAAAGGAGACAGAAAAGCAGAAAAACCTGTTCTGATTTTCCCCAAAAAGCTCCCTCGGTGACTAAAATAAACAGTGAAGCCACATTTCAAAACGTCACGGGTATTTTCCTCCCTGCTCCTCCTTTATCAGGTGAATAGACTAAATATATGTATAAAGTTACACAGCATTTTGAATTGAAGTCACTTTCAGCCTATACCAACTTCAAATCATAGGTGTCATATTGCTGAGGGTGAAAATAAGAAATCTCCATATGAGAACGTAAGAATGCATCAGTTTTATAGTCCAGACCAAAATCATATTTCCTTCCAGTATATTGCCGTAATGCATTGTAGTTAATACACAACTAAAATAGATATAGCACACACGACAAGACAGGCATGATGCAAAAACTAAAGACTAACTAAAGCTGCAGGAGTGCACGAGAGAGACATCACACAGAAAAATGTCCATAATTTGATTTGAATAATGTACAATACGATCCTATCATCATCTGCAAATATAGTTGAACTAATGATAGTATGTGGAATGATGTGGAACACCAACCATCGGGACATCACCTTACAAAGGCCTCGCAACATCCTTTTGTCATTATCTCTTCCTGGTTGTTTCCTATTTAGCGAAGCTTCAAATAACGAAAAACCAGTTCACTCAGCACTGAGCTTCATCCTTCTTACTTAGCTACATTTTTTAATAAATGATCTGGGGCTACTTAGGAGCGTGTTGCATTAACAGTCTCCTTAGAACATAAGGAAAAGTCAGTCCGACATTTTATCATGTGGTGAATTATTAATGACTACTTTCAAAGCAAGCCACAACTTAAGCATGCACATGCACCATAGGTCTACCTAAAGAAATAGCACTACAACTCTGCTGATTATGATAATATAGCTGAACTGTCCCAGAATGAATGGATTGGATTACTGAAGTCTTTCTGACACGGTGTTTTGTGTTGCTTCATAGTCTCTGTATGTCGTGTTTTGACAAGGCAAACAAAGTGCTCGCTGTCCAAACACCACATCCTTTTTTATTAAAGGGTGTAGAGAGGAAGAGGGTGGTGGCGGTGGCGGCTTCGATTAAAAAGAGAGTAGCGTTAGGAAGGTGAGACATAAACATATGAATCATCAATAGTCCCGATCGCCCTGTTACATTCTCCGTCCCATTGTGTTTGTGGTGGGAGTCAAGCCAGCCATCCACAGGAACAATGGAGGAGTGGGTATCACTGGACCTGCCACAACATGAGTCACCACCAACACACATGCACGCAGACATACACACACATTGAAGTGGAGCAACATCCACACTTGTGCTCAGCAACACAAACAGGAACATTAGAGGAGGTGTTTTAAGGAGGCCTGTGCTTTCACAAAATATGAAATGAAATTTGTTTTCTAGTGGTTCCTTTAATTGTTTACAGTAATTAAATTGGGCTAAAACATAACAACAGCTACATTTATTGATCGCATTAAATGCAAATATGAATTTAATCTTTACATCAGTCAAATATGAATGTCAAACAATAACTCTCCTTACATGTTGTGAATCCAGAAAAAGCCTGGAACTACTGTTATCTGAATTTCAGTACTGTATCACCTGTAACATGTGGGTGCATTTTCTCTTTAGAGATTACTAAACTGGGTGGTTGGTGGTTAGTGGTTGGCTCCAGGATGGTCAGATGGGTTCAAAGCGGGACAGGGTAGGACAAGAGAGGGGAGGGGTGGCTTTGCACCGGCACTGTGCTCGGAAATTTCAGTGAGGGACAAACACGTGTTTTCCCTCCCATGGCGCAGCACTGCACGGCACAGCACAGTCACAAACAGACAAACACCAATGCAGTAATATTTGTATACAAATGCCTACTGCAGCATGAACAAAACGCCTACTGGAAAATGTTCATCTGTACACAAGTCTGATTAAAACAGCTATCTGTAGAACATAGGATTCCAGTCATGATGTTTTTTCATAAAAAACAACAACAAAAAACCTCAAAATATTTATGCAGACAGTAATTAAAGCTGAAAGAAAATCAATGGCTCAATAAACAATCTTTCAATTTAAATCTTAAATAACATGAACGTAAGTGCAGACTGGACTGAGCACAGATTATATAGAGAGGGAAAAAACACAGAACAAAAAAACCTATTTGCAATGGCAACCGTATGAACCAGACAAAAGCCTACACATGAATACACACACACAGCCACACATGCACCTGTTTTCAACTCACTTGTCGCAACTCAATTTCAATACAACAACTGCCAGCGATCATGCCAGCAACTCTGCCAAAATGTTCCCTCATCGCACACGTTTTCACTGATTTCAAAACCAGTGTACCAAAACTGCCCTTTTTTTTTTTTAATTGTCTGTGTGTTAAACCAATCAAAACTGAGGCACCTTGGCGGGAAGAGCCCGTCTCAACTTCTCGGATCCAAGGTGTTAGAAATAAATGTCCCGCACGTCATGGCCAATTCCCAAGAAAAAGAGGGGGGAGAAAGGGAGGAGAGAGCGCGTCGCAATGGAGTAGAGCGGGGAGTGCTCTTTATAAGGTCCTACTAATGGCTAAATATTTATGAGTCCCGTGACTGAAGCCAACTAACACACAAGAAACTAAAACTTTAAACACTTTTTTTGGCAGACAGCTACACACACACGCACACACACACACAGACACACACTCTCAGCTTGGCTCTGTTACCAGAGAAATTCTTTTGTTCTTACTGAACTAAAAATAGTGAGAGGGGCAGTGTGTTTGGTGTGAGCACTGTCTGTGTCTTAATGTGGGAGTGTATGTATGTGTGTGTGTGTGTGTGCGCGCGTGTGAAATCAAAGTGTATTTATAGCTTCCTACAGTGTTGCACTCGTCTTGTGACAAACGTTTAATTCTACTCTGCTTCCCGTCGTTCGAGTCCGGCCTTGATCTTGCACCTAACAGCCAGTTTTGTTTTTTTAATTAACAGGACATGTCAAAGGTCCTATTGTTTTAGAAAAATGCAGTGTTTTTAATTGAACTAACAAATGGAGCTGATAACTTTTAGACTACAGCTCGTGGTTTGCTTTATTGTCACGTTTACAGTACAAGCCCCTCAGCTTTGCTCAGCAGTCCTCCTGTTCATTGCTGACGAGAAACGCACCGGAAAGCGAAAACCCTGTTGTGTGGGAAAAACTGTCAAAGCCACAGCTAGCACATTATTTTCCAGTCCCACTTGTGTTTGCAGTGGTTTGGGGGGTGGAGTCAGAGGTGGTTGAGTTTAATTATCTTCGGCACTTAAGTGAAATTTGCCACAAATCACCAAAACCAGTGACTGACGCAGGAGAGGTTTTTGTGTGAGTGTGGGGTGGAGGTGTGTGTGTGTGCACACAGAGCCATGGTCATTTTCTATCTCTGTAACAGGCACCCAGTTCAGCTGCTATTAAGCTCCACTAATAAGGGGTAGTCATTAGGAAAACATAATGACGGTTCATTCAGCAGCAAATCAGGGAGTGACAAACATAAGTGGCTGAGATAATTGAATTAGGACAAGGGTGTGAGAAATAGAGAGGCTTCACCGAGCAGCGAAAATGATCATTCTAAGTTAATGGGCAAACCATATATAATTATTTGCTGTCGCCACACCCCATGATGAGTCTCTGTGTGTGTGTCTTATAAGTGTGCACTTCTTACTCCAGTTGAATGCAAACACAGATCCATAAAATGTCAATAGCAGAGACACGGTGTTTGCTAAATGTCAACATGTGCTTTTCAAGGACTCTTATCCATGTTGTAATTGGCACATATTTTAATATTGCATGTATTTCATTTGTTGTTTCACCTCCCTTTTGAAAGCATAATATCAAATATTTTTGGGGGGAATTTTGCAACAAGCTCTGAACCATTAATATGCAGCTGAGGCTTTAGTCACGCAGTCGGAAACAAACAGACAAAGGAGGGGGGAGACAAACAGGTGAAGCACAGGCTAATCAAATGCCTTTCATGCTGCTCCAAATAATAACCTTTATTCAGAGTGGATAAAGCTGCAAGTGCACAAATGCACACCCAAAAACTGTCCCTTAGGCTCTGTTATGAATATCACATTTTTACAATGAGGCTTTGGTGGACGCTTAGTATGGGCTAGTCACAGCAGACACAACGATAACCAGGATAAAATGTCATTTTAAGAGCTTTGACATATTTCCTATATGCCTATGTCTTGTATAAATAACTAAAGTTTAGAAACAACCTCACTTAAACTAGTGAAATCGTCACCTCTCCGTTGGAGATAAGCAGTATTCAGTTCACATAAAACCCTCAGACTATAGAAACCTGTTAGTATCAAAAGTGTCAGAATGTATCAAACACATAAATAAGAGTGACTGCTGAATTTTGATCATGCAGTGGACCAGACAGTGGTGGCAGCCACAGTCCTCTGCACTCTGCATTAATGTTCAGTCGGTGCATAAAGAAGGAAGATAAAAGCCCAGCTGAAGATGAAGGATTGAACAAGTGATGTTTCTGAACTCTGTTAAGCACTGTCAATGACAGTGAGATATTTAGCATTACAAAAAGTGTGTGTGTATGTGTGTGTGTGGTGGTGGGGGGGTACAAAGATAAGGCATTTGCACGTCAACTGCAACATGAATAAATGGCATGAACTTATGAATAACTTGGAGGTAAATTGCAATGCACCCTAGTATACACACTAAGGAGTCGTCTTTCACTGGTTTGATTCCCAGCTCCACAAGTCAATAAGCTGACGTGTCCTTGGGCAAGACACTTAACCCAAAAATGCTCCTGAGCGCTGCGCAGCCTGTTCCTGGGTTAGAAGATGTATGATAGAAAATGCACTGCACGTAGATGTGTTGTGTGAATGTATGGGTGTGTGGGTGAATGAGTGTGAATGAGTGAATGGCAAAATCTGTAGTGTAAAGCAGCTCTGGGTGGTCGTCTAAACTAGAGAATTGGACTAGGACTAGGAAGAAAATCTTGTCACAGGAAGAAACAGGCATCTAGAGATGATAGAAGTTAAGTTGAGCTTAAATTTAACCTCTTAAATTTGAAAATATGACAATATTTTTTTGTTCGTAAACAGTCCGAGCTGTACCCGTTTGCTTATTTGATATATTTAATATAACGCCATCAACAATTCACATTCTGATCGGTGAGATATGTACCCATTGGAAGCAAAACTTGAAACCATTCCAAAAAAAACAATAAAACCTGCAAAATTGGCTATATATATAGCCGATATATATATATATATATATATATACAAACAAACAAAGATGTCCTTCTGGTTAAATCAAAGCCTAAAATGTTTCTCATAATTGATAGAAATGATGGACAAAGCATGACAATAACAAAATCAAATGAACAGAGCACACTCATAGATGATCCATGATGATCGCTTACCTTAAGTTCACGGAAGAAGATGCTGCTGCGTGCCCACTCCACGATGGAGAAAAGTGTCTGGTCGGCCATCTTGCACATAAGGCCGAAGGTGTTGAGCTTCTCGTGTTTGCCACGACTGGCCTGCTCCTGCTGCAGGTATGCCAGGATCTTGGCCTGAACCTGTGGTTCATCTGGCTCACACTTTAACAGCTCTACAATCAGGTGGGGGAAGCTGGGCGGTGAGCCTGACTGGTAGGCATCGACATAGGCGTAGCCCATGATGGACTCTGGCGAGCTGGTGTACGGGTCTGGGTACTCTGATTTGATGGTGCG
Source organism: Microchirus variegatus (assembly GCF_963457635.1). NCBI lineage: Eukaryota > Metazoa > Chordata > Actinopteri > Pleuronectiformes > Soleidae > Microchirus > Microchirus variegatus. The sequence continues at coordinate 11,466,249 of NC_139805.1, forward strand.
TGTGCCCTGGAAGTGTCCGTAGGCTGCTTGGTAGCCTTGTAGGCTGCCGGCGTGTGGCGGCATTGCCATGCTGACTGGCGAAGTGACAAATGGGCTGCGGTCGTAGTCTGTGGGGGGCAGGGCAGTGGCGTGATGGTGATGGTGGTGGTGATGGTGGTGGTGCCCAGTGTGGTGACCGGTGTGGTGGCTCAGTGGAAGGCCCTTGGAGGCGGCTGAGTGGATATTCTGGATGGCTGAGGAAATGGTGAGGTCGGTAGGCACGGCCTGCATCACCTGAGTCATGGCCTCGATCTTTAGGCCATTTGCTCGGATCAGTGCCTTCTTTTGCTGCTTGAGAGCCCGGTCACGTTTGTACATTGGGCCGAACTTGTTTCGACCGCCCCGCATGCGGTCTGCCCGCACAGCTGAGAGCCAGGAGGAGGAGGAGTGGAAAAAGGAGACAAGAAAGGACAGAATTAGTGCTCTGTCTTTGTTATAATAAAATATCTGACCCTTATGACTGTATATACAACTCTGGAGTGTTTCAAATCATGTTATAACTAATTTGTCTTGAGGCAGGTAACTGATTACTGTGTGGGAATGGTAAAAGCAAGAAGATGGTTTTTACATGCACGTTTGCATGGCATTATAAGGGGAACTCGTCCTACTTGGATATAGGCCAAAAGGTGTTCCTCTGGTGATTACACTTGACATTTACATGTTGACTCTTAAACCACACAGGTCTAATAGATAGTGCTGTAACTCATTGACCAGAAACACCAACCTCTATAAGCCGCTCTGCTGAACGATCACTATACAGCTGGCTATCTCTGACCACCACTCAGGGAATACACACCTCATGAGCTAGATACTGATTTTCAAAATACACTGTGTATCTAAAAGCTTCAAATATCACTGTTCAATAACAAATGTTTTTTTTCTAGATTAAACCGTATTGGCTGAAAAGGCTGACAATAAGCACATTGGGGCTAGTTCTTTTTTTTTTTTTTACTACTGATGAACCAAACATAACCACGATGCCCCCCCCGCCTCCACTTTCACTGCAGAATCCTGTGGTGAGGATCACAACTAGTCTGAGCTGTGGGTATTTCTAATGAACAAGCCAGGAACACAGTGGACTGCTACAAGGGCCATGTGTGATCTGTCCGACTGCTGCCACGGGGAACCTGCTATGCTGTCTCCCAGTCGGGGAGCGCTGGTGTTAATTATTCATACTTAATTACCACTTACTCACTGAGCGCTGTGTGCCACAAGCTAACGGACGTCTGGGAGACCATACAAGCCCCCCCCCCCCTCCCGCCCCATACCAATACCAATACAGCAGATTATAAACTTATTTTTATTGTATTCATTATGCTCTTTACACCCTCTCCTAAAAGAAAGAAGTAAACCCACATGATATGCAAATACATTCATAGAGATTTGCCCCGTGAATATGCAGTGGATAGTCCACTCCAAATGAATGAAAGAACAGAGACGGAAAATTAAAAAAAGGGGGTGTGGACAGTGTGGCAGGGTGATGAGGGGCAGACACACACGCAGACACACAAAAACACACACTCTTACACATACTGAACTGCCTTGGGAGTGATTTTAATGACCTCCGTCACAAAAGTGTCTGTCACTGATCTGAGTGAGAGGATTCAAGAGGGGAGGCGCACACACACACATACACACAAACACATGCACATGCTGACACACACCAACATGAAAAGCATCATAAACTGCTGATCGCTGAGAAAGAAGAGAGCAGGACAGACACTACACTACACACAATCTGCCATTTCCAAACACGCTTGAGGTCAACTCTGGTGCAACAGTCATCCCGGTTTTATCGAAGGCGAGCACATATCAAAGAAAAATGGAGAGGAATCCTCGCCAAATGTATCCATTATACATCATTGTAGGGCAACTTTAACTATTAATGATTTCTCCACAACAGCGTAATTAATGAGCTGAGAAACTAATAGTTGGCCCTACTGGGAAAACAAAATTAAGCCCTGGCTGCCTACTTGTCTGCCTCGGACCCAGAGACCCACATCACATCATGAATATCAAGACTTGGGGGGTGCAGGTCTCTCTCGCTCTTTCTCTCTCTCTGTGTGTGTGTGTGTGGCATGAGAGAAAGAGAGAGAGAGAGAAACACATGCACTGATTCTTTGTCTGTAATTAAACAAGGTGATTTGCATGCATGTAACACAGATTAATATGGAGGGGGGAGGGGAAGAGTGTAAGCATGGGTTTGAGTGAGGTGTTAATGGACAAGGTTCTGCAGGGACTGAAGTTTATAGCAACAATTCTTTAAATATAAATTTGTAAATGTTGTTGGAAAATATTTCATATGCAACCCAAGTGATACAGTATTATAGACTTGATCTCTGTGGTCCTTTTCTGATTTGTGTGGCATAAACAAGACAAGCTGTGTCGGAAGCATGATGGTGACAGTCGCCACCAATGAAAAGAAAAACAAGCCACACAATCAACAGGAGAAATGGTTTATGGAAAAAAAAAATCCCCTGTTTTTGTCTTATTCTGTTATTTTGAGGATCTCAGTACGGAGATATGAAGAGTTAACAGTGAGTCTTTGGGGCTAAAGCAAGGCTGAAAGGCTAAAAGGCTGATGTTGTTGTTCCTCTTTAGATCTCACCTGACTTCCTGTTAGTGAAACACACAATTTTCGACACCCCCCCCCCCCCCACACACACACACACACACACACACACACACACACACACACACACACCTCGAGTCCGCCTCATGCACATCATCTCACACATACGCCAACACAGAAATGCACAAACACACCATTTACACACTTTTTCTGTACACACACACACTGACACATAGGCCCAAAACACTCAAACACATCTCAAACACACACGCACACACACACACACATACACATACACACAGCCCTCAGCTCTTATAGCCTCTGATTTATGGTTGTTTAATATACAGGAATATTAAGCGTGCGTAGGTGAGTATCCCTGTCGGCCACCGGCATATTAATGGGTCTCGCAGAGCCTTGCTGACACCCTGTTTGTCATGTCGGTGCCCCAGCCTCTGCTCCGGATGCGCCCTATCCCATGCACACACATGAATACCTATGATACCTATGCATAAGTAATGGGACAGCTCCCTGGCTTCTATACCTCAGGTACTGGGAGGCTGATGGAAGACAAATCAGTGAGTGAAGAAGCTGGAGACAGGGAGGAAATAAAAAACAGAGAGGGGGGGGAAACAGCGACAGAGAGGGCGATAAAAACATGAGAGTGGTGGTGCTAATTTCAGCTCAATGGTCCTGTAGTTGCTTTACATTTGTAGTAATTTATGAATTCAGATTAGGATTAACTGCATGTAAAAAATGGTTCAATGTAAATTATTGGAAAAAAAGTGAGACAGGAAGCCTTGTCAGTAGATTGGTATCCAACAAAGGCATCTTCAAATGTTTATATTATTTGATTTTTTAGTTTTGATTTGATTGACTGGCATAGTATCGTGAACATCTTGATTATTTTTCAGATAGTGGCTGTCGAGTTAAATATACACTTAAAAACATCTTCTCACGGTTATACATGTATACCACTATCAGATACAGTGTATTATTGTTATGCTCTGCCTTAAAGATGATACACAAGTGGGGCAAATATTAAACAGCTCAGTGAAGCATATGATGCAAGGCAACTTCCAGTGAGCACATAAAGAAAATCATACCGGTGAGATGATGCAGCATGCTTCATCAGCTTTAGAGAATAACATGCTAATGGGTCGTACCATTACAGGATGTGTTTTTCTCCCCCCAACCTCTTTTCTCAATGAGTCAACACTCGCTGACAGTTACTGCTACAGTGTATATACGGTGCCTGTGTGGTGAGATGATTGTGTGGTGGACATGATCTGTCATCATTGTTTGTATATGTGCGAGTGTAACAGGAAAGGATAAAAAAAGAAGCAAATTAAACCAAAAAAGAGAGAAAGATTTGTAAAATTAAACAGACTAAATAGCAACAAAATGACATGTGGTTAAAAGATGCACCCATATCATCACCATATGAACTATGTTTGATTCAATCCAAAGTTTCTCTTTTGTCCTCTTTAGTTTGTGTTGGGCTCATGTCACAACACTCTGATACGCATCAGCCTCCTGTTTCACATTGTTTACGCTCCTACGCTCGATTAGTCTCCTTTACTGTGATCGTATCAAACATCAAACTGTACAGCTCAGTTTTCGGCAAAGTTATTAACAAACAGAATCAAAATAGCAGAAAGGCTAAGAATGTGTCAGAAATGCAAGAAAGACATCATACTTTGAGTTTCCCCTCACATTTTTTTGTCCACATTTGGTTTCCACTTGATATCCTGAATTCCCATGTTGCAGCAAGCTGTTGTGTAATGGAATGAAAAGACTGCAATAACACAGCACATGGCCCTAAACCTTTTCTCTTTCACAGCTATTTTACGCACTTTTTTTTTTGGATTAAATGGAATCTTCTCCTTCTTGCCTTTGGCCTTCTGAACACCTCTCTGGGCTTCTCATGAATATATGTATGTGTTTACCAAGGAGAACTGTATGGATAGTGTGTGTGTGTGTGTCTGTGTGTGTGGGGGGGGGGGGGTGTCACACTTTCTGTCTGGGAGGTCTTTACAGGTTGTGGCAGGAGTTGCCCACTAGAGCTTCTGGCTCTTGACAGAGTGCTGCAGGGCCCGTCTGGCCCCCGAGCCTAAAAGCTACCACCAGCAAAACAAATCAAACATTACCCCCACCCCACTGGTGTCAGCTGGCAATGACAGTCTGGGACGTTCTGCCCAGCGGCCATTTACAATTTACAGAAATTAATTACACAGCTCGTGGCAGGTAAAGGGAGAAGCCTCCAGAAAGATTTGATTATAGGCTGCCTTTGCTTTAGTTTCATCCTCTTGGAGGTTCCTTTCTTCAGCAAATAAAGTTTTTCTTCTATTATATGTGAACATTTCAGGGACTTGGGTATTCTTAATTTGGTTTAAAATACAAATATGTGAAACCGTATGAATAACATAACTTATTGCAGATATATTATTGAAGGAATTAAACATATTTAGACGTTAGTTACTCATTGACCTTCAGGATCTCTTTGCTCATATCAGAATGAATGATTTCACAGACCAACCTGCCACATAATGTGTGAAAAAAATAGTTGATCTTAAATATTATCTTTGAACATTGAAGAGCATTTCTTGCCCTGCCACCCTGTCACTCCTGGATAAGCATGTTTGAACAAGCTTCTGAGCCACGTTCAAATCAAACAAAGAGACCTCGAAATGGCTGGCCAAAAGTATCATCATTACCATTCTCGCCTTGCTGCCAAGTTTAATATTTTATCTATTACTCTGTCTGGCAAGTTTAAGTGCACAGCAGCTACCAGATATCCCCCAACTCCCACTGAACCCATCTCAAAATACTAATAAGCAACGTAGGATTTCAACGTTTTGGTTGAAATGAAAGGTTTCTCTTCATAAGGCACACATTCTGGAGAACTGAAATTACTGAGATATTCATTGTTAAATGTTTGAATAAATATAATCTAATTTCGTCCAGGCAATCAAATTGTCAAAGCATATTTATAAAAAAAAAAGGGTGGATATATTCAATGTAGAGGGAAAGTGCTCATATGCAAGTTGATCATGGAATAATAATTTTCACTCACAGTTTCCAAAAAAATAAAAAAATAAAAAATCATGTGCTGAGATGAACGGCATTCAATTTTGAATTCATGGAAAAAAGACTGTCATTTCACTCAGACTTTGGTAGACGTTCTTGAAACACCTCTGTGGAAGTCCAGAAGCAGTTAGCTGTTGCCATGTGACAAATTTTTCCTTTCAGAAACTAATTGCAAACAGGCATTAGCCTATATCTTAGAATTATATGTGATGCTATACAGCCAGCATGCAGTAACACTGTCTGGATCTGTTTTTCCAAACCTGCCTCAAATTTGAGTCAGTCAATTAGTCAGTGTTTACTGTGACATATATATATACATATGTTCTCTGAAAAGATAAATATTCTCCAAGAGCAAAATATAGATATAGCTTATGAAGAAAGCAAGCATGGAAGCTGTGTGTTCATTCGCCTAGAGGTGCCTGTTTTTTATTTATGCTGGTGGTTTGTATAAATACTAGTCTTGTACCAAAGTCAACAATTCATAGAAAAAAACCTTTAACTTTGTCCCCAATTACTTTACAAACAGCTGCTTTACAGATTAGGATACAAGTGGATTTGTTTATGCAAATTAGCTCTACCTTGACCACACACAACAATAAATAATTGCACATGAGTGCAACAGTAATAATAATCCATAAACACAATACATAAAAGTACTGTATATCACTCACATGGGACACTTTTAACATTGTGAAAAATGTAATTGAGCACTTTGTATAATGTAGTACTGCAACTTTGACTCAAGTTAATCATCGTAGTATTTAATCCAAAACTGATTCCTGGACAGTCACATACATCAGCCCTTTAATCTGGTCGAAAGCCCTTGAGCAACATGGTGAAATCCCACTGGCCACTTTCAGCATAGAAATAACTTCTCTCTTAAACAACAACAACAACTGTTTCACATTATATCTAATTTAGTGACAGCTCCACACATGAGCATCTCTCACACAAGATCATATCCCATCTTCTGTTTAAATGCGTATGCTTAAATGGAGAAACACAGCAAAACTTCTGCAAAAGTGAAATCATTTTTTTGCCACAAGCCAAAACAATTCAAAAATGGAAACATGTTGTTTTACCTTCGAGCTTCATGCCCACAGTGAGGCACTTTTGGAAGCGGCAGTACGGGCAGCGCTTCCTCTGGGTCTTGTCAATCTGGCAGCTCTGGTTCTCTATACATGTGTAGCGCTTGTTGTTCTGGACAGTGCGTTTAAAGAAGCCCTGTGGAGAAAACCAATTAAGACGTCAACCTGCTTGACCCCTGCAATGCAATGGTAATTGGCCCATTCACACTCGCAGACAGATGAAGAGGCACACACACACACACACACACACACACACACACACACACACACACACACACACACACACACACACACACACACAGACAAACATTTTATTATTTGCAATTGCCGAGAAATGCATCCAGCTTAAAAAAAAAAACATAAACAAAAAAAAAACTTTAATTCAACGCATGCCTCCTTTATTCGCTGTTTTATAACTATTTATATGAAATCTGTCAAAATTGGAGTTTCCATTCTTAATATTCCCTATTTATGTAAAGGCTAAAATTTATGTCGAAAGCCTTTTTTCAGTTTTTCCACTTAATTATTGAAAAAATATGTGTGCACGGAGATCCCAAAAATCCAATAAATTATATCCATAATTCACAGTTCCGGGATTACAGATATTCATACCTGCAACATGGCATTAGATATTGGCAGCAGCAGTGGAAATCAAACGAAGGGAGGAAGGTATTAACATATTCCAGATCCATAACCTAGAAGTAGAATCCTTAAACCATTGAAAAACAGGGAATGTGCAGCTGTCAATATCTCACCAAACACAAATTTAATTGACAATCTGCCCTGTGTGATTTGTTCCCCAAAAAAAAAGAAAAAAAAAAAGCTCCTACTTTTAGATTATTGACATCTCAGCACTAAAAAAAATCCATGGTTCGGAGAAGACTTTCTTTCCAATTTTCCACTTAACACAGAGCCTGCGTTATAAATATCTGAAAGTGGATTATATCATGCTGTTAAAAAAAACAACACGCACACACACACAATCTCACTTCTGGAGATTAAGAGGACAACCTCTCACTGAAAAGCTCTTGTTCGACCCGCAGTTCAGTGTAAGAAAAGGCCTCTCATTTTGTGCGTAAAGTGATTCCTGCAAGTGCTCCTGTTGCCACTCCGAAATAACTTATCATTTTTTTTGAACAAGAGCTACTTGTTCACACAAAACATGAAATCACGCCTGCAAAGCGCACTCTTCCTAAAGACACCCATTCAAATAATGTGCAAGTATTTCATACATTTTAAAAAGTAACTGGGTGTTCCTGACCTTGGGATGCCTTCCTAAAAGACTGCACGCTCCCTGCACAAGAAGAGGAACCAGATAACGGCTCTTACAACATGTCAACACTGACCAGCGCGAAGCAGGGAAAATATAATTCTCATAGTAAATTTATCCCATCTGATGCCAAGACTCATGTACATTCTTTATTTGTACAAATGTGCTAAATTTAAATTACATCCAAACTTGCTTTGGTCATTTTTATCTCCTTTAAGTTTCTGCAGATCATAAATATAGTTGTTTTATATGCACATGATACATCTGACTCTAAAACTTTCTACAAGTTGCTTGTGAAGTCAGTATTTTAGGACTTAATCCCCCCCCCCCCAAAAAAAAAGAGGCACGCAAGGTTCAGACGAGAACACTGCAGCCCAGCTTTTTTTTTGTTCTTGTTACAAATAGATATGATGTGGTGCCATATTTACTCTATGTGGACCAATAAGTAAACACTGTCTCTCTCTCTGTGTGTGTGTGTGTGTGTGTATGTGCACGAATGTGAGGCGGTGGTGTATAATTACGGGAGTCTAAAGTAAAGAATCATCACTTGTTTGTTTCTTTCTATCTCGCTTGCATGCTTGTGAGTGTGCGTGTGTGTGTGTGTGTGTGCGCACGCTTCTGCGGCCAAAACAGCCAACCGAGCTGAACCTTAAAAAAAGAATTCTCACCCGTATTACAATTTTATTTAATATTCCATAGAAGATATAATCTTGCAATTAAAGGAAGTTTTTAGGGAGATACAACACCACTGACACACACACACAACTAGTACATGACAAAATTAAAATAATGACATTAAATACTTATATTGCCCCTGTTTTTATAAGGCCAGGGAAGAAACTACACTGCACAGCCAGCTGATAGTGATATTTGATGCCTAGCATGTCAGTGATATATCACTTGAGCACTGACGATCATACTTTTACTGAATGGACTGTCTGTATTTTAGGGATAATCAATAACTAGCTTTAGGTATCCACATTATTAATGTTTCAACAATGATATAGTCTACTCCACTGCACAACAGACCTCTCCATCTACATCCCACACACACACACACACACACACACACACACACACACACACACACACACACACACACACACACACACACACACACACACACACACACACACACACACACACACAGCACAGTTTCTTTTTTAACTTAACTGGGAAATGTGTTTGTGGATTGCTTCGGCAACACAAGCCCGCGCTGAGGCTGAAAAGCAGCAATATGCTGCCAACGTCTCCTTTCAAGCAAGTGCTTAGCATCTCAAGGTCATAATATAAGATAAAATCTATAGCATCTGCTTTGAATAATGATCACACGGGCAAGTAATGTGCGCCACTGCATCAATACCGCGCGCTGCAATTTTACACTGAATAGTGTTAACGCAAAGACATTTGTCCTGGCTTAATTTTGTGCTGACAGCTTTACTGGACTGGGAAAAAAAAAAGAAGTGTTGAGGTGGACCGATGGAAATAGAGGGAAAGAGACAAATATGTTGTTGATAGAGCTCGGATTAATCGTGGCAACTGTTTGCTTTACAGTAGCCTCATTATTAACGTGTGTGGAAATGTATTTCAACCCCGAGTGCTCGTAATGAGTGTGTGATGAGAGTTTTAGACAGCAGGACACGGGCTTATACAAACAGATTCATTAGGGTTGTGTACTTTGTTTTCTGGGTTAAACCTCCTCCTCCTCCTCCTCCTCCTCCTCCCCTGCCTTCCATGTTTAGTGGTCGTACAAATTACAAAACATGTCTGAACTGCTGTTTCATTTCTCATCGGACACTTTTGTAAATCCTCTGACACTGGCAGGAAAAGTTTCGTTAGATCAACTGTCACAACAACCCTCGGCCTCTGTGCCATTCCTTTTTCCTGTAATGTTAATGGGGAGGAACTGAAATGTATACTTGTTGCAAGTCCTAAATGCCTTGCATGCAAAACTGTAACTGCCAACAAATCCATCGAGCTAAGACGTTAAAGAAGAGGCTGATATAGCAATAATCTTTTACTCGTGGAATGTATTTTAAAAAGAAACAATATACAAAAAAATATATATAACAATATCTAAATTTACATTTTCTCCGTCACTGTTTTCTACTGAAAACTGCAAATGTTAAGTCTCAAACTACACAACCTGATACTGAGGGGGTTTGATCCACTTTGCGAAGTTTATACCATTAATTAGACAAAACAAAAACATAGAGCTAAAAAAGAAATTTGTCTCTTCAGATATTTTCTCCACCAAAGCATAACACACAACAAGGTCATGTTCCAGTACACAATGTCACACACACACACACACACACACACACACACACACACACACACACACACACACACACACACACACACACACACACACACACACATTTAGTTTTTGTCACTGAGATTACATGTTATTGTTGCAATGAGTAATTTATTTATTTTATTCTATTCTATTTTCATTTTGGGGAACTGGGACACTCACCTTGCAGCTCTCGCAGGTCAGGAGTCCATAGTGATAGCCAGAAACTTTGTCCCCACACACGGGACACATCTCGTCCAGGTCTTCGTCATAAGAGTAGTCCATCATTTTTATCTGGGGAGCTGCGGAGGAAGTCACACACACACACACGCGCAAAAAGAGAGAAAGAGAGAGAGAGCGAGGATGAGAAGTGAGCAATCTCTTATCCAAAAGTCCACCTTCATCCATCAAGTACCGTCACAGGAAACACACAAGAAACTAAGTTCTGTTGTTGGACTTTTGAATGTTTAAAACGAGGAGAGGGATATGAAGAATGGTCAGTTGTTGTTGTTGTCCTATTCTATCTTTGCAGACATGGGCAAACAAAAAAAATAGAAAAAAATTAAAAGCTCATGAAAGCGAGCCTCATAAATATTTATGCATCTAAGTCGTGAAATCGCTGGGGGGAAATGGAGAGATATTAGAGTTAAGGATTGGAGGAGAACATGTTACCGCCCACAGACAAATGAAGACACACAGAAAAGGCTCTTATCTCTGCAGGCGAGGAAAAAAAAAATATCCAAACCCAACTTGAACCAACATCGTTTTTCTTCACAAAGACTCAATCGCAATGCTGCGGGGCCAAAAACATTTAGTTTATGTTATGTTTTATAATCTTGCCAGACGTTTACCTTGCACTTTCAAGCGCTAGGGGGGGAAACATAGTCAATGTGTGACATGTTTATTTCTCTTATTTAAAATAAAATAAAAAAAATGGACATATAACGCGGGAATAATATATTTATCATAATAATAATAATTGCATCGCTCTTTGCGCATTTTTCCAACCTCATCGTGTTTGTGGAGATTTGGCTCAGTTCATTCGTTGCCTCGTTTGTTAGAAATAGTCGCTTTGATAAGAGTGCGCGTGACAGCGCAGAGCAAACACCCAGACTGACGTTTACAACAGTTACAAAAGTGTTTATGGTGCCAATCATAAAAAGACAGCCGGGATCAAACAGAAACGCTTCACTGTGCGGTTGTAAAAGTGGAAATATTTTGTCAAAAATACACGCTTTTCCAAGGCCCTTAGACACACACACGCACGCACACATACACACATGCATACACACACGCACATACTCTTCTAAACTACTCCTGTGCTCATTGAGAGCCTTTTTCATTAGGCATGATGTCTGGTTTGTAAACGCGTTGCCCTGCTGGGATCCGCGCGCGCTGCACATTTCCAGCTGAAGCAACAAGTTTGACCGAGCTGCCGAAGCTGCTGCTGCTGCTGCTGCTGCTGCTGCTGCTGCTGCTGCTGCTGCTGCTGCTGCTGCTGCTGCTGCTGCTGCTGCTGCTTTCCCACAAATCGACTTTCTCAACTTTCTCCAAAGCGCAAAAAAAAAAAAAAAAAAGAATAAGGAGGGAAAAAAGAAAAAGGGGAAATGATTTGTCCGGGCCTGTTGTCATGACGCACGACAGCTGCAAATTCAGAACAAAATTTAATTAGGAAAAATTGTGTTATCGGGACTTTATTTGCAGCTGTGGAGAGGATGAGGCCGTGGCATAACGAAAATAAATGAATAAATCCCAGTTGGAAAATGTACTAACGGCCCAAATAAAGAAATTCAACGTGTCTTTCAGGGATTTACGCATATAGTTTCCTCTAGGAACTTGCCCAATCTGTACACTGCCACTGCACTGACATGTGTCATAAATTAGAATAGCATTAGATGCTGAGTTATATGGTTATATACTTTTTAAAAACCTCATCTATGAAGTGCTTCTCTCGGTGTGTGTATAGTTACTTTACAGTGGATGAAGAAAGTCAGCGGTCAAAACTCCGTCTCTCACCTGCTCTCCTCTCAAGTTGACGCCACTTGCTCCGACAGTTTCCTAAACGGCTACGACATGTGTCCAAAAAAACAGGAGAGAAAGAAAGAAAAGAAACCGTCTTTCATTCCGAGCTACCTTTGTTTTCACCCGTGTGTACAAGCAGATAACGGACTCTCCAACAGCCACTCCTCGTCTTGTGAGTGTGTGTTATCAGCGCCTCATAAAACCCAAGACCGGGCTAATTAACAGTGCGTTTATACTGCAGTGGGAATGACTTGGGAGCAATGAGGAGGGACACGAGTTTATCTTGACTGAAGATTGAGTCCCTCTTTAAATCATTGCAGCTTTATTTGTGGTGAGATTTTATTATTATTTATTTTTTAAAGAAAAAAAAAAAACTGGGCCCAATAATAATCCTGATGTTTCAGTTTGTGCCACATAGGGAATTGAAATGAATTGAAATGAATAAGTTAACCGTTAAAAAGTATTTTCCTAATCAAATCTATACATTTTGTCAATTTTTTCCACAACATTAATGACATAAAAACTACACAAATGTAACACATTTAAAAAATCACACACACACACACACACACACATATATATATATATATGTATAAAGAGTTAATCAACAGCTTATTCAATGCCCCTTTAAATTTAATTTAATGATATTCCAATTCCATCACATAAATGGGCCATAATTCAACCAATTGCAGAATAGATAAAAAAATAATAAAACAACAACATTTGAATTCACCATTTAACACAATGACGATAATTTTACCATGTATAAATAAATTAGAGAATAATTATTTTTGGCTTATCAGTGCAATGTTGGCTCAATATTGTATACGGAGCGAAAATAAATCTGAAAAACTGAAACAAGCCTCGACATTTATTGTCCGCCGATCGTTTTTCTTTTGCTTATTTTTTCCCGATTTTTTTTCTTAGCTGTTCTTTATGTTAATAAAATTCACAAGTCAGTTCTGCGGTGACGTGAGTTCAAGTGATTCATTACATATATAAACCACAGAAGTGACAAAAACTAAATGCACGTTTCTGCTCTGCCTCACAGTTTTTTTTTTATCACACACATCCAGCATGAGTGGCACCTGGTAATAATCACTGTCTGATGATGGGCCAAAACATTTAAAGAGAAGATCCAAGTCGGATTTGCGCACATTGCTCGTCATCTTTATGTCAGAGTAAGACTGGGATCAATTAGAAACCACAGTAAAAATATCTGTATAATAAAGACATGCAGGCTTTGACTTAACGTGTTCGTCATATCGACAGAAACCAGTCTACAATAAAAAAAAATACAAGCGTCAGCGTTTTCAGAAGTTTTTTTTTTTTTTTTTAAAGGTTTTACGCACTGAGGACATTTACACTGATAGCGCACCGCAGCAGAAGCGTGTGAGTGTTGTAGTCTATAGAGATTCATATCAATGACAGGTCTTCTTACCTTGCATATTCCTTGGCATGTGCCCCTGTTCCCCATACGATCGAGAGATTCCCAAGGATTCAGTATCGACTTTGGGCAGCATGTCAGCGCGGCCGGCCTAAGCTGGAGACTCCGCACCGCTCGGCGGGACACCTGAACGTGTGAGACACGCGTTCCACTAACACACCTTCAAAGTGACCCAAGTGTCTGATTCTTACTTTCTGTGTCTGTCAGTCCTCCAGTTACCGGACTAGGACACCGAATTCAAACGGCTCAGACTGGCTCCAAACGACCGGGTTGCACAGCAGGAGTGCGCCTGTCTGCTCTGATTCGACTTCACGAATTCTTTTTTTTCATAATTGCATTTACACATGAAAAAAAAATAAATGCAACAACTACACGAGCGCTCCCTTCGCTCCTACTGCGCAGAGTTAGGACCAACGAGAAAAATGGACAATGTCCGGAATAAAAAACAAAACAAAAAACGACACAAACACACGATGATAAGTTTCCTTTCAGCTTTTCCAAAAGTCTTTTAGCGCGTCACCCGTTAAAGTGGGACTGTCAGTAACTTTCAGCGTTTAGCAGATCTGTACGCGCCGCCGGGGCCGCCCTCTCCTGTGCGTAAAGTCGGATTCGGTCGGACTGTCTAGAGATGTGGAGACCTCTCCTCCTCCTCCTCCTCCTCGCGGCTTTGTTTACGCCGCTTGCTCCAATCCCGGGCGCATGCAGTCGTCTGACATCATCTTTCACTGATCCAATCAGGCGAGGAGACCGGGAAACGTCGCCTCAAAGCCTCCAGTTCAGCGTCTCCAAAAAATCTCAGCTGTTAAATCCCGTTAATGATGGACTTTAAAAGCAGAGCGAGAGAGAGAGAGAGAGAGCGAGAGAGAGAGAGAGGGAGGAAATCAATCAGGCGAAGGGACGCAGTTACACGTGAAAGCAGACGCTCTTGCATGCACACACGGGCGCCGATACACGCTTTTTTAATTTTTTTTATTTATTAAAACGTTGTATTAATACGTTATGTTTAGTTGTGAATAAATTATTAAACAATGGACTAAATTCAGTTGAAACGGTCACTGTCAGATACTGTGGGACAATACAGTTACACCGTCATAGATTATTACATGTCATAAAATGTAGTCAAATAAAAACCTTATCTTTCTTTCTTTCTTAATGTAGCGAAAGGGCATACTACATTCTGCATGAAACCATACGCGTAACACATACATATCTATATGCATCATTACTAGATTTTTAGGTGCGTTAGTTTCAGTTTCGGGGGGGAACAGTGAGCAGCGCCGGCCTCAGGCTGCTCACATCATGGTGTCCTCTAAATTCTGATCAAATCACCATAAATTATATGTACATTTGCTTCTGAATTGTTGTCAGTAATGGGCAGAGCAGGGATCAATTAGTGGTCTGACGTCAGGCTCAGGCTCATTCTAAATGTTATGAACTCAGTCAGACATGTATGCGACTCTAGGCGCTCTTCATACACTGTGTAATGCACTGCATCCTGAACCAGGGGATGAGCAGGAGAGACACAGACAGACTGATCTCCAGACACACCTGAACACACACACACACTAGCTATTCTTCTTAGGACACTGCAGTGACTTCAATTCAAAGTCATTGTAGGACCAGGTTTTGGTCTCCATAAGGACTAACAAGGGTAGTGTTTATGCCAGAAAATGTCATAAAGATGTAACAAATACACACACACACACACAGGGAGAGAGATAGAGCAATCTAAGGAAAAGCTAAACTTTCAGATCCTAAAATGTACCGAAAACGACTGAAAATCAGAGCAGAAACAACCAAATGTATTCAGTATAAACTCTAAAGCTATTTTTTATTTTTTAGCTGTAGTACAATGTGGAACTATAATCTGCTATATGAAGAATCAACCAAGTTTTTCTGTTTTCAAATATCACGCATACTCTATAGATCATGCTGATGTCATTCCAGTCATCTGCTAGTCATTTATTAAAATGATCACATGCACTGTGATGCAAACACAGCATCACCTGGACCTGGTTTACATCAATGTATATATACTCTCACATTAGAGGCTCACCTGCCATGGGCACGGAATGAAATACACTTAACTTGCTGTGAACTTTCATTCTGAAAACAATCGTATTCTCCCACTGTTTACACATGTCATCAGCTCACCTTCTGCCTCACATGAGCACTGATGGGTTATTTTTTTTTCATCATCTGCTCACCAGAAAACCAAACTCAATGTGTGACAGTGTACAGGAGGCTCCGCTCTCCAGTGCTCTTAAAGTCCAGCTGTGATTGGTTAAAGGGCGGTTACTGACCGGCAGTGAGGGTGGAGCCAAAGAATGAGAGAGAGGACAAGTGGGGGTGGGGTTAGGTTATAAAATGACACAGACACTGATAAGAGCTTCCCTGGCATTATAACACTGCTGGAATGATTAACCTATGGAAAGACAGACAGACAGACAGAGAGACAGACATGGTGGCATGCTGCAGGAAAATGAGGGCCACAGACCATAAAGAAGAAAATGAAATACGGGTCAAGACATTTAAATACAGACAACTATCACAAAGTGTGTTTTTTATTCACAACTATAAGACATTAACTGAAAACACATGGGGACAATGAGACAGAACGACAGGGAGTGAGTGGTCTTTACAGTTTGTAGTTTTAGGTGGTCAGAATCACTTCAAAACAAAGGCAAAGTCACGTTGACACCATGACTCAAACTTTGGACTAATCGCCAGCCATGTTTCCCTCCCAATTCTAAAATTATCTGATTGGCACACACACACACACACACACACACACACACACACACACACACACACACACACACACACACACACACACACACACACACACACACACACACACACACACACACACACACACACACACGCACACACTACTGTTTTCTGTATACAGAGCAATGAGCCATAACAATGTAAAACAAAGACAGCGGAAGTGATCATCTACTGTAGAATCAGCAAAACACAGGAAAAAGAAGAAAACAAATGCGCGCTAGAATCACCCTTCTTTTTTCAGTCAATATAGTGTACAATCAGACAAAATAATTTGGAAAACAACTGACTTTTCCTTTTTTGACCAGTTTGCACTAACTGACAAATTGTCATGGTGTTGACCGACAGTTTTGTATTTAAACTGCAGGTCACTCAGATCAGCCTTATCATTTCATTGGAAATGTGTCTGTCTCATTTAGTTTCCCTTTTAGTCCTTTTTTTTGCTGATTGACACTGATCATAACTTTCATGGTGAAAACAGTTGTGTGCCGTGCTGTAGTTACCCTGGATAATCAGTACCATGACTGCAGCTCAGTCAAAACTATGTTTCACTATATTCACACGGAAGAGGCAGAGACCTATACTGTATATACAAGCAACCAGAATCATGTATGCGATACCTTAAACGACACAATTCATATTTGCAGGTTAATACCAGTATGATATTAAAATATAGGTGTACTGTAAACACGTGATCACAATGAAACACATACTGATTACTTGCTAGTTTTTCAGTTATTGAAGTCAGGCCCCAGATATTCTGAAGTTGTGTTCTATTCCTATTTTAATTATATTACTATTATACACACAGACGGCACAATATACTGGTTCTCACTGATAAAAAAGGCTTTTCAGAACAACAGGTGGGATTATGTCTTGTAACTGCAAGTAAAAGAAAGTGTAATCTCACTGAAACTGACTTTGTGTGGCTCGAATGGTGAAAGTGCAAAGGAAAATATGCATGTTTACCTCATATCCAATAGATTTTCTGCGGTGCCCTGCAGGTCAACTGCTGTTAGCTGCTGGTCTCAGGTCTTTGGTCGTAGACAGTCAGTGGACCACTGGAGGAAACTGAGTCTGTCAACTTCAAGTGTTGACATTTGGGCTTAGGAGATAAACCTCACAGAGATCAAACAAAGACGGGCTCTTTTGACTGAGAAATCACATGTGTGTGTGTGTGTGTGTGTGTGTGTGTGTGTGTGTGTGTGTGTGTGTGTGTGTTGTGTGTGTGTGTGTGTGTGTGTGTGTGTGTGTGTGTGTGTGTGTGTGTGTGTGTGTGTGTGTGTGTGTGTGTGTGCATGAATGCTCGTGCACAGAGGTTTCAGTGCTGCAAATTTGTTGCTGACAACTTAAAGTAAAGGGACACTGATATTATCAGAGGGGGCTAACCTCTTGTCTAACTGCAGGGAGGACGTAAAAGTGCGGTGAGCTGCAACACATGCAATTACTTAAATTAATTTCATGATTTATTCCCATGCAAATATTTAAATATGTAAAAAAAAAATGAGAGAGATCATTTTTAATCTTTACATTCTATATTAAAAAATAAATAAATAAATATATATATATATTACCATAGACACCAGTACTTATTCTGAGTTAGATATTATGTTACCATAGTCTGATTATGACATAATATCTGCTCTGATTAAGATGTATATATTTATAAAGGAAAGTTGTTTAAAATTCAACAATGCTTACCGGATACCAGGTAGGACATAGTTCCATTGTTTATGTCAAAGGTAAAAAATTTAATTTTACAATAATGTGAGCCCATGGTAATGTGTTAAGAGAGTGAAGTCAGACAGGCTATCAAGAGGTTAATAAAACTACTGTGGGCTGCTGTGACACCGCAGGTCAAGGCTTGGTACTTCCAAGTGTCTGATGAAATGCTAATCAAATCAGAGTGAGGGATGGTCAAAGGAAAAAAAATGGAAGGGGAAAGGAGAGCACCAGAGGGAGGGAGGGAACCGAGGGCTCGACAGGGAGCTACTCTGTTAATGTTTCTGACAGAAGGAGGGGAGAGGAGAGGATGAAAGAAGAAGATATACATAGAGTTAAATGTGCTGCTAACATGTCTGACAGAGAGGGGCGGAGGTGGTGGTGGTGGTGGGGGTGGGGGGGCGAATTCAAGGTAAGAACAGAAGAAAGAGGAGGGAGGAAGCTGCAAGAGGTTAAAAGACGAACAAATTGAGCTGAATAAAGGTCAGAATGAATGAGAAGAGGAGCAGATGCAGAGTAACTCATAAAAAAAGAATGAGCATGGTTTAATTAGTGTGGGCATTTCTCGAGGCACACACATATTTTGATGGGTCAAAGTAGGAAAAGCACAGGTGTAAGTGATCAAATGAATGACGGCTGAGTTCCATTTAGCTCCCTCCTTTTCAGGGGGCATGATGACTCACTGTCACTTTGTACAGACACTGAACAGAGTCATTAATTATGTTATCAGTATTATTTGTGCTTTTTGTCCTGGCTAAAACATAGAAAACCAGGTGCTTCACCAGATCTCAACCCAAAAACAAACACGTTCATGATTTCACATTTCTCCTTCGGACTTTTGTATGTTTCATAAGTACAAACCCGAGCAGCTCTAATAAATTTGAATCTAATGCCATTTCTGGACTTGATTGACAAACTAAATGATCCAGTGGACTGTTGACTGTTGAAAATGAACTGAAACCAGAATACTTCATTGGGAATGACACTACAGATACATCTCCCATGCCACTATTCTTGTGTCAGATCATTTATCTCACTGATTTTGTTTTGGTTATGATAAATGTATTCTTTATTATTTTGTGGGTTATTTTGCATTCTTGTGGTGCATTTCAAATAAAATGTGGGGCATTAGATGAGCAGAGAGGCCAGGAAAACAATTAAGGTATAGGAGATGTTAAATATGGAATATGAGAACGAGTTGTGGGGGAAGTGTGAGAAAGTACATACACACATAGAGTCCAGCCCAGTATAAACATTATGCCGGAGAATGTCCAGGAATATAAGCTGCGGTAACTGTGACTCACACAACCTAAACCACTTCTCCATCCACACACACTCCAGCATGTCCAAGATGATAATTAATCTCTCGGCTTCTTGGTCCTTTTCCAAGCACTTCTTTGGTAACAGAGGTATAATTGTTATATCTACTGTCAGACTGCTGCGGGCGCTGACCTTTGACTTCCTTTCTGCTTGTTTCTCTTTCGTGGGACTTCAGAAGTAACTCCTGCAGGACAGACTTTAAATGAATTTGTAGAGAAGCATCAGCCCGACCTAAAACGTAAACCTGGAAAAAATGTGGACATGAAAGTGTTTTCCCAGTCACCGTACACATACCAGACACTATGGTCCATGTCAGGGTTCTGGTCCTAAAAGGAACGCATGCTGCGATCCGAGAGCTGTCGTGTCACCGTGTTTGAACGCCATATGTTTTCCTTAATCTGCTTGATGGCACATGTACGTGCACCCTTTCTCTTGCTCTCTAAACACACAAACACATGTGCACACACACACACAAATTCATAAGCACAGAGCGACTGCTAGATCCATTAGCAGGTCATGTAACAGTCATTGTTCATTGCTTCCTATAAGCTTCTATTTTCAAGAGCCAGCAGGAGGAACAATGGTGCTCGCCAACACTGTCAGGTGTTCAGCTCGCAACAAAATCCAAACAAGCTTAGAGGGCGAGGTCGCACTTTATGCTTGTGTGTGTGTGTGTGTGTTAGAGAGAGAGAGAGGGAGAGAAAGAGAGAGAGATAATCTGTTTGTTTTCATGTAGATGCATAACTTCACACACCTTATCACACACCCCTTGCGCCGTCTTTTGTTTACAGCAGCTACCGTTAACATTGTCAGGTGAGATTCCACGGGGTATAGCTGCTCTCAGGTGGAGGTTCCCATCACTAAAGCAGCTGCAGCAGGAATGTCATCTCATGGCATTGCTTTGGTCAGAGATGTGGACAGTTGTTTCAGTGTGAATGTGTGGGTATAACTGAAAATCCGAGGACACATATTTGCGATTGGCTAAATGTCACACATAGTGTTTTATATAACTTATGTGATATATAAATGTTGTCTCTGTCAATTCAAAGTCCAACATCTTTTTCTTAATTTAACTTTGCTTGAATTACCCTGATCTGAGAAAACATTTCCCTGGATTATTGTTGGAGCGACTGCCCAGCTGCGCTCTGTATATAAAAAAAACAAACAAACAACGATTCGATTAAATGTTCACATCTATCCCTAACCCAACTGCTCTTCACGAATAATATCGAGGATAATCTAATCATTTGCTTTTTTATCTGCAACAGCATCCACGGCCCAAGCCCAATTCTAAATATAAACTCACATGTGTTCAATATACACAATTTACAACTCCAGCTTACTTTATGACTATTGCCTCCACATCAGACTGAGTCTCTCAGAAAAAAGGGACACAGAACCTGGCTGTGCAATGTGGTCGAATAATAATGTTGTTATAAAGCTGTATAACAGGTCTCCTATGACTTCAGCTCTGGCATCAGAAATCCCCAAATTCCTGCTTAACACACACACACACACTGCATATACCACTGGAGGAAGGATTAAAAGAACTTATTTGGCAGCATCATTTTTGCTCACTGCTTTTGTTAATTTGAGTCAGCCATTAAATATAATCGTGACTGAATTGTTTTTCTTTTTTCGAATGTGCCTCTTATTGGCTGTTACTTGTGAATTTCAATTGTGGCTTTGTTAACAGTGTTGAGTTGAAAAGGCTGTCTAATGTGAGATAAAAAATATAAATCAAAATGGGTGTGATTTTATTAGGTGAGCCTATTCTTAAAAGGTTGTAATCTGCGTCTCAAGCTCAGTGCAGGTGTAACAAGTGCAGTCAGCACTGACTGTGTGTAAGTACTTCATCCAACCACTGAACTGTCACTATCACTTAAAATAAACAAAGGATAGATAAATGAATGAAATTGTTAATTCAATGAAAAAGATAGGAATGGGTACAAAAGCAACAACTAAAGCCATTAACAACCACTTTTTGGGCAGCAGAGTTGAACAGTGTTTGAGACTAGTGGAATTATATTTGTCCAATCAGAAACAGTGTCATATAAGTCAACTTATATGACCTGCTGTACATCTATTTTAGAGCTGAAACGATTAATCGATGAATCAATTATTAATCAATTACTAAATTAATCGTCAACTATTTTGATAATCGATAATCGGTTTGAAGCTTTTTTCATGATTAAAACCAGATTTCTGATTGTTTCAGCTTCTTAAATCTGAATATTTTCTTGGTTTCTTTGCTCCACATAACAAAGAAATCATTAAAACTAAATCATTTTGGTTTGTGGACAAAACAAGACATTTAAGAGCATCGTCATTTCCAGGTTTGATGAACATTGATCAACGTTTTTTAACATTTTCTGACATTTTCTGAACTAAACGATTCATTGATTAATCGAGAAAATAATCGACCGATTAATCGATTACCAAAGTAATCGTTAGTTGCAGCTCTAATCTATTTTTAGGCTTTGTTCAGAAGGACATTTAAAGTGTCTTTGTTTGGGTTCATTTACAGCTAATATGTGAACATTACTTTATAACCTTACATTGCACTCTCAAAATAATGTTGACCATAATTTGAGCCTTTACTTTGTTACTCCACCTTCCTACACTTATATCAAATAATGCTGCTTAAACCTGCACACTGGTGTTACCAGGGATCATAATGCAAAAAGGGCTGGTAAACAAATATGTGGTACAGAGACAGGGACTCAAGAAGAAGAAGTGGCAGGCTGGGGTAAAGAAGGTACACACACGAGTAAAGTACACTTTGTCGTGTGTCGTACATACAGAATGGTGTACTTTACAGAGTAATGACGAATAACAGGATTTTTCGATATATTTTTATTTCGATATATGATATTGTCATAAGTGCACTTATTAAAAAAAACAAAACAACAACAACAACATATGCACACACACACGCACAAACATCAGAACACTCGACTCAATACAATCTCTTCTTCATTCACACTACTGTTTATTTAGGTATTTAAGTGAGTCCTAGGTAACAGTGTGGGTTCTATGCTCTCTCTCTAACACACACACTCGTGAAATGTGACCTTGGGCTCAGTGTGCAGTTGTCTGTAACAAGTTTGGTTTGTAAAAAAAAAAGTGTGTATAGTGTAAAGACGATGGACTGCTCTTACTTTCTTTGTTTGTAACACACACTCACGGACACTTACAAATAGCAGTGGCTGGTCGACTGGTTGTCTCTGGTCAAAGAGCGGTCAGATGTGACAGACACATTGTATCCCCTCTGGATGACCCTTTGCCACTCACACACACGCCCACACTGCCCAATGGACCATTCTGTCTCCCATTATCCAACCCCTGCGCTAATGACACAGAACAGCTAACAGGCCATTGAAGAAACACACACTTCCACCGCTGCCAAATGCATAACATTAAGATGTCCACTCCGATTCATCCACATATATATTTTATACATTAGGGCAGAAAGTCTCAACGTCTGTCTGCAATCTTTCATCCTTCACGTTTAGATTGGATGCAAATGCAACGTTAATAGTCAAGAAAGCTTTACATTTAGTTTTTCAAATATCTCTGCTGATAATGTTGTTCAACCGAGAACTGATTTCCTCCTCCGTTCACAGTTCGAACACAAACAATTCACTTAGCGAATTCAAAGGCATTTACAAAATGTTTCACTGATAAAAACTCATTATGCGTCGATGACCTTTCTAAAAATCTTCATTCTGTATATTTCGGTTTTCACAGGGAATGCTTACATACATTCCAGAGTGAGCACAGTGTAGATTTTTATCAGCGCTTATTTGTAAAAAATGATGATGAAAGACAGTTGTACACAGAAACATTTTAACACAAACTGAAATGAATATACAGTATAGGGTGCAATTTTTCCTTCAATCTGATTTACTCTCGCAGAGAATAACAGCATCTGAAAGCAATTAAATACTCAAGTGCACCCAAAAACAATGGCTATATTGTTATTTTTACCACGGAACCCCTGCACATACAGCTTGTCATGAACATTTCCAGCGTAAATCTACCACTGCTGCCTGCTTTGAAAGGCCAATACAATGTTGTTCTGTTCAATTATGGCAGGCATTGTGCTGTGTCACTCAGAGAATGCCTAATAAAGCCTAATTGCAGCACAGAGATCTATAAAGTCACACAGGTGAAGAGGCCAAGAGAGGTGCTTTATGGGTTTGAAGAGGAGGTGGGGGGGGGGGGGGGCATTGTTCCCCCTTGATAAAGTTCTGCTCCATTCTCTCTGTGTGTGTATGTTTGCTCACCTCCCTGTGAAGGTATAATTTTTGGTGACGTGTGTGTTTACTTACCTCTAAGTGAGAGGCCTAAAGAAGAAGGTGATGTGCAGGTCACTTGGTCATTATGTTAGCGTGCGTATGTGTGTGTCTGTTACTGTGTGCTAAGACTTAATGGAGAGTAAATATTGAGATCCTAACCATTAACTGTGCCATAACGTTTAGTCATGGAGAGACTAGGAAATAGTATCTATGGCCAGTTCCTCTGTTTGACTGGAGGAATTTGGTCCTGGATATTTATGTTCTTTTGTTCTTATAGTCTTCAACAAACGGAACCAAGAGGTCACATAGTGTTACAAGAAGCTAGAGGGTGCACTTCATTAATTAAAGCGGACCTAGACCGGAAATTCCAATTAACGCTGTTTTTTAGTGTGTATCTATCTGTGTATCTATCTCAGGCTCAGCGAGATCACTGAAAAAACCTGGTCCGGTTACGCAAACAGCGGTTCTCCTGAACAGCAGATCGTCCTGCTCCGGGCACTAGTCCGGGCACATCCGGTTGTGTACATTGAATCGCAGAAGAAGAATAACGTCCATTGTGGAGGTGTTTCACGAGCGACAGTGTCTTCTGACTCTGGGTCTGACTCCGGGTCAAAGTCATAAAAGGGACTGCGGCAGGGAGTCGTGAAGAAGCTATTTTTAAACATTGTTAAAACAATGTTTTGATAATGAGTAGCAGTGCATCCACCGTTCCAGAGGGGGGAGCTGCGCTTCTGAGAACGGGTGTGCTGAACATGTCACTTCTGGGTACTGGCCAATCACAACACAGTTGGGAAGCCTCTACACTGGCTGGCCAATCACAACACAGTTGGGAAGCCTCTACACTGGCTGGCCAATCACAACACAGTCTGTCTTCTGGGTGTGAGAGTTGAGTCTCAAATATCGCGGCTGAGGAACAGCGTCAGAAAAGAGGATTTCTATGGGCTCGTTTACAGCAACTAGGAGGTTTTTGACCATAAAAACAAGTTAATGTATGTAGGTAGACCACTAAAACAGCTGTAGTGGCTATGTTAGCTCATGGCATTGTTCTGGACAGACAGTCGGAGAGTTGCCATTTACTCCAGAGTGAATGTTTGGCCTGGGTACAACTGGAAATCAGAAGACATCTGTTTGTGATGGAATAAATTGTTATATGTAACTTGTTGGGTCACATGGAAGTTTTGTCTTTGTCAATTCAAAGTCCAACATTTTTTCTTAATCAAACATTTCTAAGATTAGCCTGATTTGCCAGCTGAGAAAATACGTCTCGATATATTGCTGCAGCAACCGGTTGTGCTGTGCTCGTGCATTAAAATCCCAAAGATTTAGTGGTTCTACAATTGTTATCGTATTAAATCTTCACATTTATGTGTTGGCTCTTTAACTGCTCTTCATGAATAATATCAAGAATCTAAAAGTTTCTGTGTTACCTGCAATAGTGTCCCTCTGCCTGTCCAGTTCTTATAATAAACCTGCATAAATTCAACATACACAATTTATAATCCCATCTTGCTTTATGACTTTAATGTCAACATCAGGCTGAGTCTTTCAAAAAAAAGGGACACAGAACCTGGCTGTGCAATGTGGTCGAGCAATAATGTTGTTATAAAGCTCTATTACAGTTTTCCTATGAATTCAGCTCTGGCATCAGAAATCCCACACTCCTGCTAAACACACACTGTGTTCCATTTGAGGAAGAATTAAAAGAGCGAACATGTTCTCAAGCTAAATAATTACCCATTTGACAGAAGTGACAATTTTACATTATCCAAATAAATAGAGGCGTAACAATACAACGTGTTGCCAGGCTTTCCAAAGAACAGTATTAAATAATCAACTGACACAGTGATGATACTTCTTTGGATGGATCGCAAGATGATTTTGCGATGTTATGTGATGCTTTTCCCAACATGCATAATTTTCTCCATAGCTCTCCTTTCTGGTCTGGCAGCAGATGATTGCAACATTAGATGGATTCCTCAAAGGCTAAACATCACCAGTTTGATCCCTGTAATGCAGCTGTACATCACCCACTCGGTGTGACTTCACCTTGTGACAGTCCAGTAATGTCTTTGTGAATCGTCACCTGTTCTATGTGGAAAAGCTAAATGTCTGAGTTGAAAACGCCCCAAAACAAGTTAAGTTCATAACTGAAACCAGTGCAATCATTTCGAAGTCTTGGCTGACTTGAAAAACAGAGAGAGGAGGTTTGCCAACAAGTTTTCTGACAGAAGTTTGGATGGAAGTAGAATTGAGATGTGAGTCCATTTTATCTGGATGGAGTCCCTTCTTCATTCAATCATACAGTTAGCCAGAAAGTCAGTTGTGGAGACTGAGTTCAGTCGATTTGCCAGTCGAGTCATCAAGATGACATCGAGATGGCACAAGGACAGCAGGTAAATCCATCCAATGATTTGCTGAGATATCCTGTTGGTTAGAGAGCCCCTTCAGCTGATCGGTTAAAATTAAAGAGCTATTATTCAGAGCCAGACACTCAAAGCCAGTAAGTCTGGTACTTAGTAAGCTGATAATTTTACTAGTTTGCCAGCTGGCTAGTCACCACATCACTTGGTTAGTTGACATGCTGTTGATAAATATCATCTGATATGCAGCCAGTCAGAAAGTCAGGGTGCATTCATAAGTAATTAGCCAGTTTAGAGTTTGGTTATTTCACCAATCAGTCACTCAAATGTCAGCCAATGAGGGAGCCTCCTCTCCAATTAAGTCAAGTTCACCCTATGACTGTCAAAGGTGGACTAGTGTCATAGTCGCAGATCCACAGACCTAAAAAGTGAATGTAGTCTTCTGGTTTTCCCCCAAATCCATCTGCTGACTGCAAGAAAGATGCTTAGAATTACAAGTGAGTGGAACTTTCCAAATCACTTGTAGTTCAGCACACTTAAGGTTAGGCCCCTGACTTCCACTCTGGAAATAAACCTTTCTGGTTGGAGCCAACAAGGAGATCAGAATATACTGAATAGCCACCAGGGGATGAATCTACTCGTTGCAAAAATAACATTTGAATGGAAGAAAATTAACTTTCTCCTCACTTCATTTAAAATGTCAGTAAACATTTTCCTGAGGAGTTAATGGTCTCAGTCGCTAGTTACTGTCAATTTAAGAAATGAGGAACAACAGTGTGATTCACAGCTGGTATAGCTCATTCACAGGTGACCCCTGTGAATTTCTGGTTGCACAACCTCCTTCAGAATTATTATTTTTTCCTTTTGGGTTACATTGCTACCATTTGCCAGATCTCACTCTAATCCATGTTTAAAAAGGGGTTGTCTGCTACTTTTATAATTTGTTGGTAATTGAGAAGTCGGGTTTAAAATCCTGTTGCATGAACTAGCCTTTTGTCTGTCCTGCAGGTTCCCAACCAGCCAAGTAAGCACATTGTCCATATGATGTATTTACTGCACACTATACACAGCACTGTATATGTGTGTGTGTGCATCTGTGTGTACTTTGGACCACCCATAGACCTTAAGCGTCCCTGGGTGAGGCCTGGACCTGGATTAATTATGGTCCCCGTCTGAGGTGGTTTTGTGGCAGGTTGGGGGTGTGGGGTGTGGTTGTTGCACCTGTGAACTCCGTCAATGTAATCCTCGAGCCAGCTCCCTGACATGGCCTGTCTGCCTTCCGCGAAAATGACTCCCAGCTTTCTCCTCTTCTGGCCCGAGGGAAAAATCTCACACATATGGTTCATATACTCATTTGTCTACAAGTGAGGAAACATCAAGAAAGAAATCCAGATATATTTTAAGGAATGAGAAAATAGCTTTCCAGCTGGACAGGGAGGTGAGAGCAATTTTCTGAGAAATGCAGACAAAGTCTCTTGTTGCTGAGATATATAGGAGCTGCCCTTTAGCGGGACCCCAGCTGATATAAACGGCGCTTCAATCTTACCGCCTCACCCCCCCCCCCCCCCCCCCACACACACACACACACTCACACGACATCGAGTCTCTGGGCGTTACAGTGGGTTGGAGGTGTTTTACCTCATGCCGACACCGATAAATCTGTCACCTGATGGAATCAGTCTTCAGGCCCCAAGTCAGAGGGAACAAATTGTGGCTCTGGGTAGTGGAGTGTATGGAGATGGAGGAGCAAAGGAATGGATGGAGGGAAGGAGAAAAGGAGACTGGGAGAGGGAGAGAGGGACAGAGGGGAGAGAGAAAGGAAGAGAAGTGACCTGTCAGCCCAACTCATTTATCATCTGGACAAAATGGTCGCCTTTGTCGTTTTCTGCTGACCAGCTAAAACGTCCTGTGGTAAGCAAGTTTTAAGGTGACATTTAGGCATATGTCATATGGGTTTCTTTTTTTGTTGTTGCTTGCTACTTTTGTCATCAGTTCAGCACTTTTACTATTATTTCCTTATTTTTGACTAAAGAAAAATAACCCTCTGCATTGTGTCTTATAGGATCAGTATTTAATTAACATACCATTGATCGTATAAAAGAAGAAGTCAGTGAAGGCTGCCACTCATACAGACTTTGAAAAGTCCTGTGTGATATTCATAGAATGTGGCAAGACAGCGTTTTTGGTCATTCCTAATTATTATTTTTCATATAGGGCAGTGGATCCCATGATCTGATGTTGTGCAGTTTTGTGTAGCTATTAAAAGTTGGCATGCTGTAGACCACATTAATGAGGACCTCCAGTTGGAGTGGTCAGGTAGAGTTGGGCCTGTGGTGGCCAGAAAGCTGACAGCTTCATCCTCTGGAGAAAATGGTGAGCCAGTCTGGGTTTGGCAAATAGTGTGTGTGTGTGTGTGTGTGTGTGAGAGAGAGAGAGAGAGAGAGAGAGAGAGAGAGAGAGAGAGAGAAAGAAGCGAGCCTATGTGGGAAATGTTGATATGATCTGAAATAAAGAGACAGGAAAAATGACTAATCAGCCATGTCACCAAAATAAATAACTGCTTTTAATGTTTGATACAAATGTGCATAAAGTAAAATCAACACAATCTTCAATACATATTTGTACTAATACAAAACTGAAGAAAACAACAACACATACTGGCATATGCAGGTGCAACAGATTCATTCATTCATTCATTCACTCTACCACTTTATCCTCCACATGAGGGTCGCAGGGCTGCTGGTGCCAAGCCGAGCTGACATTGAGCAAAAGGCTGGGGTACATCCGGGACAGGTTGCCAGTCCATCACAGGACCACACAGACAACAACCTTTCATTCTCACGATCACTTTAGAGTGTCCAAATAACCTATGCATGCTTTTATACGGAGAACCAAAAATCCCATGTAGAACTCCATGCAGAAAGGCCCTTATTCCGATCGGGTCACGAACTCGGCTCGTTTTGCTGCAAAATCGCTAACCACTCCATCAAGTGTGTGGTGCACAACACAGATTAATAGCGTCAAATACAAGATGAAAGCAAAAACACAGCCATATAAACTATTACAATCTGTCAGGCGTTTCCTTATTATTATTTCTTTCCTGTAAATTGGCCCCCACAGCTTTGACAAAACCCAGACAAATTGTATAACAAAACAAACAGTAACCATGGTAATGGAAATCACTAAATAGCTAGGAAAATGTATCATAGGAATTAAAGGAAATTTCTCTTGAAGAATGATGTAACCGTTTCCTCTTCAGAGTTTCTCACACCACATAGAGACAAGATAGAAATGAGTCACAAACTTTTTTAGGGGGTTAACTAAAAAACTGTATTTTGATTGTTATTAGGTTTGGTAACGCTTTCTTTTACAGTCCCCTAATTACCAGGTATTTACCTGGTAAATTCATGGTAACACCAAAGTGTTACTAGGTAATTACCAATGGTAATAAGAAAGTAAATACAGTGAAACTGTTGCCAAAATACTGGGCATTTACCTGGTAACTATATAGTTAATTATAGCGTGTTATTACTGCTGTTAATAAGAAGGTATGTACAGCTAAACTATGGCAAAACTATGGTAAATGTAAGTGTATTATTGGGTTATAAACTGGTAATAAGCAGGTACCTACAGTCCCCTAATTACTAGCTATTTACCCAAGGGGTAATCTAACAAACCTAACCCTAAAAATGTGTGTAATTACATGGAAACAAGCTTGGCTTTCTTTTACAGTACAGTTTTACTTTACTTACCGAGTACATTACCGTGCATTACCCAGTATTTTGGCAACGGTTTCACTGTATTTACTTTCTTATTACCCTTGGTAATTACCTAGCAACACTTTAGTGTTACCATGAATTTACCAGCTAAATACCAGGTAATTAGGGGACTGTAAAAGAAAGCGTTACCTTAGGTTTGTACAAAGTCACCGTTGAAGTTTTACACTTTATTTTCCAAGTGGCCACAAATATAGAAGGCTTTGCTGCAATAGGCTCGTGCCTCGCGCTGAAATACTAAGAAACAAACAAAAAATCATATATATATAAACATACAGAAAAAAAAGCAAATGAAAAGTAATGATAATGATAATAATAGAAATATGTGGTCTATATCGATATATGTCCATACATAAATAAATAAACAGCTACCGGCAGCTACACATCAACAGTATGCTCACTGTTGTTGTACATACAATGTACATTAACTTAAATAAAACAGTTGCTCTAATGAATTGTAAATTGTAGCTGATATGTGGACAAGTATACATTTGTTTTACATCTGCACCTTTTGGAAGATACTTATCTGTAATAATGTTGTGATCTGACATAATTTGATGTTAAACTCAGTGTGGATTTCTTGAAATGTTGTCCCATTTACCGTCTCTAGTCATTTTTTCTAAACATTTGAACTATATATATGTATATGTGTATATATACACATATACATATATATAGTTCAAATGTATAACGTATGTTGCTCTTTCTGTGGTGCATAGTCTGTTTTTGATCTGTTGCAGAAAGTTTTACAAATGTCCGCATAACTCTCAGGCAAACCAGCTAAATTGAGTCCCAAACAATATGCCATATATCTCCACATTCGTGTACAGTGAGTGATGAATGATGGGCTTTAGTGATGGCCTGTCAATAAGCAGCATGGGCAGGAAATAAAGACACCCCCCTTTCCCCAATAGGCAGCAACATAAAGAGAGGTGGGGTAGTGGTGATGGTGGGCTGAGTAGATAGATCATAGTAACAGCCAATAATAAATGGATCATAGTTCTATGTTTTTAAAGCCAGTGGCAGCTGTATTGAATGGGAAACCTTGTGTGGGGGAGAAAATAGAGGTTTATTGATCAGATACCACATGTCGGGCGGAGTGGTTGGGGGGGTGGCGGTGGGTGCTTGAGGCCCGTCGACCTCCAGGAAAATGATGTTCTCACTGAGTTTTCTATTTCATAGACCTAAAACCAACCCCTCCACACACACACACACGCTTTGTCACTTATCACACTGTCCCACTGGCTCTGAACACACACATACACAAACACACACACACAGATTTTGAATAGATGGGTGGATAAAGTGGAGGCTGCGGCCACGCAGAGAGGGTCAGTGCTCATTTTACATGTTTGTTTGCGTTAAAGGTGAGGTCAGATGGGGATATTTTTGCACCCATCGATGTTATTTTTCTTGCGGTTGTTCCAAATGCTACAGAGAATGGCAGTGCATATATAAACGTGGAGTGTGAGAGAAGGGGAATTGTTACGGGGTCAACAGAGAAGGGAACCACTCTTTCAAAGTGTTAGATGTTGGTCAACTTTTTAGGAAGTTGATGGATGGATGGAATATAATGCATTATTCATAAAATAACTGTTGCTGAGAATTTCCAATCATTAGTGCCCATGTGTGGTATCACAGGTACATATACTCTTTGATGATGAATTCATGATGGGGACCCATTGACTCCTTAATTTCGCTCACTGTTATTCAAATTCCTTTTTCATACAATGCACGCACTTCATGGACGACACTTTCCCTTCTTAGTGATTTGATTAAAAAAAGGTTAGGCACCACTCTCCCGCTGTAAAACATTTGACACACTGATGGTGTGGTGGTGATTTGATTTGCAGAAATGTTCGTATTTATTTTCTCAGTTGACCCTGCCAAGCTCAGATTCCGAAAAGGATTTACTCTCATTTGTTTCTCCCTTTCTTTTCCTGGTATTATTTTTCACTCCCTTTCCCCTTCTCTTTCACTTTCTCTATCTCTCCCGTTCACTCCAAAACCCCAGTTGCATGCAGACTGGGTCGCGGACCAATTTAAACAGCGAGGTTTTCGGCTACTAAATGCCGGCTAGCACTGCTGTGGTCTCAGCAGTACTTTGTCTGTGGCCACACAATTAAGGATTTAGGTGTGGCGATAGGAAGAATGTGGAAATCGGATCCTGGCAGCATACACCCTAAATCTGTTTCTGTTACTTTTTTCTTTCATTCCACTACTTTTTGTCTTAAATTATTTTGTCTCCATCACTTTATCTGTACTCACTCCTTTTCAGTCAGTCCCTCCATCCTCTTCTCACCCTCCCAGCTCTCTTTCCTCTTCCTATGTTCTCTTTTTTTCTTCTTTCACTTCACCATCACACTCCCCCAACCTCACTCGTTCATCCTCTTCCTGTCTCAGCTGCACACTGAACCCACAACTCCACTCATCTGTCTGGAATAAGCCATTAGGTTTTCCTCTTGTCTTCCGCTTCCTCTCCCAATAGACACCGAACCATGAGAGAAAAATGGATGAAACAGGAGAGACAAGAAAGACAGGGAAGTAAAGGGCTCACCAAACTTTATTTAGATGAATCATCTCCCTGAACAGTGTTTTAAAACAGGTTTCTCTTTTCAAACTGTAGCGTTTCATATCCTGAGGTCACACTATTGAGTTGTGCTGCAACATCAAATTTAATGCCAAACTTGCCATTTATACAGTGTGAACGGAAGAGTGCATATTGATACACTGCATAATAATGTTAAGGTGTATCTTTCTGTCTGTGTGAATCCTATCTGACCTAATGCATGCACACAGAGACACACATTAACATGCCATATGTAACCTGCAGTGCAACAGCAATGGGAACCTATCCATCAAATAAGACTTCATAGGTCCTTCCTGTAGCAGCTCTTTTCTTCTTTACATTGTGCTCGCAACATGTAACCCCATGTTTTAAAAGGTGCAGATTGAGTGTATGAAAGGGACACATTTGCTAAATGACATGCTAAAATACACAATTTACAAACATAAAACACATGATACATTACACTAATAGGCATGGTGGTATATTAAAGATCCAGTGTGCAATATTTAGGGAGGGTTTATCAGCAGCTATTGAATTTATCCTCCATTGTTATATGTGTACAAGTGCATAATTGCTATTAAATTGGTTTTCATAGCCTATAAGCTAGACAGGGCCTTACTAGACAGAGGCTACCATCTTACTGGTATGTTTCTAATGCAGCTGGGACATGGACAATACAGCCAGAGCACCCTATTACACAAATATAAAAGATCCGATTTTTAGTCGGACCAAGACAATAATTTGGTTTTCTTAATGACATGTAAATACGTTAATCATACAAAAATCGAGCTAGTCTTAATTGGTCTAACATAACTGAATAATGAGATTAGTTTGATTACTCCTGAATGTATAGACTTAGTCAGACTGGAATCAGACTTGGCGTTCAGTGCATGAACCAAAATTTCCTCCCTGGTCTTTGACCCAGAAGTCAAAGTAGACGACGTATAAACTGCAGTACTGTTGCCAGAAAAGAACAAACAACACGATGGCATCGGTGAGTGCCAAAACAGCTACAGAGAAGACCCACTTTTAGACTGATGTAGGTACGAAACACAGCGTGACCCATCTCACCATTTGTTGCTTGTTCTTTCTGTGACGTAAAGGTCAACAGGAAACTGATTCAATACACACTAGCTTAGAGAGAGATACAGCGACCTACCTATAGATGCGGAGTCACACGTACACGGCCAATTTCCAT
This sequence comes from Microchirus variegatus, assembly GCF_963457635.1. Classification (NCBI taxonomy): domain Eukaryota; kingdom Metazoa; phylum Chordata; class Actinopteri; order Pleuronectiformes; family Soleidae; genus Microchirus; species Microchirus variegatus. Next base: position 11,500,103 of record NC_139805.1, read on the forward strand.
TTTCTCCTTCACATGTATACTCGGACTCGACAAGTTGTCCAGTTACCTGTCTTAGTCAGACTATGGCCTTAGCTCTATTAAACTGTGCATGTAAACATATTGAGTGTTCCCTGTGCCCTAACGTCTGCATCTGTCATATTTTCCCACTGATTCATTCGCACAATTGTAACAAACAAATATCTTTCTTTTTGAAACTGTCTCCGTAACCTAATTTGCTAAATCAACACAGGCACATTGTAAATCGAAGGTCAGGACTTGAAGAGCATCTCTCCTACTCATCACCTGCTGACAATATGCTGCCTCCAAGAAGCATTTCCAAAGAACAATCCGGCAAATAAACGGCTTCAGAGATGACTTATCAAACCCACACCAAGACCATTCTGCCTTTTGACCCATAAAATTTCTCCATCATCCCCTTAGATTGTCACCAATTTATGATCCATGTTCCATAAAATCCCTCCATTCATCACGTCCAATTAAATCAATTATTATTCCTAAGCCCAGGTCCCGACAAATCACAATGGTCGATGGGCAGGTATGTTCAGGTCAGTGGGGGCATTTGGACAGACAGAATGAGACAGCCGACAGATAGAGTCATCCTTCATGCGAAGTGGAATTGTCCTGACGCAGGCTGAGATAGACCTCGAGGTGTAATAGACCTCTTTGCCTTGACTTCCTCAGGTATCAGTGACTGTTTAGGTTGGACGGCACATGTGGGTCAAACATCGGCTGAATAGTTTGTGACTATAGACTTTTAAACATATCAATTATTAGCTGAATCATTAACTTTTTATATTGGGTAACAAAGTAAATGGAGCATGTTCTTTTCACCGTTCACAATTACAGTCTCATGATGTCAGCGAAGCATTCATGTTGTAATATTTAGACAGTAAATGCAGTATACTCAATGTAAAAGTGGTTAAAGGTACTCAATTGTGAGCACACTGTGATTACTGCATCCAGGAAGTGACATAACAAAGAATCGAACGATTTTATAACGAGTTCTTTTTGCTCAAATATGAGTAGCAATATTCATAAAACAGAATTTGTACAATATAAAATATATATATAAACATCTTTTGAATATACCTGTGATCAGTTTAAAATCTAATATTACTACCAGGTGACTTGATGCTGTCCTGACTTATCTCTTCAAGTAAAAATGAAATTAGCCAAAAGTCAAATTAGCCAAAGTCCAGTCAGATTTTATTTCATGGTGTACTGTATGTGTGCTGACCTTAGAATTAATTAAAGGGCATCTTTTTAATGTGTAGTCCTCTGACACACAAGTCACACACATTTAAAAAAAAAAAAAAATCTATGCCAATAAATCACAGATTTACATTTCACTCATTTCTATTGGCTTTTGAAAGACTGCTTGATGCAAATTATTGCTTTGAGGACATGATGCATGAGTTATAATATACTCTTAATAGTTCAATGAATATGAAATGCCTTTATTTTTTTGCACAAGAAAAAGCTGCATTAAAACACAAAGATGCGTGCAATTTAAATATTGTCAAATTTCCGTTTACCTTTAGTTTACAACGATTTTAACAAACAATATGAGACATTTAAACTTTCTGACAAATTCTAGTTTTCAGCTTACTCCAGAAATATCCACAGGGGAATGGTGGGAAGACCTCTTAAATGCTTTTATGGGAAGTAGGACACGACAGACAGAGACAGAGAGAGCGAGACGGAGAGAGAGGGGAGAACGTATGGGGTTAACAGGGATTTCCTGAGGCGATGGTATCAATACATTTAACATGTCCTCTCTGTTTTACTATCACACCACTGGGTTCCCACCCTCCTTCCCCACATAAAACACATCATCGGGCTCTTCTTTTCCGCTGCAGCTTGCAAAGATGTTGACCAATGCTAGTGTGGACTCAAGGATGGGGGAGAGCGGGGCTGTTGCCAGATGCAACTGTCTTACCTTCTCACCAATTCATATCTTCTCCTTAACCTGTGTCACATTTGAGAAAGTAGAGCAAGAGAAAAAATAACAAATAATTACACACAGACACAGAGGCTACAGCGTGGTAACATTTTATAACATTTTATCCAGAGTCGCTTGGTTCAGCACTGCTTTAACAAGACAGAAGAGTAGGACAACTGTTGTCAGTTTTGAATTTCATGCGATTTATGGTTGGCAATTTTTGAGAGACTGTTACCTGCAGAGGGCTCGGCCATTCGCTTCTTCTCCTACTTTTAAAGATATCACTGAACTGGAGATGCTATCTAAAATGGGACCTCTTATGGATGCTAGAAATATGTCTTCTTTTCATCATATTTTCTAAATAGATGTTTAAAGAAAAAAAATGTAGCACTTCAATTTTGTTTTTCCTGCATTTTACAAGCCTTTAAGACATGAGTGCAGAAAATGTATCCGTTTCAAAAAAAGATGATTAAAAAGATGATTAAAATAAGTTTTTAGCAAAGTGTACGTGAATCATCTTACAAGTACCACAATAATTGCCTTTCTCCACCACATACACCTGTTTCAAGACCAAGCAATTACTATTATGAATATTGTTGTACAGTATATGCCCTCTCTTAGACGTGTTAATGACCAGGAGATGATTTTCTTGGGATTGCCTTCTTTAGTCAAAATATTTCCATTTTCTAAAAATTATTAGCCACATTGATTTATTACTATTTTCTACCAATGTGGAGAAATGAGTTTGTGCTGATCAGGTGGTGAAAGAAAGAAGGAAAATTAAGCAGGGAATGAAACAAGACCTGCCAGATGCAGGGAGAGTGTGTAAGATAGAGTTATACAGAAAAGGGAAAAGAGAAAAGCAAAAAGGAACGAGAGGGAGCGTGAGGTTGAGGCCTGTGGTAGATTGTGGGCTGGGGCTGCTGCTGCTGCTGCGTCAGCATAGTCAGACGACTGGTCTAGCCTGAGGTGATATGTTTTCCTCAGGAAATATCTGTGGAGGCTAGTGGGTCTAGTACTGGGAGCCCTGCCGGCTGTAGACAGCCAGACATGGTGGTGGGGAGGGGAGGGGAGAGCATGACTGAGAGCTTTTAGAAGGGGGAGAAGGAAGTGAGGTGGGCTGAAACTTCAATCCAACATGTCCGGACTTTGACAAGGGTCTCATGCAAGGTGTGTGCTCTCGATGCTGAGTGGTCCATTCAGGACTACGCACTGAATTATCACCAGAGGGGCATTGTCTGTGTCCTTTTTATAACCTAAAATGACAATTTCCGACATGAAGATGTAGCCTTTTTGTCGAGTATAACACACATAAGTGTTTTGTCACAATGAATAAAAAAAAAATGTGAACAAATGAACATAAAACTCTCTCAACACATGAGTAGTTATGTTCGTGTAAACTTTTCATTAAAAAAAAGTTATTTACATATTTTTGAGCTTCCTGTCCTATATCATGTTTTATATTTAGGTGTGGATTGATCCTGAACATAGCAGAAAGTTTTCAACATGGAAAAGAATAGAACAGTGCTCGCTATGCTTGCTTTGCCAATTCCCAGTTCAGTGAACTTTAAACACTTTAAATGGGGAACTGCATCATACATTACAGATTCGATGGCGTGTTTATGAGTTTTATTCTTTGAAATGAGACAAGTTTTGGTCCAAAATAAATTTTTCGCCACTGGAAAATGTGTCTACTCTTACAAAAATAAACACTGACATACAATTAAAAGGTTAGTAAATGAAACTCATGGCTGCTATAATGAGAATCCCATTACAGAGTAGATTTTCATTTGATGAGTCTCTTGATGAGTGTCTAGACTCATTTTCTGGTTCACTATATAAAAATACAGACCAAATATCGACCCAGTAATTAATATCTGAATGATATGGAGGCTCCAGACTGAGAGAAAACTCACGTTGAGCTCTGTGGATTCTTGTAAGTTCATCTGTCAGCTTGTGTATGCATATTAGTGTGCAATCACCAGTGTGTATATCTGAAAATGGTGTGCATTTGTTTGTCTTGGTATGCACATATAAACATTTTTTTTTTGAAAGCCATGAGTACATCTGGGGGGCTTATGTCAGTTTAAAATCTGTGTGAATGTGTAAAATGAGCATGTGTGTATGTGTGTACATAACGTGTCAGTGTGAGTGTGTCTGGAGTACAACTTGGAGCAGCAGAGCTCCGGCTTTCCCGTTTGTTGATCACAGAGGGAACGGACAGGAGATTATGTGTGGATTTCCATGTTTCAAACTTCATCAAACAGCCAGTGCAGAGGAGTGAATCAGGAGGCATATGGACACAGCTCACACATAGAAACATGGATACCTCCACTGCCACACACGAGCATACAAATGTATAAATAAACACATTGTTAAAGAAGTGTTTGCATTTTGAAATTCGGAGATATAATCCCCAGGATCACATTTTGCCCTTGTAGATTTCTGCAAATCACAGGTGTTAGCTCACATTTCCGAAAACAAAATGTGATTACTTATAAACTCTACAAACGTGCACATCAACGTGATAGTGTTTTACTGTAAATGCTTGTGGTGCTCTGAGGAATTGAGAGTGATCATAACTATTTCCTGGTTATGAATGTGGATAAGTTCAAGCACAGTGAGTAACTTTTGGTCAGGAGCTTAGACCAAGTTGGGCTTACATCATCCTTGCTTGCTTGTTGCCACGCGTTTCCAGGTATATTGATTTTGTAAACACACAGTTTTCCTTGCTTCCTTGAGTGGTTGTTACCTGTGAGACACAATCCATAGCAGGAGCATGACTCACATCCAGGTCTTCTTTTGCTGTTCAAACAATGCAACCACTCAGTAAATAGGAAATCACTGTGAGCATGCTAATGGAAAAAGGTGCTGGAAAGTTGGTGCTGCTGTGCATGAGAATGAAGGAGGATGTGTGCCAGTTCATCTTTGTATGTGGTTGCTCATGACCAAAAGTAACAATTTAATCCACACTGTAAGAAAAGATACACCATATCTACTCAATAAAAATGAGGCAACAGATTACAAGCAATATTATTAATTAAATTTCACAATGTTTGGTATTGAGTAAATTTTAATTAAATTAGACCCTTAATAGTTACCCATTTAATATGAGTAGATCTGAATAGAAAACAGTACAGAATTAATTAAAATCTAAACAAACATATTGAGTTGATTTGAAAAAGATAATGTGTAAATTGTACTAATAAAAATGTATTTAATTCTACATATCAATGATATATAATTGATTAATAATCAACTACATTTATCTGTGCATTAATTTGAATGTATTCAATCCAATTAATTAAATATAAAAAAAATATTTCTTAGGAATAACTAGTCTATGGCCCAGAAAATACAGAACTAAACAAATACTCAAATAACATGTTTATTAACAATTAACAGCTGTCCTATTCTGTCCTATTTCAAACCAGAAATTTGAATAGGACAGAATACTGACTCCAAACTTTTTTGTAAAAACAAAAATAAATTACATTTTACACAGTGATGATGTATTTCCATGCTTGCGCACCTCACAAAGCTACTAAATTGGATTAATAATGATCTTAAAGAAAAATTCTCCAGAAGTGCATGTACCAAAACTATTTGTATGGAGTTAAACACATTTAGAACTAACCACAATAGAAATGGCATTGACATTAGTGGGATAAGTGTCCAAATCAGTGCTAACTTACAAACATAGCAGCACTTTCAAATGTGCAAATCTCTAGCTCTGTAGAAGCTGAACATAGCACAACATGTAAACTGCAACAACAGTCTCATTTTCAAGCCAGAAGTTGCTGTGCTGTAGTCTGTAATGCTGCAGAAGATCACCCCTTGTTGTCGCTCTGAATCCAAAGACATTACACTGCCATCTCATTTGGCTGCACCTAAGGAAAACACAAAGTTTTAGATATGAGAAGTGCTTTTCAGCTTCAAATTTCTGCAGATGATAATCATACCCATGTGAAAACTGAAAGCATTTTATTGAAATGAAATTTCCCCAACACAAATATAAACACCAATGTCAACATAACGTGATTTTAATCTATAATTAATATAATAATATATTATCCAGTCTAAAACGTTCATGGACTGAAATTGAAAAATTGAAAATTGAAAAAATCTGTGCCGTGTTAGGCCTCCCCTCCTCCCCCCTGCTAACGTTTAGTGCTGTGGACCGGACATTACCACACTAAAATTAACAGATTTAAGCATGAAAATAAATATAATTGCGGCTCTAAAACGTAACACTGTTGATAAACTTACTTCACGTGTGTTTAGGTAAGTTGCCTTCACATTTGCAAGTTGCAACACAACAGCGAAACAACAGAGAGTACTTACGTTAGCTGCCCGGGAAAACGAGCTCCACACAGGAAGTAAAGCTAACGGAAGTGCGTCAAGTGCCGTCCGAAATATAAGATGCTCTTTCAGCGATAACTCCCAATATATCTCTTTATGTTAATGTGTCTAACCTTAACATTAAACCCAATGTACTTATTTACGTCATTTTATAAAAACATACTGAGGATATATCAACACGCAAGTGACGTAGGAAGCAAGATAGCAACCATGATAGCGGAATGCTAAGCCGCATCCTTCAAAATAAGTTTGACTTCAATACATGAATTCTTCCTAAATGTATAATGCAGTGTTCATATTATAGCGCAACAAAATCACACTAGGCCTACTGATGTACATTAACATAAAGCCATGGCAACAGAAGCCAACTTTATGTTGCTGCTGAGTCTCTTTTTCTGTGATAGCTCATTTTATATTGTAATATAGCCTTCATGCGTTCTTCTTACAAGCCAGGTGATAATAAAATAAGTTCTTACCTTTGAGCAATGTCGAAGTAGATGAACATTCACTGTCTATGCTCCTCAAATGTCTTGTGGCTAAATGATAGCCTGCTGCATTCAAAAAATGCACACTTTGACAGGAAGTGCTTCTCAATTAAAATTTGCCTGATTACATTAATTTGAATTCACTCAATATTCATTTTTTTTGGGATTAAGCAAACACAATGCTTATATTTTATTTAACTACAATGGGTGGATTTTATTCCAAATATTTTTATTTGAAATGTAATTAAATATTTGCTTCAAAACCAAAAACACAATTATATTGAATATATTTTACCTGATACATTAATTCAAATCTACATCACCACAGAATCGTTTCTTACAGTGCACTTTTTACTGTGTTGGAGATGTCTGAATGTGAATTTGTTATGCAATCACCCTTTGAAATATACTGTAAATTGGTTTCTGTGCATTCAGAAATGTTAACTTTTTTGGCCCGGGTTATACTGCCCGCTTTCCATATTTGCAGAGAATCTTATGCATTTCTGATTGCATGTGCATGGTTCCATTCATCTTAAGCATGCATACACAATCTCACACTCCATTTTAGCTCTCCCCGGGAGTTTGACCCATTCGTATGTCCTGTTTTTGCGTTTTTTTTTAATTGTGTCATTTTTAACCAAAACAAGCATGCACCACCAAGTAAACTAGCAATTTTTGTGCATGTGCCGTCAGTGTGTACATTACAGCCCAAGGGTCACAAAATGTGGACATGCTTGCGTAGTGTTCACACACTGCCAAGTACGAGACAGTACAGTTCCTTCTGGCAATCTCAGGAAGAGATAGAAAGTCCAAGTCCAGACTTGATCGATGTGCTCTTGTGTTTAAAGGAAGCAACAAGTGTGTGTGTGTGTGTGCATGCGAGTGTTTATGTGTGAACATGCAAGGTTTGTGGAGGGGGCAGTTATTTTGGAACTGTCCAGACGGAAATGGGATCGAACCCAAGGAGGATGCAGATAGTGTTGTCAACACACACACGCACGCACACACGCACGCACACACGCACACACGCACCACACACACATACACTTTTACCAGTGCTTCCACATGTGTGAACCTACTTTGTGGCCGGGTCATGTTGACATTTCCCCCCTTACTGTGCAAACAATAATCACATGTGATCACAAACATAGACATGCATCTCAAATAAAAAAATCAGGGCTGTGAGCCAACAATGAAGTGATAAAGAAAGACCAGGAAGGACTGCGTGTTATACATATTTCACATGTCAGTCAGTACCTGTTCCAGTGCAATTGTACCTTGCTGGTTTCTTTCACCTCTCCCCATCAGTACACTTATTAACAAATAAAGCTATTTTAAATTACTGCAAACCATTACACCAGGCTAGTCATGAAAATTTGTATCTCAGAAGATGGCCCCATCAATGAGCATGAATCTGAAAGATATTAGTGTAAGACTTTACACCATTCCTTCACACCACAGCCACAAGAGCAGTGTTTGACTTGCATTAATCCCTGCTCAATAAGCACAAAACACATTTTTTTGTTGAATTCAATGAAGACAAAATGTGTCCTTTGTCATTGTCAGCCTGAAAGATTTAACCAACACACACACACACACACGAGCGCAGACACACACATACAGGATCTGCCTGGTCTCTCTCCCTCTAGTTCCTCTCTGCCCAAATGTTCATGAGTGAATATCTGAAATTGTCCAAGTGAATAAAAAGTAAACATCTGCCTCTTTCATTAGAGATAAGACATTTACAAAAAGAGAAAACCTTGGCGTTGTGTTTGACGCTTCATTAAAAAGGAAAGACATACATATCTTCCAGTTCCATTTTCTATGTAGGTGGCTGATATTCTTAGTCCGTGTGTTGTCTTAACAGAGGGGATCATAAATCTCTTCAAGAAAAGTCAAACTGGATGAGTTTTACCTCTAAAAATACTCTTGGTTTCCCCTGTCAGGGGTGAGAGGGCTTCACGTGTGGTCTCATCTTCAAGTAAGAACCTAATATCACAGCTGGAAAGTGGTGAACTTTGTGGTTAGTACCCAAACAGAAACAAAATCTTGCCTCACCCCAATAAAGTCGAAGACGAGATCTCCTGTCTTTTACTCTCTTGGGACACAAAGACTGTAACAGCTGTGGATGTTGTATTTTTATTAAATAAGCCATTGAAGAGTGTTTGGTCACAGGCAAATGTCCCCTCTCCTTGTCTTTTCTAAAGCTCTTTCCTAACCCACCCACCCACCCACCCATCACCATCTCTACTTATATCCAGTCCAACATCATAAGTGGTGGTCAAGCCACAATGTTTTTTCAGGGTGATTGGTTACTCCGTTCTCCTCCCTTTGCTAGACCACGGCAGGGGAAGAAGCTTGTTCGACGTGTTCCCCCGTTAAAAAAAGAAGAAATTAAATTTTAAGAAGTCTGCTCCCTTCCTCTCTCTCTCCAAATACCACCCAAGTGTTGGGGGCCTCCTACGCCAAGTGGGGTTAGGCGAAATACATGTAAAACGAATCGTGTGACATCACTTGATTTAGACTGTTTCATATACAGACTGCTGATGTACAGTGGGTTCCCCCGAACAGTATTTCACCTCAAACAGTGGTGGTCCATAATCTGGGATACATTAGAAATATCCAACCACAGAAGCAGAACTTTGCTCCACATGACTTTAGAGACACTCATCCATATACATGCACAGAGACGAGTGGGTTCACAGAATAGCTCATCGCGAGTTGTTTTCTGCATAAGACATGATTTATTGTTTTATATTTTGATGTAATCAGACTTAATATTGATGTGTTTTTAATATTGCACAGGTTTTACAGGCTCAACAAAGATGACCGCTAGCACATTGATATTTGGTAAAGCAGAGAAGCAAAGGTCATCGATGGACATTTCCACTTTGCTAAACCCTGTTTTTTTTTTATTAAAGAAAAAAAAATAATGAGCGAAGATTGTTTATGGTCCAGAGTTGGTTGGCTTTGCTGCTCCTGTGTAATACAAAAAAAACTTTTCCGTTCTGCCATTATTGCCAAGCTTACAGCAATAATGTTTGCATTTCACTCATCTACTTTTTTTAGTCATTAACTTAGTTGTTCAGCATTTCCATTTAGTCTAAGTGTTGCTTTGGGACCAACAAATATTGAATTTGCCAAGGAAACTCAAAGATAGGGTTACTTTTGCAGTTTATAGGTGGTTTATGGTCAATGCTGTTTTTGTCCCTCGCAGTGAATGGTGAAAAGATCCAGCTGAAAGTGAACCATAGACAACCTTGAAGCCAGTGGGCATATTCCATTTTCTATGAGCACAGATGGAGCCCTTTATTGTTGCTCCTTTGCAGATCCTGAGATTGACAATCCTTGATGATTAGTTAAGGATCGATTTTTCAAGGTATGGTTGATAAATCCGTCCTAACTGTCTAAAAAAAAAAAAAAAAAAAGCACCTTCACTTTACTAGTGAGTGTAAGCAGCTGCGGAGCCCAAATAGAATGCACCTCTCTTTCTCCTACATCTGGACAGTTACAATGTGAAACCTTCATACACATTAAGGAGTGATGCAGACATTGATGGTACACCCCTCTTCTTCCGTTCAATCTATCATGGCAGTTATTATACTCTTGGCCACAATGGGAGTGACCTTCACCAAAATTCAATGTATCTGTGTGACACACATACTAATCCATCAACAACATCATCTGGCTTTAACAACAAAGGAGGGGTCTACATAAATTCATATGGCCAAATACTGAAATAAGCACAGAAATGCATGTTATACACATTAATATTTCATTTGTTTGAACATCTATCACATAGTACTACATTAACCAGGTTGGATGAAACTAATTTTGGGTCATCCAATAAACATAGATGTCATTGTAATTGTACAGATTTCTTAGATTTAAAATTTAAAATGATCATGAAACAGTCATGGGTTGGGAGACAACGTAATTTAAAAAATACAAAATGCTAATACTACCTAAATGGAATAATATGTTAATAAATGAAGTCAGTCTTTCTCTAATCTTTAACTAATTCTTACCAACCCTAACAGTGACCAATCCATGGTAATCGGCAGTTTGTCATTTTATCAACATTTAATCTGCGGTAACCACCAGCTCGACTGCCATTAAAAAAAACAAAACCCCAGCTCCTTTCTATTTATTAGCAAGTGTGTCTGTGACCTCCACTCCACAGCTCCAGAGATGTTTGTTGGTTTATCTTATTCAGATGGAGGAAGTCAATTAATTCATAAATACTTTAGCACATTTACAGTAAGGCCAGGGAAGATGGCTATTGATTGATCCCACTAACATAGCAGCCCTCCCCCTCGCTGCAAGTAGAGTACCTTAATGAAGCAGGGGCTTTTCTTAACCAAGAATAATGCAATCAGAAAACAGAGGAAAACATAACGATTTTCATCCTCAGTTAAGTGGAGAAGGGCTTGGAACGTGAATTGGATTGCTGTAAGGAGGATGTTAGGCACTGATAATTGGAATCTGATGAACATGAAGACAAATTGCACAAACCAAGACATGAATTTTTTACATTTCCTTTTGAAAACATGTGCATTATGAAGCATTCTGTAGGTTCAAGCGTGTAACTGTAATAAAAAAAAACAAGATGGAAGGGTGTTTCATGGATAGGAAATAGTAAAACTGGATGACTCCAGATCCTCCTGTCCTGACCTCTGTGGAAATTTGGTGAAACAGCAGAAAAAAGTGACCTCATTTTTATAGCACTAAGATGGTCACACCTATGGCGACCCTAACAGACCCGAGCATCACACACCTCAGCACTTCACAGAAGTAATTTTCACTCTCTGGTCACAAACAAGGAGTGATAATGCAGAATCTGTGAAAAAATGTCTTCAAACGCTTTTCATCATCTTTCTACTGTCGGTAGGAAAACAACCGCCATATTTCATAGCTGCCTGACAGGGAAACTAATACGTGAATGGATTAGCCTTTAAGCTCAGCAACGGAAGAGAAATCCCTGCCATTGGTAACAGCTTTCCTATCAGGAAAGTCCATGTTCATTGAGCTATTACGCCTGCTTAGCGTTATGAATTACTGGCAGCCCATCAGCCGAGCAATATCTCAATAGAATAAAATATGAATGCACTTTGAAGCTGATGTTATGCTGTTTAAAAACCCATGCAGATAAATGGGTGTGTGCGAAACACTTCTAAGGCCGACTAATGTGGGAAATATCGAGCTAAGTAATTGCAGCGCTTTCATCAATAAGCTCAAGAAAGTAGATCATTAAAGTTAAATGTGATTAACATGGAAATTTGAGAGTAGTGTGGAGAGACACAGGGAAATTAAATAAAACATGTGTAGTACATAATATGGTACTACTAGTACTATATTATAATACTAATTACAAGAAGATTATATTATGGAATTGAATATTATAAAGTGATTGTGATTTATTGTCAGCGGATGCCTGAGGAAGAGCTTGACAGGTGTTATGTATAATTTTACATCATTCTTTTGCACATTCTCTATTCTGCTCATTGTTTACACATATTTGCATCTCTCTGCAGCAAGTTAAACGCACTACCAATACAGAATAAGGGTCAAGTTTACTCAAAGTAACATTGAAAAATTAAAGACATTATTAATCAGAAAAAAATACTACAGTGAGCCACAATTACTCTGATTGTCACATTAGTTGCTTGTGCCAAGAAGAAATTAATCAACATGGAAGTAAACAAGTCAGTTATTTACAGATTATTATTTTACTATTGGCTGTGAAGTAAATGTTTAATAATGTAAGATATTTTTTTTGTATTTTTTTGAAAATCAAATAATTGCTTCTATTCTGTGTCAAACTCAAATGACATCGGGGTTTACTCTGGTCACGAGGTGGGCAATATGAGTCTAAAATGATATTGCAATTAAGATATTCATGATCATATTAAAAGTAAAAGTGTTTGTTTTGATAGGGAATGATGTAAAAACAACATATTTATGATGCAAAATATTTATTTATTAATATCAAAATGACAACCGACAACTATTGTTGTGCTGTGTTTGAAAAACCTCCATGTTTTCATTATAACATGATGTCAAGTGGTGGGCAACATGTGGCCCACGGGCCGCCAGTTTGACACCTCTGCTCTATAGTAGTGATCAGTGTTCAAAATTGAGGACGCATAGAGTAGCCTAATACACATGGCTTTATTGTGAAGGTATAGTGTAGGAGTTATTTTATATGCAGATATTGTTCTCTTTGCAAAATATTCACAGGTGAAAAACTGTGAAAATGAGGGAGGGAGAAAATGTGGGATGATAAGTGTCTATGTGTGTGTGTAGACAGGCGGGGGCCATTTGTCCTCCTCAGGGCCCGGAGCAATCAGTCCGTCAACAGAGGAGGAGCCCAGCTAATTTCCCACTCCTCCTCCCTCCCCTCACTCATTCCCAAGATGGATGCTTTGGGTAATAAGGCTAATCAATAGACTACCTAACAGTCAGTCCTTCCCTCCCCTCCCCTCCCGCCCTGTCCCAAGACATTCTCAGCTGTTTGTCATCAGGAACGTCCCCTGTTCTTATCAGGCATCACCATCTTGTTTACATATATACACATCAACACAGGCATAAGGATGCCCAGAGTGTATTAATGTTAATATATACAACAGGGAAGCATACTGTGCACACACACACAGCATATTAATGCACCTAACTGCTCACACAAACGTTCACACACAGACAATGATCACCTGCTACCTACTTGCTCACACACAAATAGACACAAAGTGACACACACACATACACACACACACCTCCCAGGCAGTGATGAATAGACACATGGGTGCTCGGTGACAGTTTACACATGCACGATGGTGTCACGATCTATACGGAGAGATTAATCAACAATGAGAACAGTGTCAGTGGCTTCCCACTCCAAGCCAACAGCTGAACATGCTGTAATTTGTCCTGTATGATTACCCCGGGGCCCCAGGAGCAAGTGGCACCCCCTTCTTAATTAATTAAGCATTGTGCTGGCAGGGAGGCATCTCAGGAGTACTATGCTGAGGCACATAAGTCACCATGTCGGGAAAAAAAAAGACTTCCCTGCAAATTTCTTGTGACCTTAACAAGATTAGTAGATAATTAGAACGATAGATTTATGTGAAATGGCATTATTCACCAGCAAAGTCAGTTTGTGTGTGGAATATATGTTTTTTTTTATGTTTTACTCCTTGTTGTTGAACTGAACAAATACATTTTGGACTTTTTTTTTATATTCCCCTAAGAGATGGATGTTGATTGGCTATGGGGCTGATCCATTCCCACGAGGAGACAGACGTGGGAGAAGGTGGGAGGTTGGACAGGGAACCACGTGACACCACTGTTTGCCTCCAATAATGATCGGGAGACTGGAGTTGATATGGGAGTCTTTGATGGATGACTAATTTATCAGAAGCTGTCTTGGCCTAAGGATGGTTAATGATGCCACTGGTGGCTTTGTTGGGGTTACCTGTCAAAGGGTCAGTAAGTTTACTAGAGTAAGTTTACTTTACTTATTTTGACCCTTGGTGCAAAAGTTACTCTGCAATGGATTGAAACTTTTGTATATTCAAACTAAATAATTAAATAGACAAAATGCTTGTGTGGCTAATGCACTGTTTTGTCCAGTGATGTCATGTTTTTTAATGGTGTTTTGAGCACTGACTAAAACATTTCCATTCGGGTTTATTTAGGCTTAATGTTTCCCCCTATGAAACCTGAATTTATATCTGTTGACTTTAATCATAATCCAAAACAATACAACAATACAGCCCAAACTATCTTTCACTGTGAGTAATGCTTGAGTGATAGAGCACACACACAGTTTTAACAAGAAAAAAAAAAAAATCTATTTTCAGCAAAAGGACTTGATGTCTCTGGTGCATGGAGACCATACCTTTCATCATACAGTCTTTCAAGGACTCTGCACCATTGTTCTTTCAATTATCCCTCTTTGGTCGTGGACCCCACTGGAAAACAGGTGAGGCAAAACAATCAGGCAACCTCCCATCACTCTCTCCACATTCAAACAATAACACTGTGACTATCTTTCAGTAGTAAACACCGTCCTAACAGGGAGGCCCGAGGTGAACGTTGCTCCGGAAACAAATACATTGTTGTAGACAGAGTAAGGAAATAAAAGACAGAGGGCAAAGCATATTGGAAATCGGAAAACAACCCACTTCTCCCTTTGAAAGAGTCCTGGCGTTGAAAATATGTAATATAAATAAAGCTGTGGACGCTTTGAAAGCCAAAGCCTTCCTTCCTGGCCCAGTCCTCTGTGGAGGGAAACACCCACTTTTGAGCCCTTGCTCTTAAATTCCCAAAGACCACTCTGTCATCAGGGTCCCAACTGCTGCTTTCAAACACGCGATGGTCAGACTCACTTCCCCCTTTTGCTTTCCCTATCTGTCGGGCTCTTAGTAACTTCTGCCCCCCCTTTGCTCTTTTATGTGTAACCCCCTCCTCGTACAGAACTTTTTCCTCCTAGTTATGACTGCTTAAATACCCCCAGAACAAGCTCCAATTATTGCCGGGTGACGTGTTCCTGGCGTGTGAATGTCACGATGTCCGATCTTTCCGTTTCTGCTTTAAAGCGCTTCTGATATTGGAAACGGAGTGGCGGATGCAAGGGGAGACATAGTGACAGATGACTGGCTGATTGGCCACAACTATAAAACAGCTCATTAAAACAAGAACCGCACTGTAGATGTGTTTCGAAACGGACTCCAGCTTCTTTCTAGTCTTGTTCACTGTCACATCAATTAGTGAAGTGTAGACAGTAACTTTAAAACTACATATCGATAAGTATAGTAAGTAATTGCACTATTGCATTAATTAAATGTGACATTAACATTGATGTTGATTTTGTTTCATGCTTTTCTGCAGATTGTGATGGATATACACCAATCAAATTGTTTGCATGTTACATGAGTATTTTTATGAATTCAATCTCAACAGGTCACCTACATGCAGCATCATGGAGGGTATGTGTGTGTGTGTGTGTGTGTGTGTGTGTGTAGTTGGTGTTTATGAAGAGAACAGTAGGACCGATTCCCACTTTCTCTCTCTCTCTCTCTCACACACACACTGGAAAGTGGAGGGTTGGTGTGTTTCTATGTGCTACATCACCAAAAAACTCCTGGATCGTATATCAAATTCAGCGCGGGACAAATTCAGCCTGTGGTGACCCTCAGTGGCAGGGTCCCTAATGACATCCACCATTTTGGATCAAACAGGGCAGTGGTTTCCACTGAGGACATGCCTTTTTGATCTATCTGCTGAGCTGGTGAAGCACATGGGTCAGGGTGAGAGACCTGGTGGTCAGTCCACCAGTCAGAGCTGCGATGACCTCTGGTTAATTGTAACTGACTACACGCTCTATCATCTTTTCATTTTTTGGTTTCTTTTTGGTCATTTCATCAAACAGTCCCCCCCCTTCCCCCCCGCCCTTTTATATTTTGCTGTGTCTAGCTCAAAGGTGGTCTGGAAGCAGAGGTTTTAACTTCAAACCACAGACTTGGACGATGGAGATTGAAGTAATAATTTTTTTGTCCTCGTAATATTTTATACACGTAGTTAAGTTAGGAAAACATTCTGTAAGTTGTACGAATTTGTCTGAAAATGTCACTGTTGGGGAAAATATAAGAACGAGCCCTGCAAGAAACAGAAATTGCTTTTCAGTGGTAATCTTATACGTGTTTGAAATGCTGAGCATACCGGTTACAGAAGCTGTCAATCTCTTAATAATGACAGGATGTGTCTTAAACCGCAGCTTTAAGTGCATGTGAGGCAAATTAGTTACTTCTCTTTACACATTATGTAAGAAAATGTTGGCTGAGAACATCCATCCATTGTCTACCACTTTATCCTCCACACGAGTGCCGCAGGGCGGCTGGTGCCAATCCCAGCTGACACGGGGTGAAAAGCAGCGTACAAACCTAAAAACGTCACTAGTTCATCACAGGGCCAACACATAACAACCATTTGCTCACACCTATGATCAGTTTAGAGTGTCAGATTAACCTCTGCATGTTTTTGGACATGTGGGAGGAAACTGGAGTAAACCCACGAACACACAGGGAGAGAACATGCAGACTCCACACAGAAAAGGCCCGGGTCAATGCGCTTTAACAGCAGTTTATATGTTCACTTGTGAGTAACTGCACCGGTCCAGGAAATAGATGTTTGTTACCAGAGTGTTCAGGTTCATATTCTGTACAAACACAGATCATTCACCTGCTTTGGTCCCCAATGTGTATGTGAATGCATGTGCATGTTTGTTCTACTCATCTGTCGTAGAATGCCCCAGAGCTTCAGAGCAGAGAATTTTGCTGACATTCACACAAATTAAATTCTAAAACTGACTTTTGTTTAATCATTCAAATTTGGCAAGGTGGTAAGTGACACAGTTTCCTGTGGAGTTTTCATCACTTCACACAGATGTTTCAGTGAAACGTTCTGATCGAACCTTAGTATCTGAAGGCGCTCTATATTAGGTCATTCCTATTTATAAAACAACATGAACTGTTTCTTACTTTATTTCATATAACTGTAAAAACACACTGTGCAATATCAGTAAAATATCCTTGACACTGTCTCACTCTGTACAACATTATGTTATGTATGACTCTGTTTCTATTTTATATTATTCTATTTTATATGATATTTATGTTTTTTATTTTTCTATATTTAGAAAGTTGTTATTTTTCCTGGTGTTTATAATGCATGCTTGCTATGGATTACATAACACTGATTTATTACCACACGATTTACCTGTTAAATAATAATACGAACAAAGCACAAGATCATCTTATCTTCTCTTAACTGAACTGAACAGTAGTAGAAAAATATGTGATGGTTCAGCTTTTGTATTCTCATACTATTGCGGTTGGTTTGTCAGAGCAACCTGCAAAAAAGACGAGAATAATTCGAAAGTCCTTTATAGCTTCCTGCAAAACGAAACCATTAAAGTGCAACACATTGTCTTGGGGTCAGGTTGAAAATGTGTGAGGAAGCGCATAGTAATCAAGTGAAAGAGACAGAGAGAGAGAGAAAAAAAATGCTTCGTGAGAAACAGACGTAAATAGTGGACCAGGAAATGGTAGATCAAAGCTTCTGAGTCAGACCCCTGTTTGTTTTCATATTCACCCGGGCCTCGCAATAAAACACGCAAGAGTCACACTTCAGAGGGAGGGGTGGGGGGCGACGCAAGGAAGTCCTGAAAGCGGTTACGTCCCATCCTGTGGATCCCGTGCCACTATCCCCATGTTAGGGGAAGGCGTCAGATAGAGCACTGTTTACCAGGAAAAGGGACAAGCCACGCAATAACTTCCACATCAGAGGGAACAGTGGGCAGGAGCCATCTTGTTAAACACAGACAATTTATTGTTTATTTTTTTTTAATTTTTCAGAATTTCATACCCTCTCTTTTTGTGCTACATGCCACAATGTGTTCTTTAAATGGCTCAAAAATGAACCTCAAACTTGGGGACCCTTGGGTGCGTTTGCGTGCCTTCAAATAGTGAGATGGCGTCATTAGGATTCTAAGAATTGGCACAGGATGAGTTTACAGCCAAGGCAACAAAACACAATACACACCACACAATTGTATGACACCAACACACACACACAACCCCCCTTTGTTTGTCTCAGTCACTGTGAAACACATACGTTCACATGCATGTAGCTGAAAGGAGAGCAACATTCTGAAATCTTAAATTGACTTGTGAGGCTTTCATGACAAAAAAATAAATAAAAAACTAAACAAAACAGAAACTTTCAAATACAGCTATCCAAAAATGAAGTAGTTTATTTCATAGATTTCTTTATTTATCATTATTATTTTTTTAGGTGTGGTCATGTTTCAGAAAAAGCCTGCACTTCCCCTGTTAGAGCTTTCCCACTCATTAAAATGGAATGTAGCCTTCAGGGAAACGAGTGGGCAGCTATGTATTAATGTCACACCACGAGTGTGCATGTGCTTGTTTGTTTTTTCCAATAAAGCACTTATGGACATTGATCTTTGTCTTTTTCAAGTTTAAGTTTAAATGATAAATATGATCATCCAAAAAAGTTGTTTAGCACAAAAAAAATATTTAAAGGGTCTTGTCTTACTGATGTCTCTCTTCTGTGTTCTTCCTCCATATTATTTATTTTTCTTCAGTTGTTCTTATGTAATTAATTATGCAATGTAAGCAGTGACAAGTTATTCTTCACGTGAAATTAACTCATTTGTTAGGTGGTCTGGGTAAGAAAGCGTGACATGTATCTGTGGTCAACAGCTGAGATCAAACTCTGTGCAGCACATGCAAGATATTTACAATCAATCAATCAGTCAGTCGATCAATCTGGCAGCACTTTTATTGCAAGGTTGCAAAACAAAGTGCTCAACGCTATGGCAGTGAAATACGTTATTACATTTTGAATGAGATTATTATCTTACAACAGAAAGGTTAGGCTTTAACCACAAAGCAAAAAAAACAAGAACAAAAAAAAACCTTGGGCATGTAATGCAAAACAATGAAACTGTTGAAGAGGATAATACAAAAATTGGGGAAAGAATCCAGTTAAAACCTGTATGATTTCTCTGTTTAAAGCCGTATCTGTAAATGTTTACAGCAGTGACACTGAAGGTGACCCTGCCCTCGCCGTCACTGACATCATTTTCTAAAATACCCATCTCCACCCAAATGGTCCGACCTTATACAGAAGTAATTTAGAAATGTCCTGTGAACATCTTTCTCTAACCAGCAAAATCAATAGCATTTTGGCCCCTACTTGACTCTGACCTCAGTCTTTTAATAGTGTTTTGATATGCAGGCAAATTAATTCTCTTTAATGGGGAACAGGGGGTCAATGGACTTTGATCCCATTTGGACTAAAGGCTGGGACAGTTCCATTTAGCTTTCAGGAATCTGTGACGGTTTTATGTGTGTGTGCAAGTGTCAAATTGTGCCAAGCCGCCTCACTTCTCTTATCAGCACCCCCTGAATGATCCCCCTGGGTTCAATCCAAAGGAAACAAATGACTATATGCACAATTTCAAGATAGGACCTGTAACATAGATTAATTCTTTTGTCATTACAATGACATCCAGTTATACAAAATGTGTAAATATCCATCTTAAGCAGCTGAATTTGTCCACTTCAAGTACTTCTGTCACTCCCTGGAAATAAGCAATAGAGACCAGGCAAGCAAGTTAGACTGATTTAATTGAGAGCCCATTGACATCCAAATAAATTCAAGTTTGGAGAAGCTTTTCCCACTGTGCAGTGAATCTAGCTCACTGCGTCCCTCGCCTCCAGTCCATTCATATTGATTCCAATCTCTCAGCCTTCTCCAATAAAGCCGGGTCCATGAGTTCATTATTACAAGAATGGAGGTGTAATTGGTTTTCAGGCATATAAGAGGCTATTTGCACTAATCTATCTGTTGTGGAGATGTTAACGGTCACTTTGAATGGCACAGTGTGAATCAGCTTTGCTCCGTGTTCCGGTGGCTTTGGCGCATTCAAGTCAGTCAATAAGCACATAAAATAGATATACTGTAAACCAATGGTTTACTGATATGTTAGGGAAGCGGAGTGTTTATCACACACACAAAAAAGAGGCATTACAAAATAATATCCAACGCTGAAAATTATAGTTTTGTTGTAGAATATAGTCGTGTACAGATTAATGTCAATGGGAATGTCGATAGTTAGAAGAGTAAAAAATACTGATGTGTGGCCTGTCGGGTGTTCATTTATTTAGAATTTCCCTGATTACCCAAAGTTTTAGAGTTTGATTTAGAAACATGAACTTTGCCTGAGGGCTCCTTTGAGAACTGAAGTTTGTAAAAACACATGCATGGCTCCATGTTATTGTAAGCAGTTATGTTATAGTCCAATTTTTTTTTTTTTTTCATTAGGAAGTCAAAAATTAGATTAAAATCCCTTGTAGTGAGAATGTATCCTCCCCTTCTTTCAAGTTTCTTTCCCCTTCTTATTTTGTGGTTGTAGGAGAGCAGGTGGGCTGAGTGTTTGAGGCGTGGGGGGGTGGGGGGGAGGGGGGTGAGAGCGATGGATGGATGGATGAGAGCTGGCGGAGAGAGGCCCAGGCAGTTGTGGAGACTTCCTATGATGAAAAGGTCAGTGGCACCTGTAAATCTGAGCAGCTGGAAGAAGTACAGGAGCGGGTGTGGGGGGAGGAAGAGGAAGGAGTTTCGCTGCCACCGACCCTGCTGATTAGCACACACACATGTGTTTGCACAGCTATTCTTCTCAGGACTCTGCAATGATTTCCATTCATTTATACTTTAAAAACAAGACATTATCCATAACATTTGACATAACCAGTAAATGTCCAACCCTAACTTTAACCAAAACAGGATTAAATCTTAGCCATAAAGAGGTTAAACACACATATCAGTCTATACTGAGATTCCGCAACATTATTGCAGTGCTAACTGGTGTTATTTACTGATATAGAAAGCACCACTATACCTTTTTAAATCATTTGATAAAACTGGGGGAAAAAAAGACTAGTCTTACCTTACAAGCATTTCACCATTTCATCCAAGAAGCTTTCCCAGCTCTGATGGAGCCCCAATACATGATTCATGTCCAGTGCCAACGCACCGCCACTGCAGAAGGTACAGAATGATGTACATCGACAGCAAAAAGGCAGCATATGGAGGTAGAATGCAAAACCTCACTGTGTGAACATCATGTTGCCGCTATTAGTAAGATCCTATTTTATCACGTCCCTGCTGTCAGGAAACAGAGAGATTAAACATGCTGTTTAAGTAGTAACTCTGCCACTGTGATAAAAGTGTTGATATATTTCAATCGGCACCTTACACATACACACGGAGTGTGATCTAGCCATATGAGTGTGCGTGCGTGTGTTGTTGTGAATGTGGATTTACTGCTCACCCCTCCAGGGCAGCTGGGTGGTGGTGGTGGTTGTGCAGGGCAGAAAAAAAAAAGGGCCTGGTCAAGGCTGCTTCCTCCTCCTGTAACCCAAAAGGATACAGCCTGCTGACAGATACCTGTTCTCAGCTGACAGAACACTTCCTACTGCGAAATATGGACACATTACATTTAGCTGCACTGTATCTGCACAGTGACTGAACATATGCTTTGCCAGCTCAGATTTTGTTGTAGCTGTTCTGTTAGCTTGTGATGTTTCTTTTAGATAACACGTAGTGATACTTAATTCAAGATTTGCTGAAAATATGCTCACATAAATTATTTATTTCATTTTTTTTTTTTCCATAAGTTTAAATGGTTGGAACAACCCAATGTGGCAGTGTGAAGAATTATACTGAGGAATTGTTGTCATTGCTGATGAGCATCATGGTGACTCTCTTGGTCTTCTCTAAGAGAAAGTGACACATGCTTAATTTGCGTTATATTTTCACATTTGAATCCAATCTAATCCAACTTTATTTGTACTAAAGTGGACCAAAGTGCTGTACATAGTAATACTAAAACACAATAAATAAATAAAAGGCATAGAAGCTCACACGAGGTGGTTAAATACATCTTAAACTTCTAAAATAAATTAAAACATGGACAAAAATGTGGATTGTGTTGATCTTGATTAAAAATACTGTGACACATGTTTGGAGACACAAGTTTGTTTTCAGGTTACAGCATTCTGACAGAGACACTTCTGCAAAGGCTCCATCATCATAAATGTATTCAACCAATACAGAGGTCATGGATGATTTTATAATGCAACCTGAGTTCTTCAAAGAAAAATGCTCAAATTGCTGCTCGAATCTAGTTGAATTTACTTTTACTAGTGCAGTGCCCGTAGGAGGTATGTATTAGCATGCTAAGACCACTACAACGTCTAAAGCTAAATCTCAGATTAGCATGCCAACGTCTGCAACCTCATAAAACATGTACTTTTCATAAGGTACGCACACCATCCGGCACATATACACATTGATATTTGCTGGCAACTATTCAAATAAAAATATGGAAATATGGAAATAGTCATAGTGCTAGTGTGTTCCTCTAGCTAGATAGATAGATAGATAGATAGATAGATAGATAGATAGATAGATAGATAGATAGATAGATAGATAGATAGATAGATAGATAGATAGATATTGACTACTGACTTGAGAAAGAATTGCAACTTACTTGTCCAAAATGAGTATTACTGACATCTAGAGAAATGTTATAATAAGATCAGGACAGATAATAGTTAAACCTGAATATGGATAAGTATTAACTTCCACCCCACAGGTGGCAGCCAGTTGTATCAGCTGCTATATCTAATCCCTACAGACGGAGTGGTGGCCTGGAGTTAAACCACATTCTGAAGATGCACACGGGAACAATATAGGCCCTCTACATTTCCAGGTGCCATTTACAAGGAAACAATCTGTCCTGGCCTTTTATTTGATTTATGACATGGATCCCACTAAGTTCCCTGAACTTGTCACTTATGATTATTTTTCTGGTTTGTTCCCCCCACTCTTGCTCCTTGTGTGTTTTACATTTTGGTAGTGCAGATTACTTTTGGTAATGCAATCCCTCCTCTCCACACTTGAATGTCAGCATGCCTTATGTCTGTCCAGAGAACTCTGGTCACTGTCACAGGAGCCCATTGTTATTTTGGAAGTAGCATGTGTTTGTCTAACCAAGGCTCAGGTTTCCTGGTCCTCCAACGGGACTCCACTTGCTTTGGTCTGCAAAGGAGCCATGACGGATGGTGACCCCAGCAGCCACTGTGTGAACCCCACCACCCATGGCCCACACTGCGCAGTGCCATTTTTTATTTATGGGAACCAAGCTGAATGAGAGTGTTGTGCAGCACCTGTAGCTGCGGTTGTGGTCAAATTTAGTTGGATTGGGCTAATTTAGGACCAGGTTTAGTGATTCAAGAAAAGATTCACTTGTTTACCTTAACTAAAACAACTATGTAGACATTTTTTACAGACATTTGGAGGTGACGAATGTGAAACTGACTGTCCGACCAAAAACAGGCACAATTTTAAATGCGCACACATGCTTGTTGGCCATCTAAAGACAATAGAACATGAAAACAGACATAATACCATCATGAGTGCATCAAGAAATACTGGAGCTTTGGCTTCAGTTTGATGCTTTGAATTACATTCCCCTGCTACCAAGCGGCTTGCAAGTCGCTGCATCTATTGCTGCGTTCAAGTAGAACTTATAATTACATCACGGTAATTCATGTACAAAACATTTTGAACTTAGATCTTTCAGAAAGCCTCGAGTTAACAGGTCATGAATAAGAATGCAGGGCAGTGCTTAAATGGTTCTTGTCTTGTGAATAGGTTGAACAACAACCCCACAGCATATTATATATGCAGCATCTGGTGGATCCAAGGGATACTTAAATGCAACAGGCGAAGCGGCTACTAAAACAGAGGCCTGAAAAGTGGCATGTCACTCTTTGCTCAAGACTAAAGCAGTTGACTATATATTCACAAAGGCAACGTTTGTTTCTTTACTCACATCCCGTAAGACAACTCGGCAGCTCTTGGACATTCCTAACTCCAGGGGACAGAGCCTTTTTCTGTGGCAGGCCTGAACAATCTGCATCACTATGTTCGGGCTGCCAGACCCTTGAAAGGTTTATGTTTTTGCTAAACAAAACTATTTATTTGCTTTGGTTTTTAATACCAGGTGAGCCTTTCTTTTTCTTTCTTATTCTTATTATTTCATACTTTGATGGGTGCAATTATGACTTATTGTCCCACTATTTTATGTGTTGTTTCCATTAATGTGTTTTTTTTCCTCCTCATTTTATTTGTTGACTTTCCTTATTGTATTTTTATTGCTTCCTTTTTTACTTCATTTAAGCGTGGAAAGCACTTTGGGCCAACAGGGTAGTTTTAAATGTGCTATATAAATACATTTGACCTTGACCTTGCTGTTGCTTTATATGCACAATACACACTGATGTTTTACACCAATTAAGCTCCTATTGGACAAAGTGAATTGGATTGAAATTAATTGCCAGTACGGTGAAAATTTAATTTCCTAGATCATTCTAAATATCCATGGACAGAAACATCCTTAGGTCTTTAAAGTGTATAGACTGCAATCACAGCTGATGATCTAGTTTTTATTTTAGTGTATTTGGCTCTGGAATAAGAAAATTGACTTTGATTGGTCAGGATGGACTCTTTACTACAGTAACTACTGTAAGTGCATGAGAATCAACCATGTTATGCTTCATTTGATAATTGATAGAGTGGGTTAATTGCCTTGATCAAAGGTCAGGTGATTTAGTATTCTGAGGTTAGGCTGTAGGATTTGAATTGGACACGTCGAATGTTTATAAGATGAAAACCTAATGCAGTCATGGGACTCTGGCCAATTAAGAGCATTAGGAATGTTTTATTCTAATCGACAGTGATATCGGATGCAGACATCCACATTAAGCCTGATGAATATTCATGCGACCACTTCTCTGAGCCTATCAAGTGCATATTAATTCTAAAAACCTGCGTCTGGAGTCCAGAGATGTGATCACATTTCCCTCTAGCATCAATCCTAATATGCAGATGAACGCTCTTTTAAACAGCACAAGCCACTGAGGAACATTTGATATTTCATTCATGTGAGTGACTGTAAAAAAAAAGAAAAAAAAAGAAAGGAAAAGGAAATGGCTAAAACAAACAAAAATACCCACAATGCCCCAGTGTGAAATCTCTGGAGGTTGTGCATAATTACCCTGTGGAGCACCTTACCTGCACACTTCTCCTGCCTGTCAGCGCTCCATA
Organism: Microchirus variegatus; assembly: GCF_963457635.1. Classification (NCBI taxonomy): domain Eukaryota; kingdom Metazoa; phylum Chordata; class Actinopteri; order Pleuronectiformes; family Soleidae; genus Microchirus; species Microchirus variegatus. Next base: position 11,525,651 of record NC_139805.1, read on the forward strand.
CACACACACGCGCACACGCACACACGGACACGTGCGCACACACACACACACACACACACACAGGCACACACACGCACACACTCATTCCTTTTTTTTCTTTCAAATACAGTCACAAAGCCCTCCCTTCTCTTATTCTCCCTCATACGCATACACAGTTACTTACACACGAACACGTAGAGCAGTGCATCAGCAAAGAGTATTGCGGCTCTGCGGCCAACCACGGTGTCCACAGGGGAGAAATCTTCAGCTCATTTTTGACCCGGGCTGCCGAGGTGTTAATTACCCTCCTGAGTTGGCAGAATTTTCAGGGTAAAAGGTGCTATCCTTGATGGATCAGCACTGTTGCCACTAGTGACTGATTCCTTTAACTTGGACTTGCACCGTGAATATCCTATATCTCATTAAATCCGCCTGCAGGATGGAGAAAGAGGGTGCTTTTTGGGGGCACATCAGTGCAGTTGGGAGGATTTTGCACACATAAACCAATTCCGAATAACAGAACACTAACTTTGTAATGGGATAAAAGAAAATGTAATGATTTAAATAAATAATGACTCAACTGACAAACTCAAAAACAACCTGAAAATTGGTTTGAAAATTAACACTTCACTTTCCGTCAGTATTAAGCATTAATCAAAATCATCTTGTTTTGTGTCTCAAGCCCCAACTGCAGTATTCTATATAATTATACATCATAAACAACTAATCCAAGACAGCTTTATTTCAAATTATTTGTGTTTCAGCAGTAACATTTAATCCATATATTAAGTGTTCATGTGCCCATTGAGTGTGACATTATGTGAAAACTTAAACCTAGATACTGTAATCTCTCAACTGTTTTGCAAGGTATATTCTAAAATGTGTGTGTTTACAATCACACTTTCAGAACCAAGTTTCATTTTAAATTGAATTTTAAATGTGCTCACATAATGACAACAGGCTTCATTCCCTGGTTTCAGAATTTGAATTTATGCATAGTTCAAATGTCCTGATTTATGCATAGTTCCATTTTATTTTCTAAGATTAACAGTTTTGTCATGGAGACTAACTTGCACAAACCTAAACTTGTCATACTGAAGGTAATGAGACTGATTTTTTTTTTTTTTTCCACCAGAGCATGACGAATAGATTTAGGTCCTCACAACATTTTATATATCATATTGTTATAGATCACAAACACAAACACACACACACACACACACACACACACACACACACACACACACACACACACACACACACACACACACACACACACACACACACACACACACACACACACACAGCTATTCACCTTAGGGCGCTGCTACTGTATGACTGTAAGGGATTTTAGCCCTTAATAAAACCTGCTCCTCTAAAATGAGGTTCTGTGTCATTAGGTGTTGGTCTCCATGAGGACGACTGGTCCTAAAAAGTTGGAGTTTGTCCTCACTCAGTGTGAGGGTCTAAGGATAGAGAGTGTCATCTGCTATAAAGCCCTTGGGACAAACTGTGCTTGTGATGTTTGGCTTTATAAATAAAATTGACTTTACTTGTCACACACACACACACATACACACACACACACATACACAGGAGAGTATAGTAATGTTAATATGCCTGACCCCATTTTACCTCTGTTTCTTCTTTTTTTATTACGCAAACATCTCATCATTTAACAATAGCATTAAAATTGATAAGAAAAGCAGGCGTCAGACCAGTCAATTACTTTAGATGACTAATATTCTCCCCCTGTACTGTTAAATACAGAGTCTGAGAAGACAATGCATTATGAAATGTAGTGAGAGATGAGACATGTTAAAATCAAACTTTGTTTATTTACCACTTCCTACCTTGGCATCTAGTGTTTTTATGTATGTATTCCTGTATTCGCTTTTTGAAAAAAAAAAGAACAAGTTAAATGTTCTTTTCTTCCTAGAACGAATAATGTGTTCCAGTATTTTTTTATTTCTTATTTTTTTATTGTTTTTAGAAATTAGGAATATGAAGTGATTTGGCCTGGGTCTTTTAGTTTAAGGAAATCTGTAATGCTTTCAAACAAACAGACGTCGACATGCATGAGTGGGACGTATACACACAGAGCCCATATGCACCCGTATCGTTAGTCAGGAGACACAGATGCACAGATTCTCACGCACAGGTGCATGTATGCACAGTTAATTTGCGCCCTATTTCAAAGGTCATGTAACATGTCCTATATGCGGCAAGTATATATTCATTAGTCAATTTTAAGTGACCACACAATCAGTGATATGTTTAGTGTCATTATGCTGGAAATTTACAAAGGCACAAAAATACTTAGCATTAGACAATAGCATAAATTTGGTAGGTTGTAATTAGTGTGGCATTGAGCAACGTAGCTGAGAGAACACAAATCGTCCGAGTAATTTAATTTACTTGTGCCAAGCAAAGTACGCCGCAGCTGCAACACTCGCTCTTTAAGAGAAGCTACAATGCAGGCGGATGTCGCACACTAATCCAGTAGGCAATGAAAATGTTAGCAAAGAAAACTTTTCTTTATCTACAGATGCAGTGAAAGCTGTCCCAAGTTTAATTGGTCGGCTCTTAAAAGTCTCCTCGCTAATGCACGACAAATAAAGGAGCTATCAGAAGACGTGAGTGATGAAAGAGAAGATGTTTTGCTGCCTTTCCAGGTACACTAAAAATATTTGAATGTGGTGTTTCATTTGAAGGCTGTGGGCGACATTTGTGAAAACTCAATTTGGGAAGATGACAAATTCACTCAAATGACATCCAACCAATACACACTCTTTCATGAGAAACACTTAAAGCAAATTATGGTTATATAAAGAGGTGGCATAGGGACAGAAAGAGAGAGAGATTTCACATAAGTTTTTTATTCGGCTGGGTCACTCGGTAATCTTACAGTTTTCAAATAGCTCGGTCTAACTTGTCTTTCTTTTATCAAAGAAGTGAAACTAATGTATTTTAATTGATTCATATGGTTGCGTATATATGAGCTGCATGAACACAGTAGCTGTGAATTATTTCACTGACATTATTGTTTGAAACCGGTGTCGCTGTTATGCACTTGTACATTTTGAAACATGCGATGCACTCACTAAACACGGACACACATTCATACAGCATTTATTCAACATTCATTATGGCCTTGAGGAGAGTTTTTGTCTCGTGCGATCGATTTAACTGAGAAATGTATCTATTGGTGCACCCGACCTTAGCGAAGCATGAACAGCTGACGTAAAAAAAATTGTAGCCTGACAGAAACATTAAGACTTAATTAGGTGTAATTGTCCAGTCAGAATCATTTAATTCACCAATTGGATCTAGTTCAGTTGCCATGAATAATGCCCTGCTCTGCAGTCTATTTTTTTGTTTCATATATCACCATCTTGTCTTCTTTATATTATCACTCCTTATACATAGACTATTTATTATTAAATGGGACATATTCATATTCATTTTATTTTGAATAAGCAGGAAACTAAATGTTAGCTATTCATAATTTATGATGCTTCACAACTTTTCAACTTGTTACAGATGGATTACAACCTCCATGCGCATAGGAAACAAACACACACATTCCACACTCACATTATAGTGTAAAAAGACTACGATGGAAAAATGTGAACGCCGGTAGACGACAGCCGTACGTGTACGCACACACAAACACGCGGTGCAGCAGGGGGTCTGTGTGAACCAGGGCAGATATATTGCTGCAGGTCCATTCCCAGGCTCTGTGGGCTTTGGGGGACTTCACTTACTGGTTTCCAGGTCGTCTGTCTCTCCTGTCACCAGTAAAAAGAAAAAAGAAAAAAGAGAACAATCCAGTAAAACACCTGTGCTACACATCCAGAGAACAGCAGCTCTGCACAAGTCAGTTATTACAGCATGTTCAGAGAGAGGTTGTCCAGGGTCTGTGCTGTGAAGACTTGTGTCAGAGTGGTTGGTTTACAAACTCTATCTTTCCTCTTTTGGGGTATTTTTAAATAAATCCAACTTAAATCACAGCCACATTTTCATTATTGTTATTTAATTTAGTTTTTCATGTTAAAACTTTTTTTTTGTAGACAGGAGGTTTCAGTCTGATTCTAAGGGCGCAGCATTATTCACCTCACATTTTAAAGCCTCCCGAGGAGAATTTGTGATATTGAACTATATAAATTGGCTTCACTTGACGTGCGTGTGATTCAACTAACCATGAATGCTGAATTTACTGCTTTAATGTAAACACCAGGTGATTCTCCTGTTAAAAATTTTTTTTTTGGAGGGGTGGATTGAAAAGAGAGGAACATTAAGTGCATTGGCACCGGGATAAACGGCACATGAACAGAGTAGTTAAATGTGATAGCTGCCATTGACGCCAACAGAAACAAAGGGAAACAGAAACAGAAAAAGGGAAAATATGCTGTGCACCAGCGATAGGTTAGGTTTCACAGAGACGTTAATATAAAATGAGAACATTTTCATTGAAAAATATAACTGAAAGAAAAAAGTAAAAGGGGGAAACAGCTTTAAAAATTGAAAGCCCTTAAAATAAAAATGTAACATTTAATAGATTTGTGTGCTTATGAACTTTTTAAAAACATTTTAAAGAAAAACCTGCAAAAACACATAACCTGATAAATATACATGTGTGTTACAGATGCCTTTGGAAGTCCTTTATATCTAACAGACATCTCAACCGTGTATGTGCTAACAGACTCATTATGGTTTAAACTGCACTCCTGCAGTTTATACTGCTTTAAATACACACGAGAACTGCAATGTGATTTTTCTGTGACTTAAAGATGACAGTATTTTTTCATCAGACCTACTCTACTTTGAAAAGGACAGACAGTTTATATGAGAAATTCATGTGAACCACATGTGTTTGTTAAATATATTTTCTTAAGCCCTTCATTCGCAGTCACCTTGTATTTTGGGGCAGACGAGTAGAACAATTTCTTCCTAAAAACACTAGAGTGTACGGTACCATTTTACCACTGAGGCACTTGAAAAGCAAATTGTCTCCATATTAATTTAGTTTGTGTCTAATTTCTGAAATATGCAATTGGTAAAAGTGAAAATGCAGTGACAGATTCACATAATTTTCTCAAGGAAACCGTGCTGTTGAGATGGGCTGGCTGCCTGTCCTTTACTGACACAAGACTGCCATCTAATGACAGACAGATGGACTACATAATGTCTAAAACATATATTTCTGCAGGGCACTGCTTATGTAAAATCAGAAACAGGTTTACATTAAAAACAAAAAAAATCTACTCTGTTATTTTATGATAATAATGATGGGGAGAGACAAAAAGTGCACAACTTTCGAGAAGTCCTCCTCCAAATTATTTTTTTTTTGTATTTGAAATGCATAATTTGTACATGTTTCTGACAAAAAAAACAGACTACAAACAAACAAAAAAAGAAGATCATAAGACAACATTTGAAGAACACCTGGTTAATTTTAGTGAATATTTAATGTACAAATTGGGGAACATGAATATTCATGTGCACATGCTCTGTGTGCACTCACAGGATTTTGTGTCATAGACGTTTTAGACGTTTCTGTCGCTCATGTTCTGCTCCTGACTCATTACTTTACAAATTGGATTGCTGTAATGTTGTGATTAAAGCATGGTAACGCACATGTAAGACAGAGGCTAGTTACACAGAGACAAACACTAAAGAGATTTTCAGACATCACGCAAACATTTTCACGAGGACTTGTCAGCAGACAATTGAGCAGTTAAGGACACGATGGCAGAGCAGGTTTCACTTTGATATAATTAACCCTAGAATGTCTCTAAATGATATGGTAAGATCTGGTGTAGATATTAACTGACTTTCACAATAAGAATGTACTGCTGAGTACATAAAGACTGACAGGGCTTTCAGACATTTATTGTTAAACTTGTAATAAAAAAAAAATATTAAAAAAAGACCGGTTTGCCAATTTACTTCCAGACAGCAGGGCAGGCAGGCATTAAAGAGAAATCTGACTTCTGTTCAGGATCCAAACCGCAGATGGCTGGAAGAGGCTTTTTATGTGCCGAACGATGAACTGCCAAAGAGGGCAGAAGTCAAACAGAACGAAGGCAGACGGATTATGTCAGGATACAAAAGGAAGAGAGAGCTGCTGTAACACTGTGGGCAATAAGATTATCTGCTTAGAGTCCATCGGGATGAACTAGTGTTTATGTTCTGCATGGTGATGTGTTGGTTGGAGCATGAATTTTAGGTGAGCTGGTGAGTTGGCAGGACTCAGGTGTCTGAAAGCTCTATAGTTCAAGCAGTAAAGTTTTATATAACTACATTTACAGCTTGGATAAAATCACCAAAATAGCACAAATTACGAATTGTGAGGTCATGTCATATATGGTGCATATTAAAATTCTCTGAATGAAGGTTTTCACTTTTGCATTTTATGTAAATGAAAAGCGGACACACTGGTTTAGTTATTCCTGAGTGTGTTTGACAGCATTTAGAATATATAATTTCAGAATAGGCCCGTGCAGTCAAGCTAATGTAGGGTTATCACACAAACACAGATTTGTGCAGCTATTCGTTTAAGACACCGCATTGACTTCTAATCATTTGGTCAGCCTAACAAAGTGTTATCCCTTATTAACCATAACATTAACTTAACCACAATTAAAATCTAAATCCCTAGATTTAACCAGTTGAACTAAGAAATTAGGTTCTGGTTAATTTTGACCAGATTTTTGCTCTCCACGGGGATTACTAGTCCTGAAGGACTAAGGTCAGTGTTTACAGCAGAAAAAGGTGCAGAAGAGGTAACACATACAAGTACGCACGCACACATGCGCACACACACAAACGCGCACACACACGCACACAAACGCACACAAACACACACATACAAATGACAACAAATGAGAAGAGTGACACAGCTGACCTCAAGCTACAGTTCACTGGCAGGTCAGCCTCTCTTCTCGCCACACTCGTGCCATCAACCCTTTCATCAAACTCCACCTTTTTTTTTTATTTGCTGTGTGATTAAATGTAGATTTCCCGCGATCAACAGACAGGTCACAAGGTGAATGAAGGTGTGATTTGAAAAATATCAAAAGGATTGTAAAAAAAAAAAAAAAAATTGTTTTCAGCAGCTGCTCCTCCTCCCCGTCTCCATGAATTATAACTTACTCTTTACACTTAATGTAGAGGATGAGCCGCTTCCGTGGTGAGGTGACTGTTTTCAAGATCATTTTTGGTTGTAAATACATGGTTAAATCTCTCTTTGTATTGTACATCGTATAATTACTGGAGTGAAGACACTTTATTTGCTGAATCACAGAATGAAATCCCTCGTCTGCATGTCTGGCTCTTCACCGTGCTTGATATTTGTATGCTCTGCTGCAAACGGTGCCGGCGTTCCACTCCAGCAACTCATTCCCTGTTATGGGCTTCCTTCTCATTTCTCTAACCTCCATCCCTCTCTGCGAGCCAGGTCCCAGGGGACCTAGGCCACCCATTGGGGAACCATTGGGAGGGAATGGGGGCAAAGAGAGAGAGATGGCAGCAGGTCAAATCACTTTGTGTCCGAGGAGGGCTATCATTTACTGTAATTCAGGTCCTGTCAGGCTGAAGGAGAGGGAAGGTGAAGTGGTGTGGCGTCATCTATCTCTCCCCTCCCTTCCCCACCTATTATAGTTGGTTGGCTGGCTTGTGGGAGGATGGGTACTGGAGGAAATATTATCGCTACAGTGCAGTGTCTTATGTTTTAGCAGTTGAGTATTTTCATATTTTGATTTTACTATTGAGGCACTGACTTCCCTCTTCCTTGTGATTGTTGAGCAGGTATCAGTGTTAATATCTTTCTCAAGGAAACTCTAAAATGGCACGTGACAGTTTTTAGAATTAAATCAATAAGAGATTTTGTTATTACATCATTCTCTTGTTAACAGCTAAACCAAGTCTTAGCGATACACTTCAGGACATTATTATGATCATCAATCATTTAGAGTCTGCCTGCTGTCAGTGATTAAAACTAACTTTTCCTGTGTTTCACTGTCCTTGTTCTGATTTTCTGTCTTCTGTGTTCCTAAGGTATAGGTTGACTGCAACATCGATAATTCCTCCCAAAAACAACCGCATAACATTGTTCTCGTTTTCCTTTGCTTTATGTGAATATTTGCCCCCAAAAAAGCCTTTCATATACAGTATATCAAACATCGACATCATCAAAGTTTTCTTGTCTCAAAATGTATTCCTTTTTTAATTCCTAAAAGTTCATATGTATTTTGTATAATAATAATAATAAACTTTATTTGAATAGCACCTTTCATACCTTTCAAAGATTGCAGCTCAAAGTGCTTCACAATAAAAGGAAAATAAAATGTAAAAAGCAAATACAACAATAAAACACAGCACAGAGTGGAATGGAAAGGAAAAGTCTAGTCAAAAAGTGAAAACCTTGTTTTAACTTTGAGGGGGAAAAAAATGATGAATACAACACAGGGAGGAATAAAATAGAAAAAGGCAAGAGTCAAGAGGTTAAAATAAACTAAAAATGCAAATAATACACAACACAGGGTGGAATAAAAAGGAGCTATAGTTGAAGGTTAGAGTAAAACGATAAGTTTCAAGTCTTCTTTTAAAAATATCTAGTGAGCTGGCTCCCCTGATATCTGAGGGTGTTCCAAAGTTCAGGGGCGTAAGTAACAAAGCGACATCCCCAATTTTCTTTGGACTGTTGTGGGGAACAAATGCAGTGTTCTTTGTGGTACATAGCAACAACATAGCTTTAGAATTTTTTTTTTTTTTTAATAGATGGTTGTTTGCGACATAAATATACATAATAATAATATTGCAAACGGCAAAGAAAAGATTAGTCAGTGTAAAGGACAGGTTTCGTTTGCCACATACAAATTACTGTAACCTTAAAATAACAAGCAGTGCAAACAAAGTTCAAATACAAATGCGTCAATTTTCAGAGTGAAAAAAAAATGTAAATTCCCATAATATTACAGATATCTCATTCCAGGATAATTAACAATTTGCTTCTCCTCTAAGCCTTATAATTATGTAACTCACTTCCTCGGCTGCTCATATTTCCCACAGCGATCATCAAAAGACATTTTTTTTGTCTTTGGTCTTTAAATTTGAAAGCTATCGTGGGCTTTTTCTACTATCACAGAGAAAGTTGATGAGGAGTTGGGTTTATTTCTTTTCTTTTGTTTTTTCTTTATCGAGCAATAAAGTCCAATTAAAACAAAAATGATGACTCGTCTCATATCTGGCCTCCCAAAAAACACCCATCATAACTGACGTTTAAAAGTTATGAGTCATCTTAAGATCTTTGCTTGCAAATCAGTCTGTGGCTAATTCATGTCAGGCTGCAATATTATTCAAAATTGGATTTGTTCCCCCGTGGTCTAAGACAATGGACTCTGAGAGACAAGCTGCCATGATGAGATTTGTCACTAGAGGACAGCATCTTCCTTTTTAATAACATTCAGCAGGCCAAAGGAAACGCCCTTACACCACGGATAATACATCCATGCCTTACACTCACTGCTCATTGGACTGCTTTCATATTTTTACTCATTGGCTCATGGTGGAAAAAAAGTAGAAGATAAACGAGCCCAGTCCATTTATCCGACGCTGGATTTCATTCAAATTGTGCTACATTCTCATCACAGCTTAAACATTGTGACGGGGGAGGGTTTATTGGAAGGAGTTAGCAGTGTGCTCATATAGACACATTCATAAGCACTGTAGCTGGACACTGCAGCTGTAAATGAATCAAGTAAAATGACAGTTCTTTATGAAGGGGAACTCTGGGCAGTTTGCTTTACTGCTGATGTGCAGTTCATTGAGGCTGGGCAGACGAGCTGCTAATTCTCTCCTACCAAACTGGGATTAGCAGCAACAGTGAAAACTGGCTTTGATGTCAGGAGAAACAAAGAATGGATTAAAAATGGTGATCGTGCTGTTCGATAGCCTACGTTGGCTATTAAATGGTAAACTACTGTGTGTGCATCTACGTGCATAATGGGCAATTCTAGGAAAACAAATCACGTACCCTTAACGTGACAATATGAATGCTGCATCAAATCACCGTCTCAGTTGACCTGTTTTTCCAAACAAGCCTAATCCCTGAATGTATGATGGCATTGATGAGCTGTCGGTGTCATTCACTTCCACACGGGGGTGATGTTGAGCTCAGTTTGGTCATTTGTGACATTTTTTCTTTCTCCCTAAATCATCACTTCATTAAATAAAGCCTCAACTCTGTCACATGAAATCAGTTACTCTGGGCGTTTAAAAAGTCATGCGCTGACAGATGAGACCATGGCCTTTGTCTGGATGCCATCATTTAACAACACAAATCACTGCTGCCGCTGCGGCATCCTCGTTGACCTGTTTAGTCAGTCGTCAGGCGATGCAAGGTTTGTGGATAAACCAACGCGTTGCCGGCCCAAAAATAAGCCCTCTGTGTCTCCGGCTTTGAAATGGGATCTTAAAAACAAGAGCTTGGCCCAGCCGCACTCTCTAATTAGAGAGGCCCACAGATGCCTGCGTGCTCCCACTCGCACACTCACGCAAGCGCACACACACACATAGAAACCACACATGTGCACATGCACACATGCGCAAATTACAGAAAGACAGGAAAGATCAAAGAGAAGCACAGTAGTTTGTGTATTTACACCACCCCTTCTAAAAAGACAAGTGGTGAGTGTTTTTTTTGTTGTTTTTTTTTGTGAACTGATGCTGCTTGTGCACTGAATTCAGTGAATGCGGCCTCACCCAGATAGTATTGGCTCACCCATTGGTTTGTCTGTGTGTGAATGAGCTGGCTGTCATTTTCTATCTATGCTCTTTTTCAGCAACGTGTCACATGATCAGCAAGGCAGCGCTAGCCACCCTTTATCATGGTAATGTTTTTGAATTTCCCCCCACAAAGAGCATACATAGCTCATACAAAAGATGGCTTCAGACAGGCCCAGAACTCTCTATCTCTGTCCGTCTCTGTCTCTCTCAAACACTCTCAGTCTCATTTCAGAGGTCGGACACAAACTGACGCATTGAGAGCTATGCACAGGGAAAAACACACCAAGGCTCAAATACACACATTCGTACTCATCTTCACAGCTGGTCGTCCGTCTGAATAAGAGCGAGTGGATGTTATCACGGGCACTATCGTGATAAAGAGAGAGTGAAAGACAAACCTTCATGAAAGACTGGACAACTTCTTCGTTAATTGTTTCAGTCAAAGAAGACTTGCAGTCAAAGAAGACTTTGATAATGTAGTCTTGCACTGTTGGCACTATTGGTCCAAACGCTCATATACTGTACTTCGAAAAAACGGGTCAGTATGTAACGTAATACTGTGTATACTAGCAACCATAACATTGTAGACCAATAAAATAGGGACCAGATTAATAATAGTTTGTAACTATGTTAGCCAATGAGGTTATGTTTTATCCATGTTTTTCTTTCAAAAAGTTTAAGACATATTTTGATTAGTTTCTCAGTGGATGTAGGTTAAGGCCCATGGGACAAGCTTTTTTTCCCCCAGTTTTGGTGATGATGATGATGTCTTTCTGTCAGTATATACTGGAGGTGCAAACATCATTGTGATTGTGCTCAGAGCTACACTTCAAAACACTTCAAAACTTGACAAAGTGTGAGCCCACATCCTTGTTACTTCCGGACAACAGTCCAACACACCAAATTTGGTCAGAGACATTTGTGTTTCATTTCTTCAACACGTTTATCTTGTTGGACTTCAAAATTGAAACAAGGACTGGACCCATAACCTCAAAACCTTGGGGCATTTGGGTGATTTTTGTTTATTCCAGTGTTTGCTCTTGCTCGGTTCTGTGATCCTAAAAAAGAATTGAACCCATGTCCCAAGACCATGTGAACACTACTCTCACACTCAGGTTGAGAATTGGACGCACAATATCAACATTTTTGAAGTGGTCCACTTACATGAACCCTTTCACCAGACAACATTCAGCTTTGTTTCTCAAAAATTCTCAAACATTTGAAACCAGTGACCTCATTGCTGTGAGGCAACAATACTGGCCAGTGCATCAACGCGTTCCCCATGTTTGGCGTTGAACTTCTAAATTCTTATCAAACAATTAACTATTCGGTTACTGTTTCAACAGTCACATATTTTGTGAGAGTAGGATTCACTTGATCAACGTTCCTGTGCAGTGCACTGGACTTTTAAGTCTGGTGTTTAAAGAAAAAATCTATGGTTCTTTTTTTAAAGAAACTAACAGCAAATAAATAGCTGTAAAAAGGAGTGAGAGGTGTTTAATCTTCAGAAGCCACAGCATGACAGGAGAAGAGAAGATTGAAAAGTGCTTGGAGAGAAGTAACCTAGAATAGGACTTAGTGTCATAGTGGTTCAGTTCACAAACATGGGTCGACTGTGATACAGTGTCTGGATTGAATCTTTTCTAACTCAGTTCCATTTGCAAGGGTGAGGTATGAGTCTTTGACACCTTTTCCTGTAAACTAGCATTGGGTTATGTCATGGAAAAAGATGGATAAGAGTTTTGAAGTAAGAGAAAAAGTGTGTGTTATGTATATTTCAGGCCTTTTCATCTCTATTGGATTTCTTAGGCTCCCCTTGTCTCCCAGCCTGCTGTCCTTGTTTGATCCCTCCAAAGCATGTGTTGCATTTCTTATGTATGGGGAGAATGACACACAATAAAAAAGAAAAAAACGTCTTTCTAGCCTGTCTCTGTCATTGCCTTTTTCCTCTACGTAAGTTTGACTCCAAAAAAGAAAAAGACTCATTAATGGGATTTAGTCTTCCCTCTATACAGTCAATATATTAAAACATTATCTCTGCAATTAGCACGATGCACGGCTCACTTGTGAAGCACTCAGCCAAGTAAGTGAGGTTTGGAAATTAGAGAGAAATAGTGTGATCATGTGCATTTTCTGTTTGAGTGAAATAGCGGCATGTTTGCGTTTTGCGTTGGGTTTAAAAGTGTTTAATGGTGTTTAATGTGTTGTATAACATACAGAGAAATTCACCTTTTTTTCCACCTATCTTCAAGGGAGTGATATTAAACCTCCTAGAGGAATGCAGTGACTCAATGCAGGTAGTATATATGGACATATAGAATAAATTGTGTCCTTTTTCATCATGTACATAATATAAGGTTGGGAAGGTAAAGGATAGTTGTCCTATGAGCTCACAGCTTTCTAACAGTTGACCTAGCTGCAGGCTATTATGTTTAATAACAGACACACAAACACAGATGCACGCATACATAAGCTGAATTCCCCTCCCACTTTGAATAAATCAACACATGAAGCATATAATTCTCCATGTAGGGCCATTTAATGGGGCATTATGGCCCATTTTAAAATCTCATTAGCAGGGCAGCTGCACTTTGTACCCCATGCTGATGACTGAGGCTCTCTTTTTGTTTTGTTTTTTTTGTAAGGGTGCCCCAAGCAGAAATCTCCTGCATCTACCACCTTCCCCAATATGTATTCCCAGAAAGAAATACTGGCACACTCAGCAACAAACTGCATATGGAACACCATGTATGAGCAAACACACATGGTCTGGTCACGCTGCATCGTCTGATTTGTTCCCAAATTCACACATGATGTTCTGTAATAAGTGTGAATAGCAAAATATGTCTTATTATAAACGGAATGTAAACAGAAAAAAAAGCTTTACTGATTTCAGTGTGACAATTATAAGAATCTCAGACTCAGCTGATTAACAATTAAATCCATGTAGCATAGATGCCATGGGTAAAAACTCTAAATCTGTTGTTATTGTTGTTGTGCAGAACCTGTACCTCATGTCTGTCAATTCCATTCACATTGTTGTAATTTAAGCCTCAGTAGTTCCATCTGTAAGAATTCCCTATACGCAGCACTGTTGTACCAGCTGTTTGTGACGTTTTATTAAATAAGGTAGATCCATATTTAAATTAAGTTACATGCACATTATTTGTAAGACAACATACTTTGCTCTTCCAGGATAAAGAGAATACTGAATATCCTTTTCCTTCAGGATTTATTATTATATTGCTTTGTTTAGAAATCAGATTTCAAGATTCAAGGTTTCAGGATTACTTCATGTGTCCCAGATGAAATGTGTGTGGACATGAAGGTCAATAAATCAAATACTGTATGTACATATTAAGTGCAGACATAATTGTATTTAGGTCAATGCAAAAGAGCCTATAATATGACGACAGAGCTGCAACACAACCACCACATTTTATGATGAAAGAGTGCGTGTTCAAAGCCAAATTAAAACAATAAATATGTACTTTTATAAAAGCTGACTGAAACACAATACTTCTAAGATAACCAGTAGCTTCTTCATCGTTTATTATTATTATTATTATTATTATTATTATTATTATTATTATCATTATTATTATTATTATTATTATTTTATAAACGCAGGTTTCTTCTGCACTATTTTTTATGCTAAATCATATTATGTATGCACATTTCTATTGTTTGTTTTAGGGGGAGAGGGAGGTTGGCAAAGTAAGGATTTTATTGAATGGTCTAAACTGTTCTTCTTCTTTATTTTTTACTGTCCGTGCATGTGACAACAAACTTCCCATCCTGTATCTTATTAAACAGTGATTTATGTTGCTTTTGTTTTTGCAAAATACATTTGTCCACACGAGACAGCTATACCCTTTAACCATGACCCCCACTACTGCCCTGTTGTTAAATGTCACCTTATCACCACTTTCAAGCTGGATAAAATGTCAATTTTCTTTTTTATGCCAGAACTAGATAAGAAAAGAAGGTGTGTGAAAATAATAACAGAACACCTCGTCCAAGAGCATTCGGTCAATTCCCTTCAGCTCGCATTTTCACGGTGGGAGCTTTGTATAGCCACAAACAAACTGTGGAAGTTCACTGTGGAAGCGTGGTTAAACATGGGAGGTGGTTGGTACACACCTCTGGGCATATTTTTGGCACCCTGTCTGTACAATATGCAATGAAGGGTGAGGTGCCAGAGTTAGGAGGAGAGAAAACATGGGGAAGAAAATCCTTCACTGCTGAAATAATTCACTGAAGAGCAGAATTTAGCAGGAACTATTTATAAACTGGGGAAACTTCATAGCCTGTACTTTAAGACAAGGTCATGCGAGGCAAGATGGAGAGGTGCCATGAATGAGGCTCTGGCAGATGTGCAGCTGTCGTTTTTGTCTTTTTCTCCTTTTGTTTCCTTTTCTCTACTCCTCCAGATTGTTTCTACTGGTGTCTTTCTAACCTTTTTTTCCTTTCCAAACTGGCCCCACTGAGCACATGCCAATGTATTTTTTGAGTGACAAATCAATTCAAATGACACTGTTAATGAAAGCCGGACTGCACACGTGTCTACACATTTCTTTAAAATGGATGTACTAATGCTAGGTGTTTGCTCAGAGTCAGTGTTGCTTTAGTGGTCACTCGTGTGTCAGGAGTATAGGACTCAAAGCAAATAATGGTTACAACCATTAGCAGAGATGAGACCTAAAGTATGTTTTTGCACATGCAAAAAGACAGCTTATACATATTATATGCAAGTTAAAAATACAAACTAGTTTGTACCAGCAAACAAGGAGGAAAACAAGTGTGGTGTTGGTCAAAGCATAAAATGAGCCTGTTCCTCATGTGCTACCATGTAAGTTGATTTTACTCAAATACTCAAAAGAAATCTACTTAAACAATCACTGCAATGTGATTCACTAAAGTGAAAACGGAAAAGTGCAATATCAGAAAAATGTCACTTCCAAACACACCCCACAAACCACTCGGAATGCATCTCTTTTCCACAATAATTTGCTGCATGTCCTTGCTATGTTGAAGGCAAAGACAGAGCCAGGGGAACATCAGATATCCATGTGCATCCTCCCTACACCAGATCCAGCCAGATCCACTGATAGACATGAGGCTGACGGCGACAGTACGGTTCAGACAGGATATTAAAATGGACGTTTCTCTCTTCCACATGCCACAGCCAGGGCCCACTTGTCTTCTGTATAGAAAGACACAGAGGAAAGATAAAGATGTGAGCAGAGCTGACAGGCTGCTGAAGCCACAGTCTCGTTTTCTGTTTGCATTTCGAGCTGGTTTCTGATGTGATCCTGAGAGGATGATTGTGATCTGTTTTTTTTTGGTATGAGGTGTAAGGTGTGATAAAGATCTCTATGTCTGAGAATGAGAGGAAACTATTTGATGCCAAGGAACAATATTTGTCTTGTTCTAATTTAACCTTTATTTGCTCATGTTGCCCTACTGAGATAAGGATTATTTTTATTCCCGGGGACAGGGTCAGGAGAGCCACAATAATATATGTCTGCATGTAGGGAAACGAGACAATATGAAACAGTGTGCACAATGTGCAAGATTTAAAGGTGTGACTTCTTTTGAAAAGACATCTGATACTTTTCAGTTTAGGTGAGATCCATATAATGCTTTGGGCTGGAGTTACCAAGGATTCTGTGCCAGTATTTTAGGTGCAGATGTGGCTAATTTTGGCCGTGAAATGTGTTGTAAGTGTTAAAAAGGCACGTCATGAGCATGCTTGTGTTTCCACAACTCACCAGAATCATACAGTATGTTGTCAGTGAACCTTTTTGCAGATCACACAGTACGTGTGAACTACACCACAAATGAAATATTGGTATGAAATTTGTCCAAATGTAACATTTATCAACAAAATATAAAAATAGAACATTTCCCTTTGTTTTCTGAAGAATAAAATAGCAAAATTATTGTGAGAAAACTGATATGATTACTGTAGTTTGATTTAAATTTTAATTTAGAGCATCAGTATACCACGCAAGGACATTTCAAGGGGTTGTTGTGGAGAAGAGTTGACTGCAGCACAGGTTCACAGGCCACTCGATGGAACTACTGGACGGACTGGATGCTACAGTTACTCAGTCTCATCTTCTGAGGTACAAAGTAGGATAAGGACGCAATGTTTGCACGCATGTGTGCGCATACTCGTGCATTCATGCACTTAATATTTGTGTGCATGCCTGTGGATTTGCATTCCATATGTGTGAGCATGTGTGCATGCATGCATGCCTGCGCATTACAACACACATGACCAACTGTACCTACATCTCATGCATGGCACTCTCTGCCAGGATTACTTCCTGGGACACCTTAAGCTTTGAAATGACATAAAGTCACAATTTGATATATGGTTTAACCATAATCATTTGTGCTTTATGCAACTGACTCTCCCCTGAATCACCACCACACCTTCACCGATATACAAATACAAAAACTGTCCCCATGAACGAGAACGTGAACATAAACGCCACTCATCAACATTTCTATTCAAACATGACCTCATTAGCATGTAAAAGTGGATCCATATGTTCTCGTCATGCCCGCACATGTGAACTGACACATAATTTACATAGTAAGCAGCAGTCGAGCGTGAATAAAACATTTGAACCGTAATGAGACGAGTAGCATCCAGCAACATATGTCCTGATCGGTTGGAGACTCGTCCCTCTCCAAATAATATACTGTATTTTGTTTTTTTGTATGATGAAATATTATTCAACTATTTAGCTGTCCTTCCTCATTTCCTTAGAATTTCTCTAAAATGTATTTTGTGGCATTTTAAAGGTGGTGATACTGTTTGTCAGTGATAGTTTTAGCTCGCTGTCAGCACATAATATATGACATTACTATGTGTTGGATATGACGCTGACTACTAACGTGGGGCCATGTTGTATTAGTATGAAGAGCATGAGGTAATGTCAGAGCACAGTTGTACCTGGCAGCTTCATTCTCTGTCTCTCCCTGTATTTGCACTCAAATATTACATACAGTAGGTGGATTAATGGCTCTCTGATATACTGTAACTTCAAAAAATGTCATGGGAAAGACATCGTTTCCTGTAAGCCCAGATTATTCTAATGAGTGAGTGCAAAAAAAATGAATCATTATGGAGTAGTTTTTATAATGAGGCTGACAGAGAGCATTAGAAAAAAAGTACTCATGATGCTTTGTTAGGGTATTTAATTATTCCACTAATTTTAGACTCATATATAAAAGGTCAACAGAACTTTTAAAGCGCAATTTAGAATAAGGTGATGAACGGAAAAAAGAGGAGAGAAAAGAATGGCTCGTAAAAAAAAAGAGGGTAACACGTTTTTATGTTTGTCCATGTGAAAGGTTATGGCATAACTGACAGACAGCACAGCATCTCAGATAAAGTAATAGACCGTCTCAAGGTGTTGTGTGAATCACGAGAGGAATGTGAAGCAAACAACACGGAAAAAAAGGAAGGAGGCGGTTTACAGATGGAGTGATATTTATTTTCAGCTGAAAATGATGACAACTTTGATGAATGCTAACATTTGTCCGTGGCCTGTGCTGTGGTTGCTTTGGACAACTTTCTACAACAAAGTCAGACATTTAACTCTGAGTTAAATCACTTTTAAAAACAAAAACACAATTTATTCATAGAGCATAATTGTGGGAGGGGAAAAAAGGGGGAACAAAAAAAACACTATTCCTCTCTTTTCCTCCACAAAAACCCTGAAAGGCAAGTGAACCGACACTCCTTCACGCCTGATTCCACAAGCTTGCACGTTTTTTGTTGTTGGAATATTATGGTCCTTATTTCCTCTATTTAAATGTATAGGCAAGACTGAGCACAAAGCGAGTCTATCCAGTGTTGGCAGGCCAGCGCATAAAATCCTGCCGATCTTTCCGTCCAGAGCAGAGCTGGACGCGTTCCCACAGTTACGGTAGACTGAGGCTGTGATGACTTCACACTAAGACAACCTAATTGGGGGAACTGTCATGACATTACAGCCAAACCTCCATTTTAATAAATCTTTGAACTGTGTGAATTATGCTCTCATGGAAAATGCATGTTAGGATGTTTTATATATTATATACATTTTGATTAACAGTGTCAGGGGATATATTGGTGGTGGGTCTGTGGACAGGGAGGTAGTGGATCTATGAATGGATAATCACATCTGCATTCCTGGACCCTGCCACCTAATACTCATGACGGGGTCCAAGGTAAACACAGCTGAGAAATGTCCTGAGTGACTGCACAAATAATAAATCTGTAGGAGTGTATAGTGGGCGGCTGCCGGGCTGCGTCTCCTTCAACCTCTCATTCTTCCCCACAGGGACAGCGGGCAGCACTCACAATCAGCAGCAGAAAGCAGCAACTGTGTACAAATGAAAGCTGGCAGCAAATCAAGATGGATGACACAAAGAATGACAACAAGCATGCTTTGGAGGTATTGTAGATTTGGATTTGTCCATCCATCTACATTTTTTCTCCTCAGTTTAGGCATGCTGCTTTGTCTGCAGCGCCGTGCTGCTTATAAGTTTGGGAAACGTTATGACGGATAATGCATTCATGTGATGAGAATTACTGCTGCAAAACCTCCTGCCTCACGTGTTGGATGGTGGACGTAAGAAACACTGAGCTACACTGACATCAGACGTTACCTCCTCTCACGACAGATATGTTTCGCACTTGATCTCTCGAACCGAAATGTGAGTGCTTTCACAAGAATGACTCAAAAAAAACAACAACCGAAATACAGTTAAAAGTGCAACTAAGAGTTAAGATATATTTGATGACGGGAGATAAATGTCTGTTTTGACAATTTTGTCAAACTAATCTGTTTTCAGAACTCAAGCCAAAGAAGAAGAAAAAAATCCTCCTGTCATTCTCAATGTAACTCATTTTAAAAGTTTACAGAATTAAAGATTAGAGTTAAGGAGCTACTGTTTTTGTCTGAGCTGTGACAGCTTGACTCATCTGAAATGGAGAAACCATGGAGAAAGTTTGCTGTTCTTTTTAAATTAAATAATAAATCTTTACATTAACACCATTCATTCTACACTCCCAGGTCAAATGACTATTATTCCACTTTAACCCCAGCCACATTTATAAATAATTTGCAAAGTTATTAGGAAAGTAAAGTATGCTAAAACAAAGTTCTTCAACTCTTTCTAGAATTTTAACACACGCATATATATAATGTAGCTAAGATGCACAAGCAAGTGCTTGCGTAACTCATTCTGACTCTCAATTCTTTCTCACCAAAGTGTGATCTCCTAGAGGGCGTTCAAAGCAGGTGTAGGAACATCGACTCTGTCATTGCTTTTACATGAGCTCTGCTTGTCAAGAGGTGTTGAATACTTCCCTTGTCCCTGGCAGTGTAAGCAGCAGAGGAAGCGAGGAAGATTTTCTCTTTTCTTTCTTTCTTTCTTTCTACTTTCTTTTTTTTTGTTTCAACTCAGACATCACAGATACCTACAGGACACATCAGTGCTGTCCATGTCAGTCGGAGGCAAACCGTGTTTGACAGGCCAACGGGAGATTCGGTTTGACCTTACGAGGGCGATTATGCAACATTTCATTTCTGAAATATGCAGATATATTCACACGCCGTAAGATAGTTCAACCTACATCAGTATCCACAAAACTTTGTGACAATAACAAGTAGAAAGTAGTAACATTTAAACATAAAGCACTGGTGAACTTGTTAAACCAGGACGTACCACTCCTGGTATCTTGAACAGTCAGTTTCACATTATTTTGGCTTCTTTTTTCAACATTATTAAGCACTTTCTCAAGTTTGAAACACAAGGGTCATACACTTCAATGTGCAGCAGAGAGATTTCTTCTGTTGAGTCACACTTATTACAAAGAATCTCTTCAGCATCTCCACTAATCTTTTTGTATTTAAATATAAATTACCACAACTGAATCCTCTTATCAAAAACCAAAACAACCATTAATTTTCCCTCTGGACCCATAAGCACTTAAATGCAGAAGCAGACCATGTACTCACTTGAAACTAAGAGGATGTCTAGATGATGTAGGAATAGTTTTAATGAAATAACAATAAAGATAGTACCACACTTTACTCCGGATCTGTCAAATATTCTGTTTAATGTAAGGATAAGTTAAAGATGAGATATAACGTGAGAAAAGTGAAATTGTTCCAAAGTGTACCAACATGAATACCAGCAGAGTACAAATTAAACTACGCTCACACATTACGCCTTGTGGGTTTTACATTGGAGAAGTCCGCCTGCTCTTAAGGAGATTAAATTACTTAAGGAAGAGTGACACACAGCACTTGTGAGTGCTGGCTGAGTATTAGCCAAATAAATGTAATGCATGTGCACTCCTAAAATCTTAAAAAATTAAAGGTCACTGAAGCCGATTTCCATCGAACCGACAGGAAACTGCTTTGTCAGTTACGATCATTCAACATTTGATTTTGCCTTTAAATGCACTTTCATATTCGGTTATGATGGGTTGTGTGTGTGGGGGGTTTGGGGGTGGACCGTTGGGTTGATTTAGTCACATCCAGCAGGGCCGCTGTGGGCACAAAACAGCCTCTAGTATTAGCATGTATAAACAGGCTTATAAATGGAGCACTATTTGGCTGTTCATTTTCATCCTCTTAACAGTAAACCAGGCGGAACAGGCACTGACACCCTGAAAAATAAATGTAGACCAACACGCGCAAATTCAGCGTGATGCGGGGAACCAAGGAGAGTTGTTTGTGTTAAGGTCAATCCTGTTTAGATTGCACTGGTTGTTGAGGTGTCTGTTTTCTTTTCATCATTTGTTGAGATTTCCTGCGAGGTTAATCATGTATTCATGTATTCTGAGATCTTTAACGATCTTGTGTTGTTGGGCTGCATTTTATGTTGAGGTGTGTGTTTTCGAGTGGGGGTGGTATTCACATAAATAGATTTAGTTTTAGATTTTAGTTTAGATTTCAGTATAGCAGAAGAAACTGTGTCAGTAAAAAGCATTGTTCCTATACGCATTGTCCCCAGTGTTTGAATTGTTGTTGAATAATCAGCTTTGTTTTCATCATATATTTGCTCCAGAAATTGACAGCTGGACCAAGTGTCAGTTAACCCTTCATTAACCTTATCAAAACTGTTATCATATTATCATATTTTCCTTAGTAGGTCACGTAGGCATTAAACTAGACAAACGAATAAACCTTAAACCCTAATTTCATGTGTCTGAATTGAGGTCACAGCACATTCAGAGCCACTGTGTCTCCCACTGCTCACCGAATAAGTCAGATTACAACCACAAGCAGCTGTTTGCAAGAGAAAAACTTGTACACGCTGACTTTGTGACACCTACACCTCACAAATGTCACCAAGTTGAAGTTAACTGTATCTTTTTTATATATTTCTTTGCAGATCCCAGAGTTAAGGTACAATCTGTAAATATAATGTAAATTATAACAAAATATTATATATATATATTTTTATCTGCTGAATAATGATTCGGGCAATTGTGTTTTAACAACTTAATAAATGCAGCTGTATTATAATCTTTTTTTGTGGGAAATGTGGTAGCTTTACACTTTCAACAATTCTCACCTTAAAGTCACAATAGTTTAACAATTGAGAAAAATGTGTGACAGATAATATCACAGTAGTTAAGGTAAGTACCACTGACAAAAAGAGCCTTGACTCTCACAAAAGCTCTTGCAAAAGAATAAATACAAAAAGCAGTGAATTTCATTTCGAATTACACTCAAATGTGAGATAATACTGACTGGCCTCACAACTGTACAAGACAAATGTGACATTTACGTCACATATATATATAAAAAAATTACATTTGAGACAAAGAAAAATGTCAACTAAGTCATTTGACAGATGTGTCTATTGGCTCAGGTGTCTCGATGTGACTTATGCTGCACAAAAGGATAATAATAATTGTCCAAATGGTTGAAAGGTTATGTATGAGATCTAATTTCATGGAGCGCTATCATGAGTGCACTGGAGACAATGCAGCGTGTCACTGTGATGTGTGCCATCCTGGCTTTTTAGTGCTTTGCTAAAACAAAGACAGGATTAAGAGCATGGATTCAAATGGTAAACCACAGTCAAATACATTTGTTTGTCCAACACGGCGCAGTCTCACCGCACCCCGGGGCGACCTGCTTCAAGTTATTTATGATGTCGAAATTAATCTCACTTAGCCTGATGAGGCTCTCGAAGAGGGGGCCCTATTTCTGAGACGGTTGCAGAGTGAGGGATGAGAGAGGAGAGGGGACGGTGCAGAGCGACCAAAGACTTATTCAAATCCTCCCCATAGATTAGCAATCGCAGCTTGACAAGGCACCCGCAAGTTATTATTTATTTAATTTTTTTGAAAATTGAAGCTGTCTCTCACTAACATGTCAGAGACAGGGGAGGTAATCCGTTTGGAATTTGCGAGTGATAAGACAGGAGACAAACTCGCCAGTGAGTATGGAGGATGTGAAATATTTAAATGAGGTCTGAGGGATTTTACGGAGCAGCTGTGTGTTTAGTTGCAGCTCTCTGGCATTGTTTGCCCATGATGGATGGAGCATTTTATTGCAGAGGCCCATTAGGAGAACAAATATTATGATTTATGATTACACATGATCTTTAATTGAGGAGTGATGTGAGGAATTGTATGATTGTATAGTGTGGTACTTAATAATGTCTATGTCCAGTTTTTTTAATTAAATGTATTACTTTAAGTCCAACGAAGATGTAAATCATTGTGAAGTGCTCATGGAAAACACAAAAAAAATAGAAAATAACACATTAAACCTCTCTGCAAGCTTTTCTCTCGTGACTTAATCTCAAGACTTCATCTAGTCAGATAATCTTTCTGTTGAAACAAACTGAATGTAACATGGACTGTCCGGGGGAATAAACACATCTCCTTTGTTGCAGCTTCCTCACTGAGACAGTGTTTTAAACAAATAAACAAAGTGTGCAAGTGACTACCAGTCACCACTGGCACCGCTTTGTGCAAATGCTGACTTTAATGGAACTAATGACTTCAACTGCTCATATGGAGCAGAAGAAAAGTCACAGCAAGTAGCAATCACAATCATAACATACACATTAATGTAAAATAATAGCGTACATAAAACATGCTGCCCAAGAAAGGCTTTGTTCAACTTATTTTAAGTCAAACGGATATAGCATTACAAGTAAATATTGTTTCCACATCCCACATATATATATATAAAAAAATAGCTTTTTGGCCAGGTCTGTTCATGATGAAAATACAGATATCTTAGTTACTGTATGACATTTATTCTCGGATAATCACACAGAATTTATTTTACATACAGTGAAAAAAATATATATGTTCAGATTAATAACACAGTGACAGTTTGACACTAAATCAAAAGGGCAAGGTAAGCTGACTTTGTTTATACAGCCCTACTCACAATAATAGGGTTTCAATAAAGCAGATACTCTCGTGGAATAATGTTGGCATCAGCTCAGTGCCATTTATAAATATTTGACAACAGATGAGTCGACTCCATGGGATGCCACTCTGAGCAGCACAGAGTCAAAGTCTGCTAATAAAGCAAAGGCCATGAGCAGACCCTGTGTTGAAAATCCAAACTCGATATCCAGTAGCTGAGATAGTTGTGAAAACATGCACATTCCTGCTGAGAGACACAACACGGCGTATTCACGCGCACAGACGTGCACGCTCTGTCGAAATGTGAAGAGAGTAACTGAGAGAGAGAGAGTGTCAGACAGTCATTACAATCGATAATAGCGCGAATGAAAAAGCCATTAGGTGCTTTATGACCAGCTGTGATTTCAGCAATATTATTATGTGTCCCGCTCATTTTTCCTCATTTCTTCATATTTTTCCTGCCTCACTTAAGACAAAGTGTCGCAAATAAACTGGAAATAAATCCTGTGGTCACACTGTGGACGCTCACAGAATCTGTGTGTGTGTGTGTGTGTGTGTGTGTGTGTGTGTGTGTGTGTGTGTGTGTGTATCAATCTTCTTCTCAGGCAGCTGTTAACCTTCCAGGTCTGAATGAGAAACAGGTGGTGGGGTCGAGCACGCTCTCTCGGCTCAAAGGAACACCAGAACAGTGTAACAGCTTACATGATGCAAATAATGCACAAAGCATTGCCTGATGCCGTGATTTAGACGCCGTTGTGTATTGTTTGTTTCATTCATTTGCGTTACACGTGAGCTAAATAGTAGCACACCTACTGCCTGGTTGTCTGCCCCAAATTACACTGCAAATATTATGACAATGAATAAATAAATGATCAACTTATAGCAGATTTTTTGTCAGTCTACTATTGTCACAACGTTGAAGGCAAGACAATCTTCTGTGCAAACAGACAATAAAGTATTATCTTATCTTAAATGTTAAAATAGCTGATAGTTATATAACACCACACACATAATGTGTACTGTCACTTCAGTATAAATATAATATAAACATCGTTTCTAGATTTTCATTTTCTAAATGTGAGTCCTATCTTTTCTCTGTTTACAAAGAAAAATAATATCTGTAATAATACTATAATATGGATTTGCGTGTAAAATATAGCACAGTGCAGCTCCCTTCGCCTTGATTTCCCCCCTTTCATTCATCCTCCTGCCTCTTTTATATTCCCCAGCTTCTTATCAGCCTCTTCATCTGTGATTACTCTTCCTTTGTTCTCGCTCACTCCTCTCCTCTTCCTTCCTTCCATTCTTCCATCCCCCTCTCTTTCTGTCCATCTGTATATGTTGCTCACTCTGTGTTGGCACGTGCATCGCTGTTCCCCTGTTGGTTCTTGGCCAACTCCCCCACTCTGTTCTCGCTCTGGTTCATCCACCCCCACCTTCCTCTTCCCCGTCCTCTCCTTCTTTTCCCGTTTTGCATGTGTACCAGGGTCCGCGGGGCTCAGCATAGTGTACAGCCCAGTGGCCTAAAAGTGAATACTTACATAATTGCCAAGTGTCTCCAATCATTAGGGGCAGCCCTTAAAAAAGACATGCTTCGCGGACAGCTGCGTCCCCTCGCCTTTGCCAGCCTTTCAGATCGCATTTGCTTTAACAGGCTCATCCACATTATATTTAACCCCAGTGCACAGTGGATGACGGGGGGAAATAGATAAAGGTTACAATATTAATGTAGGGGCAACATGAGGTATGTCTGACCACAAAATATAAACTTTCACCTGGAGGTAATGTTAAGACTGATTGTGTTTATTTACAATATTACTCCAAATGATACTGCAGATTTTGTGACCTGACTTTATAAACATTAGGTCACTCACATCCAGTATCACATGAGTATCTAGTCGTGAGCGCAGTATACACATTTCACTTTCCATTAAAAGCAACAACCAAAATAATTGATTTTAAATATATATTTTTTTCAGCTCTATTCATGTAACTGAGCTATACTGTAATGTGTGAATGGTTATCATTCTGGGATCATGCTTAAAAGAGACATTTATGAATAAGGGACAGACCTTAAACCTTAGAACACAGTGAATAAGGCTGCTTTTCTCCATTATATACAGAGGCTATAAGAATATGTGTAAATATGGAGTATAGCGTGTCTTATATCCTTTTAAAGCACAGTTTACAGGCAATTTGATGGAATTATAAATATTTTTTTTCATAAAAAAAAAAAAAAATCAGATAGAATTTTTCAGAATTCAAAAATGAAATTTTAAAATATCTATTTTGAGACTTCTGCACAATTAGCACTACTCCTGGATCTAAAAATAAATAAATGTGCAGTTTAAAATGAATCAAAACTTAACAACATAAGAAGATATAAAAGCACATTTTTACAGCCTAAAGATGTGACCTATAAACACACCCCCAGGAGTTTCTGTATTATCCCCTTGGCAATTCACCAAGGTTGCGCCTGTGGCACAGATCAGTGCCGCGTGAGCACTAAGGGTTAAAGCTTTCATGTACTTTGTCATTATTTTTTGAGCACAACAGCTAAAGCTCCCTGAAAAAAAATTACCCTCAATTTAATCCACAGACATAACGTCAAAAATATGTGTTGAGGTGTTCTCAGAAGACACATTTGTTTACTGACAATTCTCTGACAGTTCCTGAGAGTCAAACATACATTTTTATTTCTGTGCATTCAAAGGGACCTCTCCACAGTATAGTTAGTGACAGCTGGGTCATGTCCCCATATATCGGGAACACAGCTGCCTTGCAGACATGAACTCACGTACACACACACACACACACACACACACACACACACACACACACACACACACACACACACACACACACACACACACACACACACACATACGTTTGCACCTCTATTCTTTTTAGTACATTGCATTAACTTCTATTCATTTTGACAGCCTGAACAAGTGGTGTCCTTAATCCAACAATTCACATTTTAGGCCTAAATTTAACCAGTTCCTCAGAAAATAGTGTCCGTATCATTAAGACCAGGAATACTGGTCCTGATAAGGTCAGTGTTTATGACAGAAAAGGTCCCAGAAGCTGCAAATACACACACACACACATGCATGCTTGCATGTTTAAGGCAAACAGGAACAGGAAAGCAGAGCATCTGAACAGCCTCAGAGTAGGAACATATGACCACATTTTTTTTTTGTTTTCTGACAAAAACATGTATCTGCAAAAAAAAAAAGAAAAGACATTTCAGCAAAGAACAAAAGAGTACTTTTCACATGGGTTCCCATGTGTTGTACAGAAAGTTTCACAGTGGAAGAGGTTTCAAAGGGCCACAAATGGCATTATCCCACAAATAAAATCATCCCCTTTTTAAAGCTTTTCGTCTGTAATTGACCATGATTCTGAACTGGTTTTATCTCCTTGGTTGGTCGCCATTACTGAAACCGTTGCCTAAGGAGAGTTTTGTGTATTATATGACTCATCTTGTAACTGTCTCAACTGAGAGTAAACTAACACAGTTCAAACACGTAAAATACAACATAATTTAACTGGCTTATTGTTGCACATACGCTCTTAGGTACAAGGTCAAGACATTGTTATAAATGGTAAATAAAAAGTAAGATGACCCTTTTTTAGAAAGCAGCTTTTCACATTTTTATGACAATGACACTAACGATCACAGAATTAAAACAAAATTGGATTGAGTTCAGATGCACAGGGTCAGATGTGAAATGCTAAAGTAACACTTCAAAGTTCTTCAAAGTAATGACAAAATATTTTTGTTCGTACCTTTTAGGGGTGATTTGCATTCTGAAATGTGCATCTGTGTTTGCAAACTATTAAGTGAAACCATTCTATGATACAACAATGCTATGGGTGACCGAGAAACTGCTTGATAAAGTTTGAGTTGAAATGACTATTTCATTTTTGTCAGTGACGTCTTGTGGTTCAAACTTTTGAACAACCATTGTCATGCTTTTAAAGGAACCGTGCTGACAGTTGGAAGAAGACCCACGCGTCAACCCTGACCTACTCCCTATGATGATCTTTGTTACTCATCACCTACTTCCTCCTTTGCTATGCTGACTAATGTAGGACTTTGCCACTTGAGTGTAAAAACACAGTGTGTTGTTTGTAGCACTTTAAAGATTACTCTTCTTGTCATTTTTCTTTGTTAACTCCAAATTCCCATGTATCTAATTGAGGGAAGTCAACACACTATATTTTCAATTGTGTTAGACATTATTATCATCATTACACAATTTAAAAAAGTACCTGATCATTGAGAGATAAATGCTTTTTGTATGTTCATTGTCATTTATTTATTTCCTCTAATACTTTTTAGTTTTCATTTCTACTTCTACTATGTTCGTCATCTTCATCGCACAATAACTGTGTACTGAGACTAAAGGAATTCAAATTGTTTCAGGGCAAAAAACACTGTTGTGCAAATAAGTGTGTCAGGCTGACAGCTTGTGTAAACGGTCTTCTAACAGGAGCACAGTGGGCCATGAATCAACCATGAAGGATAATCAAATCAAATGCAAATGTGGTTTGTTTGAATTTATTTCTGTTGCTGATGCTCGAAGCCCCGAGGGGCCCTGTCAGTTGTACAGGGAGGGGCCGTACATAATGACAGGTCACGCTCAAAGGGCCCTTTGTATAAGCATGGTGAGTGGGAGCCCTTTTCTTGAGGACAATATTGTAGAATTAGTCCAAGACAAAAGGAGGTGTGAGTGAGAAGGACACGTATCCCCTCCCAGACACACACATACAAACAGAGATTTGCACAGATTGTTCTTAGAACACTGCATTGATTACCATTCATTTGGACAGCTGAAGCAAAGCATTATCCTTAACCTTAACCATTACTAGTTAATGCTTAATCCTAACCTTAACCTAACCACATTTAAAATCTTAGCCCTAAACCTGAGTTCTACATAAATATGGTTCTGCCGTAGTAGTAGTAGTTTTATAAGAACCAGGTTCTGGTCTACATGAGGACTACTGGTCCTGACAAGTCACTGTTTAGAAAAGGTCCTAAAGAGGTAACAGATACAAGTACACACTCACCATAATTGTAGAGAACATAACTTTAAAGTAACACAATGTAGGATTTGCTCTCGGCTCCTCCCCACAGTTGGTAAAAGGTACCACACTGCCAAATAATTTCAAGGAAGTTCTTCTAGACCCTCTTTTCATGAAGAGGAACTTTCATTTAGCAATGCACATCTTATATGCTAGTTCTTCTTGTTTCGTAGTTTTGATGCCATTTGATCGTTAAAAAGCAAAGTGCATCAAAGTAAAATGGTTCCACAATTTTCGTATTACCCAGTTACATTTCAAAGTAAATCTCTCTATCGCCTCTTGTTTCTAACTAGTAGCATGCAAATCATGAATATTTATAAAAATATATAATTATACCATGATTTGAAACGTCTCTGAGCTGTGCTTAGTTTACTTTCATGTCCTTGAGTTGTAGAACATGCTTCTGCATACAACAAAAAGGAGTACAACCAATGTATTTTGCATCCATCTAATAGGACATCATACATTTGGTTAATCAACACTGCTCTGATTAAAGAAGAGGGGTCTCAATAACATTGTAATTGGAGGAAAGGCCCGAATCCAGAAAGAGCCATGGGGCTCTAAATATGTTGAGACGTTTATCGCAATGAGGTTCTCAGCCTACTACTCTTTGAAAACCGTAATGGAGGAGTAGATGGAAACAATAGTGGGTTAACGTGATTGTGTGTGTGTTTGACTAGGCTTGGGAGCTCTCTGTAGTCTTTCTACTGTGCTCCTGATGAGGGGGAAGTGAGACATAATGATGACAAAAGCGACGGGTGCTTGGGAGCATAAAGAGCCTGGTTAATCACAACCCTATACTACAGGAAGTGTCTATTCAATGAAGCTTCATGCAGCTAAGCAACAGTACAATCTGAGCACTGGAGTGGACCAGGGTTTAGCAGCAGGTTCACAAATGTTGCAGTGGAGGATAAAATGAGTTTACAGTGCACATGGCTTTAAACTTGTTGTTGGATAATGATACATTTGTGTGTATATGTTGCTTTTCCATTGGTGACCAAGGACTTTGTTGTCATTCAAACATTTACATACACATTCTTACAGAGTATTTAAGGCCTGTAGACAAGAAGACCTGGGGGTAAATCCCGATCAGCTCCACCACTGAACCACAGCTACCAGTATAAAGCTGACTTTTCTGAAATGTTTCCTTACAGTATTTTCAGGATAGATTTTTTGGCTTGGTGGTTTCAAACTCATCTATTTTGTCATTTTTGTGTCATCATTATCCCCCAAAAGCGAAAGATTATAAAGTATGTTATTAAAGAGCACTCTGTATATTTATTTGTGTACGTGTGTGTCTGTGTGTGTATGCGCTGTCAGCACAACATCCACATTGTTTGGATCCATCAGCAACCATCCAATCAAATTGCAGGACAACCAATTACATTTTTTTGGTCCAAAACTTGACAAAAAAGTCATACTATACTATATAGTACGTCATAATATACTATGTCGTTCAAAATGTGACAATTTTTTTGAAAAAAAGAATGGTCCAAAATTGGACAAAAACGTCATACTTTACTATGTAGTACGTCACAATATACTATGTCTTCCAAAATCTGACAATTTTTTTGAATAACATTTTTTTGGTCCAAAACTTGACAAAAACGTCAAACTATACTATGTAGTATGTCATAATATACTATATGTCTTCCAAAATGTGACAATTTTTTTGAAAAAAAATTGGTCCAAAATTGGACAAAAACGTCATACTTTACTATGTAGTACGTCACAATATACTATGTCTTCCAAAATCTGACAATTTTTTTGAGTAACATTTTTTTGGTCCAAAACTTGACAAAAACGTCAAGCTATACTATGTAGTATGTCATAATATACTATTTGTCTTCCAAAATGTGACAATTTTTTTGAAAAAAATTGGTCCAAAATTGGACAAAAACGTCATGTCATCCAAAATCTAACCATTTTTTTTGAAAAACATTATTTTGGTCCGAAACTTGACGAAAACGTCATACTATACTATGTAGTACGTCATTCTATACTATGTCATCCAAAATGTGACAATTTTTTTGAAAAAAAATGTTTTGGTCCAAAACTTGTCATACTATACTATGTCTAAATGTCTAAATATCTGTTAATGGGAGGCAGAGAGGGGGAGAATGATATACCGGATCAGCCACTCGATCAGTGCAGAGGGGACAAAAGTTCAAACACATGAGGCAGGACGGGTGCTCTACCATCTGAGCTAAACATCTGTTTAATGAAAGTGTTTTTCAGTAAGATTTTCTCAATCGAATATTTGACAAAATGGTCATACTATACCATGTAGTACGTCACAATATACTATGTTGTCAAAATGTGACCATTTTTTTGAAAAAAGAGTTTTGGTCCAAAATTTGACAAAAACATCATATTATATTATGTTGTCCAAAATCTGACAATTTAAAAAAAAAAACATTGACATACTATACTATGTCGTCCAAAATTGGACAAAAACGTCATGCTATATATGTCATCTGAAATTTGACAATTGTTTTGAAAAAAAAAAATTGGTCCAAAATTTGACAAAAACGTCATACTATACAATGTCGTCCGAGATTTGACAAAAATGTCATACTATACTATGTCGCCAAAAATTTGAAAAAAAATGTAAATTAGACCTTTGGTCAAAAATTTTAAAAAGATGTCATACTATACTATGTCATCCAAAATTCAACAAAAACATCATACTATACTATGTCGTTCAAAATTTGACAAAAACAATTTTTAACATTTATTTGGTCCAAAATTTGAGAAAAACGTCATACTATACTATATAGTACGTCATAATATACTATGTCGTCCAAAATGTGACCAGTTTTTGAAAAAGAGTTTTGGTCCAAAATTTGACAAAAACATCATACTATATTATGTTGTCCAAAATCTGACAATTTAAAAAAAAAAACATTGACAGAAATGTCATACTGTAGTATGTAGTAAGTCATACTATACTATGTCATCCAAAATTGGACAAAAACGTCATGCTATATATGTCATCTGAAATTTGACAATTGTTTTGAAAAAAAAAAATTGGTCCAAAATTTGACAAAAACGTCATACTATACAATGTCGTCCGAGATTTGACAAAAATGTCATATTATACTATGTCGCCAAAAATTTGAAAAAAAATGTAATTTAGACCTTTGGTCAAAAATTTTAAAAAGATGTCATAATATACTATGTCATCCAAAATTCAACAAAAACATCATACTATACTATGTCGTTCAAAATTTGACAAAAACAATTTTTAACATTTATTTGGTCCAAAACTTGAGAAAAACGTCATACTATACTATATAGTATGTCATAATATACTATGTCGTCCAAAATGTGACAATTTTTTTGAAAAAAAATTTGGGTCCAAAATTGGACAAAAACATCATACTATACAATGTCGTCCGAGATTTGACAAAAATGTCATACTATACTATGTCGCCAAAAATTTGAAAAAAAATGTAAATTAGACCTTTGGTCAAAAATTTTAAAAAGATGTCATACTATACTATGTCATCCAAAATTCAACAAAAACATCATACTATACTATGTCGTTCAAAATTTGACAAAAACAATTTTTAACATTTATTTGGTCCAAAACTTGAGAAAAACGTCATACTATACTATATAGTACGTCATAATATACTATGTCGTCCAAAATGTGACCATTTTTTGAAAAAAGAGTTTTGGTCCAAAATTTGACAAAAACATCATACTATATTATGTTGTCCAAAATCTGACAATTTAAAAAAAAAAACATTGACAGAAATGTCATACTGTAGTATGTAGTAAGTCATACTATACTATGTCATCCAAAATTGGACAAAAACGTCATGCTATATATGTCATCTGAAATTTGACAATTGTTTTGAAAAAAAAAAATTGGTCCAAAATTTGACAAAAACGTCATACTATACAATGTCGTCCGAGATTTGACAAAAATGTCATACTATACTATGTCGCCAAATATTTGAAAAAAAATTTAAATAAAGACCTTTGGTCAAAAATTTGAAAAAGATGTCATACTATATATACTATATACTATATTTGACATAAACAATTTTTAACATTTATTTGGTCCAAAACTTGACAAAAACGTCATACTATACTATGTAGTACTTCATACTATACTACGTCATCCAAAATATGACAATTTTTTTGAAAAAAAATTTTTTGTCGAATATTTGACAAAAACATCATACTATACTATGTTGTCCAAAATGTGACAATTTTTTGAAAAACATTTATTTGGTCCAAAACTTGACAAAATCGTCATACTATACTATGTCGTCCAAAATGTGACCATATTTTTGAAAAAAATATTTGGGTCCAAAATTGGACAAAAACATCATACTTTACTATGTCGTCCAAAATCTGACATTTTTTTTGAAAAACATTTATTTGGTCCAAAACTTGACAAAATGGTCATACTATACTATGTAGTACGTCACAATATACTATGTCGTCCAAAATGTGACCATTTTTTTGAAAAATAATTTTGGTCCAAAATTTGACAAAAATGTCATACTATACTATGTCGTCCAAAATCTGACAAATTTATTTAATAAAATTTTTTTGGTCCAAAACTTGACAAAAACGTCATACTATACTATGTAGTACTTCATACTATACTACGTCATCCAAAATGTGACAATTTTTTTGAAAAAAAATTTAGTCTAATATTTGACAAAAACATCATACTATACTATGTTGTCCAAAATCTGACAATTTTTTTGAAAAACATTTTTTTGGTCTAAAACTTGACAAAATCGTCATACTATACTATGTAGTACGTCACAATATACTATGTCGTCCAAAATGTGACAATTTTTTTGAAAAATTATTTTGGTCCAAAATTGGACAAAAACGTCATAATGTACTATGTCTAAATGTCTAAATCTCCGTTAATGGGAGGCAGAGAGGGGGAGAATGACATACCGGATCGGCCACTCGACGCGGGATTCGAACCAGGGCCACCTGCAGAGGGGACAAAAGCTCAAACACATGAGGCAGGACGGGTGCTCTACCATCTGAGCTAAACATCTGTTTAATGAAAGTGTTTTTCAGTAAGATTTTCTCAGTCCAATATTTGACGAAAACATCATACTATACTATGTCGTCCAAAATCTGACAATTTTTTTGAAAAACATTTTTTTTGGTCCAAAACTTGACAAAAACGTCATACTATACCATGTAGTACGTCACAATATACTATGTTGTCAAAATGTGACCATTTTTTGAAAAAGAGTTTTGGTCCAAAATTTGACAAAAACGTCATACTATACTGTGTAGTACGTCACAATATACTATGTTTTCAAAATGTGACCATTTTTTGAAAAAAGAGTTTTGGTCCAAAATTTGACAAAAAACGTCATACTATACTATTTCGTCCAAAATGTGAACATTTTTTTGAAAAAAAATTTCGTCCAAAAATGGACAAAAACATCATACTATACTATGTTGTCCAAAATCTGACAATTAAAAAAAAAAAACATTGACAGAAATGTCATACTGTAGTATGTAGTAAGTCATACTATACTATGTCGTCCAAAATTGGACAAAAACGTCATGCTATATATGTAATCTGAAATTTGACAATTGTTTTGAAAAAAAAAAATTGGTCCAAAATTTGACAAAAACGTCATACTATACAATGTCGTCCGAGATTTGACAAAAATGTCATACTATACTATGTCGCCAAAAATTTGAAAAAAAATGTAAATTAGACCTTTGGTCAAAAATTTGAAAAAGATGTCATACTATACTATGTCATCCAAAATTTAAAACAAAAACATCATACAATACTATGTTGTCCAAAATCTGACAATTTAAAAAAAAAAAAAACATTGACAGAAATGTCATACTGTAGTATGTAGTAAGTCATACTATACTATGTCGTCCAAAATTGGACAAAAACGTCATGCTATATATGTCATCTGAAATTTGACAATTGTTTTGAAAAAAAAAAATTGGTCCAAAATTTGACAAAAACGTAATTCTATACAATGTCGTCCGAGATTTGACAAAAATGTCATACTATACTATGTCGCCAAAAATTTGAAAAAAAATGTAAATTAGACCTTTGGTCAAAAATTTTAAAAAGATGTCATACTATACTATGTCATCCAAAATTCAACAAAAACATCATACATGTGTTCAAAATTTGACAAAAACAATTTTTAACATTTATTTAGTCCAAAACTTGACAAAAACGTCATACTATACTATAAAGTACTTCATAATATACTATGTTGTCCAAAATGTGACAATTTTTTTGAAAAAAAATTTGGGTCCAAAATTGGACAAAAACATCATACTATACTATGTCGTCCAAAATCTGACAACTTTTTTGAAAAACATTTCTTGGGTCGAAAATTTACAAAATGGTCATACTATACTATGCAGTACGTCACAATATACTATGTCGTCCAAAATGTGACCATTTTTATGAAAAATAATTTTGGTCCAAAATTTGACAAAAATGTCATACTATACTATGTCGTCCAAAATCTGACAAATTTATTTAATAACATTTTTTTGGTCCAAAACTTCAAACGTCATACTATACTATGTAGTACTTCATATTATACTACGTCATCCAAAATGTGACAATTTTTTTGAAAAAAAATTTAGTCTAATATTTGACAAAAACATCATACTATACTATGTTGTCCAAAATCTGCCAATTTTTTTGAAAAACATTTTTTTGGTCTAAAACTTGACAAAATCGTCATACTATACTATGTAGTACGTCACAATATACTATGTCGTCCAAAATGTGACGATTTTTTTGAAAAATAATTTTGGTCCAAAATTGGACAAAAACGTCATACTGTAGTATGTCTAAATGTCTAAATCTCCGTTAATGGGAGGCAGAGAGGGGGAGAATGACATACCGGATCGGCCACTCGACGCGGGATTCGAACCAGGGCCACCTGCAGAGGGGCTAAAAGCTCAAACACATGAGGCAGGACGGGTGCTCTACCATCTGAGCTAAACATCTGTTTAATCAAAGTGTTTTTCAGTAAGATTTTCTCAGTCGAATATTTGACAAAATGGTCATACTATACTATGTAGTACGTCACAATATACTATGTTGTCCAAAATGTGACCATTTTTTTGAAAAATAATTTTGGTCCAAAATTGGACAAAAACATCATACTATACTATGTCGTCCAAAATCTGACTAATTTATTAAATAACATTTTTTTGGTCCAAAACTTGACAAAAACGTCATACTATACTATGTAGTACGTCATAATATACTTTGTCGTCCAAAATGTGACCATTTTTTTGAAAAAAAATTTGGGTCCAAAATTGGACAAAAACATCATACTATACTATGTCGTCCAAAATCTGACAATTTTTTTGAAAAACATTTCTTTGGTCGAAAACTTGACAAAATGGTCATACTATACTATGTAGTACGTCACAATATACTATGTTGTCCAAAATGTGACCATTTTTTTGAAAAATAATTTTGGTCTAAAATTGGACAAAAACATCATACTATATATACTATGTCGTCCAAAATCTGATTAATTTATTTAATAACATTTTTTTGGTCCAAAACTTGACAAAAACGTCATACTATACTAAGAAGTACGTCATACTATACTATGTCATCCAAAATGTGACAATTTTTTGGAAAAAAAAATTCGTCCAATATTTGAGAAAAACATCATACTATACTATGACGTCCAAAATCAGAATTTTTTTTTGAAAAACATTGTTTTGGTCCAAAATTGGACAAAAACATCATACTATATATACTATGTCGTCCAAAATCTGACTAATTTATTTAATAACATTTTTTTGGTCCAAAACTTGACAAAAACGTCATACTATACTAAGAAGTACGTCATACTATACTATGTCATCCAAAATGTGACAATTTTTTGGAAAAAAAATTTCGTCCAATATTTGACAAAAACATCATACTATACTATGTTGTCCAAAATCTGCCAATTTTTTTGAAAAACATTTTTTTGGTCTAAAACTTGACAAAATCGTCATACTATACTATGTAGTACGTCACAATATACTATGTCGTCCAAAATGTGACGATTTTTTTGAAAAATAATTTTGGTCCAAAATTGGACAAAAACGTCATACTGTAGTATGTCTAAATGTCTAAATCTCCGTTAATGGGAGGCAGAGAGGGGGTGAATGACATTCCGGATCGGCCACTCGACGCGGGATTCGAACCAGGGCCACCTGCAGAGGGGCTAAAAGCTCAAACACATGAGGCAGGACGGGTGCTCTACCATCTGAGCTAAACATCTGTTTAATGAAAATGTTTTTCAGTAAGATTTTCTCAGTCGAATATTTGACAAAATGGTCATACTATACTATGTAGTACGTCACAATATACTATGTTGTCCAAAATGTGACCATTTTTTTGAAAAATAATTTTGGTCCAAAATTGGACAAAAACATCATACTATACTATGTCGTCCAAAATCTGACTAATTTATTTAATAACATTTTTTTGGTCCAAAACTTGACAAAAACGTCATACTATACTAAGAAGTACGTCATACTATACTATGTCATCCAAAATGTGACAATTTTTTGGAAAAAAAATTTCGTCCAATATTTGAGAAAAACATCATACTATACTATGACGTCCAAAATCAGAATTTTTTTTTGAAAAACATTTTTTTGGTCCAAAACTTGACAAAATCGTCATACTATACTATGTAGTACTTCACAATATACTATGTCGTCCAAAATGTGACAATTTTTTTGAAAAATTATTTTGGTCCAAAATTGGACAAAAACGTCATAATGTACTATGTCTAAATGTCTAAATCTCCGTTAATGGGAGGCCGAGAGGGGGAGAATGACATACCGGATCGGCCACTCGACGCGGGATTCGAACCAGGGCCACCTGCAGAGGGGACAAAAGCTCAAACACATGAGGCAGGACAGGTGCGCTACCATCTGAGCTAAACATCTGTTTAATCAAAGTGTTTTTCAGTAAAAAATTTCGTCCAATATTTGACAAAAACATCACACTATACTATGTCGTCCAAAATCTGACAATTTTTTTGAAAAACATTTTTTTTGGTCCAAAATTTGAGAAAAACGTCATACTATACTATGTAGTACGTCACAATATACTATGTTGTCAAAATGTGACAATTTTAAAAAAAAAGAGTTTAGGTCATAAATTTGACAAAAACGTCATACTATACTATGTTGTCCAAAATGTGACAATATTTTTGAAAAAAAATTTTCGTCCAAAATTGGACAAAAACATCATGCGACACTATGTCATCCGAAATTTGACGTGTTTTGAAAAAAAAAAATTGTTCCAAAATTTGACAAAAACGTCATACTATACAATGTCGTCCAAGATTTGACAAAAATTTCATACTATACTATGTCGCCAAAAATTAGATAAAAATTTTAAATAAAGACCTTTGGTGAACATTTTTTAAAAGATGTAATACTATACTATGTCATCCAAAATTCAACAAAAAAATCATACTATACTATGACGTTCAAAATTTGACAAAAACATCATGCTATACTATGTCGTCCAGAATTCGACAAAAACGTCATACTCTTCTATCTCGTCTAAAATTCTACAAAAATGTCATACTCACCTATGTCGTCCAAAATTTGACATGTTTTTTGTAAAAACATATTTTGGCCCAAATTGGTCCAAAACATTTTTTAGTCCAAAATTGGACAAAAACAGCATACTATACTATGTTGTCTAAAATTTGACAATTATTTTGAAAACATTTTTAGCTAGTTAAAATGCAATATGCCATGGAAAAACAATGTTAGCACTTTTGTACAAAGAATTACAGTTGCATTGGTTTTTTCAAATTTTGACAAAATGTATTCTGTAAAGGAATACTTTTAAATGAAGAATATTCTTGCAAAATAAGAGTTAAATATTAAAAATGACTGGTTAGTAGTGCAATTAGAAAGTGTTAATGTTTTCTCCAATTTCAATTGCACTTGCTTTAATAAATAAATGCAGATTTTTAAACATACATGATCTGTGTAAATATATTATTACTCTGTTGTTAAAAGGACTCGAATGGTCAAAGACTTGAGACTTACTTGTGACTTGCAAAACAATGACTTCCCACCTCTGTTATTTACTCGACTGACCTATTGGTGTCTCCTCACCATTGAATTTTAAACATTATGAATTTAGAGTTGTCATTCATCTTAACATTCTTCCACAATAAATAAATACATACACGAAGACAACAGAGGCCAGTTAAACAAATATTTGTGCACCCATCCTGACTAACTGCTTATCATATTTTCTCAGCGAAAAAACATATTTAAAATCTTTCTGATTCCGCTACTTGCACCCGAATTAGTGAAGCTGAAAATAATGAATTGCTAGTGCCTCACGTACACAAACGCATCTCTAATGAGTAGTGTCCTACTTGTTCAATTCATTACAGAGATTTCCCGATGCTTTCATCTTGTGCACATGCCTCTGCCTGTGACTACAAATATGATGTGCCATATAAGATGCCCATGCCTTGTATGAGCGTGTGTGGGGGGGGTGAGGGGTGTTGGTAGTTTGTACACATCCATATTATCTCTGGCTGCTCATCCGGCTGAGAAGCTGGCCTTAATTACAGCTGTCTGCCTGAGTCACTAGCTTGCTCGCCTGCCCACACAAATAGAGAGCAACAACAGACAGGATCTCAAAGGAAAGGCAAGAGTGGCTTCGCCTTGTAGCCGGAAGGCAACTTCTCCCTGCCAATGAGCTACAAAAGGTACTGTGGTTCTACGTCCAAATGGATCTCTAGTCTAATATCCTGTGGGCCTTGTTGACATCCAATTGCTGTACAGCGTCTGGGAGTTTGGAAGAGCGAAATTCATTGTATTTCCCCCCTCTCTTGTTTAGCTGTGTTTGTTCTTGGATTTCCTTTTGACCTTTTAAAAATCATCTATTCTACTGTGTATCAATTTTAAGCTCTGAAATTGTGGCTGAAAGTCTGGTGTAGAATCAGTCTGTAAGTTCACAAAGACTGCAGCTCAAACCAATTCAGTAGTCATCACCACAGATTGTGATATGCTTTGTATAGCTGTTTGGATAGAGTCATCGCGCAGGTTTTTCCCTTGACCCACCCTGTGCTTCAAACTGTCGACTTAAATGAAAAACTTAAGATGGAAACTGACGGGGCTGCAATTAAACATCTGGAAAATACCAGACACAGCCCAGCTTGTTTGGAAATTGGGCTGAGACTATAAATAAATTCCATACATTTCTGTGGCCGGGGCATACCCCAGTAGGCAAAGAATGTTGTTTGATGTTTCCATAAAGGATTGGATTTAGGCCAGGAATTCTTGTGCCCTGTATTGACAGTCCTAAAAGTTTAAGTAGCTGCATTAAGTCACATATCCACAGTCTACGGATGGACAATATATAGGTTTATACCTAGTATTTCTGCAGCTGAAATAGCCTTAATCACTGTTTTCAAAGGGGTTTTTAAGGGTTCTCTGGATCAAAATGGTTCTTTCTGGATCCATGAGTGTTACCAAGAACCCTTTAAAAAACCCTTTCCTGAAG
The DNA here is from genome assembly GCF_963457635.1 of Microchirus variegatus. Lineage (NCBI taxonomy): Eukaryota > Metazoa > Chordata > Actinopteri > Pleuronectiformes > Soleidae > Microchirus > Microchirus variegatus. Next base: position 11,566,480 of record NC_139805.1, read on the forward strand.
AAAGGGTTTTTCAGAAGCAAATGGTTCCAGGTAGAACCTCAGCGCTTGTAGAAGGACGCTTTTGGAACCCTTATTTATAAGAGTGTGGTAATAAAATCCCTTGTGCCTGTGATATATTAATAATGATTGTATTTTTTAGTATGTACAAGAAGACAAGAATATGGTACAATGACACAATGAGTTTTTTCACACTCAACACCAAAAGTTTATTTAAGGTTGTTCTGATTGTTTATGTGTACATTGTTCAGCACTATTCATCCATACAACTGATGAGTTAGCTTATTTGATTTTGGATGTTTGTGGCAATAATACCAGACTGTTATAGTCAGTGAAATGTTGCTGGGGAAAGAAAAGGTGGCCCAGTTGTCAAAATAAAATAATATTTTCAGATGATACAGCGGGTGAACTAATCAAGCACTAAATATCACCTTCAGTGCATTTATCTGTATTGCACATGAGGCATGATTATACAAATAAACCAATCTTTAAAACAAATGTACGTGAGACACCGCCAAAGTGCTCCAAAGGTTCTGTTGGCAAGGAGTAAGGAATTAAGAAAACAGGTAACAGCCAAGTCATTTAGATTACAAATATGATTCTGAAGCCAAAATAGCATGAAGAATATTTCATTTCTGCAAAATAAAAAACAGCACACAGATCCACTGATGTCATGTTATTATTGCCCGTTGCTCAGGATGGAGTTTTTTTCAGTCTGTCACCTGGTGTGAGACTGTGACTGTCTTTGCTTGCCTGGCTGCTCCTCTGCTCCTCTTTCTCTGCATTACCAGCAGGGAGTCGACTTCCAAAGCCTGTAAAAGACACACTTCATTAGGTCTCCTACAAGACACAACTCAGATACATGAGGAAAAACAAGAAACGACAAACCCCAGCTCTGACAAAACATGCAACACTATTTGAGATATACTGGATACTATCCTGATCCAAACAGTGTAAACAAATACTGACATGCCGCGATAAATGGGAATGAGTGTGTGTCAATATATAGATTTACAGTAAAAAGAAAAAAAAGAGGTGGCCAAAGACAGTAAAAGAAGGTGTGGGAACATGCATGTGCTGAAAGACAAAGAAAACATTTTGCATCGATGCAAAACATATTTGCACATTACTTTAGAAATATGTGTGCGTGTAACATTATGACATATAGGTATTTAATAGCAAAAACAAATATATTTTAGTACAGAAGAACTGAATAGTTTAGGTGTCCTAGCAATGAGGATTGAGATTTATCCGCAAATCTACCCCTCTAAAGACACCAGATATCTGAGTATGCATATTTCCAGGCTTTCAGACCTATAGTGCAAATTAATGGCATCTTGAGTTAAAACTATAGAGGATGACCTCATGCAGCGAAGGAATGATGGTTTTACCGAAAGTAATGATTCCCACTGAGCCCTTCCTTACTTAGTTCAAAACACTTGACTCCAAAATCTCAAAATGTCTGTGGAAAAAAACCTGAAAAACATTAGTTTAAAAACTCTCGATGTGGTTGAACATAATACTGTATGTCCACCAATGTCCAAACCTTCTCCTTTTACAGTTGGTCAGATATTCAGATATTGAGTTATGCTATTTTTTCAAGAGCGACAGAATCAACCTCTTCCTCATCACAGGCTGTGCATCAAAATAATTGGCAGCACCCAATTATCCTGTGATCCGTGTGCAGGCGATCTGACGTTTCTGCTCCAACACGACTCTGTAATCAGGTGCTATGAATCACAGATGTGACACTGGCCTGTTATAGAGTTGGACAAAAATATGGCTGTCGGTGTCTTTTCAAATGTCACATCAAATTCCAACGAACAAAAACTATTTACCGACAACAAGAGCAAGCTCATGAGGCTTAATCAGCTGCGGTGCAACGGCAGTTACTCAACAGTCAACTGTGACTTAAGGCTGTGAAGCCAGTCCAACTGTAAAACACGTTATACAAGAGTCAGATGGTTAGAAAAGCATTTTCTCTCACTGAAACGGTGAAGAATTTATTTGATTTTCCATCTTCACTGAAAATAAGGCTAGTGACGTAACTTGAATTAATATTTTGGACATTTTGTGTTTGTGAGCTGAAGGTGAATAGTTCTACAAATCACATAGCCCTTAGTAACATTTTATTTCTTACTTTGTGCTGCAAGCAGAGATTGTGTGTTCTGTCCACACAAGGACACTTTAGCAAAGTGCATCCTTGCTGCCAGGGGAACATTTTCTGGCAGATTACACTTTTAATTGTGCAAACACTTTTCTAGCTAAACTGGCTCGGTAAAAGCTCAGTGCTCACCATTTTCTTAAGACTGCATATTGACTAACCAGCTAAGCTGTGACAAAGAAAACAACAACAAACAAACACCAACATCAATATTAGAGCATGCATAGAGCCATGCTGAAAACAGTGAAGTAAAATAGGAATCAATCCAGTCATCATAACATAATAGTAGTGCTATACTTTTTTCGTTTATTTCTTTTATTTTTTTAAAGTCAGTCATAATACTGGTCATGTGACATGGTGCAGGATCACATTATTGTTTTTTGCTGCATCTCTCACTGTCTGAAGAAGTGCTTGGGCAGTAAATATCACCTGAATAAAGAGAGTGTTTTATACCTCTTATCAGTCAGTACATTTACATGCAGTTTAATCGAGCTAAGGCCATCGTCCAACTAAGACAGGCAATCGGACAACTTGCTGAGTATGCATGCGGAGGAGAAAATCTATTTATTTATTGTTCGTCCGACTCCACCTCTGTAGGTGGTGCTATAGCTCTCTATAAGCTACAGTGTATTGAATTGGAGCTCGATTTTAGTTTACATATCATTAAGAAAAGCACATTTTTCTCTTAGTCTGACTGAAACCTAACTTTTAACTAAAAGAAAAAACAGACTGTCAATGTTTATTCTATTCTTCCCCAGTAATGTACACTCAGGAAACTGACATGAAGAAATAGTTTCAAAACTCACAGATGTCAGACGGCATGAAACATCAAGAAAAATGTAAAAACATTTCATTGGGAAGGACGCGGTGATAGGTCAAGCTTGAGACAAAATGCTCTGAGTGAATGCCCTCTAACCACGACATGATGTTTCTGTCAATCAGAGACTGAACGAGATTGGAGCTGACACTGGTCAAGTCACAAGGCGCCTTCTGTCCATGTGGACGTTATCACAACGTTGCCTCGGCCAGGGACAAAATAGTAAACACTGTGACAGAATATTATGGCTGAAATAACAATTGCTCAACCCTAACCCTAACCATTGCTCAATATGTAAGGTTCATATCAGTACAATCTGTCTTTTGGATATGTGAAATGTCTCAAATCATGGGTATGTGGAGGTTTTATGAGCTAAACATACATCAACTACTCTAATATTTGGAGATGAAAATATGGCAGATAAACATGTGTGTTTTCATACCAATTAGGCTATGCTAATGCGCCGTGTCGAGCACTCATCACACCTCGGAGAATTAGCATTTGTTACACATTCTTAGTGGAGGGTGTGGCCTACTTCAAGATAATCTTGGTAGTAATTATATTAGGATGGAATAAAACTGAATTTAATATATTGAAAGATTGGTTGTAAAAATACAATTTCGGAAACATACCTGGATCTAATTTATAAGCATTTATACTTTTCTTTTCCTTGAATGCAGTAAATAAAGAATTTCCAGATTTTATTCTGACTTTTTTTCATAATAAGGTGTTTGTCAGTGATTTCCACAATTAAAATGAGTGACGGTGAGTAAATATGTCAAATCAATAGCCAATGATAATATATGTGGACACTAAAACAGGGAAACACTGCAGTATACATTTAAAATTCCTGCAACTTGTCTTAGATTGCTCTCAAAATAGAGTCACAGCCAGTGGACTCAGCTCCCTGAGAAATAATTCATATCACGCTTCCTTCTGACTGCCACTCGTCTCATGCACGTGTTCCCCTTCCACCTGCTCCTGTGGTGGACAAAAAAAGGCACATTCCTTTTTTTTTTTTTTTTTTAATTTATAACATTTAAGAAACACGCATGAAGTTGAATTTGCAGTGATGGTTGTGTTTAGCATAGGAGAACTCTGCCGCTTATACAGGGCTGCTCTAGTTAAAAGCCTCATCTAACGTCTTTGAATCCAAATGCATAACACGGCAGTAAACACTGATACAAACAAATATCTTTCGGGTTCTGCCACTGTGTGACCCTTCATCTGAAAACGCCAGGTTTTCTTCCAGCACATTTTAAAACCCCATCAGAGATAAATGACACATTCTGAGTTGCAGCACCAGGGAGGCAGAGGCTACATCAGCTTATGCTTGAGCGAGTATGTAGGCCATATACACCACGGATGCACTGCACACCCTGAGGTGAGTGTAGCAGTTTATTTTCTTTATACATAAACGTCAAGCAAGCTCCACTGCATCTGTGTGACACAGGCCCTGCCGCAGAGAGGAGTCAGCCCCATGCTGAGTAAAAAAAGCTCTCATGTATGTTAAGCTGCTAAAGCTAACAAAATAAAAAAACATGGTGCAAAATACTGTGAAATACTGTTGTAAATAGTCTGTTTCATCTGAAATTCAACAGCTTCAACACACATTGTACACAAACAAAGTAGGTTTACTGCTCAGAAGTCTAATAGCTAATAGCACAGAATAAAAACATGAACTACAACAGAAATAAGTTGAAACAAAGCCAAGAACCAATGCAAGATTTGGAATTATAATCCCAAAACAAAGTAAATGTAATTCAAAATAAGGAATGATGTGGATATCACGTGTATCTGTTTTGTCCCCTGGTAGAATAAACATATTCTTTCAGGGGAAGATGCGGTTGCTAGGTGATATGACCTGTCAAATCTGTTGATGGGAGTGGGCAAACCAATCCTCTTTTCTTGTCAGATATCAGTGGTGAGATTAGATGTGAAATTTAAATATGAATAAGGGAATCTGAGCTAATTATAACTCCTCGTTTCACTGCTTTGTCAGCACCAGGACATTCACTGGAATCAAAAAGCTCTGAGAGTTGGAAGGCAGGAAGAAGAAGAGAGAGGGAGAGAGAGGAAGAGAGAGAGATCCAAGGAGGGAGGAGTCAAGAGATCAATCTCTAGTTTGGGATTACGTGTGCTCAGATAACACCCTGCACCCCACCCACCCCCACAGAGATGTGCCTCCTTTCAGGATGAGTGTTTCAAGACTGCACTGAGCGATTCCTGCAGTAATCAACACACACACACACACAAAAGCACACTCCGTTATACCCCCATCCGCATAATGCTGCTGGCCAAGTTTACACCTATAGCTCTTCGTTATGGTCTCCAAATGCGATTACGCTTATCTGAAGGAAGACGAAACTACCTTCACCATCGGGTTCATCATTATCACATCCATATTCATACAGTTCAAATCCCCTCTGGAGTAAAACTAAAGGGATTCAAGCACCTGGGATCAGTGGAGAAGGAAGGATTGTAGATTTTACTATTGAGGTCAAAGCACTGTATTTAAAAAAAAAAAAAAAAAAAAAAAGGTATTTTATTCTCAAAGACTTTTGTTATACAAAGAAATATCCACCATGGGAATAAAGTGACAACTCTTTTTTTCGCGATACAGTAATTGAGCTCACATAATGAGAACAATTAAGGGTAAAATACACAGTGAGTTCCCTTCTGTGATTTCAAGGATGGTTGTTTGCTCTGTCCAAGATACAGAGAATAAAATGATAGATGCTTCCATGGGGCTAGGTTTAATTACGTGGGAGAGGAAGTTTTTCTTCTTTCACACAAATACAGCAGGTTTTCCGATATATAATATGTCTTTAAACACCCAATAGATTTTTTTTTTTTTCCATGCACCATATGTGGTCGCACCGCTGGAGACCAGTGGTTAACTGGAAAATGAGAACACCACAGAGTTTAATTAAATGTCTGCCCATTCCCCCGTAACTCCGGTTTGTGTTTCATATTCGTTGGATGACACAAAAAAAAAGTTGTGAACTTATTTCCACTGTAATCCTATAAACGTTGTAAAGCTGACATATGTGAGAACATAAATCTCCCCTCAATCAAAACAAATAAAAAGGTTAAACAACTATAAACAGTTCACGATCTTTTTCTCACAGTCTTGTTCTCTATTTTGGTTGGCAGTATAAACCTGTCTGTTAGGACATTGATGAAAAAATAATAAACAACGTTTTAGTTTTGACCTGTCATCATGATGGTAAAAGTGATTGCAGAGAGTAACTAGAATTGGAGAAAAAAAACAGCACCATCTAAAGTTCTATTATTCCCCTCTAAGTCCTCCATTCACTGTGTTTTCTTGGACTTGCAGAAAAATAACTCATTGTACGACACAAAGGAACTTCATTATTCTGCAACCAAAACAATGAAGAGACGAGCTTTCACTCAGTATGTTTTTCACGCACGGGTGCTTATTATAACATCATTATAAAATCATTTTGAGCATCTTGCTGCTGCAGAGTCTTGACAGTGGCAACCCAACGTGACACAAGAGCAAAAATATGTTGACCAATGTTCAACTCTGAAAACCAAAGTAGTTTTATTTTTATGCAATTACACAGATCTCCAATTATTCTAATGGTAGTATATTCAATGTGTGACAATTAAGCAATAAACATTCTCCGATTGAGAATATAAATATATAAATGTTATGTAATGTTGTATTCAACTGTTAAACCAGAAGAAGAAAAAGAATATCCTTTGTTGCTGAACAGCCATTTGTAAAACATCTGGGTAACATAAAGCTTTCTCTTTCACTCTCTTGCTCCACTTCCTTTGTCTTCCACTGCATTTCCAACAACCTCTCGTTTCTTCTTTACTTTGTCTTCATGGCTGCAACTCCACTCTAACGAATGTTTCCCATCATCGACCACATAGGCCTACCTTCAAACCACGGCCTCAACCGTTTCTTACCACTTCCACCTCCTTGCCTTTGTATGTGCGTATATGTAAATGTGTGTTTAGGGGAGCTGCCGTACGCAGCACACAGCTGCCAGAAAATGCAGGCGAAAAAACCCTGATAGCATCATCGCACAGGAAAGAAGACACATGCCATGCTGGTGCTGCTAAATGTGGAGGAAAGGAGAGAATTGCAGTGAAGTGCTAATCTGTCTCTTTGTGGATAAAACAGATGTTCAGCGAGCATGGGAACTCTTCAGACTCCTTCACTGCGGCTTCTTTGTGCAGGTCAGAAGAGCAGCGAGTCCTAATCCAAAGTTTATTACCACTACTAATTAGCCAAGATGGATGCACAGTTCCGAAGCCAAATATTCACACATAGACTTTAGGCAACAGAGAGAAGATTAATTTACAGCCAAAGTCTCAGCTTACAGAACGCCCACTATAGACACACACACACTCACTGTGTCGCAGAAAGCTTTCTGTGATTATAAACATTTTTTTTTTTGGTTTGGTGCTGTATTCATAGATTCTATTTTTGATAAATGATGGCACGTAATTCATCCACTATTATGCCATAATACTATGGGTGGACACCAGTGTGATTGACAGCTGGATTCATCCAATAGGAGCCTGTTTGCAGGTGACGCCTCTGAACTTCTGCTTGCAAAACGTCAACATGGCGAGAAGCTGTTGTTTCAGAAGTTGTTACGGACGACTTGACAACCAGCTGCCACTTGAGCAAAAGGGAGTGAATGAAAATGAGAAGTGAGTGATTGTGATTGCTGATTTAAACACTTACTTCGGTGAAAAAGATGAGTGACACATGTATTGTATTGATGGAGTTGTCCAGGTGGTTTTAAGCCGACAGTCAGTTGTGTTTGGAGCAGATTAAACTATAATAATCAATCATCGTCGTTGTGCATGTTTGACAAGACGCAACAATTCACTCGAAAATGTAATCAGTGAAGACTGATTCTTTACTATAATGTACTTTTCCTTACACAATTCAAATGCACGTCTTTGTGAGGAGACACTAATCTTTGCATGTTTACAGTATTTACATTATGCAAATATATGGTAATTTGTGTATCCTGTTTTTGGTGGTGCCTCTACATTTGACTCCATAATGAACATTTTCCTCATAAGCCAAAGTCACCCTGACTTCTATCACATTTTTATAATTATTCCCAAGGCAATAGATGCATATCAGTCCACTATCTCGTTTACTAATCAGCGTATCTAATATGCCGCAAGTGAACTTTGTTCACAGCCCGCATGCTCGCTCCCTGTCCCCCACTGCCGTACCCCTCATGTTCCTGTCCCTTGCTCCACATCTTTTATCACTTCACATCCAGAGGGGAAATATGAAGCTTTTGGAGTAAATCAAGGCTTTCCTCTTCATAAATGCCTATGCAATTAACTTAACTATTTTTCTCCCACTGATTTACAGCCACCATTTTGGAGACTGAAGTCAGCCTGGCCCTGTGTGAGTTTCAAAAGATCAGGGTTCGTTGGATAACTTCCACGCTCGCACATGCAAATGCACACACTTTGAACCACTGCACGCTCACACGTAGACTCATTCCGATCTTCTGTGAAAAGAAAATGAGAGAAAAGAAATAAACAAAGAGGCACAATGGCATACAAATTAATGACTGAAAGCAAAAGTGCAAATTGGTGTTAAAATGGTGTATGACAGTATGAAGCAGTGACATATACACTTTAACCACAGAGTAACATGACCCTGCTTTGGAGAAACATTAAAAAGTGATGTGTTTCCGTTTTTCCTTTTGACATACATGTGCCAAACAGATCCATCTGCGTTTTAGTCTCATAAAAGAAACTGCTCTGTCATCAAAGTGCACTGTCGGAGAGTCTTCACAGACGATCCTCCTGACCCCTGCTTTTAAAGAAGCAACCGATTCCCACTGACTTTGTAATTCTTCAATCCACTTGAAACATCATTTATTTCACAAATGAATAAAAAAGGATTAGGGAAAAAAATGCAACACATCATCTACGTGGCATAAATGTTGCATAAAATGGCGGTTGCAGAGAGCACCTGGAGTTTTGGTGGTTTTCTTTCTTGAACTTGAACCACGGGGGGGTTTTGGGAACATTAAAGATTTAGCACAAAGTTTTAGTGCGGTTGCGTTACTTCTTTTTGTGTAAATCATCACTTCAGCAGCTTTTTGTGCTCCACTGTTCTCCTCTGTTAATGCATCAATGCAGGTGGAAGATGTTAGAGAAATTCCTAATGCAAAAAAAAAAAATAGCATTTAAATATTTAGCTGGATTGACGAGGTTTAAAGTGAAACATCACATTTCTCTATAGCACACAGTGTCCATGCTGCAGCGCTTTGCAGTGCTCACAGTAACGGCGTACGTGAGGTCTCACTGTAAGTCGGATCAGAGGTGTAGGCTGAAGGCTTTAAAGTTAAAAGAAACCCAGACATAGTGAAGTCAGATTTGATTCATAATCATAATCGCTGTTTAATGTTGGAGTGGAAGCACAGCTGTGGCAGGTTAAGAGGCTGACTCTGACGCACCTTGAAAATTAGAGCATGGGGGGAAAAAAAAGAGATTCTGCAGACACAGTTCATATAAGATGAGGCTCCTTTTCATACTCAGGTGAGGGATTAGGATTACAGACCATGCAGTCTCCTCATCTTCTTCAAGAATTAACAGGTTCCTTTTTTTTTTTTACACCTACCAAAGAAGAATACAGCACGTATCACATTTTTTAAGCCAACGTATATATAATTCTATACACTGAAGAGAGAGCCTAGAACTCCACTTATTGCACAGATTTATGGTTATTTACTTCCAGTGTTTGCTAGTGAAGTTCAGTGGAGTTTCGCCTGACAAGAACATAAGCAATGACAGGGTTTTCATTTTGCAAGCAAGTTTCTTTCGCTCAATACCTTTGTGGACTAATTTTAGATAAGCGTCTATATTTAGCATGGAAACAGTTGTGATTTTCATAATTTATTCCCAAACTGGCCGATAGGGAGTTCACATCATTTCGGCGCTTTGTTCTGTCGATGCGTCCACAGATCTCCCAGTTTGTTTTTAATATGACTTGCAGAATGCCTCAGATTCTATTTTGTGACTCTCTCTATTTACCGAAATACTTTTCAGACATATAGGCCAGGGCCCCTCCCAAAACCTACCCACATTTCCAAGCCCTCTGCATGCGTTCCCACACACAAACACACACATATGCCACTCCAGACCCCGGCACAACCCACGTCTGCTGGCTATATCTTACTGCACACTGGCTCCTTTTTTTCCAGAAATAGTGAAGTCTGATGTGTCTGTGCGTGTATGTTTAGGGATATATTAGTGAAATACGTTGTGGACGTGCGTACATGTGTGGCCTTACATCAAAGGCTGCAGCTGTGCACGTCATGTTTTTTGTAGTGATTATGCTGTTTGTGTGTGTGCAGAAGGCACAGACTGTAGATAGATTCAAAACACGAGGGGGTAAGTTGTGATGTGTGTGGTAGCATTCAGGCAGATGACCTTCCTCTCTGCGCTCTCAGCCTCTATCCTGTGGTACTCCAACCCATCCACCCCACCCACATCTCCCCCCTGCCACACTCACAGGCCAGTAGGACATCCCCCAGATGAGGACATCATAATAGAGGTATGTAAATGGTTGGGGTCAATTTCAATTATGCTTCTGACTTTTGACTGAATTTTGGTAAAATCATTTAATACTAGTTCACATGAGAGGAAGTGGTGCATGCAGGAACAGGAAGGAATGACCGTGGTGCAGGCTGTTTACACAGTCACATCATGGGGACGTGTCTTCCTGATGGGGACAAAAAGCAAGACATCCATAACATAAATTACAACATTTTAAGGAGAAGGCATGTTTTTTTTAAGGTTAGAATGAGGTTAGAGTTAGGTATAAGGTTATGGTCAGAGTAAGTCTCCTAGAAATAAATGTAAGTCAATGCAGTGTCTTTTTAAGTCATGGAAACGTTACAGTCACACACAAAGCAGTAGTTTTCACGTAGGACTATTAAATAGTGATCAAGGTGATTAAATTTTAATCACCTTGATCGAAGTTTTTCAAATGCTGCCTGTAATAGTTTATGTTTGTCAAGTCAAAAGAGCATTTGCAAGAATCTCACTGTGCTGGTTGTCACAATGGTTGTTAGTCTTCCTTACACTGTTAGAAATAAGGGTTCCAAAAGGGTCCTTCTACTAGGGCTGAGGTTCTACCTGGAACCATTTGCTTTTTCAAGGGTTCTTGGTAACACTAATGGTTCCAGTAAGAACCATTTTGATCCATAGAACCCTTTAAAACCCCTCTCCTGAATAAAGGGTTTTAAAAGGGTTCTTGGTGGAACCCTCCAAAAGGGTTCCAGGTAGCACTTTTATTTCTAAGAGTGTATACAAACCCTTTACTGAGGCAAAACAAATGATGACATGAAGGGCAATTAAAATATTACGTCATCAACATAGTAAAATTATATTAATATTGTTGTTTTGTGGTTTTTCTTTGTGCTGTCAAACAACGTATAATGTATTTTTCAACCAAATTATAGCACAAAATAAAACTGTGCTGCTATTATGCTAGTATAAAATGATGGTATTGTGTGTCGCTACATGTCAACGTGTGTAATTTTGATTGCACAGTTCAAGAGTTGAGCTCGGACCTAATTTTGGTTCACGGGAAAACAACAGGGCGTAACTGCAAATACAGTATTTGATCACTGCGCTGTGGGAATAATTGTTGTCGTTTGTTATCAAAACAAAACTGTCCGGCGTGACGCAGCGAGCCGTGCCGCTGAATCACTGAGTCTCAGAGCTGCCTTTGCTTTTCACGTCTTGCTCCACATGGCCACTAAATCACAGAGACAAGAACACAACAGCAGCTTACCTTTGTGTCAGCCCGAGGCACTGAGCTCTTTCTCCCCTCCCCTACACCTTCACTTTGTAGCCCATGCCAAACACTGTCACCCCAAATCTCCTACTAACCTGCCTCCTTATGGCAGCAGTGCTCAGAGGGAAACCGCGATGGCATGGTGGAGCCACACGGTACCATCTGCTTCAGTGGGGCACATGGTGGTGGAGAGGAATCGGCCTCCTTCCTGGCTCAACCACCCTCCCCCTTTTGCTTTCTTCATCCTATGTCTTCGAGATCAACACCCGCCCTCAAAAAAGAAAAAAAAAATCCCCCTGATAATTTCCAAGCAATGAGAAGTCCCTCTGCACTTGGATTATGAACGCCTGCTGTAGCCATGGCAACTATGGGTAACTTTGTATTTGAGGAGTGGAATACGGGGGGTGAGGAGGGTTTTTGGGTGGGGAGGATGATCATAAGATGTGCGTTGGGGGGTTGCATAGAAAGTGGAGGCATTGTTGTATTGGTATTCAGGGTGTCAGCAAACCAGAGTAATTGCTAGGTCTTTATTAAGAGGAAGAGTTAAGGGCTTGTCTGGGGGGTGCAACTCTCTAAATTCCCTCCAGAACACAGCTGGAGGGAATAAACACTCACTGTCTTTATACTTCCTGTTGAAGGAATCCTTTATCTTCTATATTCATAATTTATTTGGAAGGGTCCATTTAATTTTCCTGGGCGCAAGACATGACATTGCACCTGTTTCCATGCTCTGATTTATCAATGCAAGCAAGCATGTATCTATGCTTTTAGGTATAAGAACAAAAGGAATGTAGCCAGCCATTTACATATGTAAAAAAAAAAAAGAAAAGAAAAAAAATCTGTATTATGCGCCACATGTAAATCCTACAAACATAATGTATGTGATCTGTTTACTGTCTCCCTGACGGTGTATCTGGCGCTCACTCCGGGATGTATATATCTGCTTTCAGCTCCTTATCAGGCGCTCACAGTGTTCCCTGTAAAGTACAGACTCAACCACTATAGAGACGTATTTGCTGTGAAACGACAGACTAAGAGGGAAGGAGAGAGAGCGAGAGAGAGAGAGAGAGAGAGAGAGAGAGAGTGAGGGCGATGAGGTAGGGAGAGAGGGGAGGCAAAAAAACCCACCTCAGACTCCACTTCACAGCCAGTGAAGGAAGAAAGTGAGCCCCCCCCCACAGCCGCCTGCAAGGTGGAGATATTACTGTTCACATTTGGACAGATGCGAGGATCTAACAGTAGTGTGTGTGTGTGTTTGTGTATATATGCGTGTGCATGTGCGTGTATACAAGGCGAAGGCCTTAAACTATCACTGAGATTGTCCACATTCCCTATTCACGTTTGAACATTTTATTCCATGACACGGTGACAAAGACGATATGAGAATCGTATCAAAGCTCAACTGTAAACATGTCCTTTATCCTGAAAGTTGGAAAGCATGTTGATTTCTGTGTGGCTGCGGTTGAGGTAATTGTATGCAAGATCTCTTGCAGGAGAAGTTGGACACTTGCTGGAAACAATGAACGGATGCTGGGTTTTGTGTGTCCCAAATGGTCAATTTAGGGAGACTGTAAACGGTTTTGCTGTGGCCGTATTTCTAAATGCACAGCAGGATTTATTTTCTTTCTTCTTCTTTTTTTTTTGTTTGCTGGGTGTGAGCTTCCAAAGGCTTTTGTGAATGAGCTGCTGCATGGAACAAAACAAACATACTGCAAGAGACAGAAAGCAGCCAGACGGTAATAGCGTAATCAAAAAGGACATGATCTTATTGCCCTCGAATGTCAACTGCTGATAGTAAACATTCAAGACCACTTACCTGGAGAGTAGCCAAGCAAAAGAGAGGCAGAGGGAGAAGAAGAAAAAAACCCTACAGTGGACACAAGGCTGGAAAAGCTTGTAAAATCATTTCTTAAAAATAAAAACAGCTGCAGTCAGCATGAACTGACACAAAGTGGATAACTGGGAGTAGGTCTGAGTGACTTGTCTAAACCCAATGTCTTATGCACTTTCATGTTGCATTATATTTAATTATACATCATACTGGGGCAGCCCTTAACAGGGTCTACTTGCCTCACAGGTAGAAGTAGTTTAATAATTCAGTAGTCGACGTGTAAGATAGGATGTGGTGTGAGTGCAGCAGGAGAATAAGCTTACTGTTATTCAACCCTCAGCTCCATCTTGCTGCAGGACAAAATGGATTTCCAGTCGGGTTAAACGGCAGATTTTTACAAGCGTGTGCCTCGCAGCGTCAATGAACCAGGACGTACTTAAGTTATTCAGCAGCAAAACACCAATGTTATGGTTTACGTCTCACTTTTTGATGCAACAACAATTAATTGGCAAGCTGTTTATCTGAAAATCAATCGCAACATGGCAAACCAGCTTAAACCATGTCCATGTTTGTACACTCCACGCTTCATTACAGGTTAACATTTTATTTCCAGCCATGCCCATTATTGTTATCTTTCTTTCATCGTTTGCATGTACCTAATATCATTTTGACATATTTTCTATTATGAGGAAGCAAGTTGCAGGTGTAGCTATAAAAAGATCTTACTGTGGCTACAAGGATGGCGACAGAGCACAGAGATAATGTTGCCAGCTTCCTCCCACAGTCCAAAACATGTTGGACACTCTTAACTGTCCGTAGGTGTTAATGTGGGAGCGAATGTTTGTTTGTCTCTGCATGTTTGTCCTGTGATGTACTGGCGACCTGTACGGGGTGCACCCCACCTTTCGTCGCCCTTCGTCAGCTGGGATTGGCTCCAGCGCTGCCGTGATCCTCATGTGGAGGATAAATGCGGTAGACAATTAATTAATGAAGGGATTGATAAAAGGAATGCAGCATGCAAAATTAATTCATGTGATTCCTCTGTAAATGATAATGTGCTTGACTCTTGTGTTTGAAAATAAAAATGTACACAACATCAGTCAGATGACACCATTTGACCTGGTAGTGTCACAATGAGAGAAACACATCACTTATTTTACTGTGACATGATGATCTTGATGACTTTAGAATGTAAAACATTTAGTTCTACTAGTAAAACAAAACTTAAGGGACAGGAAATGACATCAGCCACAGAGGCTACTGGGAGCTAACAGCAGTTAGCATTTGGAAAAGTGATAATTTGCAGGCTCTAGCAGGCACATTGCCGTCATATATAACGTGTAACCAACTGTACAGATAAACCCGCTGAGGCTGGAAGTTTGTGTAGGACTCTGTGCTGCACTGTGGAGCCAATAATAGAACTTTTCGTGGATGAGTGCAATGAGCACAGAATTCAACATTGTGTGTTTTATCTCCTGTACTTAGACTGAGGAGGACCACAAAAACATGAGTGAGTCATCTTTTTTCACACTTTGTCGACTGATAGGCCCTCCCAAATATAAGGATTTAAATGAAACAAAAGTTGATTTTGCATAATATGTCCCTTTTAAGTAAATAATTGGTTATTATACGAAAGACAAAACATATTCAAATGTGTTCCCTGTTAATCGATTGGTGCTTTGACTATAGCAAGGGCTTGACACCAGACAGTATGTGATGCAATGTTGCAGCATATCTGTACAATACAGTACCACAAAGAGCAAACATACAGTAGGCCTATGTGTAACTGGGAATAAAATGCAGTGTTGCTTTGTCTGCACATGGCTGACAGCGCCTGCAGACAAATACTGCAGGAATGCCGTTGTAATTTTACAGTGCAGGCACACTTTGGGAAAAGAAAAAAAAAAAATAGGTTACAGACACAATAGCAGAATAAGAACGATGCTTGTCTTAGCGCTTTAATGTTCCCAGCTGCTGTCTCCACTGACTGTGTAGAAAGGCGGCTTTGGGTGCACAGCGGGAGTCCAGAGGGTGGGAATGTGTTGTGCGCTTCTCAGTGGTTCCTGCTGAAACTTTAGCATGAAAGAGAAATCTTTGAATATGCGTGCTGTCGTCTTTTTTTTTTCCCCCTGCAAAGTAAGCTGCTCACTTCTGTCAGACGCTGACAGGGAAGAAATATGTAGCTTTTACCTTTGGTACGAGGGCTTTAACACTTCTCCAGGTGCAAACCCAGGTGAGACATAAATTAATACTGTAAGTGATCAAAAAGATTCTGGGCACTACATGTCTTTTGGTTCCAACACTTGACGTATATAAACCACACTGTAGTCGAGCGCAATATGAGTGGCCGTGAGTTAGATTCAAAGAATACATCATCTAATTTGGACTTCAGCAGGTAAAATCTATATATCAAAATGAAGGGGGGAGTGTTGGGGGGGGGGGGGATGGAGTGAAAGATATAGAGAGAGGAGTGGATGCAATGAACAGGAAGCATCCGGAATGAATTCCCAAACATGACCACGCATGGCTGGGCTGAACTGGCCTGGATGCGGGAGGGGGAGGTTTGGTGGGGGGTTGAGAAACTCCTACACGTCCAGCTGGACAAAAAGAGAGAGACAGGAAGACGACAGAGAGAGAGAGAGAGAGAGAGAGAGAGAGAGAGAGAGATTGAGAGAGGAAGGCGAGTGAGAGAGAGAGAGAGAGAGAGGCCCCCAGGCACTGACAGGTGTAGCCCTCCACTCCAGCTGAGGCCTCACAGCTGACCTGGATCTCTGGATAATTCTCTCTACAGCTCTCCCTAGCTCTCTCGTGCTCTCTACCCCTGTCAGAATACATGCTTTGACTCTGGTTACACACATGACACGACAAGCTATGGTTTGTTACGCCGTGATCACTAGCCTTCATTTAATGTGGCATGTCTACACCAACCAGGCTGCAGCACAGTCACAATTCATCTCACAGTTACTTGGTTTAAGTTTGGGGGGAAAATAGCACCCACATTTGCTCATAGGATCAAACGGCGCAGCATCAAGCATGTGCAGTAATAAAGTGAGTCTCATAAAAGCAGCTGTCTGAGGGAAAAACAAAGAGACATCTTTCTTTCTTTCTTTTTTTTTTTTGGCTTAGCTGCTGATGGCAAGCAACAGAAAATATAGGATGACAAGAAGAACATCTTTGGATGGATTCACAAACCGTGACGTGTAATTAAACGACCTGGACCTCCAGACTAACTGGACACCACAGAATCAATAAATGCACTTGATGCAGTTTCTGCTTAGATAAATGCTTCAGAGAGAAATACACACTCTCTGTGTGTATTAAAACAAGGCTCCATAGTCGAGTGTCTCTGTGTTTCTCACCACACTGATAAGTGGTCTCCATGTAACACTTTTTTTTTTTAGTCTTGATGACCTCTCAAAGCTGCTTTATCCTACAGTTTTGCCATTCACTCCCACATTCCACAGCACCTCTTTTTTCTGTTGTACTCCATCACAGATATTCATACTGGGAATATCAGGGATCTAACCCATGACCTTACGGTTAAAAGACAACCTGGTCTACCACTGTTACTTCACTGGTGTGGTTGGTGCAGATGTCTCAGAGAGCATCATATATAACGCCGCTCTGTCACAGCCCTCGATGTCACCCTGTGATCTAGAGGGCACAGGGTAGCCCTTTAGATCTGGGAGAGGTTAAGGTTAGGGCCAAGAAACAGACTGAGGATTAGGATAAATATTGAGATTCGGCTTAGTGGATATTCAGCGTTGCCTCACACTCGGACAGACTTTTTGTTTTATTTATATCATCAGCATTTCTATGACCGGTAATAAATTATGAATAATTATAATTAATAATAGTATATATTTTCCTTGTCTGTGACTGCTGAGTGCCAGTTTGATGCTCACAGTGACATTAAAGTGTGGATGGACCCTTCAGAGCAGCTGCACTGAGCGTCTAAATGTGCTGCCCTGTGCCGAAGGGTACCTTGTGCGTCTGTAAGGCGACGCCGAGGGACGTGAGAGCGGGCGGTATATGATGCTCTTGGAATGAGAACAGGCTGACCTTTAAAAAATTCAGATGCTTCCCACCACAAAGAGAGGGAAAAAAACCAACTTCCCCCCCGGTTAACTCTCTTTTGTGTGGCTTTGCTAAGAGGATAAATAAGTTGTTTGTGACTTTTTCACGACAAAACTACAAAAGCATCAGAGTCATTTGCACAGGAAAACAGCCTGTCTCAAGATGGAAAAGGATCATGCATCCTGACGGATGATAAATGTGTAATGCAGTGCAGAAGGTGACAATTTCTACAGCAGATGCTCTATCTGTTTGGTTTATTAGTAGATTTACTTGTCATAATCTGAGGGTTAGCTGAAGCATGTTTATTAAATACTGCATAACCAGTTCAGGTAAAACAGATCAGGTTCTCATCTTGTCCAATATTGTCATATTAATCGCGATGTGCAGTACAAAGAATTATCCCCTTTGTTACATGAAGCATCAGCACAATTAAAAGCAACCACAAATTAATTCAGTTTGCTTCACTGGGTCGTTACGTGTGGTGACTCTTAACATGACGGGTGAATGATTATTCCAATATGACAAGTTACGATGATAAGGTCAGTGCTGCTGTACAAAGAGGGACAGTTTCTGTCATTCCACAAAGGACTAAATTAAACTCATTTTAAATAAACAATTAATTTGTGCGCATGAACAAGAGCAGATTGTTTTGCAGTTAGCGGCACAGTAATTAATCTTATACTTAAGTTAGGGTACAGGAAAAAAAAACGCACAAAAAGATAAAATCACAATGAGCGCCATTGTGAGAGCAGCATTGTTTCATGTCATTGTCAAATGTAATGTACTGTATTTATTGCATGCTTTGTCTTTCTCTGAGCTAAAGGGGGGGGGGCTTCATTCTTAGTTGTTGTAGAATTAAATTCCCCTAAATGAAGGCTGAAAATGGAATAATTGGTTTGTATCTTGTGCAGGTTTTTGGCGAGAACATCAACAATGACACGAGTCAGATCATGTCTGCATATACTCGCCCAAATTAAAATGTGTTTAAACTGCGATAGTTGCTTTAAGAAAATACATTTTAAGCATAAATCAGTGTTCATTTTTTTTTTATGTCCATGTAGGTTTTAAGTAAAGCAAGGCAATTCTTTTTGAAGAAATATAGCAACCATTCATCGTGTCACCCATGAGACTCTCAACTCCTGTTTTAAAGCTTCTAGAATCTCAATTTGTGTCATGTCGATGTTTCACAAACGACATCACCTGCAACCAGGCTCCTATTGGACAATGCCAGTTGTTATTTCCCCACAGATGTCAGATCAAACAGTGAAGTTGCCCCCTGAAGGCTATTGTGCTTCCACACTGGAGTCCCTGGGAGGAACCAAAAGTGAACTACTGTACATCCACTTTTTACATACATATGGTATCTGATCTGTAAACGCTTGTGATTTCATTTTTGCAGCAAACTTTCCAACTTTTAATACCTCGGGGACTTTTTTTTTTTTCTTAGATGAAATTAAGTGATAAACATGCAAGTGTGTGCATCAGTGCATGACCTCCACAAACACACACACTCACACACACTCACACATGCACACACATATCTCTTTAAACAAACTCCCTCTACTAAGCACACACCAATTCATTCAACCACACTCATGTGGATATTATCAGTGGTGCTCAGCTGAGCCTCCCGGCCTGTCCAGTTCCCACTGCGTTGCTGTGACCAGGAGAGGAAGAGCTTATCTCAGCCCCCGGCTCCTCCCTCAGCACCATGCCTTGGCTCCAGGAGCTGGGAGGCAGATGCCATGCAGGCCCCCAGTGTGGCATGTTTCGGTGGCCAAAGCGTATAGCGTTTAAAGCTTGAGGGACAGGCTTTTGAACCAGACAGTCCATCTCCTCTGCATGTTTGTGTGTAAATGTGTGTGTCTGTGCAGGCCACACAGCAGATGGAGGTAAAGGCTTTTAGTGTAACCAATTCCCCGTGGCCCACCTGGACCTGATCAGAGCAGTTGGAACTCACTTGCAGTCGCTCCCTCTCCCACACACACACACACACACATAAGCAGGCTGTATTCCCTGGATGGTAATAAATGGGAGTAAATTGCAGTGTTATTCCAGGAAAACGCTCTTCCTTTAAGGACATGATCAGTGGGGATGGTTGTTGATGATGTCAGAGACACTGAGTTCATCTTTAAAACCACACTGTTTTCAAAGATGATTTCTCATAAATCAACAATAAGACTCGACCACAATCTTACATTTACAATATTTTCCCACAGTCACTGTGCTCCCTCATCTCCATTCATACAAAGCTTATTGAAATTGAGACCATTTCAAAGGACGACAAAGGCAAGAACAGGTGTTTTTGGAAAGCCTCATGTCTGAGAAACTCCAACCGAGTCTTATAGAGAAGAGGTTAACAGCTTCCAAAAGCTCTTTTTCGTTTCAGCGAATTATGCTAAGTGTTCACAAAACATTGGTCTAAATATAGGACTTGAACGCACCACAGATTAGCTTGAACACTAATGGTTCTATAAGCTGGCAGCGCAGAGCTATCTTCTGTCTTTGACTGGCAAGTCTTTGAACTGCACAGCTCAAACTCATCCTGCAGTGGGTAAATATCTGCATGTACATGTGTGCGCGTCCACTCACATCCTGTCTGTGTAGGACTAATGGTTTTCCTGTGTTTTGAACAAATCCCATGTGTTCAAACGATTGGTTGAATTTGCTGGCTATAATACGGCAATAGAATAATAATTAAGTAAACTCGAGTTTATTTCAGGGTGAGAGCACCTTCCTCTTGGCTCTTTAGAGGTATTAAAGATAGAGAGACTGACATTTTGCTTTCTTGGGGCCAACTATCATACATTTAAGCTCTCAACCCAGCGAATACAGAAAAAAGCTTCGACTTGGAGTCCTGTTTCAGTGAACAGGCACTAATATTTCGCTTTTTTCTTTGATGTCTAATCACAAATGTGCATGTCTACCACTCACACAAGCACAGCGCCTTTGCTCGGATCGAGCGACTGCAGTGTATGACCCATTTTGCAGAGGCAGGGTTTTGGTTTCATAACTATGGGGTGCGAGTGAGCATGCATGTGTGTATGAATGCATAAAGAGTTTAATACGGCGGGATGATGCAGCACGAAGGGCATTTATATCCGGAAAAAATGAAGTCCAAAGCTGGTTTTCGGTAAAAATGCTGCTGTCAAATGTCCAGCTGTAATGCCATTAGCTATACTCCCCCATGGGTGACAGACAAGCCAGAAAGCACTCTAAGTGACAAGAAAGGGGGAAACATTACATTGAGTCAAAAATTAAAGTCTTGATGTGAAATATATATCATGTTCCTTAAGTGTGACGACAATCCTCGAAAACAAGCCCCTCAAGCAGTTAATAATCATTGTTTCACAGTGTATGAGGAGTGAGGTGGTGATAATGTTTTGTTTCTAGATAACGCCTTGCCTTTATTCCCGCCACCTCCCGTTAACACATCGAGACAAATAGAATGGGTGCATTGCCTTGGGGCCATGCACACGAGGGTGACTGCCATGATGTGAAGCAATGTGAAGCAAAAGAGGAGGAGGAGGAGGAGGAAGAAGAAGAGGGAGGGGTTGAAGTGCCACAAAAATCAGGGAGCGGCTGCTCGGCCCTCACGGTGCATCACTGTAGCAGTCAAGTGGATGTGAAAACAAGGGAAAACTTTGCGGAGTATTGATTTAATGCCGCAGCCCGGGTAAGGGAAGATGTGCACTCCAGATTACATGCGCTCTATTTCCCAACCACACAGAACCATGAATTCCTCTGCCTCCACACTTCACAGACCCAGAGTGAGACGGAGAGAAATGAGAGAGCAAGATAAAGAGAGAAAGAGAGAGTTATTATGTACTATGTGTTATTTGACTGTATTAAGTTCAACTATCAGGAAATCCAGTGTGAATATTACAATAAAATGTAGAACAAAGTGGGTAGAACAGCACAAAGGTGTAAAACATATGCTCCCTTTGTTTCAATTAATGTAAAAATAAAAGAGAATAGCTATAGAATAGATTTTTTTTTCCTATGGTTGTATCCCTTCCTTGTCAATTACTTTCCCCTCCCTGACTTGTAAATAATGAATTAGCTTCAGGAATTACTAGGTTCAAAAATAATTTTAAGGGTTCTTTTAGGTCTTTGCAAAAAAAACCAACAGCATTCATTGTAAACCAAGGGGTATTTTGAAAAGTATATTATTTAACGGTTTGTATTCCATATACTTACTTTTTTTATCATTGTAAAATGACTCATGCCTTCCAGTGATCACTGCTTTTGTATTTAATATTTTATCATATTTCTGCTCACCGGTTCATTACGGCACATATAGCATTTCAAGAAATCACTTAATTCATGCTCCTGTATAAAAGTGTTGCTGTGATTTTTATACCATCACAACAAAAGATGTTTGTGTCCACATAACTATGTTTCACAATAAAAAAGGACAACAATATTATCAGTGCAGCTCGAGGGTGAGTGACACTAACTGTATCCTATACCATTAGCTTTTATTTTAAAATATATTATTTACTCATCATGAAAATCGTATTAGTTATTAGTTACGAAAATATCATATGTGCCCTCTTGAGATGTTGCATTGTCCACAGATATTCGATATGTCCACTCACCGGTCAATCGGCCTTCGTTCCATAGAGGAAGCGACATGAGTGCATTTCCCCCTCTCTGCGCTTCGTGTAACTCTGTGCACACATGACACAAAAAACAGATCTTTGGAACAATTTGTTACTTAATGCCCTCACCCAACCGACCCCCCCCCCCCCCTTTAGCTGCTGAAAATTATGAACAGTGAGCAGCACACACATTCTTGCGCACAGCCAAGTGAGGAGGCGCCTGCGCTCCAGTCCTGGGCCAATGGCGCACGGAGCAGCCTTATCTCTGATCCGCGGCTGGCCAATGGCGCGCCTCTCCACCACTCACATGACGCCTTTCTGAACGATCCCTCTCCTCTCAGTGCACAATCCCGGCGAGTGCAGGCATCACTGAAGACCAGACACCGGCGGAATCGGACGTCCACACTGCTGTCCCCGGCACAAATAAGAGCATGTCGTTCTCTAACGCAAACTCCGTCTTCGGCGGATGAAGCCGTCCATCCTGTCACTGAAGATGAAGCACTTTCGGCGGAGGAGCAGACTTTCTTTTCCGTCTCCGAACGAGCGAAGAGGCGCAAGGGGCGAGACAATAACGCCCAGAAGTTATTGAAATGAAACGTAAGTAGGCGATATTATATTTTTTCATATTCCTGTCGCTTATTTAAACTATTGCGAAAGTAGTTAGTCAATGTTAACATGTTTTGTCGTCGACTTTTACATTTTAAATATCGATCTCATGTGTCTCCTGTGCGCAGTACATAGTCTCTGTTTACACTCAAGTAAGAATGAAACGTTTAAAAAAAATGCTTTATAGTATTCATTCATAGTCATGTCATTATTTGACTGTATTTCCTACTTAATGGTGTCTTATTGGACAGTCGCTGTGCGTCTCTGTGATTTGTCTCACTGTGGTCGTGTGGCTGCCTCCGCGCAGCGCCATAGCATGAAATATAGATAAAAAAGCACACGGTAAACCCGCTGACCTCGGGCAGGGAGGCAGTGCAACCGGTCCACACGGCTCAATGAGGACAATTAGGGAGGGGGCAAGAGGGGGGAATAAATGGAGCACTTTAAGCGCACTCGAACAGGGCTGCACTTCTCTTCAACCAGTCAGACAGGATGAGGGTGGATCTTCAATAACCAAGTGTCATTCTTTAATGCAGGATATGACTTTAAAAAAAAAAAAAAAAAAAAAAAAGTTTAAGTTCATACTCCGGTCAAAACTGGCTTTAACTTAAATGCTTTGTTTGAAAAAAGGCATTCATGTCAAATACTGGTGAATTTGACAGGCGCACTTTGAGGCCATGTCACTCACTGAGCACTTATTGATTGGAAATGAGGAGGAGGATGGAGGGGGGGGGAGTGTGGGAATAATATGTATACTCATTTATGAGTTCAAGTAAAAGAAGAAGAAAAAAGAAGGTGCCCTTTGATTTTCCATGATTTCTGCACAATCAGAGAGAGAAGGAGCTGGGGGGGGGGGGGGGGGTAGCGGGGGCCATTTGATGTTTTGAAAGGCTTCAGATGGCTTCAATTAGGACCTATAAAATCTGTCTGCCCCGTATCTCTAAGGCGGTGGAGCAAGAAGGGAGGGGAACTGATGAAAAAAAAAGAAAGAAAGAAAAGCAAACCGACACAGAAAGTCACTTCAGCGATGGATCATCTAATCAAATTTTTATAAGCCCCTTTTTTTTTTCCTTCTTCTCGTCGCTCCCGCCTTTGCCTCACACCCACCCTCCCTTGATGCTGGTGGTATGTAGGCAGCCCTCTTATTCCCTCTTTGTCTGGCTGCTGTGTTATCTATACTCCCCCTCCCTCATCCGTCCACCCTCCCAAATCCTCCCACTACCACTCTCAACCTCCCTACCACCAGCAGTCGGCCCAACCCCAGTCACCTGAAGGCTAGACATAATGATCAAGAGAAGTTCCAGTCTGTTTGGAGCACAGCCAATTGCTTAAGTTACTCTTCCTCTCCTTCCGCTATGCTCTCTCTCGCTCTCTTTTTTTTTGTTGTCCTGCTGGCCTGGCTGGTCCTGCCCATGTCTTCACCTGTTTTCTTGCCTTTCATTTACAACGGAGACACAAATGTGATGTTTGTGTGTGCGTGTGGTACGGAGAGTTTGTAATTGCGTTACCGCTGCTGCTGCTGCTGCCTCTGTGCAGCTTATATGGAATTCTGAGATGTTGGGTGGGTGACTCACACAGCTGCAGCACACACACACTCATGAGGAAACATCAAAGACTTCTTCTTTGTGTGTGTGTGTGTGTGTGTGTGTGTGTGTGTGTGTGTGTGTGTGTGTGTGTGTGTGTGTGTGTGTGTGTGTGTGAGCAGATAGATGAGCGTCTAACAGACTATAGTTATTTTGTGCTGATCTGATTCAGTGTTCGGGAAGTGTCTCTACACACAAGGGGTGATGAAGCTTTTTTCCATGCTTAAAGTTTTTCCGGGGTGATGATAACTGTTAGTATTGATGTCGAAATTTAAAAGGATTAGAAAAAAATATTTTCTCATATTAATAACCGTTGGTTGAGTGTCTTTGAGTTGGGGCTTAAGGTGAGGTCGCATTTGAAGGAGGAATAATAATAATCATAGGCGGAAGTTGGTGAAAATCGATTTGAGGAATACGTGTTTTTGATGGATAAATGCGTCTTGAGCTGTGTTTTCCCACAGACGAATGCTCTTCTTTGTTTCCTCAGTTTGTGTTGGTTAGGGATTACATCATTTAGCTGCTGCTGGGTTAGCTAGATAATAAGCTATAGTGCGTTTTTGCAAAATGGCCGGTTGGGGTGGACTTTTTTTGTGGGGGGGGGGGGGCATCTTTGCTCGACAACAGTGACAATCAGAATCGGGGCTTTGTGCGATGTTTTTCTGTTTCAATTGGAATGGCCGCTAATCATCCTTATGAGTTGTTTTTCCTCTCAAGTGTCCCTTTTTTGATATACTTGTTTGTTAAAAGATTATCCCCTGACAGCTGGAATGTGCCTCGCTCTCCTCAGCCATTTAATCTTCTCACATGTGATGTTTTGAAGATCATCTTTGCAGAATTTGCACAGGGCTCAAATCAAAATCCTACCATTTGTGTCAGTGTGTGTGTGTGTATGTGTGTGTGTGTTTTCTGAAAGCTGACTGTGTATCGTGGCATCAAGGAGACGGAGGATGTCTCTTCCTCTGCCACCACTCTTTGAAGAGGGAAGTAATAAAAAGCTCAATGGGTGCAGCAAGCTGTTCTGCCCTCCTACACTTTGAGGCTCTCTACCTGGAGATGAATAGGAGGCCCCTCCAAAATGAAGGGGGAGAGGAGAAGATTTTATTGAAGGCAAAGGATGTGGGGGGATGCGCCATAGCTTATAGACACTTGGTGTGAAATAGTCCAGTTGTACTCGTTTACAGGTTACCAATGTTTTCTCAACTTGACACGAGAATAAATATTATTGTAGGTTCTCTGGAGGCATCATTTTCCAAAACATCGCTAACCTGTCAACGTGTTAGTGAGTAAGAATGTTGTAAGTGTATAGGGTTTAAGTAGGTCAAAGGGGCGTTAGGTAAACATTACCAAATTGTCCCCTTAAATCCCACTCGAAGTAAAACACTGTCTTCATAGCGTGATAACACAACATCCATGATGACGACAGAGGACAATCGCAAAGCAAGAAGTGAAGAAGTGAATGGTCAGGAATGTAAATGGCAGAGTCATTCAATTACCGCTGTGTCCTTTCCAGGGAAAATCCTTCAGACAGAAGAGGTTAATTGTTTTTGAATTTCCATCCGAGGAGCGAAAATTAGTGAATAGGATAGTCGAGTGTGTTCAGGATTACTGCTCGCTTCCATGGGAGAAAAAGAAAAGCCGGTGAATGAAGGATAGAAGGAAAAGGATGGGAGGGATGTGAAAGGCCCACGTGTGCGATGGTCTGGTGTTCTTAAGAAGAACTTCAATCCTAACCCTTGACCTCTCCTATGCTCCTCCCTGCTCCAGGTGCAAGCCCTCACTGCTGGCAGCCCGCACATAGACGCACACTGCAGGCTAATTTTTCACACACACTGCAAGCTCCGGGGGGGAAACCGCCGTATGAAAATGCAGATTCTTTTCACATTTTAACCCCCGCCCCCCCCCCCCTGCGTGTCTTCTTCTTCATGCCATTCTATTGTCAGGGGTTAAAGATCCAAGCCGTCTTGTTGGGGTGGGAGAGTGTTGTGATTATTTCAGTCCTTTTTTTTTTTCTCTCTGAGAAAACGGATGAAAGCATAGGGGGGGGAAAAAGATGATCTGACATGGTGCGATAATCACATGACTGTTAATCAGAGGGATGTCATGTATAATTAGTACAGTGTTTGATAATAACACAGCGAATAACCTCGGGCCATTAGTGAAAGTTTCTCTGTGCCGTTAATGTGCGTTAATAAAATTCAAAGAAACCTGAATGGAACGAGCCCTCTGCATGGCCCACTAGATAAAGCGCTGTAAGGTTAATGAACCACTTTACATACTATCTGCTGCCATCTGGGTGGAGTGATGAGGCAGATGCTGCGTTCTTCTTACTGTTGTGTTGTGCTGTTCAAACAGTTAAAAATGTGTCAGGTCTGCAGAGGTCAATGACATTATGCCTGTTGTCGAAAACATTATTGAGCAATGTAAAAATCGTTGACACTGAAAGGTCCTTTAAAAATAAACATTTAGCCTGAGCTGGAAACGGTGGCTGTTAAATAAAGTTAGTGTCCGATTTGACTACATCTCTCAGGTCACCAGCAGAAGCAATTCTTAAAACGTGGTACTCAATGTGGATGTTTTTCCCTGACCCCTGCTCATATCAGAGCGAGGGGTGTCATCTGGGCCTCGGGCAATGAGAAGCTTGAAAAGGGGCTAAAATCACTCAGAACGATCCTGGAGACTGGGTGAAAAAAGAGGATTAGTGTCTGTCCATCTCGCTCTGCCATCCTCATCTGGGTGATCACATTACAAATGGAGCATTCTCAAAGCACCTATTATTTTTTTTAGCAGAGGAACAAAACAAGGACTTTCAGTGATCAATAAAACAGTGTGAAGGCACAGGGATATACTTAAAACAAATCAAAGGCTCTGGCTGGCATGGCCATCATCTAGCTCTGTCTGCTGGAATCAGATAAGGGAGCGGGGCCTTGCAGGAAAGGTTGTTTGGCCCCAGGGCAGCTCGACTTAATGGATATCCCTCCTCCTGGCACCCAATGCAGCCTGATTCCGTCTGCAAATGGGGAAAACCAAAATGTTTCAGGATCTGTCTGGCCCCTCTTTGATACTGTATTTGTGGAAGAGCAGCTGAAGGGATAGGTGGGTTAAAGGGAGTCTAATTTATAATCCATACAGGGTGTACGGGGAGAAAATACACATTTCTCTAACCCTTTGTTAGACTGATGGCTTTTAGCGCATGCTTTTCTTACATGATAAAAAAAAACAGGGAAAAAAAGAAACCTCAGTGGTTTTGGTTTGACAACATGTCAGAGCCAGTATGAGTGTTTTTCTCAGATTAGTCCTTTGTGCCGTGAGGAGAGAGGAGAGAGGAGAGACTGGGTGGTTGGGGGGGTCAAATATGGGGGAACAATACCGGTGCAAATCCCAGTTGAAAGAAATCATTTGCACAATTTTATAAAAGCCGCATTTGTCCATTCGGATGGTTCTATCAAAGCCTAACAGACACAGTGTAATGTGAATTAAATGACGGGTTGTGCTACAAACCAAGCATGATGGCGGGTTAGAGTAATTTCTTAGCTAAATGCTCTCCAGGTAAATGCAGATAATGTGCTCTCAAGTTTCTCTTTCTTAAAGACATCTCATTTCTGCAGACAGCTCTGAGCTGACACCGGTGCTGTCAGAGCCTCTGTTCTCTGAGCTGAGCTTATACAACATTTATGCAAAGACGAAAAAGGCATTATGCTTTATAGCTGTGAATTCATCCCTGAAAACTAGCTCAGCAATGCCAGAGTTTCTTGTTCCTGTTAGAGTGTTATAACTTCCTTTCCCCCCCCTCTGACTTCACTCCTACTCTCATCTTTAAAACACCCCCAACTCTGAATTACAAGACCCACATGTGATGAGTTTTCAGGTAAGTGAACAAGAGATGTTAAAAGATGATGAGTGCAATTTCTCAGGTTGAAACCTGCTGTTCTCTTGTGGTGCAGATAAAAGACAAATTGTCCACCCCTTTCTGTTGTTGTCTTCAGTTTCAGAACCCCCTGCAGTATTTCCTGGTGACTCACTTCTTTCCGAGTCATTTATGCTCAAAAACTTCCTAAGGATGAGACACACATATTCAGAGTTTTATCGCCAATGTGGGACCATTGGGCATAATGAAGTTCTGTTTCTCAGCATGAGTTTGTGAGGCTCATGATTACAAATGCTCCTGTCATTGTCTCCCATCATCTCCTGCCTAATTGAAGACAATATAATGAGACAATGGGGTCTCGCTTATCATTTTGCGTCAGTGGCATGCTCTGTGGAACGTGCCAGCCTGTTAAAAGCAGGGTGATGCCGGGGCGAGGTGTGCGTTTGTGTGTACGTGTGTTCATGGATACTTGAATGCAGTCTAGCTTGTTCAATTTGGACCAAGAAGATGGACAATTAAAGTACAGCTCCCGGGGGGGTTGTTCATTTTGGTCTGCTTCCTCACTTCATGGGGCTGCCCGCCCTTGTAAACACTCCTGGATGTGTCTGGGTCATGTGTCGGGGGGGGGGGGGGTGGAGCAGGGTATGTAGGCAGAGTGGTGATTGGGCGGGGGGGTCTGCCTCTGGAGGGATTGTCTCAGATGATTAGGACAGCCAAGTGTGGAGAGTCCCTCAGTGCCTGGCCTCCTTCACCTTCCTAATGTGCTCTGAATACGTCCCCCTCCGCTGTGCATTTGTTGTGGGGTTTGGTGGGAGGTGGGGGGATTATGTCTGGCCGTGGTTTAGGAGTTTTTGTCATCTGCCCCCTTGAGGCCTGCACCCCTTTGTTAGAGCATCAGGCGTCGGTACAATGTCAAATTACACAATGTGCGTGCATGCAATCAGGGCATCTCGGGTGAGAAACTGACAAAGGATTATAGGTCTGGGTTTTAATTTTTGCCTGAACTTAACTTTCAGGTCAAATCACTGTTGAGACTTTTACATTTTTGTTGTTGTTGTGTTTTTGCAATCAAAACTTAACCAATTATTTAAATAGTGACGCAAAACTATTCATCTTCTTCAGCTTTACACACTATTACACTCTACAGCAGTATGATGATGATGTTCTCAGAATATTAGAGGCGCATTTATACTGAGTAATGTCATGAGTTGCTGGAGAAAAAAAAACACACCCACGTTATTGCTGGAGTTACAGTCATGCAAATAAAAATCTCGTAGGAAAGAGGAAGAAGCACATCTGTCATCTCAGCAAATTGACGGCCACTACTGTGATGAATCTTTCAAACTCTTTCTAATGGCTTTTTTTCTCATTTGGAAATTGCTGCGCCGTGGCTTCATTTGTTACTCAGTCTCATTTAATGTTGGATTTAAAAAAAAAAAAGAAAGAAAGAAACATCTACACAATGCTGTCCTGGCTTGATAAGAGAGAGCTTTTTAAAGGCACTGTGAAAGATAAAACTCAAATACTCCTAGATGAGCTTTCTAATCAGCTATGTTTACAATACTTTATCTCAAAGTTGGTGCCACAAGACTTCGATTTATGCTGAGGACAGACACTTGCTCTATATCAGTTTATATAGAGAGCCCTATTCTTACACATGTAGTGTAAAGTGTAGTTTAATGGCCTCATAGATGTTTCCATGGTTTCACTACAGTACATCTCTGTATGAAATGTAAAAAAAAAAAAAATCAAGATCTGTTCATGGCCAACAAAGAGGCTACTGAGCCCCGGCCAAATATCGCAAGTTACGTTGAAAGCCAACAAAAAATGTTCTTGATGTATACTGAGGAGACAAAACCTCCCAGTGACTGATAACAGTTCAGCAAGATTTCGTCACTGTGGGATAAACGGCTTCTGTGGCGTCGCATTCAAGTCACTTGGGCCTTTAGAGCGGCAGGAAATGACACACATTCCTCCTTCACAGTAACAAAATAAACCAAAGTCTTGCTTCCTACTATAACATGACAATTAATGACTTTGTTAGAAATCATGTCTTTGATTTATGGTCTTGATGTCGTTGCACTTTGTGGACTAAATGACTTTATACTATTGACCTTTTTGACCAAACTACTACTCTTAGAAAAGAAAATGCACTATTTACCCATGGTTAAGATGTTCTTGAAATCGTACATCTCTGTTTTTTTAAAGCTTATCTCCATTTTGGGAATTATTTGAGACTGAGAATTGAAGTTACAGGCATTTACAATCATATAGGGAGCAAAGGATTTGCAGCCCAAACATCATTTAACTTTTGGCAAGTATCTTTCACATGTTTTGACAAATGAATGAGACCGTTTTTCAGTCTCAGCAAGCCAGTGTTGCTACTTACTGTTTCACAGCTGCAGAAACATCTTATGTCACATCTCGTGCTATACATTCTTAATAATGTGCAGTGTTCGAGGATGACCCCATTAGATTGAGCGATGCTCATATAAGCTATTTTCGATCGCATTACCCTGTTTTTCTCCGTCTTATTTTTGGCACTTTCAGATGTGTCTTTCTTACCTAGTACCTTAGTTCAGTCTCACAAGCTCTTACACTGACAGAAAATATTTCAAACAATACAAATATCACAAGTGCGCTTGATCTGCCTTCCCCACTTTTGTTATTTTTAAGCTTCTAAGTCCTTTCTACTTCATTTGACTGCGCCTTAAGGTACATTAAAATCATTTTCATAAAGATTTCTTAATAAGCCCTTGAGATGTTTTTTTCGTTGCTGAGGTTTTCAAGAAGTGTAGAAAGTCACTTCAGATGGGAGCATGGGAGCACAGTAATTACAATTATGTATGTAATTGAGTTTTCCCTGGTTCAGGGTGAATCCCATCTGGCCAACAGAAGAAGAAAAAAAATGTTCTTTTAAAAAACGAGGGAGAATAGTTGTGGCATCAAAGCACTTTCATTCTCAGTGTGATTCTTGGCGGATATTAAACACTTCCAAAATTAGTTGCACTGCTTCCCACCACACACACTCCTCCAAAGGTGAGAAAATGAAGGAATTTAATTTAGCCGCGCTTAAACCAAAACACAAAAATGACAATTCCCCCATTTTGTTTTGTTTTCTTTCATCTTTTGTCGACATGGATGGTTCTAAGCGGTTGGGGTTAATACACTGGGAGATATATCACTCTATTCACATCATCTATCTAATTGAGTCTCTCTTTTTTCCTTTTTTTTTTGGTGCTACAAGAAAATAAATCCAGTGCAGATGATCACTGTGTGGGTAGGAATCCTTGAAGGCTTGCATCACGTCTGCCACATTTGCCTTCAGGGCATTCGAGCCACCTTACATGCAGCAAAATGCACACACACACACACACACACACACACACACACACACACACACACACACACACACACACACACACACGTTCTTTCGCTCGCATGCTCCCGTTCTTCCTCACAGCACAGCAGGAGTCTGTCTTTATCTGTCCTATTGATTAATGAAGCAGGCACAGCAGGGTGTCCGGGAGAGGTAAGAGTCTAGATCAAGGCTGTGAGCTGCATCTGTGACAGCCACACTCCACTTACAACAACATACACACACACACACACATACACTTACACCCACACACTCTTTCACTGTCTCCGTCATGTTCTCTCTGTCTGTCACAGCAACCAGCAAACACACAGGCAGCCATAACACAAGTGCACACACATGCATACTGAGACACACCCAGCAGTGCGACACATGCATAACTCATCATAACTCACGCACACAGACACACACACACACACACACACACACACACACACACACACACACACACACACACACACACACACACACACACACACGCACACGCACACACACACACACACACACACACATCAAAATGAATTAGCATAGTTTGGCTGTGCGAGTGTCTAAGCTGGAAAGACATTTTCTATAAACATAATGTTTGCAGATTAGTTGGGGTTAATGATCCGATTGGCTCGGAGCTACCACGGCGTCTATGTGTGTGCGCACATGTGTGTTTTTGGCTGAGGGGAGAAGGCGCTGCTCTACCGTGCTGTCTCCTCTTCCAAATGAGTCTTGCCCCAGGCACCTTTTCAAGAGCAGTACTTATGCTGTCAGGGAACTGGGTTCGCCGCGCTAGCAGAGGTAGCTATGTCCCGACTAACCTCAGTGGGCACGTCCAGTATTTTCTTTGCATAAATGAGAAATTACAAGTTGTGCACTTAAAGGCTATTTTTGCAAATAGCACGTTATATGTACGTTCACGCATATTATATTTTATTGCTTATTCTTCCAGAGCAGAAATAAAATCCAGAGTTAAGTGTGTTTTTTCTTCTCCCTCTTTCCCCATTTTTACTTGCGTTTAAAATTAGATTCCTGTAGTCTGAATCAGAAATAGTCCACTGTAAATGGCTTTGCAAGTCTCAGTCAACTGGGGTTAGGTGGGTTCGTTGAGGGTGTAGTCCCTTTTTCGCCACAGACGACTGAGAAGTCTTCTGTACTGATGAATGGACAGAAAAGTACAGATGTGAAATTGAAGGGGAGAAGAATGACTAAAGCATGACTTCAAGACCCCGCTACTCCCCTCCCCTCTCACCACCTACATATTTCCCTCCCGTGTGTCTCCCTCCATACTCCGTTCCCTCCCTTCAGTTCTTCCGGCGTTCCTGTCGAGGCATGCCTCCGTCCCCGCCAACCAGCAGCGTCCATGGCAGGGTGAGGGGGCAAGAAGAGAGGAGGGGGAGAAGGGCAAACAAAGAGGCACTGTTGCTGCTTTGCAAGCTTTTTGGGGAGGGTCGACACCAGGCTATAGAGGGTGGCGGGTTGAGGGGTACAGATGGAGAGAGAGAGAGAGAGGGAGAGTGTGACAGAGGAGGTTTATTGTTAAGAATAGAGATTAAAATGAATGGGAGGGGAGCAAGGCTTTCTGGTCTGTTCATAGTAATAAAGAGGACAAGCAGTGCCTATCGTTTCTCAAGCACACACACACAGTTGGAACACTCTCAGCAATGCTGCAGTTAGTGTGAATGAGTGTGAGAGATAGGCGAGGGATGGAAACAGTTCATTGTTTCCTGGCCATTGTACAATATTTGCTTAACCCTCGTCGTGCTTTATCTGTGCAGCTGTATGCCGCAGATGAAACAGCTGTGGGCAATTTCGTCTTTACACTACCAAACACTCCCGACGCACACACACACACACACACACAGACACACACGTACGCACCGACCCTGTCATTTTATAATAATGCAGTATGGCTATGATAAAATCACCCTCTGAATAGCACAATTACACACACGACGCACAATGAAACAGACCCAGTAACAAGTCAACACAGGTATGCAAACTGCATATGGCAATCATACAGACATACGAGTACATAATAACAGTAGGGTAATCATGTAGCAGTAATTCTCCTGGACCCCTATTTGAACCTCAGTATTTGTGACATTGAACAAAATGGAATGAAAGAAAAGTCCATCTTAAATGTAATGTTATATGTCATGAACCCAATCGATTTGTGACCTCTGGTTCTACTTCGAAATCATCGAGAGAAGGCAATAAACTGACTGGATTCCCACAAGATCTGACTCTTATGAATGAATGTTGTTATTTACTTGCTTTTGTCAATCTGGTAATCTGGTAGATTAGAATTTCCTTCAAACCCCGTTTTCTTAATGGTTTCTTTTCCCTCTCTGCCCTCTTCTGTTACAGGCCATCAAATGAGCTGACACAAGGAGAGGAAAAACACAGAATGAGAACCAGCAGTGCTCGCCTTCACCACGGAAGGAAAGGAAGGGAAGCAGAAAACCCCCCAGAGCAAAACACAATGAGGAATAGACAAGCGTAATGAAAAATAGGTAAAAGAGCTTGGTTCACCCAGGGGGTGACACATTGTCTTGTTTGTGTGTTTATGTGAGTCTCTGTGTGTTCTTTGTTGCTCCTCCTGCCTGAGTCAGACGTCTACCTGGGGTTACTTTGGTGTTCCCATGCATGTGTGTGTGTGTGTTATTGTAATGTGTGTGTGTGACTCCTTGCCTTTATGCGTGTCCCTGGCGTTGAGCCACAGCCGCCAGGTGATGAACGTACCATCGTGTCTGACTCACCTGCCGCATCCTAAACATCTGCACTCTGTCTTTATCTCTTCATCTTTTCCTCTGTTTTTTTTTTTTTTCTTTCTCTCCATTGAAGAACCGACAAGAAACAGGTGTTGTTTTGTTTGTGTGTAAACGGAGCTCTGGGAAATGTAGAAGATAGTATAAAAAAAAAGGTAGATGTTACGATGAGGGTTTAAAATGATATTATATTATATTTTATGTCATTGTTGTGGTCATGAAAACTGAGCTTGTTTTTCAAAAAGAAAGATTACTGTAATGTAATGTAAAAATGCCAGTAGTAACCTGTGTTTACCTGTGTTATCACACATGTTTTGTATTCTGCTGTTTCATGTCAGAATACAGAAAATCAATTTCAGGTTGTAAGGATTTGACCTTTTCTCTCTAACATTCATTTAAATAAATAGTTCATGGATACAGGAGGGAGAGAGAGCAAAAAAACATCACATTATTAGCTCGAAGAACTGCATTTGCCAAAAGCCCAAACACAGTAGTGTAACTAGGAGAAGAGCCTCAGTATTGTCTTAACTGTGTTTCAGTGATTCCCAAAGTGAGCATCTCTCACAGACGAACCCCCCCCCCCCTCTCTCTCCCTCTCTCACTCTCTCACTCTCTCAGTTTGAGGCTGAAAGCTGCAGTAAATCATTTTCTGCTGCGCAGGCATGGCCAGAGTGGCTGCCGCCATACAAAGATAGGGGGTGGTGGTTAAAGAGGCGAGGCAGCAGAAGGGAAAGGAAAATGTTATTTTTCTCACTTCTTGTCATCCTCCTTTCTTATGAGACCTCATTTCCACCTCAGCCTCCCACCCAGAGGTTACAGTTACAGTGATGCCATTTTTCTTCAAAGTGTTTTTCGAAGCACTTCAGGGTAAGGCTAGTGGGTTTTTGTTTTTTTTAGATACAGATCCAGTGCACTTAATTTCTGACTTATTTCATATCAACCAGTCATACTTCTCTTCTTTTCTTTAAAAAGTATTTTCTGCTGTCTGTAATAATCAGTTGCAGTTATTGGACTTTCTCACATTTCAAATCCAAATAACACCACTTGGGTAAGACTAAGTTGCTTGGAAGTGGTTTTGAATTCAGCTGAGGAATAAATGACCTATCAGGGGAAGACAAATAGGAAAAATGTGAAGGCTTGAGCAAGTATCCAGACATATTTTTCCTCAATTGTGTCTGTTCTCTGCTCCAGTGGAAGAAAGTCTTTCAAGAGCAGCCAAGTCTGTCAAAGCTGGCTTCAAACTGGCACAAATCAAGAATCAGCAATAGTTTTCTTTTAGTGTCCATTTGAGTGTGCAGAGGCAGAGTCGCGAGGCTCAGGCCACATCGCGTCTCGCCCTTTCATATGTCATAAGTCGCATATTGGAAAATGACAGGCAAATGAGTCACTCTGTCAAGTCATATTGATTCACTGCATGACAGGGGGACAAAGCGAGTAATTGTCAGTTTCATGCTTGCAGAAAATAGCGAACAAATGATGGACAATGGTTTTTACGACGGTGGGGGGGGGGGGGGGGGAATTCTCTTTTGAGGAGAAAGGGCATTAAAAATCTGATCGACAAGTGTCAGAAATGATAATATTTGGATGGATGGATGAAAGAGCGATGGACATGACATGGTGGAGATACTGCAGCAAAAAATGGAAGAGAGAAAGAAAATGGTGGCCAGAAATGTTGGGATTAAAAAGTCAGATATAGGTTGTGGTAGAAAAGAAGAGTTCGCTTGAGATAATAGAGGAGATATATTGTAGAAGTTGGGCTGAGGGCCAATGAAGCAACACCTCTAATGTCTTTATAAGGCCATAAAACACTGCACTTCCTGGCCCTTTTCTAATTTGATGAGAGGGAATAGGATAGGGGGGAGATTCAACTCTACCTGCTTACCAAATCAGCTCACTAAATCCTCACTGCTTGTGCTTGTGGATGCATTCTTTATTATTTGACATGTAAGTGGAGAAAGAGATAGATATATACACACACAAAGAGTGGAATGATTGAATGGAAAACGACAGAGCGGAGGAATAAAAGGCAAACTCCAAAAGACAGAAATAAATGTAAGAATATAATGATGGTAATACTCATAGGTTATACCTTACAATAACCATTTGAGGGGATTTTTATTGACTCAGCAGGGAAAGAACCACAGAAATGGCCAAGCTTCCCCGAGGAGCTGTATGCTGAACTCTTAAAAAAAAAACGTAATGCTATTCATCACTGTAAACAAAAACATTTTCATTTCATAAACTGCTTGTCTCAGGGACCCTGCCCCATACAACCCCTAAACCTCACATGAGCTTAATAAAAAACAGAGCTTTTAGCAGAAGAGAAACTGTGCCCCAGATACTGTATATTTTTAAAAATACTGGAATATACCATTATCAACAGCTGACACAACAGTCCAACAGGGTCCTGAACCCTGGTCTTTTTGTTGCAAGGCAACAGCGCCAACCACTACTCTGCCGTGTGGCCCCATGTGAACAATCAGCTCTCCCAATATAGCGTTATTCTGTCTCATTACAAAAACCTTTTCATATTGTTCTGCACCATAGCGTTTTATTTTTCCTTCTACATCCTTCACTCTAAATATACACTGTTCCACTGCATACTCAAAATGAACAGTAACTGCATGCACTGGGATGTTTGTTTCCCAAAATGGAAATTGCACTTTTAATCTTTTAGTATGACTTATTCTGAGTTTGTAAGCTCTGTGCATAAATTTATGAGTTTGGGTTGTATTGTGCCTCAACTTGCCCCGCTACAGGAGCTGTATAATATTTGCTTTTTTTGTGCTGGGTTTTATCAGAGGGCGAGAGACTGAAAAGGGAGTCAAAGGCAGCCTTTCCCCCCTAAGCTTTCCATAATGTGTTCCGAGAGGAGACAAAGGCCTGCATTCACTGCTGGGTGTCGATAAGACCTATCATTAGTCTGCCACTGGAGGTATTATCAACACACTCACATACACAGAGTACTGGATGGTACTTATTCCTGTACACATTCTTTTTCTTTTTTTTTTTCGACACATAAATATCTGTATACATGCCAGAGAAGTGAAAGAGGCAATCTGACTTGAATGGAATCAAAAAAAAAAAAAAAAAAAAGGCACTAGTGGACTCCCTGCTACTTTCCCGCTGCTGCAGAATTTACACAGTGGGGGGTGCACACACTCAGCTATACCTCCTCTGTTATATGGCTTCAGTGTTAAGTGTCTGGTGCTGCACAAATACAACAATTAAGAATGTGCAGTAGCCTGAATGCGATGTAAATGTATATATAGGCTACCCCTAGTGTTAATTCAAGTAAAAAGAAAACTTTATAAAGGAAAGGAACTTTATAAAATGTTCCCATCAGACCACTGTTGTGTTTTGTGCTGTATTTTGTACAGTAAAGAAGACATACATTTGCAGTAGAGGCTGCAAACAGATGACGGATGACAGAGTTTCTTATTTACAGTATTAATACCAATCTCGCAGAAGTAATGCGGTATCGATTCGCGTATGACAAAATGCCGCACAAAGTGCATTTACTTAATGAGACGGTAGTAAAAAAAAAAAAAAAAATAGATGCACAAATACAAAAAAAAAAACGGGTAGGGTTTCCTATTAATGT
Source organism: Microchirus variegatus (assembly GCF_963457635.1). Taxonomy (NCBI): domain Eukaryota; kingdom Metazoa; phylum Chordata; class Actinopteri; order Pleuronectiformes; family Soleidae; genus Microchirus; species Microchirus variegatus. The sequence continues at coordinate 11,604,587 of NC_139805.1, forward strand.
TTTCCCGCGTGTGCGGGTGATTGTTTAGACTACGGGAAGGACGGCAGCGCTGCTGTCTAGGTCCTAAGTAGATGATGGACCGTAGCTCGTATTCCCATTCCCTCTCATTATCCCCCACCCCCACAACCTCGGAGATCCCAGCCAAATGCCAAGCGTTGGCTCAGGGTCATTAGCCTCACTGCTTGGAACAAATGGGCTTCGATTGTATCGCAGCTAATATACAAGGGAAGCAGATTAATCCCTTGATCCGTGGAGGTTATCATGTTGAAAATTATGGTAGGAGTAGACGGGAGTGATGAGATACTGAATGTGTTTTGTTTTTTTCTACCTATTTCCGTCTTAACGTAGCCCTTTTCATATATTTGTAGTTGGAGATTTTGAGTCCTTTCTTTTATTTTGTGTGGAGGAGGGTGGGTGGAATCTCATTGCACTTGAACTAAACATCACAGTTGCCTGCCTGGAAGCAAAAACCTGCAGAGAGAGAAATGGGCAGCAGATCAAAGCTTGAGGAAGATTTTTTGGTGGGTAGTCGCTGAGGTCCTGCCTCTGCAGACTCCATCTCTCTCTTTCCCTGTCTGTGTCTTCATGTCTCTGTATCTCATATGAAAGTGCAGACCAATAGGTTTTTCCCTCACATTGCCAGTTTGAAAATTATAGATCACAGGGAGAAAAAAAAAAAAGAACAATGCAGTCACAACAACCTCCTTCTTGGAGCTGACGTGTTCTATAAAAACCCACGGGTACACAAGTGTGTGTATACATGCACACGCTGCCTCGTCTTTTTCACCACTTTATCTAAGTGCAGACTTTAACATCGGTATCTCGTTGCACCTCTTTCTGTGTATTGTTTAAAAAAATTCCCGATTGATCTTGCCGAATCTGCTATCAAAAGAACCACTGCAATAACTTGTAACAGTCTTGGATCGCTCAAGAGTTCAGGGATACAGTAGGAGATAATACAATAATACAATTAAAAAAATCAGATAAGCTTTGGTGACCTCAGTGAAAACAACTCAACAAAGCACTGAAAAGGTCTATTTCCATCTAAGGTCAATGTGTTCACCAAAAAGTTCTTTCCATAAGGCCTCAGTGAGGTTTGTGGCCTATTTGTGGGGGGTGGCTCAGATGTCTGTTTTGAGTAGAAAGACACGCCCAGAGGATGGATATAATTAAGACTAGTGACTTTTTTTTTTTTTTTTTTTTTCAAGCAAGGAGAGTGTATGGGTAACGGTTCTGGGTGGTCTAGGTCTACATGCCTGCACTGGTTTTATTACAAACAGGCATAATATGGTAAGAACACAAACACATTGTGACAAAGCACAAAGATCAGCATATATAATGCACGCAGACATAAATACCGCAGAAGCGAAAAACAGCCATGTCATTTGTTTCCTGACCTTGTGCCCTGGCTGCTTGTCTGGATATGGAGGAGGAGATTTACCTAAAAAAAAAAACGAGAATCGTAAATTGTGAACAAAGCAGTTGTGACAGATGTACCTGAACAACTGTGGGTCACTGCCTACTGCATTTAATCACAGAATCAACTTTAGCCTATATTTTCTATTAAAGAAAAGGCTTCTATTATAGGTTCTCAGTATTAAGTTTAAAGAGAAGATTTTTTTTCCTTGAACAGAAAACAACTCTGTTTGACTCTGACTGTCAAGTATCTCACTTTTCAACCCTGGGTGGCCCAGTAAATGTTGAACTCTACACAGTGTTTGCATTATTTTATGCGTGTTGAGCCACACAGGGCCACAAGTGTAAAATGTGCCTTAAATAGTAAGGATGTGTGTTCATTAATAACTTCACGTAGGGTGTATTTACTTGACCCTGTTGCCTCTCAGCACCAGTCTGTAGAGAGAAATTATATCCCATAGCAAGATTTACTATACACAAGAGGAAGGAATCTGGAAGTGTCGGACTGAATGTTCCCTTGACACAGAGTTTGCTCAGAGTCAAAATTTTAAAAATCAAATTGCCTGTCAGTCCTTTTTTCACCCATTTGGAAACAAACTCGTATATCTGAGGCTTCCCTCTCTTTGTGGAAAAAAGAACAAAAGCTGCAAGGCCAGTGAGTCTCGTAACAGGGCTCTTTCAAGCAGCCAGTCCTGATTAATAGCATCTTCTCGTTAACACATAAACTCCCTGTGTACCATCACAATGTGTGTTAATTTGGAACGTCTTTTTTTTTTTCCATCCTCGCGCATGAATTGGCTCATTGGCTCATTTAGCTGGCAGAGACAACAGCAGTTCTTTATTGTTACATTTTGTTTTGAAGGGGCCTAAACACATGGGTGGTCCCAGCATTTCTTTAATGTACTGAGCTGCACAGGGATACATTAATGAGAGTTTAAATTGGTGACTCCGTTCTGGGACCCTATGACTGTGGTGCCCTCCCTGGTCTCAGTAATTTTGCTTATTGGAGCAGAGAAATGGATGCTGTAGAGAGAGAGAGAGAGAGAGAGAGAGAGAGAGAGAGAGAGTGTGAGGAAAGACACAGAAAGAGGGATAAGAAGGTGAAACGATGAACGTTTGAAGGAACGTACCATAACAGTAGCAACTGTAGGACACATTGGCACTGAAAGGCAGACGTTGTAAACTGCATGTATTCTGGCACAAGCAGTAAATTGAACAAAGGGTAACTTTAAAAGAGAGAAATGAGGGGGCCATTTCTCCGCGAGCATGAAGGTGTAATTTCTCCTTCAGCTGTGGCGCGCAGCTTTCCTGTGCTGCCCCGTTTTGCTGTATTTAACATCAAAGTGAAGTATGAACAATTGAAGCAATTTTTCTTCCAGCCAAGGTCAATCATTGTTCTTTCTGTGTGGATGTAGATCTGGCTGAGAGGATTTCAGTATAACCATATTTCACCGGCAAGTCTATTTTAGTGAACCACTTTTCAAAAGCCTTTTCTCGACTGATTAAAAAAACAAAAAAAGAAAAGAAATCTTTTCTCATGTGTTTAGAAATTATGGAATTTCCAGGTTGATTCATTATTTTTTTTCTTTTAGTGGCTTTCATTAGAGTTGTGTCTAGACTGTTTTAAATAATACATGGGATTTGTCACGATGAAAGAAAAATGTGAAAAAGTTAAAGTTGAAGTGTACATGTCTGCACACAGGGTTTGTTCGTTTAGGATCAGGGTCCTGGTGTTTTAGAAAAGATTAGGCTTTACTGTGCAGCAATATAAACTATTTGAATATGTCAGCATGCGTTTTTAATAAAATTATGCATAAACTCCCTCTCTGTATTTTGACATTTCACAGCCGAAACATTCATTTCATCTCAAATTATCAATGGTTGGCTGTCAGCTTAATTAGTATAATGAAAATAAATTGTCATTTACAGTTGTAAAGGAAAGAGCGAGTTTAAAATAAATGTAAAGGCTGTACATGTTGGACACATTTCCTCACTATATTTGTATTTGCATTTTTTTATTTATTTATAGACCCATTAAATTCAGTCAGTCATCCCCTACTGTATCTCGAGGTTGCTCTCTTTTTCCCCCCACTATCTGGTCAGCATAAGACGTTCTACTCAGAAATTCTTTTTGATTGTTTATTCTGTCTCAGACAGCGCACATCACTCGCAGCCTCATCACGCTGCAGGCATGGCAGACACCCCAGCTCTATATAATACATTACAGTCGGTGCCGTCATTATACTTAAACCCTTTGTTGTGTTTATGGCACCACATGAAAGCACACGAGTGACATTTCAACATTCTTTGAGGAAACATAATGGACATCACAACTCAAATTCTGATTCCATGTGTTTTTGTTAGCAGCTCTTTCGTTCTTGTGGTATTTTTATTTTTTTATTTCTCTCTTTGAAGCGCCGAGCTTACGTCCATTTTTTTTTTTTTTTATTATTATTTTTTAAATATTATGTTTAAGATGAATAGTGTGTAAATGTACTAACACTGCGGCTGCTTGTCGTCGTTTCTCAAGACCACCCGTAGTGTTCATAGGAATTAGGTTGCGAGTGGCTTTGTTGTACATATAAGATCATGCATGTGTGTGTGTGTGTGCGTGCTCTTTAGACATCGTAATGCAGACTCACATCCGTCTGTATTGTTGATTAATTCAAGTAAATAGTTATGACACATACATTCTACCAAACATGTTATTTGGAATTGCTTTGTGTTAAGAAAGCTCCATGATTTAAGTAATAAACAATGTGTGTGTGTGTGTGTGACAAACAACACCTGAATTTATCCTTCTGTTTCTTCTCTTTTGTTTGTTTTCTGCCCAGGTCCAGACATGAAGACGGCATAACACACACAAACACACACACACACACACACACACACACACACACACACACACACACTGCACCGAGGCTGTCTGTGGTCTACCATCACCCTGCCACACACTCACACACGGCTGTTACGGTAAGAATCAGAGACAGAGTCAGGAGTGAGGAAGACAATCCTGGTGTGACTGTGAGAAAAACAAACTCATTATCCCCTGATGTTTATTTCCCTGTCACGTGACACAAATCGACTCCACATTTCCCCCAAAAAATACAAAGAGTTAATTTGAGTAATTAAACTTCTCAGGATGTTCTGATCCGAAAGTGAGTTCATAATTCTTACATTTGAATTATAAAACACAGGAAAGACATGACGCGTCTCTGTTTGTGTGAGCATGAAGAAGAAAAAAAAAAATCTGCTTCATTTTATTTCCCTATTTTCCATCACTCAAACCAGCCTTCACCAGTTAACTTCAACAGCTGCACCGCATATTCCACAAACCCCAACTACCCCCTTAAACCCACCCTGTGCCCCTCCCTGGCTTCCCAGCATCCTCACTCGCCCTGACTCCAAAAGAATAGTGCGTGGCGAAATTACAGCACATGAGGCAGCGTTGTGGGAAACCCCTCCCTCCTTTTAAGTGCCATGCATGACCTTATTCTGATATGTTTAAAAAAGAGGGGGGGGGCGTAATTTGATCTTCATTTAACCGTTAAACAGCCAATTGTTCATTTGTTTCTACACGTACAGTAGCTAAAGTTCAGAGAATAGTTTATTTACTATTTTTCCTTTTTTTTTTTTTTTTAATCCAGTGAATAGTTTTGTTTGCATGCAACAGAAAGAATAGTTCACATGAGCGGCTGATAAAAAAAAAAAGAATAGGCTTGAATAGAAAAGTGAAATAGATTTTGTGTTATAATGCAGGTCACAAACAGCAAAATAAATGAACGAGTGTATCAATCAAAAGAAGAAATACTACGAGTGCCATTTGTAGGCAAGCTGCTTAAATCAGAGCACGACCCCATTATCTTGGTTCCTAGCTTCAGGTTAACTGATGGCACCACCCTTGTGGGCGAGCCTGTTACTAACCAGCTGTAATGACACACTCCATCAGTTTGGCTTTGCTCGTGCGGCGCTTGCTTGGTTAACAGTCGGCCCGATGAGGGGGTTTGTGTGTGTGTGTGTGTGTGTGTGGGCTATTAAAAGACTTCAGTCAGAGACGAAAGGACTCTCGCTCCTAATGGATGTGTCTATCGATGTTCCCATTTAGCAGCACACTGTAAACGATAGGGCAATGATTGTGTTGAAGACAGGAGGAGTGGAGAGTGGTTTGGCGGGCCAATGATAATGACAAGGAAGGTTACAATATGGCGCCCCTGCACAGTCTCTCTCTCTCTCTGGTTTGTGTGTGCGTGCACGGGTAAGAGTGAGAGATAGAGCGAGAGATCGTGGTTCTCCTCCTCCTCCATATCTCGCTGCTGTCGCTCTCTCCCAGTCAACTCGCTATTTTTCACTTCTCTTTTTTTTTTTTCTTGCCTCCCTCACAACATTGCTCACTGCCGCTAGTCCACATCAATTGTGCCCGTCGTCTCTGCTGCACATTCTTTTTCTTTACCTCAGTGGCCCTGCAGTGTCGATTTTTTTTGATGGCAGGTGAAATATTATAAAACAAAGTGAAAGACAGAATAAAGCAGCAGAGGCATCTAAATAGTTAGGATAGCCGGTTGTCCTTGAAATATTGATTCACTCACAAGTAGTTTTTTTCCCCTTCTGTGTGTGTGTGTGTGTGTGTGTGTTGTCATTTCCAATCAGTGTGTGTGTGATGATTATGAATAGAGTCAGTCTGCCTGCAGGTTTGGCAAGAGACCACCGCCAGCTGGACTCAGACCCCTACTCCAGCGTGTCTGCTTGTGTTAATGTGAGTGTGGTCGCACATGTCAGGGTGTATCTGTCAGCGCGGTGACAACCTGAGGATGAAATCATGAAAAGTATTCAGAATAAACACAAAGGAAGGACTCAAGTTTTTGAAACTAGACGTCTGCAAACTGCAGACCTGGCAAGTATTTGGCCGTTTAACGTCAAATTTTCAATGCATGCAACTATGCATTTGCCACAATTACTGTAATCAACCTCATTATTTCTAATCCGTCTTGTCAGTGCATGTGTGTGTGTTTTTTCCTCTTCTTGACTGCTACAACATTATCTTTTTAAAATGTTGTCATTGTAGTAAAAAGCCCATCTGTGTGTGTGTGTGTGTGTGTGTGTGTGTGTGTGTGTGTGTGTGTGTGTGTGTGTGTGTGTGTGTGTGTGTGTGTGTGTGTGTGTGTGTGTGTGTGTGTGTGTGTGTGTGTGTGTGTGTGTGTGTGTGTGTGTGTGTGTGTGTGTCTGTAATCGCAGGGCAGAAGATTAAGTGGGCAATGCCATTATAGCTGTGAGGAGATGGAAGAAGTCTGCATACATACATATATTCACACACTCACTCGCGCACACACACACACACACTCACACAGAAACACACAGAGCTGGGGGCGTGTGAGCATTAAGTCAGGCAGCTAAACAGATCACGTCGTGGTATGATATCTGCAGACAGGCAGACAGAGGAGGCCGGTTTGTACCTGCAGGCAGAGAGCAACGACTCACAGAACCCTCGCCAAGAATTTCCCTCCCCCTCCGTAGAGACAGAGAGAGAGAGAGAGGGAGTAACTGAAGGTGAGAGAAAGACAGGAAAGACAAAGTGGAGTTTCCACTGTAAGACGTGTGTGTTTAATGTGAACCAGTGTCTGAACACAACTGGTACATTTCCCTTGTTTGATCCGAGTAGCGTCGCAACCTATCGTGACTTTAAATATCAAGCATCATTTTTGCTGCTGATAAGAAAATTGAGATGAGCTCAGTGGAGACTCTGAGCATAGATACAGTTTTATAAAGAAAACATTTTACTAAAATTTAAACAGATTTTTGTTCTAAGGAAGTAAAATGCGTTTGATGGAAAGATAAGCAACTGAGGACAGTGAGAGACGGAAGACATGAAAAAATGTTGTTACGCCACACTTAAGTCCAACATTCTGCTTTACATCCGCTGATGAAAGGAAATCCTTTGACATTAAAGAAGAACAACTCATTCACACGCTTCTGTGATATCCAGTGCAGATGGTTCTATTGTTAGGCCGGAGTAATTCAATCACCTCCTGTATGTCTTTCTGGAATTACTAGGCTTATTTGACAGAGTCCTCAGCACTAATTGTGAAACGTTTGACAGTATCTGTTACGCAAACTTGTTCTGCTAGTTCGCTATTGTCAACGTTCTCCCAAAGACTTCCTGAAATGTTCCCTTCATTTACAATCTGCTCTGCATATGTGGCCTTTATCTTCAGAGTCCTTTGGGAGATGTCCAGGACTCGTCTCTGAAGCAACTGTGGAGCAGTCAGAACCTGAGTGGCAGTTACAGAATAAAGGCGAGCTCTTGACGCGCTCTCTCTCTCACACACACACACACACACACACACACACATCAGTTCAACTATTCATTTCCCCTGAAAGTCACAAATGTGCTTCTGCTCTCTTTAATCTGCCCATGTCCTTCAGCTAAATTTGTTTCGCTCATTAGGACGATCAGCCGTTCACTGTGAGGTTCTTATTCTCGTCTTTTTCAAAGCTTCTTATATTCTGCCTGGAAAAAAAACGGCTCCTGAAATTTTTAAAAGGCGGCACAACTCTCTACACCACAGTCACTTATCTAAAAATGATTCAGTGGTTAAATGTCAGAGCTGTCCGCACCATTAAGGCCAGCATGTTTGAAGGGAGGACACCCTCAACTGCCCTCTCCTCCTCACATCTTCTTCCTCCTCTCTCCTCTTTGCGCCCTCACTTGCTCATCTCCCCCCTCCTCCAGACTCAGGCTGCTTTGAGGGCTGATGTGCAGACCTTGTCATTCAGATTAAGGCCACATTGTCAGCTCAAGGCCCGTTTTCTCTCTGCTTGCATGTCCTGGATCTTTCTCCCTACTGTCACCCTCGTCCTGCGGCCAGAGAAGACCTTATAAAGCAACATTCCTTCTCATGCATTTCTGTCAATTTCAACACTGTCACTCAAATCACTGTGCGGGAGAATGGAGAGGAGCTGAGTTAGCGGTGTCCCTCGCAGCAAGGACTGTGCTTTTCATTCCAGGCTTGGAAGAAGTGTCAGCAGTTAGCAAACTATTTTAAGTTATGGTATGGTGCCTTTGCTCACAATTTACAAGCTTACAGTGTCTCCCTTTTTTATGAGACACAGGAAATGACAAAGTTGATCTTGTGATCTGAAGAGAAGCAGCACTTTTTTGCTGTTGGGCATGTGGTAGAAAACTTTTATATTCTTTAGTTGTTGCTTCTTAAAGTGTTGTTGCTTTATAGTAAAGATTAGTCATACGGCTATTTAAACTCCAAGCTTCCGGGGTATAAAAGTATATACACCACATGATTATTGTCACTGCACGTCCTGTACGGTAAGAGTGTCCCAACACTGTATGAATCACCCAACCACATCTTGACTCACTGCCACAGATTAATTTTCACACTGAAGCCCTGTGGTATTAGATTATTGTGCTTCTCACACTCTGCTCTTTTTCACTTGATGAGCAACAGTGATTAAGCACTGTGCAATGAAATCTCTCATGCAAGATGGTGGACCGTTTCTTTACTGGTAATACCACAACGCTCAATCTTCAGCCCCACAGTGACACATCATAGCGAAAACATGAGGCACTATTGATCTGGGTAAGTCATCAGTTTCACGCCTATCTTCTTCCTCATCCTCCACCGTGCATGAAGCACTCCGAGCTCGTGGCTCTCTAGAGGCTGCACTGCTGTGCACATGGTGACTGGCTGAAACCACCTCCGCCCAGGTGCCGTGTTTACTAAAAGCCGCAATGAGTCACGAGTTTCAAGATGACTTCTCTCCCCTAAATGATGCTGGTTGTGAAAGAAAATGTGTTCCCGTGCACCGACACGCACACCGGTCTTTGGCGTCATAATTGCCATGTGCCCTGGAAGTTAATCACACATACAGAGCATCTCATTTTACCATGGCGGGGATTAAAAGAAGAGACGGAGCAGCACAGTGCTGCTTCTTTTTACGAGGGTGGGAAGTACAGGGAAAACATGTTGGGTGTATAAGGCAGGGTGTGTGTGCATCTATGCAGCAGATATTTAAATAATAAAAATCTGATATGGCAAAATGGAAAAAGATCAAAGTGTACCTTTAGTAAATCCTACGTCAGTAAAAGAAAATTAGGATTTACTGCAGAGGGAGCGAATTACAAGCCTCTTACTCAGACTTCCTTCCTCTGCATCTCTATGCAGACCATCGTCTGCCCGTTTCCATCAGGTCCGTGCTCACCTCAGTGAACATTCAACGCTGTCGGTGAGTTTGTGCTTACATGACAAAACCATCGACCGTTGATTGTACCCTGAGGTGGGGCTAAGTCAACTCGGCAGCTTGAAAAAGAAGTCAAACGCGGGCAGAGACCTGCGCTCAGATATGGGCAATGACTCGTTGAACAATCGCAGGAAGATCAAAGTGTGCCTCTGACACAAGCAACAACAACAACACAAAAACACTTCCAGCTTCCAAAGCACAGCAAAGGTCACAATCAACATTCATTGCTGTCGGTGGGTTTAACTGTGTGGAAGAGCTCACTGAACGATGAATGCAACTGTGTCCCAGATTTCATCCAACTGTCAGAAGGAATCGCGTCACGATATGCTGATGATGCCATTATTTATTTCTCTGCCTGTGAATTTAGAAGCAGTTCAGATTGCATCTTGATCACAGAGGCAGGGGTGGGGGGTGGTTCAAGTCTGGCTCCAGCAGCAAGAGGAAGAAGAAAAAAGATGAAAGGTAAATTCGGACAAAACAACCGATAATATATTGCATAAGGATCAATGAAAAATGTTGTTTAAAAAAAACAAAAAAACATTTCTATTTATTAAAGATCAGAAACAAAAATGTTGAAAAAAATATTGAAGTGATGTGACAACAGTAAATAACTTAGATTGTAAAAATGTGTAAATAGTGGATATGTCATGATGGTACAAAGATTTCTGTATGTGCATTAAAAATCAATGATGTTTCATGTTTTTCTGTCTGACAAAACATTAAAGAACCATTACACAAATATCTGTGTCTTATCTATCTATTGTACTTATTAGTAGTTTTTATTTATTATAAATAAATTGTCAATGTTCAGATTGTTCTTCTTTGGTTTGGGAGATGTAAAAGCGGCCGACGTTAGATTAAACACGATCAGCAGTAGCTTATTCCTGTAGATAAGAGCGTATGATATGATGCATCTATCAATGTGGCAAACATTGAGTATTACTACTGATGTATTATTAGCTCCATCTTTAATCCTTAATCTCCATTTACTGCCAAAAATGTATTTGTGTTTGATCTGCTGATAAATATTTATTAACATTTCTATAACTATTGGCTTTAAAGCTAGTTCACAAATATTCTTTACATACTATTTAAACATCTATTGCACTTAAATCAAAATCATTGTGTAAGCTATCAGAATTCACACATTTAACTTAGTTGCTATGTAAGGACAAGATTCCTGGTGTAAATTTCAGTGTCTGTTTATCAAGCTCAATTAAAATTACATTTTGCAAAACACTTAAAAAGATTTTGTAATGGCTGTAAAGTAGGTTTCCACTTTTAGCTTACAGGTTGTTTCATCACTATGAAAGAAATTACAAAAAAAAAAACAACATTGAAAAATACTGGCTAACCAATGGCAAGAAGCTGTAGATGTATGAAGATAAATGAGTCATAGCAACTGCTAGATATAGATGAGATGAGAATCTTTTGAAAAATAAACTCATATAACATATGAGCATGATCAACACCCACAACAAACCTGGTGGTGCCGTGTACTGACTGACAGACAGACATACAGACACTGACACCCCATGTCCACTAGAGGGACACCAATAACAAAACAATATAAAATACAAACAACTTGTCCAGTGTTTCTGTATTATTTTTTTTTCAAACATAACGCACAAATGCTTACATGCATCATCATTCAGCTACAATGATAGACGTGTTTTGACATTGAAACAAAACATTTCAGGCACATTTCTAACTATGAAAACATGGTCTCAAAATGAGCTAAATTATTAACAGCGGGAATTATTTCCATGCAGTTTATTTCATCATTAAATTATTATGTTGTCGGTGTGCCCACCAGGGGACTGATGATGTTAAAAAAAATATATATTTTATTTTTATAAATGATTCTATAGCCTGTAGCAAGAGATAAAGACTGGTGATAATTAATGGTTTTGAAGCGCATCACTCTTAACATTTATAATTAGAACACGGCAGCGGGGAAAGATTGTTATAACTGAAGATTATTGTCCTTCATAAATGTTATGTTCTCTTCATTTTAAATGGTCCATAAAATACAGACTAAGCCCAGAAATCTTACATGGATCACCACAGGTGAAATATCACAAACTATAGCTCTGTTAACTTGGACATCTAAACATTTCTAGTGCTGATAGAGTCTAGCTACGAACTCCAGCGTCCTTCTTCTACTCAAACCTGATTATTATGACATCGTACACAAACAAAACAGCAATTACTATTGTGACTATGTGATTAGGTACCAGGCTTCCTCTGCTAATATCATTTTCTGGCCAAAATACTTCAAAATTGTGTTTTGACTTCTTTTTATAGCACTTGATTATTTTTCACAAGACAGCTGAAGATAGGTGGACCAATCTGAAAACATAATGACAGCAAATGAGGTGGAAAATGATTCTGAAAATTTGTTTTGACTTGCACTTGAACTTATTAGTGTTATCAAACGCTGTCGTTTCAACTAGGTAATGCATGAAGCGGTAATCAAACATACAAAGAAATAATGCACAAAAAAAGAGAATCAGGCAGAATTGATTCAACTACATTTTTGAAAAAAAAAAAGGGTGGAATCAGTAGATATTTTAAAATGTAAAAACACAGAAAGATCTTCAGTGACTGACTTCATGGGTTTAAATCACCAGAAAATGTCTAGTGACTTGTGGCTTCCTCCCCTTATGCATTGTCTTTTACTGCTGTTCATAGCGTTCTCCAGTAGGGGTCACTACTGTCTGATGTCTGCTGGCCTGAGCTGTCTCTCACCCTCAGCCAGGAATATCTGCATGGCTCTGTAGAGCAGATGGACACCCAGCTCCTGTTTCCGCTTTGTCTGCCAATTTGACACCACGCCATAAAAATCGCCTCGCTTCTGATTAGTGAGCATCTTCAAACCTGGGAAGTTCGAGAATTAAAATTATTGACTGGCTGGTTCAACACAATGGGTAAGTCAGAGGCTCCTCTGGGAAATTGAACAGCGTCTTACAGGGTATCTGTTTATTTCGAAACCTCAAAATATTTTAAGACCTTATTGCTACTTCAAGCTGTAATCAGCAACACATATTTAACTTAAACAGACAAAACAGTTTTAGTTGACAGTTAAATCTATAGAGCACAACCATACAAAGGAACTCATAAGCTGGAAAGGAACAAAGCTCAAAAGAATAATTTAAACTAAAGGAAAGGTTTATTAAAATAAACAACTAATAAAACACTTTCACTCAAGTATTTCGGAGTTTATTTTGTGCAATTTTGGATAATATTTTGCGCTAGGAGGAGCGCCTTCGCTGTCGACAAAGATGCAAAACGTGATGTGTACGCGAGCCCCCAGTCGATCTTGCAGGGCGAACATGCCTGAGTATCGTTTTTTAACAAACGCGGGGAGAAAAAACAAATACATTCATGCATACCTTTTGCAGTAAAACTCCATGGACAAAATTATTAAAAATAAATACCTCATTAAGACTGTTTAATGGGCCTTAATTTTCCCAAAATTGATTTATCAACTTTGAATACGTTTTAAGACCCCGCGCTTGGAAGACTCAAACAACAGTCAATCAAAATATATATCTGATGGTTTAGAAGTAAGCTGTCTAGTATATTTATGAGATTACATCATATTTGATTTGCTACAAATGATACTGAAATGTATACAGTATTTATACATAACACAAACACAGGGCGTCTAATGGCCTTAAGATGTTTTAGTTGGAAAAGCACAGATTTTGAGAATCTGCAGCATGCAGTCTGGAACTGAGGAACTAGCTATATTTACTTATTATTGTACTTAGTAATCATGCTTTTCCTACTGTGACCTGTAAAAATATCTGCCTTTAAAAAGAATCTATTGTTTGAGAACAGTGTCACATGGACACAACTTTTAAATGGATAAGTGTGGTTGTATGAGGTACTGACACATTATCAACACTTAATTGGACAAGCATGCCACCTCTCTTATTACACAGCCTGGGATCCGGACATGACACATGCTGTCGCTGACAAAATGGCTGCCAGCAAAGACACAAGGGAACACTTAACAAAAGGCTCACCTAATAAATCTGACGCCTGCATAAGTCTACATATCTTCAGAATATGTTGAGCACTTGATCTCGCTTTCTTCCCAATCGCTCGCACCAAAGTCCAGTGAGAAAATCAGCGTTTTTAGCTTCGTCTTTGGCAAGTTTGTGTCTCTTAGGTAATTCCATAGACAGGATTTCAACACCAAAAATCACAAGATAACACATTTGATTACCAAGAGAGGCAGTAGTGAATAAACGACTCCTGTATACACCGATGTAAAATTGCGGAATTTCTCTATGGACTTCAGTGCGAGGGTAGAGCAGTTTAAACTGCTCCAGAAAAGGCTGCCGAACAGCAAGAAACATAAATAAGATATCACAAGCCTACGCTGGCATGGATTTTATTAGACAAGTCTTTTGCTAAAGCCATTGCTAGAGTGGCTAAAATATGTTTTTCCTTCTGTTCTTGTTGGCATGTTTTCAGAGAGAGTGAATGTCTGGGTTTCAGGCTCGGAAATGGTGGCTAACAACATTGTCAGTGATCCTATTCATTTTGAAATACTAATTATGAATGATATTGCCATAGTTTCTGGGTCCTGCTTTGAGAGGATCAGGTTAAGCACACTTACATGGATTAATCCATCTTTAAATTAAATGAAAAATCTATGTGAAGGATGTATCTCCATTTGCAGTGATTGTTTTGTGTGGTCAGTTGTAATGTAATCTTTAGCTGTACTGTGTGATTAACTGCATTATGTTTTCTCATGTGTGTTGTGTGTTGAGATGCTATGGCAGAAAGACACATGAAACAATATTGGCATTAGTCTATCAAATGAATTCCCCCATAACTTTAAGTAACTGCCAAACCGTGGTTGCTCGGCATCTGAGAAATCTACTGACTGCAATGAATGGTAGACGGCGGTAGGTGGCGCCACTTGCCAAAACTTGATTTCAAAACATAAACATGATTTGCAGTCTGCAAAATACTTTTTTTAATGCAAATATTTTGGCTGTACTGTTGTTGTTGGTGAGTTCAGTTTGTTATATGAATATTATTCCTGAGTCTCTGTGACATATTAGGAGGATGTTATGGCCAGTTGCTTTAGTTTTATTACATAATGCACCTTTAACTATATAAAAAACAATTAGTTGATAATCACAAGTTGATTTAAGAGCGTAATAAACAGTAGTTCAGGACTAGTAAATGAAACTGGACTGCATAACATCACTGTTAGCCAAACTAAAGAGATAACCGGGGATGAATGTCATCCTCCTTTTACTCACCAATGGCCTCCACCATGCAGGCCTCTCTTGTGTACGCCTCCACTGGGATGACGTTCTGGAAACAATGCAGAGAGATGACGCCCTGTCCGGCATTCCACACCTTGAGGATGTGCTGCACTTTGGGGCATAATTTCTGTCAAAGAAAGAGTCAGAAATGCATTTACAGTTAGGCCCATAAATATTTGGACATCGGCACAGTTCTCTTTATTTTGGCTCTATGCACCACTACAATGGATTTGAAATGAAACGGTCCCCTAAAAAGTGGGAGGCACATATAGAAAGTGTTGTAATTCCTACACCGTTCACTTGATTTGGATGTAAATGCCCTCAAATTAAAGCTTAAAGTGTACCGTTAGATCACATCTTGTTCGTTTCATTTAAAATCCATTGTAGTGGTGTATAGAGCCAAAATAAAGAGAACTGTGCCGATGTCCAAATATTTATGGGCCTAACTGTATATATCTCATATCCTATCATTCTTTTTTAATGAAATTAAGAGTGAACAGTGTAAGCTGCCCTACCTTGGAGGTTTTGTCCCCTTTGTGGTACTCTAAAGCCTCATACAGATGGCTGTAGGGACGGGAGCGTTTCCCTTTTCCCACATAAAATATAGCATGGATGAAAGTCTGGAAACACTCCTGTGGAGTCATGGTGTGACTACGGAAAGGGAGGTTGTTCGTCACTCTAGCAGAGGAGAAAAACAAAGATTCATTTTCTGATGTTTTTAGTTTTGTTTCACAATCATAATTATAGTTCAAATCTAAACTAATCCAAGGCAGTAAAATACACAGCAACATGAGAGACAAGTCTACCTTGGATCTAGCAGTAGGTAGTTGAAGCTCGACTTGATGATGCCTTCTCTCCACTTTCTATTTCGGTCTGGTTGGTCAAACTGCAGACACAAATCCTGCTCGTCTGCCTGACAACTAGGCAGCTTGAATGTGTGCAGGGCCCGGCGCAATTCTGGATTATAACCTAACGCAACAGGGTTAAAAAAAAATAATAATAATAATGCTTCATGCTTATTTTTTGATGTTCTCAAGTGAACAAGTACTTAACTTGTTTAAAGGAAAATATATTACAAAAATACAAATAAATAAAATATTTTTTTTTAAAGTCACCTGTTTGTGTTTGGTCCAATTGCTTCTGGTGATGTGGTGATTGAGAGTTTGACTCCTGCAACAGACGGCAAAGTCTTCGTATGTAGGTGGGCCTGGTCCGGCTGCTGATGGGCCCCGGACTTTCACCCATTTCTAGCAGTCTCTGTCTCAGCACCTTGTCGGTCATCCCTTTGGTCTCTGGCAATAAATGTTCCTCGCGCTCATCATTTTTCTCCTTCTGCATCACCCTCAGAGGCTTCTGGTTCTCCTTCTCTCCATTGCTCACCACTTTGGTCTGCAAGGAATGCCAGTCATAAAGGATGGTATCCTCACTGCTGGTCGTGCTCATGCTGGAGGAGAGTGAGGTGTTTGCTGTTGGTGGGACATGTGTCTCAATGAACTTGTGACCATGTTCTGTGTCAGTGTAGAGGTACTCCACTGGTTCGTCCAGATCTTGAATAAGTGGACGCCCCCCAGGGGTGTAAGACAGGTTAGCCAGGCTCTGTGGCCTGCGGCAACTGGACACTCTGCTCATGCTGTACCTCGGGGTGCATCCAGTGCCAGGGGTGCGCGGCAGGTCAGAATCTTCCCTGGACCTTCTAGGGGAAAAGTAGCTGGAGCTGGATGAAGAGGAAACTGAGTCTGACTTAGAGCTCCATTCCTCTGTGATCAAGCCCTCTTCATTTTTTAGACTGGGATCTTCATCCTCAACAGGATCATAATTTACCTTTCCTTTTGTTGTTGCCTCATCTGAACTTGTCAGATCATCCGTCATAAAATCCCCACCTTCAGAAAGATTCTGATCTTGGCACTGCATAGCAAGCATAATATCTTCAAGGTTATTTTCATATGCATTCAGTAAAGAGTCCTGTTTTTTCTCCAGTACAAATGTGTCTGATAAAGTCTGTGATTCAGTGACACTGTCACTTATGCTCTTAGGGAGGATGAGCGTATCTGCTAAGCTACTGCTAACAGTTGAACCTGCTCTCAGGGTGCTGGACTGTGTGTCCTGGCTTTGCTCATGCAAGGAGTCTCCTCCTGTGCTATGCCCCATATAGGTTGGTGCAAAACAAGGTATGTGTGGTGAACTATAATATTCTTCACTGCTCTGATTTCTAGGTGTCTGACGGTGTGATCGAACCGGTGTAGGTAGGGTCTCCTCAAACAGAGTAGATGTAGTGAAGAGGCTCTCGGGTGTTCTTAGCGAACAGCGACTCAATCTCGAGCGAGTCCTGCCAGTTACAAAAGGACTGGGTGTGAATGGGAGGTTAGCTACATCCTCCGATATCTCAACTGCCTCATCAGATTTGGTGTCTGTAGTGAGCCTTGTAGACATCTTGTCAAAACCATCTTCACTTGTATTGTCCACCATGTGCCCATTGCATGCAAACGCATCGCTCTTTGTATGTTTTGTCTCATACAAGTTAAGTTTATCGAGGATTCCCGGTAAATGTGCTAACGTTTCATGCTCTGAATCCATCTGGGGTTTAACGTGTGGAAGATTCCCATCTTGCCACACAGAATCAGAATTTGCTTCAGATTCAGAGTTTGCAGAAACCTCCTCTGCTTCAGGGAGTAAAGCCCGTCTGGGATGTAAGGAAAGATCCAAAGCACTGGTGTAATGGTCACTCTCACAGCTACTATAATGACTCCCAGTGGTCCCGCTGCTACTGCTGCCCCCGCATGGATGTGCTGGCTTTTCCGTTACATTCACATGCATGTTTTTTACATTTTCCCCCTGCTGTTCATCATCACTCTCTTCCAAAGCACAATGACTGATGACGGTTTTCTCCATGTCCTCTTCTGTGCTTGTGCTGCTCTCCCTGCAGAAAATATATACGTGATCTGGTGATGTCACGTCAATACCCTGCTTGTTTAAAACTGTGGCCATGCGGTCCGAGTCAAGGAAGTCAGAATATTCCGAAAGGTCAAAGGATAAGTTACTAGAGCACTGCCTGCCATCAACAGCAGCCTGCTCTTTGGGAGAATTTGGACTAAAAACAGGGAAATATTCATCTACATCCCAAAAGCTCACACTCTTGCGGCTTCCTCGCCTAGAGAGAAGTGCTGGGAGAGTGTCTCTTCTGGATGGAGACATTTTGCTGTTAGTTGTAGCAGCATTTTCTCTTGGTTTAAGTGCAGAAAGATCTTCATCAGTTAATAAATCATCCTCCTTAAGAATTGGCATTGGAGCTGCACTTCCCACACAAGACATGCGAGTACTTGATAGTATGGACGGACCTTCAGCTGCCCAGTGTGCAAAGGAATTGTTCCAGTCCTGGCTGTAATGACTCTTAGTCTCCATATTAGAAAGTCTGTTATATGGGTTTAAAAATGACGAGCGCCTTGTGCTGCTTAATGGGGCTTCGCCAAAGTCACTGATGACAGATGACTGAGAAGTGAAGCTGTAGTCTGAATCGGTATAGCTGGACAGGTCTGTCTGGTCTGAATACACAGCTGTGGGGGAAAACAGATACATAAAAATATATTATCACAAGCAATGCAGATTCTGTAAAAATGGAACAGGAATTCAAACATATACTCTTTATACACTAACAGAATGTGTAGCAAATGAGTAGACTACTGACATTACAACATACTTACATAAAACAAACAATACTGAATACAAAACAAAAATGACTTATGTAATCTCATATCATACAATATTGGAATTGAGGGAATCCTTGCTCCTCTGCTGAGCTGGTCTGGTACTCCTGAAGGAGCAGGGCACATTTACGATTCTCCTGTTGCCCAGCAAGATGCCCTGGTGTATTCCCTTCCTGCATTAATGAAGGGAAAAAAATGCATTAAACCAAACTGAATCAGAGATGTGGACATTCAATTCATCTACACATTAATAAACAATTATCAAATGTTCACTAATGACTGATTTGACTGGCTAATGCAATGTGTTCATATGCGAAGTCAGTTCGACTGAAATTGGTTGCCCAGACTTTAAGCTTTGTCTACTGACTTTCCTTGTGTGAAATCTTACATTATCCTTAATGTTTGGATCCCCTCCATTCATCAAGAGCATCTTCAGATTTTGAAAACATCCCCACAAAGCAGCAATGTGAAGAGGAGTCAGGCCATCTGATGACCTGTGTGAAACACAAGTAAATAAACAACTTATAAACAGGGTATAAGCAGGAATCCTGAAGGTAATTATGATACCTTTTTAAGACTTTTTCAAGACCGTCTCAAAATATTTTGAGACCTTATCGCCACTTCAAGCTTAAATCAGCAACACACACATAACCTACAAAGCAGTTTAAGTATGCAATTAAAATCTATAGAGCACAACCATTCAAAGGAACTCATAAGCTGGAAAGAATACATTAAACCAAAGTCAAGGTTTATTCAAATAAACAACATATTTCGCGACAGGAGGAGCGTATTCGCTGTCGCAAGATGCGTAAGGTCATGTGTACGTGTGCGGCCCCGAGTTGATCTTGCCGGCGAGCATGCCTGCTCATCGTTGTTTTTAACAAACGCAGGGAGGAAAATAAATACATTCATGCATACTTTTTGCAGTATAACTCTATGGACAAAATGTAATACCTCATGAAATTGCAATAAAGAATTTTTAAGGGCCTTCATTTTCCCAAAATTGATTTATCAACATTTAATACTTGTTGAGACCCCATAGACACCCTGCATAAAAAAACAATACAACATCTTAGAGGCCATTAATGACCTAATGACAATTTCAACAGTTTCTCCCAGCCATATTTGTACATTTTTCAACAAATTGAACACAATGAGAAAGGCTGCTGTGGAATTTTAGGTTTATTATAACCATACCTGATATTGGGGTTCGCTCCAGTTTGGAGCAACATTTTCAAGCAGCGCGTGTTCTTCTCAGACTCTTTGCCAACGGCCAAGTGCATGGCAGCCACACCTTTACTGCCCACCAGGTCAGGACATGCACCTTGTGACAGAAGCAGCTGCACTAATCTGCCATGATAAAGGATTCTGTTACAACATATCGTCAATTGCAATTTTCAACAGAACAGTATCCAATAAATTAACTCTTTTCATTCTTTCATTGTCTATTTATATTGTTGAACACCTTTATAAATATACATTGATGCTGTTGTGATGGGTTCGTCTTAATGTTTGTCTTTATACTATACTAAATACATAAAACTATACTTTAAGAACTATGAAAGTGAATTTAACTGGCTAAAAGAAGAGCAGAGCCATATTTACACTCATTAGACATATTTTATATTGTCATTCTAAGTACTGTTGTTTTTACATTGCTTTCGGTATATGTAGGTATGTTTTTTGTTCCATACCTGGACTGAACTATTAATCAAAATCTTTATCAAAGTCGCAATATGGCAACTGCAATTTTAAAATCGCAGGAGGCTCAATATTTCTTAGAGCCAAGCTGTGTGTCAATTTACCAATTTTAAATTAAATATTGTGCTGGCCTATACATGTCATATTCTACAGAATAAGGCTGAAGGATTTTGAATAATTGCAATTATTTTGACAGGAATTGCAATTGCGAAATGATTTGGAATATCCGATGGAATGGTGATTTTTACTCATTTTCATTTGAAAAACATATTTAAAAGGATTACTCTGATATTTGTGCAGATCTGTAAGAATCAATTATGTTCTCTACAGTCGGTAGAATAAGATGTGTATAAGGATCAAGATAATAATGAATCTAAAATTATATTTTGACACACATTTCGGCTTTAACAAATATCGCGCCTCCTGCTATTTAAAAATTGCAGTAGGCTGTATTGCGATTTCGATATCATTTTGATGAATTGTTCAGCCCTAGGCCTGCAACAGACTGAAGAAAACATATTGTGTTTCTCACAGATCTGCCCAAATATCACTTAGTAATTGTTCAAAATGTGAAAATAATAACTATGTAAAAACAACCACTCCCTCTCATATAGCAAATCATATCGCAATTGCAAGTGCATTAGATATTTTATTCAAAATCATTCAGCCATATTCCATACATTTGTAAATGTTTAGTCTTCCACTTGCAAAGACAGATACTGTACCTGGTCTCTTTGTACGTTTTGCCTATGAAAATAAAGATCTAACCATAAACCACAGCACTAACATACTGAAATTATGAGGAAAATAGATGTGGAGAAAAACAGAAATAACACGTGTACACATCAATATCAAGTTATAGCCTTATTTGCTGACTTCACTTGATTTACACTAGATGTTAAAAGTACTGCAGAGTGAATGTGTTTTTGTTACCTGTCAGAAAACTTTGCAGTGTTGTGTGCTGGTGGAGAACGACCGCCATGATTTACATCATTGAACAGTCACTTGCTGTTAAAAGTGTAACTTTACTTCCACTATTAACTGCATGCGACTCTTCAATCATGTAAATCATGGCGGTCGTTTGTTTTTCCACCCTGCTTTCTACACGAGGCGTATTTTAGCAAAACAAAGACAAGAGCATCACCTGGGTTCTCCATCGTTCACCGCTTTCCTGAGCTGACTTTCCAGAGTCTTCTTCTTTCGGTCCATGATCGATATCGCCCGATTTAAACTAATGTATGATCGTGTATCGCTGCCTGAATCCAAGGCGCTGCAGCGAGCTCTCGGTGATGTTAGCGGAGCTAGGAGCGACTGAGAACATGCTCCGACATGTTAGCTTAACCGCACATCGCGTTTACATGTTCATAACATTAAAGTACAACACAAATATGACTGGGAGTTCGTCATTTTTGCCCGGAGGTTGTTTGCGGACTTCATCCAGCACTTGTTTATCCATTTATTTAGCCCGTGGTTTGTTGTTGCTTGTCTGTCGGTGTTAAACTTCCCTCCAAACACAAACGCACCCCCTTACACCGGATGTCCCGCCCACTCTTGTCTCTGATTGGACAATCGTATTATTTTCACCAATCTCGTTGAAGCAAAGGATCAATTGAATTTGATACTCCGGTCATCACAGTTTCTGTCTAACTTGTTCCATTTCTTGATACGCAGTACTGCGTTTTTCCTATCTATCTATCTATCTATCTATCTATCTATCTATCTATCTATCTATTTTCCGTGTTTTGTGGTCCCATACTGCCATTTCTAAACCAAGTCATAAATCTTTAAAACAGATTCTGTAAAATTATTTGATGAAATATTGCCTGCAACCCATCTGTATGAGTATCAGTTTATATGTCCATCCATCCATCCATCCATCCATCTTCAACATCTTTATCCTCCTCATGAGGGCTGCAGGGGGCATAGGGCACAAGTTGGGGTGGACACTGGACAGGTCGCCAGTCTATCACAGGGCCAACATAGAGACAAACAACCATCCACTCTCACTTAAAGTCAATTTAAAGTGGCCATTTTGCCTAATACACACATCTGCATGTTTTTGGACTATGGGAGGAAGGTCTACCATTGTAAAGGAGATTGTATGATGCCTGCTTTTCTGTTTGTTTGTCTGTATGTTTGTGTGCAGTATAAATTAAATGGTAAAGAACAGATTTACTGAGGATTTATGGAAGAAATATTTAGACTGTGGTGGTGATTTGGATGCACATGGCCTTGAAAAAACATAATTCAATATATCTACTTGGTAAAAAACAAACAAACAAACAAAACTGTCCAGAATTGAAGGAGGTGTGAAATGATATGAAATCATATTTGAGGAAAACAATGACGACATTTTGACTCAACACAGCACAGCATTATAGAAAAGAATGGTGGAAGAAATTCAAATCTTACTCATAGTGCCCTTTGTACAACATGCTTTTTGGCTATGTGTGAAATGATGTTGGACATGGTTGTGCAGCTTGAAAAGCTAATAAAAATATATGAAATATATGTTTAAATATATGAATATCAGCAAACTGTACAACGGTGGAACAACAGAGGAAGCATTAGTCATTTGTTCAAGAAAATAGTTGGATGCCATCTCAGTTTAAATGTGGTATTTTAATATCAGAGCAAAGTATACCAAAACATCATCGTTTACGTCATTACATCATCATAAATCACTACTTCATTCAAAATATTATTACCATGTTTTATATAAATAAAGTCAATATAGTGTTAAAAGTCATGGCTCTGAGCATAAATGTTTACATTATTTTCTGTACAAAAAAGGTAACCCAGATGGGCTGAAACTATTTAAAATTGTTGCGATGTCAAAGAAGTGCAACTATATGCAGCTTTAATTTAATTTCTGCCATCTCAGACTCTTAGACAGAGAAGACTGAGAGGGGGAGAAGGCTCATCAGGAGGAACAGCAGGCTTGGATGGACGGCTCCAGCATGGTTTGGTGTGCTGGGGAGTCGGCAGTTCTCGTAGGGCTCCAGACAGGCAGCAAAAGCCATGGCATGGGCGATGTAGTTCTGCTCCTGGACCCCATGAAAGAGGTGTGACATTGGCCCTTTGGCATAGATGGCTACATCCTCTATGCCATGGGTCTCTGAATCAAGAGGGACAGGCGCCTGCTGGCGGTAATCATTGTGTGCTGAAGTGTAATGGGACAAAGGAAGAGCAGATTAGCTTTTCATTCAGCTTTTCAGACAAATAACAAACCTAGAGTGTGTACAAAGAAGGGAGAGACTGCTTTTTAATAGCCTTATAAGACAAAACCTGTAGACTGAGTGGATCGTGTAAACACATTTTAACACTTATAGGCTAATGGTGTTATTACATTACAGAGTATTATAGTATGACATGCTTGTAATATAATATCTAATCTTGTATATATCTAATATCTAAATACTGCATTCACAAGGATAGTACAGGGTTTAATTCAGGGGTTCTCAAAGTTTTGATACCTGAGGGCCAATTTAGGAACATAACATTGGACTGAGGGCCGACAAAGGAAACAAAAAGAACAAAAAAACAGAAAGAAATCCCATTTGTAATCATTTTAATGACCAGATTGCAGTTCTACAGTTAAGCGTTAAGTAATTTAAGCATTAATATAATAACGCTTTATAATTTACTGGGTAATTACCCAGTATTTTGGCCATTGTTCTTACCTTCTAATTACAGGTTATTACCAAGTAACACATTACTGTTACCATATATTTACTGGGTAAATAGCTAGTAATTGGGGGCTGTAGCTACTTCCTTATTAGCAGCTTATAACACAATAATACACTAAAATTCACCATATAGAAACCAGGTAAATACCCAGTATTTTTGTTTACACTTATTGGTCTGTATCCAGTAATGTCCAATAAACATTTAACAAGCTTAGTAGCTCCTGGATTAAAACTATCAACTGTAATTCATTGCGGGGCCACCAGAAATGTTTCTGCGGGCCGCCATTGGCCCCCGAGCTGCACTTTGAGAACCAATGGTTTAATTAATATAGATGTCAAGACTAGATTTACTTGCTGTTTATTTTTTATCAAATTGTTTTTTTTAAGATAGGAGGCAAGAGGGGCTCCACTCTTCTTTGTGCCTTTATGGTTGATTTTCTGTTCCACCACAAGATGGAGCTGTTTTATTACACTGTCATCTCTGGAATGATTACCGGTGCACACTTACATGAAATTGACTCATTCACATCTGGGCGAATTCCATTGACTGGTATCTGGTATCCTGGTCCATTTCCATACACAGCTGTAGTGAAACGCTTCCCATCCTCAGCTCTTGAGCGAGACACTCCTGTACATCCCAGAAAAAAGGTTTGTGATAAAGATGGAACATATCAGATGACATTTACTTTTTCAGCCTAATCATAGTTTAAAGTTTTTTTTTGTTTTAGTTTTTTTTCTTTTACCCAAGACAGAGTTTCCTCTCTTAGAATGTCCCCCGAACGCAAACACATGGGAGTGGTCGGCACTAACCACCGTCAGGGTGTCCAGTTCACTGGTGAGTTCTGCTGCTCGGCCAATTGACCGATCAAACTCAACTGTCTCATACAGAGCTCTCTTGGCCCGTCCTCCATGGTGCGCGTGGTCAATTCTTCCCCTTACAGTCCAAAAGAGAATCATTGACAAATGAACATATGTACACACATAATGTCATTTTTCACATGTTAATTCTAATCCATGGACCACAATGTAGTGAGATGATGACAAAAAAATATTGCTAAGAATAAAACATCCGCTACAAGAAAATAGGTATAGGTATTTAAATTGCCTCACTAACTACCGTTATGTTTTTCCCAACTTTATGATGTGCAATTGACATAGATTTTGTGTGAACCGCCACATTAATTTTAACGTGGAAATTCACGATGCCCGAGAGAGGCAGAGCAAAAACAAACACACTTATCTTCCACAAAGAGGTAAAATCCCTTGGGGTTTTTGCTGAGAATCTTTATTGCTTTCTCCACCATCTCAGTGAGCGATGGATCCCTGTTGGGATCACGCTCCAACTCATAGCGGCAGTCTTTAGGCTCGAACAGACCTAAATGTAGAGAGAAAGTGCAGACCTCATACATTTCAAGTCTGTGAGTTACTACTTGTCTCATTACTCAAAATTGAAAAACCAAACTGTAACTGTATGTATGTCTTAATGAGACACATTAGAGAAAAAACCCTGTATAAACACAGATACTTCTTCTTACCCATCAGGAAATCAGTTGTTGCAGGGTTGACAGCATCAAAATCAACTTTGTTCCAGACATATCTGACATTCTGCAAGGGGGGGGGGGAATATATATATAAAACATGTATTTATACTGAATATGAAGAGCACACCAGTGTAATCTGTTGTTTTACCTTTTTGTTCTTAATCCACTCTGCAACAAGATTTTTTCCATCTGTTCGGTCTCCTCTGTAAGAAGGATATTCTGGGTCTGGCATGTCCTTGGTAAACATGTACCGACGACCTCCACCAAGAATGACCTGGATCAAAACACATGGAGAAAATTATTTTTCAAACTAAATACATTTTATGTTATTAGTTGATCCTTTATTCCTGTGGTGCAGCCACTTGACTCTTGTATTGGCCTTTAGTGGAGGGAGAGGGAACACTTTTATCTAAGATTTTACATATTGAGGGATTTATTTAGCACTTAAGTTCTTTCAAATCCAATGCGTCGTTTTGCCACAGCAGTACCCCTTTATTAATGCTTACATTAATCTCTGTGTTGTGGAGCAACTGATATGCAATGTCACGGCATCCGTTTTGGACGGCCTCTTCGGGGAGGTCAGAGTCAGCATACCAATCTCGATCAGCAGAGTGAGCATAGTTTCCTGCTGGTGAGGCGTGCTGCACTCGGGTTGTTGTGACAATTCCGACTGATTTTCCTAAAAACAGAGAAGGAAATAAAAGAGCATTATGGTTCTAATCATGCCAGTGTTTTGACGACAACATTCAAGTACCTCCGAATGAATAAACGCTAAATGCTCTGTATTTTTCACATGCTGCTCTTCTACCTACTCGGAGGTTTATTTGATAGTGCACTTAAAATATTAGGGAAAAAAAAAGACATTTTATTAGTGACAGTGTCCTTACATGCAGCAACACACACCTTAAAGATCCAAACATGACACAGGTCCATAAATGAAGCCACAATAAAGCAAAGCTTTGTGAAGAATGATATAAACTACCTGCTTTCTTGGCACGATGCAGAACAGATTTGACCTCTCTCCCGATGCTGGCGCTACAGTTGCCCCTTGGTGTGGCAGCAGTGACACCCAGAGTGCCATAGTTAGCCTTCACACCACACAAATATGCTGTGGCTGTGCCTGCGCTGTCTGGCATCTGCTGGTCAACATTGTATGTCTGCAGGGACCAAATACAAATCACACACATTCACAGTTTGAGCAGAATCTAATTATGAGTTTCATTTCTGCAGCAAGCTTTTCCAAGTAAGCAGATGAAACGCCTGCACATTTAATGATACAAATACATCCTGCACATTCTGACTCTGAAGCATGTGATGTTCACATTCATTCTGCCTTTTAGAATTCTTAGGTCAGTCAAATAAGGGTCTTATTTTTAAACAAAATACCTCACAGCTTCAGATTCTAATTTATCTTAACCATTTTGCAAAGGATGAAGTCACATTTCCTGGGTAATAACAATCACTATGTTGGGTTAAAAGAACAGAATGATATGCACACATGTATTGCTAAAGTTAGCTGGGACATCTAAGTCTGTAGATCATTTGAACAATTTCAAAAGTGTTTTTGTGTGTGTGGGATCTCCTCATTGTAATGGTTTGAACACATTCCAGTGACGTTGTGAATGTGTTGGTGTGTTGCTGGCTGACCTTTGACAGTGCCAGGTGAGGAAAGGTATCCATGACTAGACTGGTCTCCTCCCCTGATTTTCCTGCCAACTGGCCTTTGAGGATCCGCGCTGCAGTCACCGTTGTTACTCCCATACCTGAAAGCAGGTGGAAGCACACCTGAGTGTTAGATAAAACCAACCAGGGAGACACAGAGTTGCCATTGTGCTCTCTCAACCTGATTAGGTACCTCGGCTAATATTAGTTTAAAGGTCGGTGAAAGACAGCCAAGATATTTTCTTTCCCAAATAGGACTATATGTAAGGCAAATACTTTCATAACCTAGATGTTTTCTCCTCTAAAACATGATTATGTACATTTATTCATTTCATTTCAGGTAACATGGAATACATTTCTCAATCTTAAATATGCATAGATAACTACATGCAAACCATCAAGTATCATTTTTAATCTCTATTAATAAAACAGCATCAAATCATAAATAGCTACTATCAGCATGTTTATGGAGTATTGGTCAACTATTGATCTTGATAGGAGGAAGTACAGAGCAGCAATGACTTTATTATTCTGAAGAATTGGGAGTTGATAGGAAATATAATCTCAATTTAACAATCCGAGATTACTCATAATTCCAAGCAACTTGATATTCAGTCATTCATCAGTCCCCTTCTACCCACAAACGTTTGCTTTTTAAAGCCACATAGTACATACATGCATATTCATACTCTCTTGGAGAACTCAACCACCGTCACGATGTGAGTCTCACCTGAACAAACAAAGTGGACTAAAAATCAGCAAACGACCCATAATTCAAATAAATATCTGTTTCTCAGACTCACCATCCCCCAGGAAGAGGATGAGGTTCTTGGCTTGATGGAGATTAGGTTGAACATTCAGGGAATCGTGAATCGCCTGACTCCCTTTGTTGTTCCAGTAACTCGCATGGAGCTCTTCTTCTGTACGCAAGAAAGAGATAATATGATATGACACTGACATCCACAATTGTGAGTTAACTATTTATGTATATTTACTCAGTCAATTCACACAAATTATCCATTGTTTACATTTTCTTATTTAACTAAGCAATTGTCAAAATCATAATGGCAAAAACTACAAGGTTTTACACACAGAAACACTGAGGATGTGACATGACATTCATAGCAAATATAACAGTGTCTAAAATATTTGGTTCCAGTGTAAACTATAATATTTTAATAGTATTTACATGTACATGTAACTATCTAACTATGCACATCTTAGTACAAGCAAAGCTTCCTAAATCAGCTTAGTTTTTGTTCAATCAGCAAAAACAGACAACTGATGCACTATAGCATGTAATTCCTTTATTACCTAGAATAAAAGTTAATATAATGATATCCAAAAATATTCAGGGTTCTCATGGTCCTGAGGTAATTGAAGTGTGAAATCCAGAGGCAATACTAAGTTTTCGTCTAGATCAAGACATCAACAATGTATAACAGACTCTTACCTGAAGCACACAAAATCTGCTGCAATGAAATGAAAATCAATAATCCAATAAAAAGAGGCTCACGCGCCTGCTTAAATGTCTGAGCCATGCTGCTGTCTATATGTAAATATGAAAAAGTAAACTGGATGTAAAAGTTCTTGTCCACTCACCGACATCCCTTTTATAGCTGCATTCAAGGAGCAAAGGGCACATAAGCATGACGAGAGCAATAAGTCGAACTGAACACACGCGCACACACGTGCATACACACACGTGCACACACACGTGCACACACACACACACACACACAGTTACATATTTCTTTCAGCAGCTGCTTTTAGCAACATTTTAGCAACCTAAGCTCCACAGTGGTTCACACCAGCTCAGGTGATGTCAGTCTTCTCCACTGATTGGTTTTGATTAGTTTTGTCCTCAGTAAACTTGGTCGACTTTACCCGCAGGTGGCACATGGTTTACGTGTAAATGAGGCCGATTACTCATTAATTTTAATTGCAAAGTAATTAATCCATTATCTGTTTTTGCGTTGATCATTTCTAAGCAGCATCTGATGAATGTTTCCCAGCAGCAGGTTTCATATCTAGAGTTAGATTTATAGATATCCAGACCTCATAAAGGTAGGTTTTGAGCTGGCCAGAATTTAACCAATGTCTGAAAAAGTGTTCTAACACATGGACCATTATGTTTGAATTTATGGCAGAATTAATTGTTGACACATGTCTGTGTGTGTGTGTGTGTGTGTGTGTGTGTGTGTGTGTGTGTGTGTGTGTGTGTGCAGGTGGTTCTGACTGCACACGTGTGTGAGGCTCTCTGCAGTGTGGTTGGTAAAAACCCTCAGCCCTGCCTGGCTATGGTGTTCAGGGTCACAACCATTTTCTTTTGTCTGTGTCAGCATTTTAATTTACTACAGCGAAAGGCTTCACCTCAGAAAGACGTCATGACATGTGTTTTGATCCACTGGAATATTAGAATCATACAGAGAAAAATCCGAAGTATATGACACAGAGTATGACGAGGACACAACATTTTACAGATTGTGTTGCAAAGATATACAGTCTGACCTTTGGAGTTTACAATAACACTGTTAGAGTTAATGGACTATTACAATTTGCGGAATAGATTTCATTGTCATCCTGAGATAGTGTTTTTTTTTCCTTTTTTTACTGAATGCTGATTCAAAATAACTTAGCAGTTTGACTGTTTTTCTTCTTTTCCTATGGTTTGTTGCACATAAAAGTGAAATGACTGAATGAATGGACTTTTTTTTTTTAATACTTATTTATAGCTAACATTTGCAAAAACATCAGTATAAAAATACATTTGCTTACAAAATACATTCAAATACAATCCAGACAGATTATTTACTGTATCAAATGACAATCTGACAGAAAACATATTTACTATTTGAAGCCAAATAGTACATATACAAAGATACAAACTTGAAAAAAATATTGAAAGCTACATTTTTCCACTCCTAAACAGGGTACAGTATCTTGATGTTGAAGTTAGACTCTTTAACTCAGTTTTGAGAGTAACTTGAGTACTTGTATGGTCTTTTGGTGTTGCAGCTTGGCTTGGCAAGTTGGCTCATAATTCAGGTTTCTGCGTCTGCCTTACACTCATCACAACTGTCCACAGGCTGATCAGAGCCCTTGCTCGGTCCCTTGCTTGATTGCTTCAAGTTATTTTCAAGGGAACCCTCAGATTATCGTGTAAACAAGTGTTAGATAACTCGGAGCAGGCAGATTGCGCTGGCAAAATCTGTATTCATCTTGAAACTATGGAAAAGATATTAAAAAATATCACTAACTAATAAAAGAGCTAGTTAAGTTAGTAGTCATGTTGCAAGTAGGAAATAGCCTTAGTAAAGTGCAAATGGTTCTGCATAGGAAAGAGCGTTTCCTCCAAGAAACATCCCAGATACTTATTGTCAATCAATGTGTCCTATAATGTCTGCCTGTCAGTAGGACAAGGATACTGCATGCATGTTAAAGCAATACAAGGCAGTTTATACATTAATTTGAATGTCTGCTGAGTGGCCACGGAGCAGGCCATGTGAGTAGTTTTTATTCATCACATACAGTGTTGTGCTGTATATGTTTATCCCTGCCAGCCTGTGTGCATACAACAAATGTGTGTGCCAACAAGAATGCTTTTTCTGCATCAAGTGTCCGGATTTGCTGCATACATACTACGTATTATTTTGTGTGACTGGGTCATCTGAACAACCAGAGGAGGGTGAGCAAGCCAAAGAGGAAGCAGGAGTGTGTGTTCACACACGCAGCTGAGGTGTGGGTGTGACTGTGGGACTGAGGGGGGCATTTTGTGTAGGGCTCCAGGCAGGCAGCGTAGGCCATGACGTGTGCCACGTAGTTCTGCTCCTTCACCCCGTGGAAGAGATGAGCCATTGGGCCTTTGGCGTAGATGGCGACGTCCTCCCCGCCGTGCGTCTCAGCATCCAATGGGACAGCAGCCTGCTGCATGTACTCCTCATCATCTGTGCAGGGGAGAGTGAAATAATATTTGTTGACAAAACACTATTTTAGACAACTCATCAATGGTAAATACAAAGCAGTTGCTTGAATAGACTCCGCCCCAGGTATTAACCATCAATTGGTGATGACTTTATCGTTTCACAAGATAAAATTTACTGAGAAATTGCAAACAAAGTTTGTGTGATTGCCGATGCAGCTACCACCCACTTCACAAAATATCTTTGATTTGCTTCAAGAATGCATTCTCCTCATAGATGTTTTTGTGGCCGTTTTGCAGCTCAAGTGGTGTTTTGTAAATCCTCCGTAATTTAACCCATTTAACTCAATTACGACATTTTGCAACCAAAAAATGTAATTTAAGTCCATTTGGTAAAATTACAGCATTTTCTGTGTGATTTTCCACACTGAAATATAACCAAAGATTGAGGCCATTTAACTTATTTCTCCCTCAAAAGAAACACACAATCATTGGTGCAAAACAAGCACAACATGCCCTGAAGTTAGGATGTACAACAAACGGTACTTTTCTGTACTCAAGACAAAGAAAAAAGGTTATATTATGGAAAAGGATTCATTCAAAAAAAAATCTTTTTGTGTTTATTCATCCTTGGCTGGGTATATTTTGTCCAAGAACACTCATGCAATGGCTAAAGGGAATGGTGCAGAACCAAGGAGGGAAACACCAGACGATTGAAGTTCACCGTTCTACAAAGAAAAGTACAGCTACATGTAAACAATGAGAGCAAAAGACTGCACAGTGCCATAAACATCGTATTTCATTTGCTTGCCAGGGTAAAACACAGGCATGAGTCGGCCATAACCACATGAGTTTATGCTGTCTGTCTACACATCAGCACTACATCTGAAAGACATTAGCTTGTACTTACAGTAATCTACCATTGTGATGTTTCCTCTGGTTCCATTTACATGGACATACCCGGGGCCATTAGCATATAGGATGCTGGTGAAAGGCATTCTGTCATCAGCTTTCTTTGGTGCCAGACCTGTACAGAAAAAAAAAGTAAGGAATATATGATGACATTAACAGGTATGTATGAAGCTTTTTTCCACATTGTACTTGGATGCAAACACAGATTCAGTGATTAGTCTTATTTCCATCCTAATTTCACTTTGGCCAACATTAATGGCTTACCAAAGATGGGGTTTCCTCGAGGTGTGCTACCGCCGAAGGTGAAGACGTGTGAGTGGTCAGCAGTAACCACAGTCAGTGTATCAGATTCTCTGGTTAGCTGTGCAGCGCGCTGAATTGCTTGGTCAAACATCACAGCCTCTGTCAGGGCCAGTTTGGCAATCCCATCGTGATGACCGTGATCAATTCTCCCTCGTACTGTAACAGTAAAGGAAACTAAATAAGACACAACCTCAACTTGTTTTGACACTAGGACCAACATTATTTCATTCATTTGTCAGCTGTTCTTAATTATTTACTTATTTAAGTTCCAAAGGTCACTCCAGGTATAAATCATTACACCAAGTGGGCATGATTAATCATGATACCGATAATACAACGCTTCTTAAGAGTGCTGATATACAGAAATACGCATCTTCCACAAACAGGAAGTATCCTTTGGGATTCTTGCTGAGGATTTGTATGGCCTTCTCCGTCATCTCCACAATGGAAGGGTCTCGTGTGCTGTTGCGAAAAATCTCAAACCTCATGTCCTTTGGCTCAAACAGACCTGGAAACATAGAAAAGAGAGGGATAGAAAAAAAAAATAGGTTTGATATAGTGGCTGCAGAGACAGAAAAAAGACAATGGTTGAAAGACGAAGGCAGAAGTACATTTGCAACATAAAGTCAAAGTAACAGCAAACAGCTGCTTCTGTACAGTACTACAAGCATTATGTATCATTGCAATAAGGGCTGATAGTATGAGCTATCTACAGCTTCACAGTGCACTATCATGTGATCTTGACATGCTTGTAAAGATGAAAGCTGGTCTTACTGCTTTCAAAGCCGGTCTTACTGCTTTCAAAGCCCTTGAGAGGGTTTCGCAACATAGATAAGAAGAGAGTGTGAGTGAGTGTCTATACACACACACACACACACACACACTGGTTAGCTATTCTTCTAAGTACACCGCATTGGTTTACTTCACTACAACCAGTTCATGCCTCATCAGGACCAGGTTTTGGTCTCCATGAGTAGTGGTCCTGACAAGGTCAGTGTTTATGCAAACCATAGCTGCTATCAGTTTATCCTGATAGACAGGTGTTTGATTATCAGTCTTGTGTAGATAGACAAGTGTTTCTGTTACATGTGTTCATGTGTGCGTTCACCTGCTCTACCTGATTGTGTTTATATAAACATCTACGTACTCACCCATGAGCCGGTCAGTAGTTTTAACATTAATCTCATCAAACTCTTTCCTGTGCCACACATAGTGTGACCTCTTGTCCTGAAACACAAAACAGAGGATACATGAGTGTGTGAGAGAGGTTATCCTTAAAGTGCTGCATGTACTGACAAGTACAAATATTAAATGACCTTACTGGGTTAGCATTCAGCCACACATCAATGAGGTTCCTCTTGTCTCTGCGGTCCCCCTTTCGAGAGTTGGAGGTAGGATACTCTGGGTCTGGGGTGCCTTTTGGTGTCATGTACAGCCTCCCTCCTCCCAGGATCACCTTGAGGGAATACCAGTCACAATGTAATCAGGACACAGATTTTCACAGCTTTTTCCAAAAGAAAGTATAGAGGGGATTAAAATGAATTCAAATACAAATTACCAAAAATAATAATGAAGATGCGTTTTAGATGCTGGTATTTTGTTCAAGTGAATGTTCCAAAGTATTCAGTCAAATGGTTATATACTGTATACATAGTCTGATGTTTTAATGAAGTGTGCAGACCAAAGGCATACAATTATGTTCATACATACTCAGCCACTAACAACTATACCAGCATTACATACACAGATTTTAAAAACGGAATGTTTTTTGCTTGTTTGTTTGTTTTGTCCTTTAAAGCAAGATTCAAGATTCTTTATTGTAAAAAAATAATAATAATAAATAAATAAATAAATAAATAAATAAATAAATAAATAAAGAAAAATAAAATAAAGAAAAAGAAAAAGAAAAAGAAAAAGAAAAAGAAAAAGAAAAAAGAATAAAAATAAGAATTAGCGCACAAACTTTAAATAACTAAATTTAACTTTTGAAATATATATAAAAAAGAAAGCCTAACAAAGCAAAGAACTAAACCATGGCAACTTATAAGCAGACAGCTCATTTGACAGATGGCTTGTAATGTGTTAAAACATTTAACGAGAACAAAGTCCTTTCAAAATCATATTCCAATAAAATCCCTCATACACTTCAATTACTGGAAAGCAATATACAGTTAGATAAACGGCTGATTGTCCATCGGAAAACAAACAATAACAAGACAACTGTTTAAGGTTACACCAGGTGAGGAGAAACCGGTAATGGCGCTGTGTTCCTTCAACCTATTTCTTCAGTAAAATCCAAAATCATATGATGTTAATATAAAGTGCTAATTAAGTGCCCTTACATACATCAATGTCAACGTTGGTGACCATCTGGGTGGCAATGTCGACACAGCCCTGTTGGCGCGCACTGAAAGGGAGATCTGCATCACTGTACCAACTGCGGCTGACTGAGTGTGCGTAGGCTGCAGCTGGGGAGGCATGCTGGACACGGGTGGTTGTCACAATACCAACTGATTTACCTGGAACAGTGCAGAGATATAAACAAATCAGAGATAAACACAAGAATCTTTTTATTTTCGTGACACTGACAAGTCACACATTTGTCCGTTTTGTCAGTTGTTCAGTTGTCACTGTGGATACAACAGTCTTGACTCTCTGGTCAAGTAATGAACTTGACTGGAGGAAAAATGGGAAGTTGACGAGAATTTTTTTTCAGTATTGTTTAGTTACGCAATTCAACCAATCAATAATGTGATAAAAAAAAAAAAAAAAATTGTGATCATTGGAATTTGGAATGAAGTGATGCGACATAAAGCTGGTCTTACTGCGAGATGTCAATGAGTTTAACTCATGCAACATGTGTATGTAATGCTCAAGCGTGTCTTGATCATAGTCATAGACATTTTTTACAGCAGATAGTTCTTTAAATGAAATTGTAGGACAAACCATTTTACCAGTAACATTAATTAAGGTTCCAGTCCAGTATTAACAGAGCTGTGCTATTGTTCAAGTGTAGGGTAGTTCATGCTAAATACTGTACCTGTAGAGGATCAGCAAAAAAAAACTGCATACATATTTTCTGGATGTGTTCCAGTAAAGTGAAATATAAATAATTATCCTCTATTGTCATTATAGCATTGCTAAAACAACAAATCTAGTGGTGGACTAAGACTTCTGCACAGTACTGTACATGTTGTGAAATGGTGAAGGGGTCAGTGAAGAAGAAATCACTATCTCATGAAGGCTGTTTTGAAAATTGGGCTATCAGTGGTTAAATAGGTAGCGAAGATCATGCTTATCAGAGGATTGTTTTATACCTTGTGTTTTTATTTTCAGGCAACTATGACCTGTGCATATCTTCAGATAACAAATGTAATTCAAAGCTGTTCAACGTTTCATTACACATCACACCCATTACTTGGCCGTGTCATTTACTGCTCTTACCTTGTGCCTTGGCACGTTGTAAAACTGAGTAGACCTCGTTACCGAAGGTGGTGTTGCACTCATAGGCCACTGCGTGAGCGCTGAGGCCGACTGTCTTACTGTTGGCCTTGATGCCGCAGTGGTAGGCCGTGGCTGTGCTCGCGCTGTCTGCGACCTGCTTATCCACACTGTAGGTCTGTGAAGTGAAAACACATTCAAAGCAATTCCTCTTAAAATGGTAAGTAAATTAAAATGGGAACAGAAAGGGATTCAACAAAGGTGGCTGTCACTGCCAATTGTATTGTTTTTTAAGGTCTCATATTATACCCTATTTCTCCAAGTTAAACTAGTTCCCTGGTGTCCTAATGAACATGTCTGTGACATGCATTGGTCACAATACCATGAAAGATGAAGCACCACAGCAGTTCATTCACCCTGCCAAAACAGCCCTGTTCAGAACGCTCTGTTTAGTAGTATCTCTTTGAAAAAAAAAAAAAAAAACTTGATATGACATCAGCCACAGAGGCTACTGGGAGCTAACAGTAATTATTGGAAAAGTGATAATTTGCAGGCTCGAGCAGGCACATTGCTGTATATATCATATGTATCCACTGGACAGATAAATCCTCTGAGGCTGGAAGTTTGTGTAGAACTCTGTGCTGCACTGTGGAGCCAAGAATAGAACTTTTTTGTGGACTTTGCAGGCTTCCGGTTTTTGGATACTGTTGCCCTCGCCAG
The DNA here is from genome assembly GCF_963457635.1 of Microchirus variegatus. Taxonomy (NCBI): domain Eukaryota; kingdom Metazoa; phylum Chordata; class Actinopteri; order Pleuronectiformes; family Soleidae; genus Microchirus; species Microchirus variegatus. The sequence goes on from NC_139805.1 coordinate 11,641,139, forward strand.
CACTCTCGTGTGTTTTACGGACAAAGCGGAGCTCCGTGAGACAACAATTCCAGGAATTTAGTGTCTTCTGACGTCTCAGTTAGCGCAGAAGTCAACATCGCGTGTTTTATCTCCTGTAGTTAGACTGAAGAGGACCACAAAAACATGGGTGAGTCCCTTTTTTCACACTTTGCCGACTGATAGGGCCTCCAGAGTCCCAAATATAAGGATTTAAATGATTAAAAAGTTGATTTTGCATAATATGGGACCTTTAAAAAAAGCTGTTGCTAAGTTTCTATGGAACAGTCTCATACAACAGGCTGAGAATATTCCTGAAAACATCTACGTGCTCTACCCAACCATCTTAATCACGTAACAATCCTGGTTGATTATAGGTTAGGATACAGAAACACTAAAGACACTGAATTATGTTTGGTCGTGAGGTTGCATTTTTGCATCTATTATACATAACTATGTTAAAGTCTGTTTTCACTGTTTCTACCACAAAGTCTGCACTTTCAGTTGAAGTGCTGATTTAGCTTAATTCCTCAAAGCTCCATTCAGACACAAAAGAGATGGATGGTATGAGACAAGATCGTACATGTTAGAAGACAAGGAATGTGAAAGACACACACCAAACCACTGACCACTCCCACTCCCTTCTTTATACCAGAGGATTTATCTGGACAGCATCACTCTCTTTTTGTCCAGCTCTCCACATTTTCTTTGTTTCTCTTTCTGTCTCCAAACTACATCATACCGATTTATTTAATTGTATTTGTTAACTATTTTAGGACCTTTTCTGTCATAGACACTGACCTTGTCAAGACCAATAGTCCTCATGTGGGTCCTAACCTCATATCTGAGAAAGCTTAGAGGTAACATTTAAAGTGTGGTTAGATTAAGCTTCTACATTAACTGATTATGATTAAGGGTGTGGATAACACTTTGTTTAGGCTGTCCAAGTTAACGGAAGTCAATAAAGAGTCTTGTGAAGAACAATGGAATCATTTTGATAAATATATGTGAAAACATGCTAAATTATTACTTTCATTTACAATTAAAGGGCATAATAAATGCTACATTGTATCCATGTATTAAAAGTAAATGGTGAATATGAACCTCCTGTTGAAATGGTATGCAATACATTGAGAAAATTATGAAATGACCTTCTGAAACATGGAAAAATAGGTCAGTATTGTGTTGTCACCTTAGACAGAGCCACATATGGGAAGGTGTCCATCGCCAGAAGTGCCTCCTCCCCTGAGCCACCTTCCATCTGACCCCGCAGGATCCGAGCTGCCGACACAGTGGACACACCCATTCCTGGGAGACAATCATTTACAGGTGAGGGTCTCTGACATGCTCCATGTTTTTAGCTTCACTGTCATTAAATGAGTACTGCACTATACATTCAATGAAGTAGGAATCTAAATATGATGTGTTTGAAGGTTGCACTGGTCAAACAGAGCGTGCCAATTGTTCTCTGTCCAGTAAAACCATGACAAGAAAACTAAAACATTTTTTGTTTTGAACAGCTCAGTTTATAACTGAGAAACAATATTGATTCAGCAATTCTACAAGTCAACAGAGTCAGCACATGGCAAGGCCATTACTGAATCTGCAAATAGTTGGTACAGTTAGACAGTGGTTTTCTAGGAAAGCCACATTTTCAAACAAAATAATCAGACGGGCCAACAATGACTCGTATAGCCAACTATTCAACCCAGGATTCATAGGAAATCTGTAATATAGACATAAAAAATATTGCTCTCTCACTATACAACATAGAGATATATAGATAGATATAGATACAGAAAATGTCTCTGGATGCTTTAAAAACATGAATACATGCCCATGATACTGTGATGCATTTAACCCTTTCTTTAACTCCACACAGGCTCTAGACAGAAGAGATGCAGCCCTGACCACCCAGAAATGTAACCAAGTTTGATTAGTCGTTAAGTGGAAAAAAAAACTCTTAAATCTCTTCCTTTTCACAGTTCCCCTTACAAAAATTAGTTTCATGCTGCCACAGCTATACACAAATCACACCAGTGACAGCTAATGTAAAATATTCCAATCAAAGCCAACTGGCTTGTCCCTAAAGTGAATAATCGCAGATTAAGGCTGAAAATGCATCATGTCAGTTTCTCCCACAATTAACTTACCATCTTAATTGTCACACCAAATCACTCAAAAAAAAGCATTAGCTTTACATAATTACCTGATGCATCTAAGAAACATTAGATGGTTCCAATAAGTCAAAAAGGAAATATCTTCAATACACTTCAGTTGTCAAGACCATCACTGTTCATCAACGGCTCAATGACTTTGTCTGTTTTTATCAAGCAGCAGACTGTGTATGTGAGGGAAAAATATTATTCGGCCTTCTCTAAAGTTATCAGCTCCCATTCCTAAGCACAAGCCTAAACAATTCAGGACAGCGCCTGCCGAAACTGTTGTGTCAGAGCGACCTCGGTATAGCACTGCTTGTCTACAGAATTCGTCTCTTCATGTTTTCGCTGAGCCTGACCGGAATGGGGCAAATGACGCTACTGCGCAGTCCTCACCAAGGTCAGCTCCATGTATCAGCAGAAGAAGCACCTTTAAGTATCCTACCTCTGGGACTCACAGGCAGACTGACAGAGGATGCCCAACTGTTAACATACTTGTTTTATGTTTGGCATTGTCTCAGTTCTCCTCAGATCTGAGCTGCTTTCAATAAAGCTTTTCAACTTAACTCATCTCTGACTCCAGGAAACTCCGTCTTTGGTCGACTCACTTAATAATCAAATCTCCGCAACAGTGTAGAGTAGGCTTTGCCAATGACTGCTGCATTAAAATATACCATTAATGAGAGTAGCAATATATGTACATAAAAAAAGATGTTATGCTGTAAAATCAGAGGAAAGATGACAGTGCATTCCTAGAGTCTACCATATTCTCATTTAGTGTTTAAGTACATAGGAAAGTAATTGTGGAAGTTTCTTTAACCATGCTATTATCTACATACATAATATCTATTTGTTTCAAAATAAGGGCGCACACTACACTTAACAGAGTAAGGTAAGTATGGGTTAACTCGGGTGACTTTTCCAGTAGTTGCCTGCTACAGCTATTGCAGAGTCTACGTCTCTTCTTAGCTCATCAGAGGGTAAGACTGTGGGAATTTCACATACATTAGGTTTATTCCACTAAACTATTTGACTATGCTGAGAGCAATCATTTTGAAAAACAGTGACATTCGAGACACATTAAGGTATTACTTGCTTAAAGGGTCTTTTATAGTGCAATAAAGCATAGAAACACTAGAAACTTAGTAATTACTAAATTATTATGATAGTATCTTTACCTATGGTAACCTATACAGACACAATTACTCTTTAACAGTAACTCCCTCTTCAATTGAAGAAAAATCAGATTAGAGAGTGAATTACTTACATAACTCTTTCCTCATCAAATCCATGTAAAAGCTTGTTTATTTCAAGCTTTTTTAACAAACCACCAAAGCTAAACATCCAAATATTTAAGAAACCTCTGAGGCATTGATCTTTACAAATTGAGTTTCACTCCTGCTCTCCAAGCTGTGTTGCACACTGTTCTGTATTGTCACTGTATTTCCAACTGCAGGTAACTTTTTTTGGTTCAAAATTAACCTACAACCAAGTCAATATTGAATATTTGCTTGTAGAGATTCCTGTAATGATAGCATGGCCTACCATCCCCAAGGAACAGGATGATGTTCTTGGCACGGTGATTCCGAGGGTGGAGTCTCAGTGCAGCATCCAGTGTCGCTCTCGCCTGAGCATCCCAATAAGCTGGTTCCTTCTCCAGTTCATGCAGTGCTGCTCCATGGAAACAAACACAGATATGAGTAAGAGGAGTGTGTGGGGAGAGTGGACGGATGCAAGTGGATCTCAGAGATAACCTGGTGCAGCAGAGGCAGGTACAGAATAAGGTATGCGAGTTATATGTTTGGAATGGTAAAGAGGTTTACATGAGTTCAGTTTGTGCCTGCACATTTTGCCTTTGGGTAGGGAAGAAAATTCCACAGAAGCATCACAAAAGTGTTATGCAGCCTTCAGACGAATCAGCTACCGTTTGCATTGCAATTGCAAAATGATTTTCCTATTACAAATAATGGTTTCAATATTTGACTAAGACATTTAAATACTGAGTTCCCGCTACAAATTTGGTGTCTGTTTGTCTAGTGAAAGAGAACATTCCTTCAGCCAATGGAAAGACAAACAATCGGTCCCGCATTGTACATAAACAGGTAGACACAGGCAAAAATACATTCACACCAGCTTTTGTACATCAACACTGATACTCTCAGTCTCTCCATCACAACTACACACCTGAGTCTATGCTCATGGACCACCACAGCTGACAAGCACAAGCGCAGTCTGTGCTCACACATTCCCACGTTTTCAGGCTGAGGTTACCTGCTCAAGTCTGTGCGCCCACAAAGTGCTCCTAATATCCCAACCACGAGCAGCAATAATAACTCGGTCATCTCCTCACCTTGGCGCTCCACAGCAGCGCGGCCCACAGCCAGCAGGATGGGGCACAGGAGGATGAGCATGAGATTGGGGGCCCCTTGCTGCGGTGTACGCATCTTTGATCCAAGCAACCTGGAGGCTGAAGAGGTCGACACAGGCGCTTTTTTTGGAGCAGCACACCAAGACCAACAGGCAGACGCACAGGCATAGAGAGTGTGTGGCTGCTAAGACCTCCAGTCCTTCCTTTTTAAAGCTCCGCTGGGTGTGTAATGAGGAAGGGCCCACGACAGCTCATAGGCTTAGAGCCACAAAAGAGGGAAGAGAGAATGTACGGGAAGGAGGAAGAGCCACGAGTGGAGTCAGACACACAGGAAAAGACCACACAAGAGCACTGTAGCATCACAGCCCCTCTGCTCATTTTGATTACTGAAAATAGGCAACCCCCACCCATCTTTTTATTGTTTTTCATTTACAACTACCTCCTTTCCCTGAAGTGAGCATGGTAGGAATTTATATGGCCCTTTGATGTGGCAAATGAATAATAGGTCTTTTAATGGAGAAGCCCCTTTAACAGGACGAGAGAGAAAAAAATGGCTGCCCAATTTGTGTTGGCATTCATGAAATACAAATCATAGCCATGACTTTTCCCCTTTCTTTCCCCTCATCCACTGGAAAAAAAAAGGCCACAGGAAGAACGAGAACACGGTCCAATTCATTCTGGAGAATATCACGATTTAGTCTTCATGTACTCTGCTTTTCATGTCAGGGAAGTGGTCACATTTCCATTTTCCATCCCACAATCAGATTTTTTGCATTTGAAAGACCCCGATATTTTCCCTCTCTTCAACTTGGCTGTTTTTCTTCTATGCATTTTTCTTCTGTGAGGTAGTGACGACTGCCTGCAGTATAAAAATGTCTCCCCTCTACACAAACACACGCACACACACACACACCCCCCTACACACACACAAACACACACACCAGTTAATGTGTGAAATAAGGAGAGTTGAGCCAACTTTGCTCCACACGACCAGAAGAATCAAATTTCCAGAGAATGGCTCTCGTCTTGTGAACAACGGGGCTGAATCTCATTACCAGTCGGAGCTCTGGAAGACCTTTGCTTACTGCCAACCACTCACCCATTGCCAACAGGGGTTTGCAGTTAGTCACATGTGCCTAATCAAGACTGCAATAAAATCATAGCAGCAATTTGGGTAGAGAGGCCTCACATGATGCAGCCCACACCACATGAACTGGAAATACTAGCAGCAATGTGCAAGAGCCGGAAAACTTGTGGAGGCATGACTGTCTGTCCATTTGTTATTTGTTAGGTTTGCCTCAGAGACAGAGTGTAACTTATGCTGGGAAAGTCAAATTAGTTTCCTTCACGACAAACGTAAACACCTGGTGGCTGTTTTTGTTCTCAGCATGGATCATCCATTCTCCAAAAAGGTGCTTAAGTGCTTTTGTGGGCTGATTATATGGTAAACTTGAAGACTTGTGGGAAACCATTGCCCTCCTGGGAATTTAGAGAACTAAACAATATAACATACAAACATTATACTTAATTTGTATTTGTATAAGTATTTTAAGTGATGTATTGCAGTATTAGTAAAATCAAAGCCACACATCTGATCCAGATTCAAATTGTATAACTTGATCTTTGATGTAGTAGATATTATCATCCCTTTATGCACCTGAGCAAAAACAACTTTGATAAGAGAGATAAAGAGAGTGTTTCCATGTCGTGTGCTTGAATACATTTATAGATGAACTTTCCATATCCAGACTGCGACAAAAAAGAAAAAAAAAAGAAGATATGAGTATGCATTAGATAAGATAAGTACCTCTTACAACACACACAGGTGCGCACACACACACTTGTTTATATATTTTAGTGAGCCCCTTACCCTAACCGTCACAACTAAGTGACTAAACATAACCCTTACCCTAACCTTAAGCTTGAGCTAAACCCAATTCTAAGCCTAAACACAAGTCCACTCACAAATAAACATGTATGTGTCTGAGGCAGAAAGGATTGAAGTGACATTTTCACAATCCTTCATCTCTCAACCAGTACTTTCTATCAGCTATGAATTCTCCTCTATAGAAGAACACACATTCACAGTGCTGTTAACGTGCAGAGTCACGGCCCATTTTACAAGTTGAAGTACAGTTCACGGTTGATTTGTAAAGAACCTAAAACAGATCTTTTTAAGGCTTTTTAAAAAATATACATTGTGTTTTACATTCACACACACACACACACACACACCTAAACAAGCACTCCATCTTTCCAGCATCTGGACCCTGAGTCATTCTCTAATACACGTAAATTACAAATGCTACTCCCCTCTCTGCTCTTAACACGCTGGGATCCTTCAACCTATAGACTCTGTAAATTACAGTGGTTACATGTAACCATCTTAGGTCTAGATTACAACTCATGGAGGGAAATGTTTAGGTTCAGGTTGTCAAAGAGAGGCCACGCGTGTGGGCGGTGCCAGACCACACAGCCACACTTTCAAGATCTTTTCCTCTGGCTTTTAAAGGTTGGCCTTGAAGAAATAAAAAAAAAAAAAAAAGGATTAACTCCAATCTGACAAAGATGAACGAATGGTGAAAAGATGCTTCAGAGGGTATCTTACAGAGAGGACAGCATCATACTTAAAAAAAAAAGAGAAAACGGAAATCCTGCCATGATCTTCAAGACAGTAAAAGTAGCTCTGGTGGAGCAATTAAACAAAGTCTGCAATGATGCCGGTGATCAATTTTGGCCTCAGCATAAATATGAGCCCATTCCTCTTAAATAAACTTTTCAGAGTGACAGTCACAAGACACATGAGAAATATGATGCAAGTCCTTTTTATGAGAAGCACTGCCTGAGATACCTTCTCAGAGCAGTTGGATAGACAATCATAAAAGGGGTTTATTACTGGCGCACAACTCAACCGGGGGACAATTAGAAGTGAAGTAGTGAGCGACCCGTGTCCTGATTCAAGACAGCCACTCAAAGCAGCTTCGATAAAGAGGCCGTGACCTCAACATCAAGTGGTCAGAAAGCAATGAGAAGTGGCACCATAGTTTCTAGTTGGACCGACGAAGGAGATGCAGACTTAATCCTAACTAGGTTTTCGTGTGGTATGGAGTTTGCATCTTCTCCCCGTGTGTGTGAGAGTTTTCTCAGGGTTGTCCGGCTTCCTCCCACAGTCCAAAAACCTGCAGATGTGGGGTTTGAATTTAAAAATTTAAATTGGACACTATAAACTGACCATAGGTGTGAATGTGAGAGTGAATGGTTGTCTCTATGTGGTCCTGTGATGGACATGGTGATCTGTCCAGAGTGTGACCCAGCCTATCGCTCTATGTCAACTGAGATTGTCCCAGCACCCCCCAACTCCACATGGGCATGGATGTGTGCGTGTCTGACTGTGTTATAATTGTGCCTGGTTTGTTATGTCTGAGTTCAGACCTACTGTACAAGTTACGACATGGGAAAAAGTAAATTGCCGTCAATATACACACAGATAGCTCCAGTTTTATTGTGAGCATTGAAGAATATATTGCATTTGACATCATGTCATAAAGAAATGCCTTCATGGGCACGGTGCAACCACATCAAATCCCTGCCCGTAGCTGTTGGTATAACCCTCTCCCTTTTTCCTCTGACTTTCTTTTCTTTCTGCCAAAATCACAAACAGAAACGTCTGACTCACCTATGCCACCACATCCGTGGAGGACTGAACTCATCAACACTATCATCTTGTCTTTGAGGCTTAAAACCTCAACATTTGTAAATGTTTCTTTCTAAACTCTGTTGGTTTTCTCCACTTTTCTGTTCTCACCACCCCCCCTTCATCCTCTGTATACTCTCATGCTTTCTTAAACTTCCAAATGTCTAATTCTTGCACATAGGCTGCATTCTGAGCTTGCATCTTTTGTCTGAGAGAGGCAGATGACACACACACACACATACACTTTTGACCTTTTTGATGCCAACATTTAGACGATTTGCATCAGGTGAGATAAGTCGCACATGTACGCAGGCCACTACCGCACGAACGGTGCAAAGAACACTTGTACAACTCAATGACCTTTGACACAGATCCCCGTAACAACAGTTGCTACAGTACACAGAAACAAGAAAGAATTGATACAACTGACACAATACCACTTGTGCGTCCAGAGAATGTAGAGCAGGTTTCAAAGCCAACACAGAAAAGTGCATAGCTCACTTACGGTTAGAATAATGTGTAATTATATTAGTCATTTGTCTGTCGACACACCAAATACAGTGGAAGAAATGCACACCACCAGTCTGAGAGGGACGAGGGGACCTCAGCCACTAATTCACAGTATATATATCCTATTACATTCAAAGCAATGTATTCACAAACTGTTATTCCAGATGTGCTTTCAAAAGTTTTCACTCCCACATGCTGGGGTTCAATGTATTCCTTTTTAAAGCCACAGGTCCAAATGTTGAGAAACAGTATTTGAAAATCAAAATACAAATGTGAAAGTCACTGGTTTCCAGTAGGCTAAATGATTATCAGATGGAGGTTTGACACATTTTAGATTCCCTGAACAGACAACAAATCTAGCTGGTTAATAACCCTCTAATCTTACCCACAGAGTGTGAATTTTAGTAATGATTTATTCACGGTTCAACAGTTTAATATGTAATTTTCTGACTGTGAATATGTCAGATTTATATGATCACAAACCTGGTTGCTGGGCTTTTAGGGAGACCTATATTGGTAGCTGCGGACAGACGAGCTCACACCTGTCTGCACATATCATAAAATGCTCCCTGACAATGATAAGAGCACAGTAAAGCATTCACCACTTTCCATGCTGCAACTATGTCCAGTTCATCATGTCTGCAGTGTTGACTTATTTGTCTCTTGTTCCAGTGCTGTAGCTGCACAAATGTCATTGCAGCTCATGAAATATCCTGTTTAAAAGTAAAATATTCTCTCTGCAAAAATACAGTCCCTGAAAAACATTTGTTTCTGATGAAAGAAACTATTTTGTTAATGGTTTGTGTGTGTGTGTGTGTGTGTGTGTGCAAATTAAATTGTGTTGTTTTGTGGTTGCTTTTTTTGACTGATACTAGAACCATACTTTTCTCTGCATGAAAAACGTCTCCAATGAAACCAATTACACCGCACTAAAAGGGCGTGACAGACAGAAATCCGTCCTTAGGGACAGCAAACCCTTTCACAAGCAATAAAGTCAAGCACATAAAACACTTAAAACTATGAATAAAAGCTGCTTTATGATTAGATTTATGAAATTCTTTTAAATTGCGATAAATCGTGGCCTTTTCACGTGAAGTCTGGATAAATAAATACATTTAGAAAGCATTTTAATAAGGTTTTAACAATGGCCATTTTCTGAAACAATACAATATGTGCTCCTTAGGGATTGTCCACAGACAATAAAATAAATTGTGTTTGCAGCTCTTACATGAGCTCATTCATTATTCATATCTTCATTTCACAAACACGTCTCACACAAAGTGCTCTGGTGGCTGTTTCAAACCTCTTTTGAGGTTGATTATTGTGCTCACCCAGTTTTATGTAACCCCAACAAGCATCTGGAGAACTGATACATAAGAAGTGGGGTTGGGGACAGGGGTATGTTTAAGGGTGAGGGACTTGTTATTCCCGCACTCTTTCCTGCTCCCTCATGTATCACGTTTCTAATGAGAGAGAGGAAAGCACTGTTGTGCAGTTGTGCTTATAGTTAAATACTGAGCAACTAATGTATGAAAATATCCTTTGAGTTTTGCCCATTTTTCCAGAATAACTATCAATATCATGTTAAAATAGTGTATCAACAATTTAAAATGTTGTTCAAAAGGTTTTACCGAGAAAAAACACTACATGGACACCACATTTTGCATGATCAATTTGAAATTTAACACTCAATGTCCAAAAACAGGACAAAAAAAATGTATGGAAACAATGTACAGGCATTTTTCCAACTCTCTTCTCTCTGGTGACAAAGATGCTGATTCCCTGCAACAGTATGAGTGAAATAACAGTAATAACCACATGTTGGATTTGACGTGCAACTAGAAACCATTGTAAGTTTTCCGATAGCACACAACCATGGCGTAATTGAAGTAATGCAAAATGCGCTTGCATCTGCAATATGCTCGGTGTTAAAGGGTTAAGAGTGAAATAGTTACATTTCAGTTGATGTCTCCATTGAATCTAGCTAAAGAGGCAGAAACCGTGTAAATCAGGCCAAGTAAATAAAAAATAATAATTCTGGAACTTCACCTGACAGGTCACTGTAGGCGAATGGGTACCGGGTGTCTTGCCTCATGAATACTAACGCCCTCCTACATCTGGTATAGATTTTTGGACATGTCCCCGCCTTTGTAAATACAGCTGACCTAGAAAATTCTCTGCCACGTTCACCATATGTGAAGTACAAACTCTGTCTGGGCCCAATTTTGTGGACATTTTCCAGAGTTCATGTCTGGCTATAGTGTGATTTCAAAGATTTTGTTTCTTTGTCATTCATTTCAGTCTGGACAAAGACGGTGGGTCTTTTCAAATGATCACACTACTTCCAGCCCTGTAGCCACATCACCACCATTGTTAAAACTTGTCAACAAATATTGACAAGGCCGTGGAGGGAGACAGAGAGAGAGCAATATCTTTTGTGGAATGGCCTGGGTGGTGAAAGAAGCAGATTAAGTATAACAATTACAGATATAACCAATGACAAAGTAAAAAATATGCTATAATACCTCTGCTCGAGGTACTGTTTTCTGGATAGGAAGTTAAAATATTGAATTAATGCAGAAATACCAGTGGCCTTACAAGTTTTTTTAATATGATATAATCGTTTTACTATTGTACAACAGTGATGTGACAGAGCAATAATAAGCTATGTTTACATGTGCAAATTCTCTTCAGTCAGATTCAAATCATAAGTGATTGATGAGTGTATACATGCATCAACCATTTAATCAGAACCATTTTCACATGCAGAGTTGTCCAATAGGAGTAAAAGCTTCCGCCTGTCTTCTTTTCTTTTCCCTTCTCCGTCACATCTGCGACTTTCATTTCTGTAACAATCCAAACCCCGAAGTCATGATCGGAACAACTGTTTATATGAACACCGATGGGAACGATGATCCACATTATCCACCTCTCTCCACTGAAATGAAATGTCTTTCCGAATGGGCCATATCAGACCAGAGTATTGGGAACGGCGTTTTCTATTCCAATCAGGCTTTTATTCAGATTATTTGTGTTCACGTAAGCATAGCTTTTGATCCTCCATTGGAGCTCGCAATTTACTTGAAATGCTGCAAATTAAAAAAAAAACATACAGTAATCCATGCAACACACTGTAACCTGAATGCCCAGTTTGTAAAAGTAAATGAATAGTTGTGAAAGATAGAAAGAGACCATCTTCCAGCAGTTCCTCCTTGCACTGCTGACAGACTGTCTGGTCAGCACCTGGCGGACACTGAGGAACTGTAGAGGATGTTTTTGGACAGAGGCCTGCCTAGGAAAATAAACCCATGTCTGACCTCAAGCGCCAGCCATGGAGGCTCCACACCTCACCACCTGACACAGTGTTGCTCCCACAAGCATGAGCATCATGCCTGGGTGGCCGTGCAGGGAAAACTAACAGAGCTCTCCAATGGGAAAACAACATTTATTAGGATGAAGGCTCCATATCCATGCACAATGACAGCACTAAGTCACTTGATTCAACTACAATACACATCTTTAGTGTTTAGTAAATCTGCCAGGTGAAGCAACCAGCAGCTGATATCGTTTTGGTTTGAATGATATGACACAGGACTTGTTAATCTTAACCCCCTCCCAGGCTCTCTTCATCTCTCTGTGCATGTGTGATGGCTTCTGTAATGAAGTTCTTTGATGTGGGGGCGATTGGGGGTAATAGTGCTTAGTTGAATGGGAGGTTGAGGAATGCAAGTCGTATCCGTAGAACCGTATCCGTCTGCAGAATCCTCTTTCAATCAACATTCTCCACATTAGCACAATTTGTTTTTCACATCACTGTCTCTGTAATGTATATACCTTGTACACACTTGTTTATCCCTCTGCTCCCTTTGTTCCACTTTGATTTCTTTGAAACAAATTCAGACATTTTCCGAAGCAAACTGCTTGCGTGAACTGCTGACAGACAGGCACCCACCAAGGACCCGAAGAGACAAAGACTTTGAGATGATGTATGAAGTAGGCAAAACAAGGGCAGTGTGGGCAGAGAAAACATGTACATTCTGTGATTTGATGGATATTTTGATGCAAACTGGTAAAAAGGTGAAGGCTGCTAGTGGGAGAAAGATAATTGTGTTTGTGTGTGAGTTGAAATGAACATGTAGCTAAAATAAAGTAAGCATATCAGCATGCTCAGAACTCATTATTATTACAGCAACTTCCATGGTAACAAGTTAATTTTACAATGCAATAACTTAAGTAAATATAACTAATCACGTATATCTTAAAGTAACTTGGCCAGCACTGCTTAAAAATAATGTTCACGTCTTTATTTCACTGTTAGAAGAGGAATTGGGGATGTAAATGTGAGTTGTGTGGACTCACCATCTCATTTCACACAGCACCTACTTCAGTCTCCTGAGACACAGCTACAGTGTAAATGCTGACATCTGCTGGTTCATATTTGATATTGCACATAGAAATACATGGAAGCTAACTTTAAACCTTAAATAGTAATTCCTCAACGTGGACAGGGTCGTCCTAGCACGGCTGTGCAAAATTGCCATGACAACATTTTAGGTTTCTCTGTGTGACAAACTCAAATGATTGTCTGGTGAACCCGTCTGTCTGTGCTGCTCAATATAATGATGTTAAAGAGACAGTTCAGTTCAGAGCTGCAACTATCGAGTATACTACTGTCACTGAATATTTTACGGATCATTCCATCGATTAAATGAGTAAAAAAAAGTGTTTATCTTTTCTCAAACTGTTGATCAATATGGATTTGTCCATATACAGTTTTTAAATGATATTTGAAACAGAATCACATTGTGCATCTGACCACGTCTACTGCTACGAGATAACAGTCTGTAAAATCTGTGTGCCACAGTCACAGACGTGATAATGAGAATATGTCTGGGGGCCATACTGTCAACATCTGTCAACATTTTCCATCGACCAGTCTGAATCTGGCAGCCTCCAATTAACCTCATAACTAAAACCACAACTGGATTTGCAGTGAAAACCATCAAGGAGTTGATTGATGTATGGAACTAGAGGAACCTTTAAAAGTGACTTCTGATGGAAGTCACTTTAAAGGTCCAGAGTTGCAGGAATTATGGCAAATATTTTTGCAGAAATGGTACGCAAAATGTGTAAAAATGTTTTAGTATTGTTTTTGGTTTTTGAAAAGTGTTCAAGTGTTGATTTTAAATTTCTTTCAGGATTCCCCAGTGTGATTGGCTGCATATATGGCACACACATCCTCATCACAGCTCCATCACACAATGAAGCTGATTATGTGAATAGAAAGTCCATTCACAGCATATATGTGCAGAACATGTGGATTGACTACTCTTTCAAAATGTTAAAGACTGCATCATAGTTCAACATCTGTCATTATCTGCACTGTCAAGATCGTGTGTGGTGCTACACACATCATTTCTAATGTGGAGGCCAAGTGGCCTGGGTCTGTTCATGACTCAAGGATTTATCAAGAGTCTAACCTGAGCAACAGACGGCCATAGGCCTGCTGAAAGCCCGTTTCCAGTGCCTACGTCAGAGCAATATGCCATAATCACTATAGTGATTGAGTCACCACCACCACAGCAACCAAATAAAGCCCTGATACACATTTCATTTGGTCTTCTTTATTTCCTGCAAATACAAGAGCTAGTTTAAGTTAATGTTCAAATAGTTAACACAATTCACCTATGACCATGCACCTACCTCTAACTTGTGCTCCAGTATTTCAATTTCTAGGTATGCCATCCTAATCTGGCGGTCCATGTACTGCATTTCTTTGTCAGTTTTTTTTTTTTTCAGCAGGAGCATTTTATAAATTTCTTTGACTGGTAACTGGAAATACATACAAGGAGGACATTATACAGTTGCACATGAATTCCGCTGAATGAATCTCTGATGTTTACTGAACATCCATCTCACTGTGTCAGTCTGTGCAGTGGAAGTTGAGGGACCCTCCTGCTGCTGTCCAGCCATGTCCTGTTAAAAAAGGATGAGAATGTGTTAATACTTCAGTGTAGGCTAAAAGTCACTCTATATTCCACCAGAATGTTAAGAAATGTATATGGGAAGAGAACTATCAATAACATATCAAGATGTTACCTCTATAGGCCTTTCTGTATCCCCCTCTGTAAATGAGTGATACGTTTCAGTATAATTTAAACTACCATTTGACAAAATGGTAGTTTAAAGCTCAGAGGATGAGCTCCCTCCAGGGATTCCCTCAGCCACTGGCCTTCCTACACTCTGGCTTAGGGCCAGCTCCTCTGCCTCCGTTAGAGGTGGCGGTGCTGGGCCACCACCCGTTTTACGGGCATCGGCTTTCTTTCTGTTGGCCGAGTAGGTCTGTGTTAGTTTAAATAGGCTTATTTAACAGAACATGATATAGATAAGAAGTCATTTATGTGTGTGAAAACAGCATTATGTTGGGATAAAACAACGGTATACAGTCAAACAGCCACTTCATATTTACTTAACACAATGTAAAACACTATCAAAATGAGGTACCCCAATGAGATTATGCTGAGGTCTTACCTGTTTGAAGAATGTTTTTATGTTTCATCTTAAGCTGCTGCCAAGTGCGCTTCTCCCCCGCGGGATTGCACTTAATGGAAATAAATTAATAAGCTACCACTCAAGCAGATTCCCCGTAATATAAATGTGATTGCAAAGGGCTGCATTTAAACTTACGCATTGACCTGAGCAACAATGTTCTCCCATGGCATCTCCCTCTCTTTTGCTGCTGCAGCTGTGTTACACTTTCTTCTAGACACATGCTAGAACTCAGCGTATGAGCACATTAAAGATTTCCAACTCGAGTGGGGTGAAAAACGTAGCCCTCCGCTTCCCCGTTGCCATGGTGACTCGTTGAAACGGGGCTCCATTGATGATGCATCTTTATACTTGTGGTGCACGTGCTTAACTCGAGGTGAAACTACTCCAAGTTGATCAAACTAACTCAAATCAGCTGTTGTGGAACCAAAAACTCAGAGTTTCCCATCTCGGAGTAGATCAACTCAGTTCAGGGTTAGACTCAGAGTTTGTTGAACCTGCTTTATGAAACAGACCCCAGGTCTCCATGAGCAGGGAGCAGAAGGTATTTTAATGACTACTTTAAAAGTAGATAAATAGACAGATAGACACGTTTAACCTTGAATCTGCCCTCAACATATTAGAAAACGAATACATACTAAAAATAATGACCATTGACCAACAGTCAATTAACATAGCACAGTGGCATATTTTAACTTGTTTTTAATCTCGTTTTGTCCAGTTTCAAATGGATCGGTTTAAGTGTTTGAGTTTTGAGCATGAGTTGCAGCGCTATTTAAACCAATGATTTAACTGCTGTGACCCGACGACAAAATGGCTGTCGATTCAGATAACTGAGCCACAACTGAGTCAACATTAAGAAAAGATTTAGCCACTCCTGGCTCTAATATTTCTAGTTGGTACAAAGTATGGGCTTCATTAAGGAAAGCCTAATATTGAGCTAATAATTAAGCCAAAAATGAGACAATTCAGATTACATTGAGCCAAAGCAGTAATTGAGCGTATGAGCAAACAATAAGCCTAAATTGAGCCAACTATGAGGCACATCATGGCTTATATTAAGCTAAGGCTAATTTTGAGCGTATGAGCAAACACTAAAGCAAAATTGAGCTTCCAATAAAGCACAGCTCACACAAAAGATGAACTTGAGCAGGCAGCTAACATTAAGGCAGAATTGGGCTGACAATGAGACACAGATTGAGGCCAAATAATTAAGCTAACATTAAGCCAAACATTTAACTTACAATGACGCATACCTTGAACCAATGCTGAAACTGAGCAAATAATAGCCATAATTGAGCTGACAGTGAGGGGCAAAGTTTAAGCATTATCATTCAGCAAAACAGAACCACCATTAAGATAACTTGACAAAAGTTACTCACCAGTCTGAATGGGCCACCAATCAGGTCGAACACGCCATCTTGAAGCTCCCTGCATCATGTTTTTGTAGAGCTGACGTAATGCTGCGCTAGTTTTCGTCTTCTTTTGTTCTTTTTCAAAGATCTCTCCTTCTTTTGAGGTTTCATGGCGGTTGGCAAAACAACGATTTGGTGCATTACCGCCACATGTTCCCTCTTACAGTGTATGTAAATCAAACACTTTTAGCCTCTTTTTTTCCCTCCATTTTGCGGCTCGTTTATGCAGCTTCTCTTCAAAGTGACAACACGGGACTGTTGGTTGGAGGCACAGGATTAGGAGGAGGAGGAGGAGGAAGCAATCAGCGGTCATGAGCTTACTGAAAAACACCTGCGTGAAGATGAGCAGGTGTGTGTTGTATGTCACCCATCAATCCCCTCTTTATGCTATATCCACGGTATCTTTTATTCTGAAAATTACTGCTATAGCGTAAACCTAAAGGAACAGGTACTTTTATTTAGAAATGTTCAGGGATGGGGGAACTACAGATGGATTCATTCGCCGTACATGTTTTACTTTATCTTAAGTTACCACATTTAATTTGAACTCTTTGTGGTCAAACCTTTTCTGTACACTTAACATTAAACAGACATATGATAGATATATGTTTTGTCTTTCAAAATCGTCTTGAATGCATTAAGCGACTTGGAGGAACAACTTCTGTACAGCAGGTGGCGGTAACACGTCATTGACACGGTTTCCCAGCAGCAAATAACGGAAGCAGAACAAGGCGGCGGAACCCGGTAGACGGAATGTTTCCGGTCGACGTTGTTTTGAGTGAGGACTGGAGAATCGAAAGGTTTACTTTTGTACTTTTACGGCTTCACCATGGATAATTCAGCGTTTGCTCCGGGTAGGTTTTATCTTTTACTAACGCCTTTAACTGCCCGTGTTCATATGTATCTACCTCAGATGTTCAGTGTGCTTTAGAATAGTAATAACATGCTTTATCAAAGTGGCGCTCAAATTAAAGTTAGCATTACACGGACCAAACCACTGTGTAATGTCTGTGTCCTTTCCCTCCGCTTTACAAATACTCCTTAAAACAGATTGAACTGTATTTATTTGTCCATCGATAGCTACAGTATAGCTGTTGATACACACATGAGCTCAACTGTAATGTCTCCGTGAAAATGACGCTGCTGTGAATTTGTATTTGTTGCTCGTTACAGAGACTATTTAGCAGCAAATGGATTAGAGCTT
This sequence comes from Microchirus variegatus, assembly GCF_963457635.1. Taxonomy (NCBI): domain Eukaryota; kingdom Metazoa; phylum Chordata; class Actinopteri; order Pleuronectiformes; family Soleidae; genus Microchirus; species Microchirus variegatus. The sequence goes on from NC_139805.1 coordinate 11,659,035, forward strand.
ATCATGATATATATTATGTACAGAATTATATATATATATATATATATATACACACACACACACACACATATATATATATGTATATAATTAAGTAGCAATTATTTTCCTTAATAGCTCTATAACAAATGTATATGCAACACTCTTGAAGATAACGCATGTATGTAACTGACAAGATTAAAACCACCAAAAGTACCTTAGCTTTAACTCAGGAGCAAAAAATATATATCCGTAATTATGTCAAATAAATCAATAAATCATGATAATCATCAATATCGATTTATTTTATTATTATTTTCATTGGAATTGCGCAACCCCATTTTCAGGTCATAAAATCACCCAGACTGACTCCATGTCACGCACAATAATTATTTTGGGATCAGCCAAATGCCTCATGTGCCAAATAATGTGCCTAGCAGTTGGATAACATGCATGTGTGTATGACTATTTAAAAAAAGCACGAATACTTTTTGTACATTTTTAAATAAGTTTATATCACTTTCCTTACAGGTCCTAACAAGGACAACATTCGAGCCGGGTGCAAAAAATGTGGATATCGTAAGTAAAGCTTTAGCTCACAAGTTCCACCACAGAATCTGTGTGTTGCTATGAGTTCCTCTCATGTCGGTGTCATGCAATTTGTTGTACACAAAACTTGAATCCAGACTGTATTGATGATGGTTTTGAGAAGCAATATTGTACTCATCATCAGTCAGGACTGCAACAATTAATCAATAATCAATTGCAATTTTGTTAAATGCTCCATTGGTGTGTCTTTTTTAATAATTAAAACAAGTGAACTGTATAATATATGTATATATATAGTATAAATGTTTTTGGTTTCCATATGACAAAGAAATCATTATCACTAAACAATTTTGATTTTGAATAAAACAAGACTGTTGAGAACATCATTTTGAGGTTTGGGAAACACTGCTGATCAAAAATGACTCTGACATTGTCTTCTTGGTTTATGGTTGTGATACTAAAATGTAAATAACAGTTATAATCATTATAGCTGTTTTATATATTAATTAATTGTTTTTTCTTTTTTTTTCTTCAGCGGGCCATTTAACATTTGAGTGTCGAAACTTTGTCAGAGTTGACCCCCAGAAGGACATTGTTCTGGATGTCAGCAGCACCAGCACCGAGGAGAGTGAAGATGACATGCCTGCAGCTCAGCCAAGTGTAAAGCGAGAGAAGAGTGGTCAGCATCGCAGACGTAAGAAATATGATCTGCTAAGCTTTTTTTTGTTAAAAACAATGATGCGCAGGCATGCTCCCCTGCAAGATCGGCTCGGGGCAGCACGCGTACATGTGAGGTTGCGCATCTTGTGACAGCGAACAACCTCTTCCTGGTGCAAAATAATATCCGAAATTGCACAAAAGTAACTCCAAAATCATCAGACATGGGGAAATGTAAGTTTGCGGACTCCTGGTTGAAGATCTCTGAATTTCAGCAATGGCTGAAGCCTGTTGCTGAGGCTTTTTGTATATGTTGTAGAAAGAGATAAGCGTAGCCATCAATTCTGTGTATATGCACAGTGTTACTTGTTGTTTATCTTAATAAACCTTGCCTTTGGTTTAATTTATTCTTTTGAGCATTGTTCCTTTCCAACTTATGAGTTCCAATGTATGGTTGTGCTCTATAGATGTAATTGCAAACTAAAACTGTTTTGTAAGTTAAATATGTGTTACTGATTACAGGTTGAAGTAGCGATAAGGTCTTAAAATATTTTGAGAAAGTCTTGAAAAAGTCTTACGGTATTGAAACTAACTTCAGGATTCCTGCATATACCCTGTTTAGGTTCCCCTGATAATAATGATGAGGATGATGGACATGAGCGACAGAAACGGAAAAAGTACAGACACAGAAAGTCCAGAAAGAGGTAACGTTTCCTACCACACAATACATATCTCAATTTATACTACAGTTCTCTGACCAAATAACCATTCATATGCAGTTTGTAAAGATTGTGTGAGTGGATATACTTAAACAGAAAATGAACTATTTAAGATTAGAAATTAGATGTTCTCTTAAGTCAGTGATTGTTTGACTGATAATATTTGACTCATAATTTGAGTTAAAATGTAAACTTTTCTCTGATGTGCTTTTTTAGATCGCTCTCATCATCGAGTGATGGGGAGACCATGAAGAAGAAAAAGAAACAGAGCAGGTCCAGCTCCTCATCTGATCAAGAGGAGAAGGAGAAGAAAAAGAAACTGAAACGCCACAAGAAGAAAAGCAAAAAGAACAAACACAAAAAGGAGCATGTGAAGAATCCCAAGAAGAAACAAAAAAGTAGGAAACATAAATCATCTTCGTCATCGTCCTCTTCCTCTTCCAGCTCCAGTGAATCATCAGACAGTGACTAGGGTATAACTTGATGTTGGAGGTCTAACGTATCAACTCCTCAGTCACTGAAAAGTCTGTGTTGCAGATATTGTGTAAATCAGAGCTTGTTCCACAGAGACGCTGATATGAATTCTTAAAACAGCACACACTGTTACACTGGCCTCTTCAGCAAACACTTGCATCTTTATAAGTATAGTTTGTTTTCACACTTCAGAGTGGACATCCATACAGAATCACCTTGCTTTTTTTATTTCTCATAAACAAGTGACATTTGTAGTGTCATATTGAACATCACTGTACAGTGCTTCAAGTCCAAAAAGAACTTAAGGTAGAAGCCTGGATATTTGATTCCTGTAATTTGTCAAGCCAAAGTTATTTATTTTGGTGTTTTCTTATACTCTAGATTCTGCCCAAAAAATTGTTGTGAATTATGAATTCATCTTCAGTTGACTAGAGGCTTTGTCTTTATGTAGTTTCTGCTCATTACGTCTTTAAGCCAATTCAGCATTCATTCCAATTTCATTTGTGGTGATACAGGGAAAACTGTCAACACCTTAGCCGCTTTATGCATCATGCATTTCTGTCGTACACCACTTTCCATGGGTTCAGACTTTGGTCCTCCTCAATAATGATTACTCTCTGATGAAATTAAAAGCATATTTGTGTTAAAAGTGTAAGTGTTTTTTTTATTGCAAATTTGAAATACTTTGAGCTTTCACAGAAATTGAGAAATCAGAAAACTCTGACGCATTAATAGAGGCTATTGGTCAATCCTATTACAGTACAGTGATATATCCTGTAGAGGGCAGCAACACACCTAAATGATGTTAAAACCTTATCAAGGAACGTAATCATCAATCTCGTCTGAAAGTACCGCACAATATATATATGGTTTACTACAAATGTACATATTTAGGTTTACTTTGTTGTATTATCAACCAACACCCCTTAGAATGTCTCCTTAAAAGAAGTCCCCAATTTGTATTTTTTTCACAGAAGTAAAAAAGTAGATAGAAGTAGCAAATGGCAGAAGCAAATTAACTTTTTAATATTAATACATGCCCATTCATCTTTAAATGACGTCCAATACAGAAGACAAAGTAAAAGCACTACAATAAAATAATACACCTCTTTAATGAAATGTAATTCTTTGCACCACCTTGTGGTCATGATGTGAACATTCAAAGAGTGAGGGTCCCATGTTGCTGCTGCTGTCATCTTTAATGATGATGTGGAATGAAGAGAGACAAAACCTTAATCTTATTAATGCTTGTTTGGTTTTCCAGACAATCACAAATAGAAGGAAGCAGTGGTCCCCGAGTCAAACATCAGTCTCAAAACAGTAAATGTTGTGGGAGAATCACATAGTGTACTAGCACAGAAACTTAAACATTCAGAAAGGTTTCTACACATTTCACAATCTCTCACACACACACACACACACACACACACACACACACACACACACACCGTCCTGTCAAAACCTGCAGGAGAGGAATGCCACTAAGCTCTGTTCATTTTGTGTCTGCCACAGTAGCCCATGGGCAGGGGCAGTAAAAAACCATGTGAGGCCTCAGTTTGATTCATTCTCTTATCCTTCTACCTCCATGGCAGTATCAGTTCCCACAAAGTATCAGTTCCCACAAAGATATGAAACAGCAGGAAAAAAAAGAGAACATTATATAAAAGAACTACAGTTCCTCACAAACCAAGGGCTCTTGGAAGCCCTTGTGTTTTGTTGAATCTGGGCTGTGTGACAGTTGTTTATAATAGCACCATTAATTTCACTTTGCCTTGGGGAAGAAGATATCTTTTTAAATATCTGCAACATCTTGACAGCTACATGCATGGCTGCTGATCAGAGCCTGGCATTATGACAAGACATATTCTGCTCCTTCATATACTCAAGGTCTGGGAGAGAGTTCATTCTTATTTTTGAAAGAACAAATGAGAAAAATGACCCCCCCAAAAAAGAGAATAAAATAGAAACAAATACAATCGGTCAAGTCGGATAGATTTATGAATAAAACAGGAGATGACCCAAAGTCTTATACAATCACAGCAAATGAAGGATCAATACTGATTTAAAAATAAGAAATGCAATGAATCAACACAAGAGAAATCAAATGTTTCAGAGAAATCAAGCAAAAACGTAACGTTCAGACTGCAAATAACAAAGACACTCAGTCAGTTAATTAAATTTCTGGCGATTACCCTGATTACCTTAGGGCGCAGCTGAGATGCTGAAGATTTGCAGTAGGAGACCATGTCAGAAAATGTTTGGTTTGGAGGAGATCTCATTAGTTAGTAGGAACTCACAAAGGATTGAGACTGAGAGTGCCAACTCATGGATGAGAAGATGTTCTCTTCAGTTCATGCAGTAAATTTCAAACTCCTGCCTGCAAAGCATTTATTCTTTTCATTCTAAAACTGTTATATACTATATACACAACTTATACTGTGCACATGCTTTACACACACTTGAATCAGGCTCTTGTAAAGTATTGACAAAAGAAACTTGGAGAGTGTGAAACTTCATAATTGCCCAGATGGTAAGAGGACAACTTGGTACAGAGGAGCAAATGAAGGCGAAGGATTGTCGTCATGTGCAGCCACGCTGAGCAAACCATATGCTGCTTGTATAAGACAACAGCAAGGTTTTCCTCTTTGCATCAGCTCATTGCCTTTTATTAAGCCTGTCAGGCTGCAGGGAAACGGAGAGCAAATGGTTCTCCACTGAGCCATTTAAATGAAAATGAGATGGTCAAAGTCGTCTTTTAGACAGTTTAGCGGCAGAGGAAAGGTGATTTAGTCTCCTTCTAAGCATCTTTGAGGCACTGATCTCAAAATAAGTGCAAATACTTTTTGCGAAATGGCTGACCAGAATGACTATACCATAGGGCTAAATGGTCTCACATTACCACAAGGTGCATTTTTCACTTTGTTTGTATAACTCAAGCAGCTCAGTTACAAGCCCGTGTAAAGTGCCTGGTGTCTTCTGCATTGTCTTTTTGGTAACCTGTCTTCAGCATTTCAGCACATACCTGTTTTTTTATGCATCATGTTCATACAATAACTACCAGCAGACCTCAGAACAGCCAGCCCGGTACAACTGACGTCTTCTATTGAGGGCAAGTCGCGGCTCCAGTGGAGATACAGTCAAATACTTGGCTCAAAGGCACCTCTACTGAGGTGCTGCCTCTCATAACCTTAAGGCCACCACCACAAAGCAAACCATCATATCTTCCCAGAAATTAAATGAAAATCCCTGATGCTACACTTTGTTGGGTACAACCCAAGCTGAGGGATGGCGCCACTTTTGCGTCCGTAACCGCTGTTGAAATGTTATTTCAGAAGCGAGCTGTCCCCACATCTTGGAGCTTGTTGAGCAGAGCACTTGAAAAACGCATTAGGGCCAAGGGGCATGTCAGAGGCTATACATTTGCTACCAATTTGGGTTCTGCATCTTAGATTTCGCCTGTTTCTTCCTCTCCTGGCCCTGAAATCAGGCCTAATGTAGTAAATAACCTCTAGGATAAATAGACAGCAGGCTACATTACCCCAGACATCAAAAACGCGGGATGTAATAAATACGACATACGTAGCTTTACAGGAAATACGCTCACCCAAAAACTTGCAGGAAGAGAAAACGAAGGGGCGAATAGGGTGAGACTCTGTTCACTGCTTTCTCTTTGGTCAAAGGCTTTTTTCCATTCAGAGTGGAGCTTGTTCATATAAACCTTGAGGTTTTGAGGCATCGCTGCACTGACTGGGTGGCTTTCACCAGGGAATTAGCACGGGGTCACATTGGATCATGATCAGTTGGCACTCTACAGCTAACCTGCGTTGGACCAGTGGAGGTGGTGAGGACACGTTTCCTGGCTCTGGAATGTGGGTGATTGAGAGGCCCTTATCCTGTAAATCACAGATCCATCTGATGCCTTTCGACTTGCTGTTTAAATCATTGGATTTAACAACTGTTTTCCAGATTAGTCTTGATGAGACTGGACAATTTGTTTAACGTTAAGACCTAGGTTTTTTTTCCCCCTCTTATAACTGGAGGAAATACAAAGTTCCAGTTACACACTGAGCAGTATGAAGATTCATGAGTTGTAAAAGTAAAATAATTCCTAGATTTTGACTATGTTGGATAAGAAAGAGAAGATGATATTAATATTTACAGTTACACTGACTACGATTAGTCCATATTGTGACTGGGTTCAACGCCATGCATCAACAGATAATATCGCTCCCCTGTATTTTTCTTTTCTTAAACGTACAGTGTGAGATCATTTTCTGGAGCATTTTTTTTTTACTGTATTGCTTAAAATCCTCTTCACAATCCGATTGTAAGCAATTAATGAATGCATTGTCACAAAAACGGAAAATGTCAATCAGCTGTGGAACGGACAGGCCTGTAAAAACACCATCCAATCATATTGAAACGGCCCGAACAAATGAATTGGATCGTGATGCATCAATCAAACTGCCATCTGCCCCACCCCCCATGTGCCTTTGTGCACTAATCGTGCATGTCCAGAAGACAACGCCAACCCTTATGCTAGCTTGTTAAATCCAATGAGAGAGTTGAAGCAACGTTATGGCAGAAAAGGTGACAACAACAGGTGTTGGTCACAAACGAAAGACGGTTGTTTGGAAAGCTACTGCCAAGAAAATGGCCGATGCAGAGCGAGACCAGAGTGAACATCGGTGCTGATTTTGAACGGTGGCGACAACTGAAAGGGCTGCAAAGTAATCACATGGTGGCTCTTTTTCTACTGAACCAGTGTTGTCAATGTATCCAACATATATGTGTGCTCTGGAGGCAGAGCTTTGGAGGGAAGTCTGAAGAAAGGGGCTTGGACATTTGAATTCAAAATGTTGCCTGCTCTAACTGTTTTTCCAGGATCTCCAACCCTACCTTTAAAGGTGCCATATGTAAGAATGTGGCCAAAAACGGTTACTACATTCAAATTCAAAATACCAATCTCTTTTAGGTTTCGTTTTTTGACGTAACTGGCAACCCGTGGTTGCTCGGCAGCTGAGACTCTACTGACTGCAATGATTGGTAGACGGCGGTAGGTGGCGCCACATGCCAAAACATGATTTCAAAACATTAACATGATTTGCAGTCTGCACATTTTTTTTTTAATGCAAATATTTTGGCTGTACTGTTGTTGTTGGTGAGTTCAGTTTGTGATATGAACATTATTCCTGAGTCTCTGTGACATATTAGGAGGATTTTATGGCCAGTTGCTTTAGATTTATTACATAATGCACCTTTAACTGCCAAGCAGCTGTCTATAACAATGGATAAATAAATAAATGAATGATTTCAAATCCATAATTAACAATGCCGGACCAGCCAGGAGCCATGATTGATTCATGTGTCCACAAATGCATTAGTGGCACCAATGCTTCAGCAGATGGTAGAGCTGTGTGTTATTGATTAACTGATTATGTTTTCTGTAATGGCAGAGACGGTGCCAATCACAGAGATTATTTAGAATTTTAATTATTGTTTTTGTTAATGCCATGCGAGTTCTACTTCTGCAACTTGTCCTGTCCTTTCACACAAGTTTGTGAATACATCTCATCAATGGAAACAAACTCTATCCCGGAACCAAATGGAGACATTTGTATACATCTTTTGGGTTGGATGTGTTGAACATAATATACAAAGACCTCTGTTGTGTCCTTCTTCTTTTCCGGCCCAATCCATTTGTCCCACAGAAATCCAGAAGGTGGCAGGAGTGACACTGTTGACAACTCGGCAACAGAAAACGAGAAATCACAAGGATCCAGCAGCAGCAGCAGCAGCAGCTTCAGCACCACAGAGTCTCTGCTCTCCGCTTCCTCAGTGACGATAGATGTTTTACATGTCCCCAACATCAGACACGTGCGGCTTTTTCAAAGACGAACGACGTGGTGTCATCTCTGCCCAGGGCACATCTGCTCACTCTTACTCTGGTTTTAGTGTTCTTTCCACTTTGCATTTATATGGAAAGTGTTTTGGGCCTTTGTTCTGTTCTGTGGGGGGTTTGTGTCTCTTTGTTCGAAAGAGACGTCAGACAAGGCCAGAGCAGGACATGATGGCTTAAGCATGATTGAGATGGTTATTTTCTGTCACATCGTCATAAACCTTGGCTTGCTCTTGTTTTCTTTTCATGGAAAACTACATCATATGTCAGTAAAAGTGCCACAGATGCCATTGTGTTTCTTTGCGTTCCAGATGTTGACATGTGTGTTCACTGTCTGTTGGTTAATTACGTCAAGTCTTACTTTCAACTCATGCATTTTTTTCACAACAAGGAAACATCTATTTTCAGCACATGCCACAGCATGATGTATTTTTTTATTTTTATTTTTTTTACTCATCTGGGAAAAATGGCCTGAGCTTGAATCTTAAAACGTAAATTCCAGCAGTATGTTGTGGCTTTGGAGCTCCACTGGCCCCTGACTTCAGCTGGAACAGCTACAGAGTTCTTGCTTAGTGGCATCTGACCGGTGGCGTATCGCTGACGATTTCTGAATTTGCACGTCAAAGCCAACATGAGGTTATTACAGCAATTTCACTCGAATCAACGTCTCGAGGAGAAAGTGGGAAGAACACATGTACATAGTTTCCCTGTTTTTGCACATTGAGAGACTCAAAAAAGTTTATTGTAAATGTTTTATACTGTTCAAATTTAACATGCACAAATCTGTTGTTCATGTACAACTGCAGTGTTTTTATAAATAAACATTTAAAATTGTTAAAAACATATTTTAATATGCAGCAAATTGTAAATAACTGCCAGATATTGGAAGTTATTGTGGAAAAATGGGCAAAAGCACTTTGTTACAGGATATTTTCTGGTCCTTTAGTGGTTAAAATCAGCCAAAAAAAATCTCTGCACCAAAAGCATCCAGAGGTCAAGATCTTCTCGGCAGTACACATCATCCTCCACCTGCACTGGTATATTGGTAAAGCTCTACTACTCCTAAGTAATTGAAGGTGGATCATTCCGGTTGAATATGCACACATTTGTTTGACCCGAATGACCCCGTTCCCTGGATCACAGAACAAAAACACTATATTCCTTGCAGACTTTTCCACATTAAGGGCAACTGAGAGATCACATCTGGCTAAAAGCTAAAATGTGTGACGACACCTTTTAACTTCTCATCACTCACAGAGAGCCCTCTGGTGGTGCTTTACAAAACTCTTCCATCTCCAACTGGTCCAGAATGCAGCAGCTTGGAGTTCTTCCTTCCCAGTCCTGACTGCCCTTCACTGGCTCCCTGTAATTGATCTTAGCATTTTACTGATCACTTTTATAGCTTGTGTTGTTTTGGCCCTTCGCTACACAGCAGAAAAGACACATGCTTCTTAAAACCATGTTATTCCTGTATTTATTTGACCTCTGACCCATTATTATTATTATTCATTCAATTATATACAGTTTGACTGTATTTAGTATGACATTGCTTGCTCAGAGAAGTAATTACTTATTCAGGTGAACCTATATGTGTGTGAGGAATCTTTCCACACAGGTTAGAAGGACCTTTTGCACATGTCTCTTTTTCACACATCCTGTCCTTTTGCCCCCTTAATGCGTCAATTTTACGTCACATTTCTTAAAGACCGACACTCACATGCAAGACGAGCTGTCCACCCACACGTCTCTTCTCCACGCTCACACTGAAACGGCACCTGAAGCTCTGATAACACGTGCCAATTGATGGCAATAAAAGCTAGAAAAACTATACACTATAAACGGGTTCTACAAATCCTACATTGTAAAAATATTGCTTCTCTTTTGATATATTCCTACATTAAAAAAGAAAAAGAATATGATGCTGACCATTTATCTGAAGGAAGAAGACCTTTTGACAGCTTTTCATGACTGTACCAAATTGTTGTTGTTCTAAAGAGCTGTATCTGGCCCATAAAGTGCAGCCGATCTCTCTATGGACAAACAGAGCAGACGTATGTACTGGTCTGTGTATGTGTCTGCAGAGAAACTAGAAGGTGGTAAACCTATAAGGCAGTGAGAGAATACTAATTATTGTGTGGGTGTGTTTAAATGTCGGAGTTTTTTTTTTTTCTTTCAAAAGACTAATCATTTGTCCAGGCCTATAAGCTGAGCTTTCAATTGTGAACATCAATGCAATTGCAATTTTCACAATTTAATAAGAAAATCCAATTAAAAAAAAATATATGTACTGGTTTGTTTTTCTTTGCTCTGTCACAGACAGTAGCTCTGTCAAAACCTCCTCACAGTTCATGACAGCTGCTTTTATATTTGTCTCCACACAGTTCTACCTGCACTGTGAAAAAAAAACCCTCTCACAAACTTTCTGTATTCACGTGGGGAAGCTATAATACTATGTTAAATAAAGAAAAACTCCATGATGCTCAGTAGCTCAGTGATAGAGCGATAGAGAATCTCTGTGCCATCTACAGTTTAAAAGCTTTTCACAAGAATGTCTCACATGATTTTCCTCATGATATGCAGTTTGCACATCTTTACATTTCTCGATTAGAGTTATTTATTACCATTTTTTCCCTGTTTTTTTTTTAATTATATCTGACTGTCTGTATCAGTCTAAAAAATGACCTGATAATGTTTTGTAGAAAGGGAAATTTAAAGTAAAATCTGTGTTAAGGTAAAAGAACCATCATCATCATCATGATTGTTATAATGATCACAGGGTTAATGAAAGTGAATATTTGACTCCCCCGTCTGACTCCTGACATCTCCTGAACTCATTGCACCACCACAGACTTTGTAGCTTTATAACATCACACCACTTCTTTCTTTCATGAGAAAATAAGAGTCATACTTCCTTTACAGCCACTGAATTAATTTTCTGTTTCAAGGTCAACATATGTTGCTGAGAGGTCAACACATGCTGTTGTTTCTTTTTGAAGACAGTCTGGTGTTTTTACTACGGAAAAAAAGATACAAATACAGATTGAACGCATGATCTGTATCTTTCATTTACCTCGTGACACAGACACAACAGCTTTCATATTTAAGGGCAACAATACTTGCCCTTGCCTGTATAAAATCTCCTAGTTCAAAAAATGTCTCATATTGGGATGAATGGAGCAAATCCATCCACTCTACTGCTAAATGCTGTTGAAAACTGCAACCAATGTTCTGGAATCATCCTGTGACCTACTGCTACAGGATATGTTTAATTGCAGAATAATTATTATTAGAAATAGAAACGTGATTTGTCATTCTGTGCCAGTGAAGCTTTTTGTGAGGGATTTCCCACTTTTTCCTGATCAGGGAAATAAAGAGTTATTGCTGGTAAGTAAAGCTCTCACCAACCTTTTTTTTTTTTTTTTTTTTTTTAGGTCAGAGTAGAGTATTGTCATTTTTCATTCATGACTTCAAAAGACCCACTTTTTAAAAATTGGTAAGGATCACAGCCACAGAGATGGTGGTAACCAGAGATGTTTTCTCAGGAACTCCCTCTTGGATTTGGACATCACCACGCCTGCAGCGTGTGGGAAAGGCAGCTCACTGCAGAAGTGAGGAAAGGAAAGGCAAAATGAAAGAGACAGCGATAATAAAGCGAGTCGAGAGAAACAGAAAACATGAAAGACGACAGCGAGGTCTAATGTGAATGAGAGAGCAGACGATAAAGACGAAAAGATGGAGTTCTGCTCCAGAATCAACACGTGGACGTGTATTTCAACTCTGCATTCAACCAGTGAACACACACACACACAGGTGCAGGAGCAGTACCTTACTCAGTGGGTACCCCAGCTCTGTACGGGGATTTGAACCAGTGATCCTCTGGGTACAAGCCCATTTCTCCTGCCAATGTGTGGGTATACACTTTGTATAGTTTCAATGTCTTGAAATTGAAAAGATAAAAACTTTTGTGGTGAATTTTAAAGACAATGTTGTGACAATTAGTGAAACATATCAACTACTTCTTTTTCAATTTCAGTGTCTGATTAATTTGTCCAATGTAGCGCAGGTAAACAAAAATACGCAATCATTCATCTCACTCAGAGGTGGAAAGTAACGAAATACATTTACTCAAGTTACTGTATTGAATACTTTTTTTTGTGTATTTTGTATTTTGTACAAGTAAAATCAGGATTTTGTATTTTACTTGAGTACGTATTGACTCAAGTATTGTACTTAGTAACTTTATAAATCCTATCCGTTACTGAGTAAAAATAAAAATTCAGCCCAATGAAGACCTACAGGGGGAAAATATACACCAGAACCAGACGAATGATGATGTGATTAGCACCAGCACTGGCGCGTGAACATAGAGGGCGCACGCCTCCAAGTAACCTTTACTTAAAGGTGAAGTAAGTAGTTTATAGTGCCATCTAGAGGAGAGGCTGAATTTTACAACAAAGAACTGCTCCTCTGCTCACCCCCTCCCTTCCCTGAGTGCTACGGTATCCACAGCCGGTCAAATGTCGTCCTCGTCGTCTTTCTCCGTGTCAGCAGATGAGGTTCGTGAGGCGAGGGAGAGGGCGAGCTACCGTGGCCGTAGCAGGCGAAGCGGAGAGAGAGGAGGCGGGACTTCCGCTACAAGTAAAGAGACGCTTGATTTGTTCTCTTGCGTTTGTCCTTACAGGCTCCGGTAGAAACATGGCGTCTCGCTGCTAACAGTATGCAACCGTGGCCCGTGACCATGTTATTTTACATGACTTTTTGAAACACTCCGAAAATGAAACTAAAAATATTATACAGCGACTAGACAATGCAAGAGCACATAATATGTATAAAAAAGTGGATTTTGGGTAATATAAACCCATAAATACTACACAGTGTCCCTTTAAGGTACATTTCAAATTAACTACTTTTTACTTCTACTTGAGTACATTTTCAGATGACTACTTTTACTTCTACTTGAGTAATATTTCATCAAAGTATTGGTACTTTTGCTTGAGTACAATATTTTTGTACTTTTTCCCATCTCTGATCTTACTCATATACAGCCAATACAATCCTGCCACGTTGAGTATGATTCTGGAATAAGCCTCCAACCGAGCCGCCCAGATTCCCACAATGCCAGTACACTCCATCTGTATCTGGATCACCGCCAAAATATAACAATTTCTTCCTTGGACCATGGCCTATGTCCCCAGAAAATGAAATCAAAATTGCTTTTTAATATTGTTGAGTTATGATACTCAGAGTCAGACAGACAGACAGACAAATGCTGGCAAAAAATGTAAACCTCAACTCATAACCAATTTGTGTGCTTGTACTGAAGTCATTGAATAAATACATTGAAATCTAAAAATCTGCATCTTACTGTGATCAGTTAGTGCATGCTATCAGAATCACTGCCGCCCCGTGAGTGTCCCTCTTTAGGAAATGTAACATGGACGGACACATCGGAGACAAAAGGACAGGATCAGTGTATGAAATCAGTGTATCTAACCTGTGTGAAAAGATTCCTCTTGTCTTGCTACAAGCAGCACAGTTATAGACAGTGCAGGAAACATTTAGTGAATACTGGCTCGGACTTTTGTTTTCATCAACAAACGACTGATCCTCTTTAAAAATAAGGTTAGGCTTGATAAACTTTAGGTTAAGACAAACTTTATTATAAGATTTGTGAAAAACGTCCAAGTCCTGTGTTTTGTCAAATCCTCCAGAGACCCTAATGCTCCTCCTCCTCTCAGTGTAGACTTCGACGTCATCGCTTTACCTCGTCACCTGACTTCCTCGTTTGTTTCTGTCATATTTGGAGCTCTGGCAACTTGTTTGAAACACGATTTCAAGCTTCCCTCTTATTGGAAAATAAAATGTGCTCACAGAGCAAACTGGATCTGAAGTGAATCAACGAAATACAAACAATCCAGGTCATTTAAGAAACAAAAGAGACACTGTTTGATGACATCAACACTATAGTTCTAAAATACTGGCTCCAGCTGCAGTGATTTGACACAAACGTTTGGGGGAATTTGGGTCACCTTTGGTCATTTGGAGGCTATTCATTATCCTGAGCTGCAGGATTAGTTTTTATTATCTTGCAAGTGCATAGATGTCGAATTTGCACCCACGCTACTCTGTTTTGTTTTATGTTTGAAACCTCTACTCTGGATGGACCTTTGAAATTCCTACTGTTTTCATCTTTTTGTTGTCAAAAAAAACTTTGTTGTTTTCACCATTGTTGATTTTTATGTGTAGTATTTTCCTGAACTAAGCAAACAACCCGTAGAGAGAAGACTTTGCTACCTGTTTACCTTAGCATGTGTGGACTCAGTATATCTGAAGGGTCATGTGATTATCAGCCATCAGGAGTTTTCATTCAAGGTTTCTTTGCTTGAAATGTTTCTGGATAAGAGCGTCCTCCAGAATAATTGCCATGTATCTCCATCTCAGTCGTTTGTAGCTGCCGCTGACTTGTCGGTGGGCAGGTACAGGTATTTGTCAAGCTGACCCAGGAGCATGTTTCCACATGTTGAAACAGATTTGTGAGTGTAGGGGAGTGCACTGTTGCCAAGGGCATTCATCAGTCCAGGGTGGGCCTGGTGCTGAAAGAGCCAGTGTTGAGCTGCTTTGATTGATCGGTGCAGGAGATTGGTCATGGCCTGGAGAGGGGCATGTTGCTCTCTGCTCTGGCTATGGCCAATTATATCCAGTGGGGGTTTTGAGTTATGCACTGGTTCAAAATACAGCCTGCTTTTCACTCCCTGGGAAAAAAACAAATATATGAGAGGGCATGAATATCAGCACTTATTTGTGGTTTAAGTGAAACACCACAAATGTCATCCTGTTGTTGGCACAACAGGACACGTTAGAGAAGTGGCTGCAAACAATAACACATCAGTGACACCATGTGCCCTTTATCTCTGTGCTCTACTGTATTTTGCACTGCCAGCTCTGGTCTGGCATTTCAGAGTCTCGTAAAAACCACAAGCCTCTTCGTTGGCACTTCTATTTCTTGTGCTTTGGTTTTGTGTGTGGCAGGTGTTGTTTATGTAACGTCTGATTAACCACATGAAGTAATGATGTAATGCTCCTGTTGCCATAGAATCAGGAGCTGCGCCGAAGTACACAAAGCGAGGAGAAAAGAGAAGGCAAGGTTGAATAAAAGGACTGGAGTAATGGACGGCTGATATTTGTGTGTTTACGTGTGTCTTGTCTGCGTTGGACGTCTGAACTCTGAGGGTCTTAACCTAAACAGACACACTCCTACACACACACCACAGCTCCTCTGTTTGACGTTTGCCCTTTAGGCCACTTTGGATGACACCAAGGCAACAACACAGTAAGTGAATTATATTCTGGCCGACGGTTGATCCAAAAGCAGAATATAAGGTTAATTAATCTTTTGAGATGTCAGGGTTTGGAAAAGGTTGTGGTAATTGGAAACCAAAGCAGTCAACCTTGAGTTTTTCTCCATATTCCTGTCTTCCCAAGATCAATTTAAACATTATTTTGACCACAGCAATAGTTTGATCATATTTTCTCAAGCACTCTGAGGGGTACTTGAACCAAAAGATTAACTTGTTTCCTCTGGACCCCAATTTTTTACAGATTGAAGTAGAGTTCAAAGCGGCCGAAGCGAGGGAATCGTTTCCCTTTCAGCGAGCCTGAGCAAAGTGAAAACCTGCATGACTTGGTTACACTTTGACAGCATCTCTGATCTCAGTTCAGTTCAGGAGGTAGGTGCTGTTGTGTCTGCTGAAGA
This sequence comes from Microchirus variegatus, assembly GCF_963457635.1. NCBI lineage: Eukaryota > Metazoa > Chordata > Actinopteri > Pleuronectiformes > Soleidae > Microchirus > Microchirus variegatus. The sequence goes on from NC_139805.1 coordinate 11,675,062, forward strand.
CAGCAGTTCATGCAAAGGACATGAAGAACAAAGCTGTAGTTTCAGGACAGTGCTAAGAAGATAACTTCTGTTATTATATAGGATTCCACATGAATTATAATGGTTATTTTCCATTTAATCTGTTTGAAAAAAAAAAGGTTATAATCAAATTAAAATCAGCAATTGGTTGATGCTGTACTGGCTTATACTTGGAGGGGTTCCTCATATCGTTTGTTCATATTAGGAGTGCCTCTCACTTTGAGTAAAAGTTTCATCATGATTATTAAACGATGGGATAAAATTACAAATTAGGACATTAAACAAGTTTTTGAATGGGAACTGCACAGCAGGAAATTCATAATAACTCTCCCAATTCAATTTAACCTTTATTTCCGTTATGGATTCGGAGTCTGTGATCTTCCCTTTTTTTTAAGGAAAACAGATGAGTCATCTCTGAGGAAGTTGTGACTAGAGGAGAGGAGGAGACACTGAAGTCAAACACCGACTGTAAACAATGACTTCATCACAGGGCGGAGCAGACTTCTGCTCAATGTCAAAGGCTCGTGATTCAATAAAAACTTTTATGAAATATGCGACAAATTATGTTTTACAATATCTATAAGCCGTTAAGTTAATGGCAGTGGACTGAAAGCGTGTTCGGTCTTAAGAAGACATTGTGGTGTGAGTTTGATTTATGGCACAAAAGGAACTGCAATATTTCAAAACAATACTCTGAAAGTATAATACGAGATAATACTTTACAATGAAGACAACATCATTTACCCAGGAACTATTGTGTTTTATATGTATTATGACAAAATACAACACCAGCAGAAAAGTGCTGGTACAACAGCTTCTTTACAGCAGTGACCAATCAATCATGACACAGCAAAAAAAAGATGTTGCCTCTTTATTAAAGAAGAACAAGAATAGAAACAGTTAGTAATGATGAGTCAAGGTTTATGAATGTAGAAGAAAGTAATAGGACAATCGTGCCAAAAAAATAATGTAGGGAAGATTGAATAATCACAAAACACTTATGATAATAACTTTATTCTTAATGAATGTGTCCATATACTCAAGTGATTGTCCTTTCTACACAGAGATGGTGACAGTTTTCTTCTGCCTGGAGCTGGTGCTGAAGAACAGCTCCACACTCTTCACTGCCCTCTCACACAGTGGGCTCTGGTCAGGTCCTTTAAGTATAGACTCACTTTTCAATACTTGATAGTTGTCACATATTGAGTACTGTATACAAATGCAGGAATTCAAAAAGTTGTGACATTAACTTATATTACTCATAGTATATGAATAATACGAAAATGACATATCAGGAAGAGTAAGACAGAAGATGTTTCGTTCAAATAAACGTTCTGCCTCAACTGAAGTTACTGTAGTTAAGGCATGTTTAATGTCCTAAACTCTTTTTTTATATCAGGTTATGCACTTTAATCACCTTTTATTGAAAAATTGAAGCATGATTTTTCGGTTTCCAATCTATAACAGGCGTGATAATTGCTGTATTTGTACATTCATTTGATCCAAACCTTTTAAAAAAAGAGCTTTCCGTTTCAGCATTCTGAGATGTTCTCAGGGATATCTTGTTTACAGGCCCATGTACTGTATCTGTGTGAAGGGAAACTGCTGTAAACACTTCTTACTGTCAAACTTTACAGCAATATTACACATTACCTGTGTGAGATCGCAAGACTACAGAGTCTAGTGTCATAAAAGCAGAGACTCACACACCTCTTTGGTTCAGCTTTGTGCTTTCACTGCCAAAGAACAAATGCTTTTGCATTTCTACACTGTACATCAGTAGATAGATTTATATAATCAAAGGCTGAATATGCCTAGAATGCATAAAGTTGGAAAGATGTGGAGCTTTTTCACTTGATTGTGTCTGTTTCTTTACAATAGCTGATAGATGATGCTAATGCCCTTGTTAAATCCCCTTGTGTGATCAGTAATGCAATGATGTCTGACACGTGTAGTTATAGCGTTGCACTCCTCAAAGGTTCACCGCGTAATTAAAACAGTGTAATACTGTGACTGTCATCCGGAAGCGACGGGCGATTCCCAAATCGCTGTCCCTTCATTAGCAGCATGAAATTAGCCTGCTAGCTCTTAGCCGAAACATAAATCACATGACCCACATCATAAACGCATGTGAGTGGGCAAGTTGAGACTGAGAAGGTGAGGCATTCTTCAGTGTGTCTGCACAGCTCCCGACAGTTCCCATGCTCGTACTGTAGATTTAATTACAGGTACCATTTGCTGTTTAACCTCTCCAGGACCGTGTAAATCAGCAGGACATGGTTCAACTGACCCGTGATCGAATGTGAAAACTGACTGAGGAATTATATCATTTGGAAAAGTCTTGAACCTGTTGAAGGGGAAGCCTCGCTGGCAGTCAAATGGGAAAGTCTACAGTACGTCATCATCTGCATTTCCAAGTGATGGAAAAACTCTTCCCACAGCGACACCTCCTGACAATGCCATGCTGGCATTTACCTGCCCTATTTATGTATTTATTTATTTTTTGCTGTGTTAGGGAGCTGGTTTTATTGTGGGATCCCATGTTAAAACTACTACACTGGTTTCTATTTTGGGGGCCCATACTGGGCAGGGTATTGCTACATTGCAACCAAAATAACTCAATAAACTTTTAGTGGGAAAGTTTAATACCTATGCAGCTCTTGTGTGGTCTCTTTTTCATGATAAGGGCCTCATTTTCCATTCAAACTCTGGAAACTCTAACAGGCCCTACAGTAACTTCAGAGGAGTTACTTGGACTTGCACTAAGGCCTGAGGCCAAGTTTCTGCAGCAAGTTTGCTATGCTAATCCCACAATGGGGACATTTTCATACATTTCCCCAATGTGGGACTAATAAAGAATTGTCTTGTCTTGTCTCGTCTTGTCCCAAACAGGCTGAGAGAAGACTCACCCCTCACTCCACAGGTCCCAGTTTTATAGTAATACTGGGATATTAAAATAAATTTAGGCTATAATGTAAATGTGACTTTAAAAAAAAAAGCTTGAATCTGAATCCATCTTATATACACTCATATATAAAACCCAGGGCAATCTTATTTACCACTGTTTGCATCATGATTGCCTACATAACTGAACTGATTAATAAACAGTCTTTGATGTACCTGTCAAACCCTGTCTCTTACAATCCCACACAACAAAACTGCAGTCTCAATTATGACTCCCCGGGAAACATATTTTCTCTCAGATTGTTTTGCTAATGACATTTCCCATAATAGATCATTGTGCAAGAGAAATGAAAGCTGAAGAACAAAGATGGCACCATGGGATAACTGTTCAATAACCACTCTACTCTGTGGGAACTCAGTTTGATTACAGATGACATGATTTACTGAGTAAACCACTGAGATGCAGCGATAAGGTCTTGTTACACTGTTTACTTTGACGCATAATCTTTTAATCTGTCAGACATGTCCTTACCTGCTGAGGTTATTAGCAGATTGAAGGAGCTGGAAAATGCGACTGAGGTCTCTTATCATCACATACATAAGTTGACCACAATCCTTAACCACACCCAGGCACCAACAGTGAGGACTTGTCACTTGTAAAGTTACAAATGTTGAGTTGAGATCAAGATAATATACCAGCCTCACACCAGCCTCACAAGATAATATATATATATATATATATATATAATAGAAGAGTAATGATAGACAGAGACTGACATCACACTCTGTTCTTTGTGTTGTAATTGAGCTTCTTTTATAGTAGCCAGTCTTAATGGTACCGGTGTATGCCATCGGAACTGCCTGACCAAAATATGCTGCATTCAAATAGGGTTGTTTACCACGTTAATGAGAACACGCTCCATCATATTCACAACCTGTAACCGTGTCATAGGTCTCCTTATAGTGGGGTTCCCTCACATGAGATATGATCTATGAATGGATGTTTAATTATAGGCATCGCCTCCCCATAATGCATCCATGAAGTGAGATGCAGCGATTTAATGGGGACCACAGGCCTGGCAGCTCTGTGCTGCTGCTTTGCTTACAGGCACACGGCCTGTTTTGCTGACCGATTGTTTGACCTACAGGCAAACTGCCTTTGCCAACTGATTGCTTCACCTGCACACCAGTTGAACTCCCACCGACTGCTGTTGCAACATTGATTGACTTCGCCCACAGTGAAACTGACTGACTTCAGCCAGCATCACACACCACCAGTTTTACTGGTTGTTTTGTATCTGCTGTTCTGGTGGAGTCAATTGCATTTGGTTGTGGTTTGCTACCGACTTATGTACTGATTTATAAAATACTTGCTATTTTGGTTATTTTGTGTATTTGAATCCGATTGCCTGACCTTATTTTCAAATAATTTTTATATATTATATTGAAGTTGCGATTACAATAGTGTGGGTATTTGTTTGTTGTATTTGTTTATTGATTTAGACTGTTTAAGTAGAATTTGGGATCTCCTCGCTCCTTAGTTCTCCTCACCACCGGTAAACCTCAGCCCAAACAGATTCCTTCCCCTATTTTAGCTATTGTATTGTGTTTAAATAATCCATTCTACATCTTCCTATTGTGGATGGAACTACGTCTCTTGCTCCTTAGTATCATGAACCTGCGCAATTTATGGCGGGTTTAATTTTTGTTTGTAGCTAAAAAAAATTTCCCTTGGTTAACATCTCATGGGTGGCAATGTCAGATCTTTATAACTAATACAACATTTGCAGATTATTCTAAAAACATTAAGCTTGTCCTGTAACTACACCAATTCTCATATCAAGTTTCCAGCTGAAGGTGGCACACATGTAAAAGCAGTTCTCCTATTAGACCTGCAAGTAATTTGATACATAGATAATGTTACTTGTCCGATTTCATGCTCTGTGTATATGGCTGATACACGTATACATATGAACAATTATGATCATGTTTGCTTCAGTCTGAAATGCATGCACTCAATTTTGCATTTTACACTTTACACACAGTAAAGAGTATGCATTATTAATCAGGTTTGTGAAGTTTCATAGAGTATTGAGCTGAAAGTGTGAATTATTTGACTGTTGATTTGAGTTCCATCTCTTACATACTACATACAAACACTTGAAAGACCCAATGACCCATGACTTAGAGAAATGCAGAAAAGTAAAAATGAAAAAGATCTGTGCCAAAATTTACCAAGTTCTTCCTTGGGTCATGTCCCACCCCTCCATAAAATCCAGTGGAAATTGGTTCGCAGTTTAGGAAAGACATGGAGATACAGACCGAGGGCCCCAAAGACATAACCTTCATGGCGTTGGTAATATTTAAGCAGACCACTAAGTGTAAAAGTGGTGGGCCACACCAAATGAATCGGCCTCAATGACCCTTGGAGAATCTTTGAATCGTTCTATATCCATGACATTCAAATCATCTGCGCCAACGTCATACCCAGACGTGGATTTTTCACCAGATAAACGGTGACTTCATGCAGACATGTTGTGCCATGGAGTGGTTTACAAATGTCCTCATGGAAGAGTACCAACTGTTCTCTGTGGTCTCTAATCTGAAGCAATGAACAGTCCAAAACCAACTTTCACCACAGCAATGTAGTACGGGGCTAAAATAGAACGCAAGCAGCAGCACAATAAGAAAATGTTGCATCCATTTAGGAAAAGTGAGGAGATTGAAGCAGCAGTGTGAATATAAACAAATAACGTAGACAGCACTTTACATCACTCTACTCATGTTCCACATTTGTGAAGATGATATTCCACCAAATATAGCTGTTATACCGGCTGCACCATTAAAGGGTTTCCTGTTTATAGGTTTGACACATCGTTGTGTAATGAATGACTGAAATCATGATTTCAAAAATGTGACATGGCACATTTTGCCCATATATTCAGTTGGTGTTGTTAAATAAGTTGCCATAGGCTACACATTTCTAAAATCAATGACAACACTGTGCTTTAAAATATAATTATACCACTGATTGTGATCAAAAAATGAATAATTTCCAGCTGCAGTGAATTGCAATATAACGCCATTTTCACTCAGTTGGTCCTCACCGAATCCAAAACAGGAGAAACGCGAGTCACAGTAAAATAGTGAAACACTAGAACAGACTGGTACCTCATACATTCCGCCCATCAGCATGCATCTGTCTTGATTGCCATCACAAAATAAAATAAAATAAAGTACAGTCTGTGTTCTATTTTAAAACCGGTGCCTTTTCCGTTTGTGAAACCAATTTTTTCCACAACCTTGATTTGTAAAACAGTTCTTAAAAGTTAAACCTTCACAGACCACAAGCAATTGTGCATGACAGTGCACACACGTCATACAGGTTGGTGTGCAAGTGTGCGTATGCGGCCGTTTCCCTCACTTCTTATTTACTTTTTAATAATAATAAAAGAAAAAAGAAAAACGAACATCAGCACTGGTTGTTCCTCTGATGTGTAGATCTGCTCTGTGATTTCTTTTCTGAAATCTCACCACACCAGGTTTGCAGTTTCAAACTATGGTGTTGAGACTGTGAGAAAGACCACTATTTCCACTCTTGTTATCATCAACCTTTTCTCATGGTAGTCATACACACTAATTGCCAGGGCTTATATATTCTTGGTATACCCAGGCATAATGGAATGGGGAAACAATATCAAAAATATTCCCAGGAGAGCAAATGTTGTTTGCTCCATAAATGCTCTAAGGGGTAAATTCTTGGACCTGTGCTTAGGTTGCATTAATTATATATTCATAAAGTGCTTTGTATTTTGTAGACAGGCTATAGGCAGTAAAAATACTTGATGGTGCTCAGCAATCCTGCCGAGGGCTTCAGGTTGCCAAGGGAATTAGCATCCCATATGTTAAAACCTTTAAGATTGAAATATGCAACTGTAGTTTTCCTCATCTGAACAGCATCACACACGCAGTCTTATTTGTCAATAAAGTCCAAGTCAAGTCTTTTGATGACTTCATCGCATTGACACAGTGGAGGAGCACAGCTGAACAACAATGAGCAACTTTCATTAAAGGTCTCTGTAACATTAACAGGCGATATGCATGCATGTCAACATGCCTTCTCAAAGACATTTAAACAAAACAAAACATAGGCTAACACCTTGAATCTTCCCGTCATTTTAAGTGGACAACAGAAAGTGATGAAGATCTCTCTCACCCTCTTAACCAGTTAACCTCCCCCCAATCAACTCGTCCGAAAACCCCCTAAGCTCAGCGTCCCTATTGCCTGCACCCCCGGGTACACCCCCTAATCTCTAACCCAAACGTGGTGCAGTGGCCGCGTACCAACGCTCAATTAAATTGACTTGTCGACTTGTACCACTGACGTTGAAGTGTCGACACATTGGCTTTTCTGTTAATGCCCTAATATACTTTAACAAAAGTAGCCTACAAAATGAAAAGTTCCGGACTGGCTTTGTGAACTATATGCACTAGTCTCACAATATACTGAAATGACACAGTGTTCAGGTTACTGTCAGCCCAAATGAGCTGTTTAACCCTCCAGTAATTTGACTGCGACATTATTTATCACTGCTGATGCAATGACCTTTATAGGGTAGTGTGGTTGCACCATGCTCTGTTTTCATCACAGGAAAAGGATGGTGCAGGGATTGCCCACTTCATTTACACTCGAGTATGTATTGCCTGTGATGAATATGGCCACGCAATATTTACCAAGATCGTCACAGTTTGGTGAATCACCCAACAGGGAACAAAGCAAACACACTTCCTTAGACATGATTCATTAGAGGAAAAGGATTTGTTGACCCATTGCCACACACACCAGTAAGGTCAAATGTGTTACCCTGTGGGTCTGGTGTTTGTAATCCCTCATTCAGATCTACCTAAATGACAGAAACTTATCAAAGAAGTAGAGAAGTAGGATATTTGATATATGTATGTCTGTGTGAACAAATCACAGTATTTTACATGCATGTACTTATAGAGTATAGTTGGTTTGATGAACAGGGGTGTGCATATTTACATATATGTAAAAGTGTGAACATAGGGATATGTGAATGACACGTGCACAGAACTTTTGTTTTGCCCTTTCCACAGAGATGCATTGACAGCAGTGACGTCATTGCTTATTAATGTGTATTCATACAGGGTTGCCCACACAAAGGCCCAGACAGGGAAGGCGTGCTGATGATACACGTCATACCCACTGTAGTATACGTACTTAGAGGCTCCATGTAGCTCTAACTAATGACCTTCCTTCTGCAAAAGCCTCTTCTCAAAGATCAGGTGTTGTAATGCTGGGTATTTCTGTCGGCAAAGAGAGTGCAGCAGTATCCCCCCAAAGAAACAACTTTCCCACTGTTGTTATCACATTTAACAAACAAGTCAAAGCCTTAATCCGTCTGCCACACAAAGTCAGTTGTTTTTGTTCGTAGAGGTTGGCCGTAATTAGCGGTTGAACCTTTTCTAGCACCTTTTTCACATGCTCATAGAGACTGAAGTTCAGCACATGAAAACTAGGTTAGGGCTCCTTGATCAAATTAGGTGCTGCGTGATTGAGTCACAATGTTCCACATCACTCAGACTCAACACAAAGACAAATGTCAAAACCACACAGTTGAAAAAGCGGAGTTTACACGACCTCTGATATGAGTGGCCATAGATATTCCCAGCACGCACCTCTTCACAAAAGGAAATGAGGGGAAAGAATCCCAGCTTCTTTAAATTGAGGACCATGGGCACAGGGTACAAAACAAGGCAGCCAATAAAAATGAATGCCAAAGAGGAAGGAAAAAGGGGGAAAATGTGGAGAATGGGGAAAAAAGCCCCTGACGTTGCGCCGGACTGAGAGAAAGTAATATTGTTTAGATCTTTTTGTGTGCAACAGCAGGGGTAGGCTTCCAGCGAGAACTGAGGCACATCACGTGCTTCATTTCAACCACTGAAAAGAGCAGAGTGAGGGCCAAAAATCAGCCTGAAGGGCTCTGCGAGTCTTTGAAGTCAAATAAAGCGTCCTCATCGATCACTGATTCAAAGGCCTCCTTTTCCTTCTTTCTCTCTTTGTCTTTTCACACGTGGGAAGGTTTTGTTTATTGTAAAAATGAACGTATAATAATGCTCGTTCACTTTGACAAAAAAAAAAGAGTAAACCCAACCAAAAAAAAACAAAAATAAAATAAATAAATCTGGATGTTTTCAGTAAAAAAGGTATGACAAGTCAATTTACACAAACCCTAACATAAATAAACTGAACATAATCATTTATTATCAATTATAAAAAAATCTTAATAGGATAATTTGCAACACCCTTTTACTACGTGACGAAACATTTAATCCACGCCCCTTTTTAAAATTTGAGTTCAGATGTGTTGATCTTAAAGGTAGGTTACCTTTTTTTTTTTTACAAGTACTTTAATGATGTGTTAAACAATGTAATAATCCTGATGAAGCCCAGATGCAGTGCTGCAGGGTTATAACAACCTGTTGGAAGGTATAAAAGAGGATTTAATCCTGCTTATGTCACCATATCCCATCATATTTACATCCAGGTGAATTATCCCTGTCAAAGCCACATATGACCCGAGTGAACTGTTCTGCTAAACGTAGAATTCAATAAATCCTGGTAACTGTAGCCACTCCAGTGACTTCTCCCCAACACAATGAGGACAAAACTTGGCAGGTCACAACTCAAAATACTCTTTAATGACTGCACACACACATATAAAACAAACTCAAGTTGTCCAGTCTTTTCCACACACTGCTCTGCTCACATAACGTGTGCAGCAGTCAGTCCTCTGCGCTAGCATTTAAAGGGAGAGAGCCTGATTAGTACGAGGCACCAGCTGTGTCAATTAACTCACCTGGGACCGCGTTCATGAGCCATCTTCACACCTGCTCCCACTTGCACTTGATTGCCAAACCCCGCCCACCTCCTCAGTGGCATGAACACGGGCTAAACGATTTTATGTTTTGTTTTGATTTCATTTAGGGTGCAAATGATGCAACATGGTTGTAAATACGTACACATACATTGATGTGTTCATACTTTATCAATATAAATGCATTTTGAACCGACTGGTGTCCGTCTTGTAAAGGTTTGACGAAGCTGCTGTGCTGTTTCTTCCTCACAGTGTCTTCAAACAAGGATGTTCAAGGTCTCATATTATATTCTATTTCTCCAAGTTAAAGGTGAAGTAAGTAGTTTATATATATCTAGAGGAGAGGCTGAAATTTACAACAACAAACAAATGTAGTCCCCGACGTCTTTCTCCGTGTCAGCAGATGAGGTTCGTGAGGCGAGGGAGAGGGCGAGCCACCGCGGCCGTAGCAGACGAAGCGGAGAGAGTGGTACAAGTAAAGCGACGCTTGATTTGTTCTCCCGCGTTTGTCCTTACAGGCTCCGGTAGAAACATGGCAGCTCGCTGCTAAATTTTGGCAATGCAACAGCGGCCCCGCGACCATGTTATTTTACATGACTTTTTGAAACATTACGAAAATGAAACAAAAACTATTATACAGCAACTAGACAATGCAGGAGCACATAATATGTATAAAAAAGTGGATTTTGGGTTATATAAACCCATAAATACTACATAGTGTCCCTTTAACCTAGTTCCCTGGTGTCCTAATGAACATGTCTGTGACATGCTTTGGTCAAAATACCATAAGGATGAAGCACCACAGCAGTTCAATCACCCTGCCAAAACAGCCCTGTTCAGCTTGGTTAAGTAGTATCTCTTAAAAAAAAAAAAAAAAAAAAAAAGTAAAACGAAACTTAAGGGACAGGATATGACATCAGCCACAGAGGCTACTGGGAGCTAATAGCAGTTAGCATTTGCAGGCTCTAGCAGGCACATTGCCGTCATATATAACAAGTATTCACTGGACAGATAAATCCTCTGAGGCTGGAAGTTTGTGTAGGACTCTGTGCTGCACTGTGGAGCCAAGAATAGAACTTTTTGCCGACTTCCAGTTTTCGGATACCATTGCCCTCGCCTGCAACCTCGCGTGTTTTACAGACAAAGCGGAGCTCCACGAGACAACAATTCCAGGAATTTACCGCATTGTGACTTCCCAGTGAGCACGGAAGTCAACATTGCGTGTTTCATCTTCTGTACTTAGACTGAGGAGGACCACAAAAACATGAGTGAGTCATCTTTCTTCACACTTTCCAGTCCCAAATATAGGTATTGAAATGATTAAAAAGTTGATTTTTTATTAATATGTCTTTAAGCTTCGCTCCTGGACCGTGGTTGGGAATCACAAAGGAGGTTGTTTTTCCAGGGTGAAAGATATAACGACTTCAGGCTAATACCCTTACTTTTTTGCAGGCAGGTCATGAACACACAAACACTCAACTTGATCCGGAGAGGCCTGCATTTATTTCTTCCCACTCGCACAGAACATTCCACAATAGTGCCTTACTTTGTTTTTGATAGCGTTCATTTTGCTCACACACACACACACACACACACTCTCTCTCTCCCTCGTCCACTCACTCAGTCCAAACACACACACAACACGGCCCTTAAAGAAGCTGTAGCACTCTTACACCACAGCATTAGCGTTAAACCTGTCCCATACTAGAGTATAATGGACCAGATTTCTGTCCCAATCTGGCCCTTGCGACAATCGCGGGTGCCTTCAGATTTTAGGCTGATTTGTACAGATTATCTGGCCAACGTCATCTGACACATCAGAGTCTTCCAAATTTAAAATCCAAGTATTAAACATTCTTAATATAGTTACGACTAAACAGCGTTTGGGGTGTGAGCAGAACCCCTCAATAACCAGTGAGAGCGAGTTGACCGGGAAATGAATGCTCACTCCGTCTGCTCAGCGATGACTTCATCCACCGTTTTTTTTTGCGTTTCTCAGCACAAAACTTCGCAACAGCTATTAACTGACGACACCGACAAGTCCGCCTCCATGTCTGCTTATATTCTGAAGTCACGTTGAATCACATGAGTTTTCGGTGAGATCCCAATTCCCTGGAATCTCCTTCGTAAAATCGTTTGCCAGGGGTGAGGTTTTGCGTCGTCTAGTCTGTGCTTTCTCAGGATTAAAACATTAATAATTGGTTATAAAATCCGTTGCGTCTCTGGTCCTCCACGTTTTTAAAAATCAAGTCAGATTTAAAAATCATCCAGTGTGGGGCGGGCTTTAGCAGACTGTGCTACTCTGGTGACCTTTTTCAGCCAAGTTTATCCAAACTTAAAAGTGTTTTTCATCCACACATACGGACATCACAAGTCAGTTTACACAATAGGTTGGTGGACTTAATAAGATGGAACATAGCAATGTTTTTTTTATCAACTATAGGGAAATAAATGATCATTTATTTCATCAGGCATGTGTCAGAAGGTCATCTGCACACTGGCTAATGCCACAGCCTCCTTCAGCATAACATGAAAGTAACTCAAGATGTTGTCTTATTAAAGAAAATCAATCAGTGAGCGACTTAATGACAGACATTCAGAGTTGGAAAATAAAATTGGATACGTTACATCAAAGGGTGCAAATCGTGTGTGTCTCTTATGCACGGACAAATCCTTTCAAGAGCGGGTGCTGCACATGTTGACGTCTCACTGGAGGGTTGATACTGTATGGCAATGCATTTGTACCATGTACGTATTGGGAAAATGGTAGAGTCCTATACCGAACCTCATTGATCAAACAAAGGTAAACTGATTCAAGACTTGTCAATTGAGATCAGACGCTCATAGAGCTTTCAGGTTTTCGCTGTAGGCCTGGACTCTGAACAGACCTTAAAAACTGAAGGAAAATTTGTTATTTTTGCCATGGAGAGGAAAGACGCTGGATTGTGGGCCATGATCTAATACTTTCCATACTTCCTCTTTCCGAATTGTTTCACAGGGCTGCCGCCAAAGATTTGAACACTTTTAGGAAGGCGAAAAAGTGGCACGTGAAACATACGATAAGCCAATCGGATGCAGTGGCTTAAATTCATTTGCAGCGGCTTTGCCTTCAGGAACCGCTCTTTAGCCCTTGGTCGATGACCTTGACTGGGCTGTTCACAGTTAATTGCTTAAGTCATGTTTTGGTAAACCTGAACCCCTAATCGCTCCTGCTCACTCTGTCTGGCTCTCTGTTTCCACCCCTCCCTTCTGTTTCTATTTCCCTTCGCCTGTGGCTTCTCGCTCTCTTTCACTCAGTTCCCCCGCTCTTCCTCTCTCCAGAGTTACTGCAGTATTTGTGAGTGCACCCCCACCCTCCCCCATTTCCGCCGCTGCAAGTTGTGGGTAGGAGAGCTCAGCCAAGGGTCACTGGTGTACTTTTGCTAGCTCCATCCCTGAGCACCTCCTTTTACTCTCTATTCATCTTTTGGCACAATCACCTCCAAAGATCTGAACTACTTCACTGCAGGACACACACCGTGCGTCCTCCAGCTTACAGATGACAAAACCCTTTATCGTTTAGGGACGACACATTCAGTGTTCTCAAATGTTAACAGGAAACCACATCAAACATCTCACGTTGAAGACCAATTTAGTGGGATTCAATTTCCAAGAGTACTACCACTTTAAGTGTGTCTACACCAAATGCAAAGATTCTCCTCTTTGCACATCATATACACTATGTTAGGAAACAGTGGACTGGAGTCAAGAGTAAAAACTGTTTCTCTCCATTGTAAAACCCTCAGCACGAATTTACCCATTCACTTGTGAGTGAGAACTGCACATGCTCCTACTTTGCCGTTGGTTTGGCAGCTGACTGAAATGTCTCAAAAATGTCTTACATCGACGCAAAAGAACAGGCAGAAAAATACATACATTTCTATAAAATATGAAATCAAAAAATCAAAAAAACACATCGTTACTGAGTTAAAAAAAAAGAAAGAAATAAAGAAAGAAATCACCCAGCAGACACTTTGGCAGTGAATGGCAGGTGAACTGGTGCAAATTAAGTGAGTGAGTTAGAAAGTTAATACATTTGTGACATTTGACCCATTTTGACTGAATTCATGTGAGATTTGTGTCCTCTCGACACAAGAAAGATCTTTTTTTTTTACTTTAAAGGTCCCATATTACGCAAAATCAACTTTTTAATCATTTAAATCCTTATATTTGGGACTCTGGAGGCCCTTACAGTTGCCAAAGTGTGAAAAAAGAAGACTCACTCATGTTTTGTCCTCCTAAAACATGCAATGTTGAAGTGGAGCTCTGCTTTGTCCGTAAAACAGTACTGGTGACGGGAGGGTTGCCACCCGTCCCGTAAAATATGGAATCGTCCTTTATTTGGCAATTAAATGATGCGTTTTTCCCTAAATATCCAATCCACATGTCTGTCACACACAACAACACTAAAGATAAACACAGGGAATACTAAGAACACAGAAGCCACAGTGCAGGTGCGTTGCGCAGAAAAAAAAAGCCCGTCTGCACCAGATGAGGGGGCACACTCTATAATATGATATACTATAACTGCAATGCCTTGACTATAGTGAGGTAAGTACACACAGTCCCTGCCATAACAACAAAATTAGATTTAAAAAAAACAATGGTACAAAATTGGCATGATCATTTTATTCGGTTTCGCCAAACTGTTTCCTGATTTTCGGTGCATCCCTAGTTATATTGCTCTTGCCAATAAAGCCATTTCTTGTTCATGTGTTCCCCCAGCTGCTTCCCAAAGTACACATTTTCTCTAATACAGAGTTCTGTAATGTTCTGCGTCTGTGGTAACTTGCCCATTTTGAGTAACTTACCCTCACTTTATGAGTCACCACAATGGTCCTTCAAAAAGCCTCAGAATGCCCCATTTTTACCTAAAATTGTTCAAATGCTCCGCACCAACCCGCCTCCGCTCGGTTGCTCCGCTCCCTCGCCATGTACTCCTGACACCCTTACAACACACGTGCCTGGATGGCCTAGATTAGTCAGGTCCGTAGTGGGGTGTCTCTTATTTTAATTTCTGAAAGGTGGCAACCCTACTCCACAGTGCAGCACAGAGTCCTACACAAACTATGATGGCAATGTGCCTGCTAGAGCCTGGAAATTTTTCCTAATGCTAATGATGCTGATGTTAGCTCCCAGTAGCCTCAGTTTTTTTTTTTTTTTTTTTTTTAAAGAGATACTACTAAACAGAGCATTCTGAAAAGGGCTGTTTTGGCAGGGTGATTGAACTGCTGTGGTGCGTCATCCTTATGGTATTTTGAACAAAGCATGTCACAGACATGTTCATTAGGACATCAGGGAACTAGGTTAACTTGGAGAAATAGGGTATAATATGGGACATTTAACTTGGGTGCATTTTCAGACAAGTACTTTACTTGTACTTAAAGGTACAATATGTAGTATTTATGGGTTTATATAACCCAAAATCCACTTTTTTATACATATTATGTGCTCCTGCATTGTCTAGTCGCTGTGTAATAGTTTTTGTTTCATTTTCGGAGTGTTTAAAAAAGTCATGTAAAATAACATGACCGCGGACCACGGTTGCATAGCCACTGTTAGCAGCGAGACGCCATGTTTCTACCGGAGCCTGTAAGGACAAACGCGAGAGAACAAATCAAGCGTCTCTTTACTTGTAGCAGAAGTCCCGCCTCCTCTCTCTCCGCTTCGTCTGCTACGGCCGCGGTAGCTCGCCCTCTCCCTCGCCTCACGAACCTCATCTGCTGACACGGAGAAAGACAACGAGGATGACATTTGGCCAGCTGCGGATACCGTAGCGCTCAGGGAAGGGAGGGGGTGAGCAGAGCAGCAGGTCTTTTGTTGTAAATTTCAGCCTTTCCTCTAGATGGCACTATAAACTACTTATTTCCACTTTAAGTTAAATCTAATCAATAATGGTGGCACTTTTACTTAAGTAGAATATTTTCCAGTACTCTTTCCACCTCTGAGTAACGATAAAGTTAAGTAACAAGTTACTTTTTTAGTTGCAGTGACTTTGTGACACACAAAAAATTATTATGAAAAGTTTCAGGAGTGGATTCTACTGGTCAAAAACCCCGAGTTAGCAGACACAGAAAGGTGACTTTCTTGCTGTGAGGCACTCACATGTGACCTGGGAAAAACGTGTTTTTCTGTATAAATTACATTATCCACTCATAAAGCCATGCAATAACAAACAAGTATGGCCTTATTAACATGGAGAATCATGACGGAAGCAATGGATTACTGTAAATAAATGTAAAGGCTTTCACTGCATGTGTTCAACAAACAAGATGCTGCTGTAATATTTGGGGTGAACCATGTTTAGCACTGGAGTCGTTGCTTATGTTATGATTTAATCATGTGCATAAAATGAAAGCTGGAAAGTTTAGACAAGACCAAGAGATTGTTTATAGGTCAATTTCATAAACATTTCCAAGACTAACAATATACCTACGGCTATCAGATTTACCCATATGCTGTAAACACTTGCCACCTGTCACATTTAACAAAATGCCTGCAGAGGAGGGAAAAGGAAAAAAATGTTTCCTTTCATTTGTGAAATAGAAAGGTTGCCTTTCCATTACTGTTGTTGATTACTTAAAATGTGAAACTAACAGACCAAATGTCACTGAACAATTGTGGTGTATTTTCCTCGATTTTGTCCACAAGTGAGATATTTATTGTTTTTAAATAGTAATTCAAAAACACATATCTGCAGCTTGGCTATGGATCATACAGGCTTTTGTCAGAAGATGGAACACCAGATACGTACATACCATAACAGACTAGATGTCCATCTGATAAATGCCACTTAAACTGAGCTCACGACAACTGAACCATTCTTGATCGCAAGAAAACAAGTCACATGGTGCCAACTGCTACAGCGATTCTACTATTTGAAAAGTCTGAACTTGGCTTACGGGCACAAAGACCTGGATGACCAGCAAACCCTGTGATTTAAATCCAACAAACATTTGACCTATATACAGTACATGTAGTTACTTACTGACATTGTGTGTATCTGAGTTATTTTTTAATCAGGTTACAATTCCTTATTATCAGACTGTCCAGGTATGAAATATTAAGGTTTACAACTAACGATGCATTAACCTACATTTGCTTACTGATTGGTTGTTATCGGCCATGATTCTACTATAAAAAGAAAAACGTATTTCTGTCTTATAACAGAAATCATTAAATTGACTTTTTTCGTTGTTGTTTCTCATCATTTGTTGTTTCTGAAACTAAGCAAACAGATTGGAGAATCAGCACACAGACACAGTTTAGGTGTGTCAGTATGAATGCACATTGGTACTGATTGAGCTGAATCATTCATTTGGACACAGATCGTTTCCATATTAAAACACTGTTTTCAAATGAAAATATAGCAGCATGGATGTATCCTCAGTCAAAACTAATGTTGCTTTTCCACTGTACAGTTCTAGCACTACTCGCTTGGAACTTCACCAGAGCAGGTACTAAAAAAGTATTAGGTACCAGGTACTATCACTCGTGGAAAAGCAAAATAAACCGAGTAGAGTCGAGCTATGCTGGTGGTGGTGACACAACTCAGTGTGAAGACTTGTTGATTAATATTAATTCATGGCTCATGATGAACACCTCTAAATCCACAGTCAAGCCAAACTATAAGGTCTTAATTGTTGCCTTAGAAAGTTGTAAGAATGTCCCACACGGCAAATACAGATTTATCATTCAAGATTTTTTTAAGCAGCTGCCAGTAGTCACTCAGTACTCAGACTGTGGATACCCTTCCCTCCAGACAGCGCTCTTTATCTGCAGTGGGTGTGGCCTAGGTCTGACAAAGTGGTTTCATAATGTTATTTTTAAAGAGGGATCATTGTGTGTGCATGTGTGTGTGTGTGTGTTGTGGACTAATCACTGCACCAGTTGTGCTGTAATAGCTTGCATCTGTGTGTGAAGCAAACTTCAAAACATGTACGTCTCAAAAATCATCTACTAATGTGTGCAACTTTACCTAAGAGCCACTTTGAACATCTGGTCTGTGGTGCTCTGTTGATGTGCTATATTATTTCCAGGCAAGACTAACAATTTTCAACTTAAATAAATTTTTCACAACATTATTCACAATCAATGTATTACATACTTACAGTATGCATGAGCCAAGTTATGTGTGTGTATATGTGTGTGTGTGGCCACTAAACCCGACTAATCTCCATCTTTTATTTTATGTCTGAGGGGATACACTTGCTTCAGCTGAGATTTGACACTTACTGGCAGGAAATCAAACAGTCGCGATAACGTCTGTGGTTGTTGCCGTAACACAGCAGAGAAGATTAGGGCATTTCACTGTTGTTTTTGAGAAAGATTACAGTACGTGCGTTATCCTGCATCTCTTTTGGCCGAGCTTGCAATTCTGAAAACAGATTTGATGAGGAACACTTAAGGTTGATGAGGAAAAAAGTATGAATTACTCGATAACTGCCTAAACATACTACCACAAAATAAAAACACCTACGCACACACTCACGTAGCAGTAGTAGAGTATTAATTGCAGTGATACTACACATTTTTTTGTGTGAAGTATCTTTTCTGTTCCTGCAGTCGATGCCTTTTAATGAAAGGTTAAAATCAGTTTAATTTGTGAAAATGTGTTGACAGGCACCTGTTTGTTTGACCAGTATCTTCAATTAAAAACAAGTAAATCATCACACTTAATGTTTGTGGCATTTATGAGCCACCCATTACATCAAGATATTTATGCCTGTCTCCATTAGCTTTGAGCATCACCATCATCAGATGGAAGCAAATGGATGTTCCAATCAGTAATTCACACCTTTGTGCCTTCCAAAAATGCAGTCACACCATCCAAAAGTCATTAAACCAAACCAGGAACTTGGCGGCAGAGGCACGACTGTTAAACATTACACTTGCTTGTGGAAAACTGTTTATGCCCTTACAGTGTGAAATATAGTCCAGCATGACATCTGAGGACACACTCCAGGTTTCAGTCAACACACCGTAAAACTTTGTG